>NC_141764.1:52659628-53334003 GCF_982258835.1 Parasteatoda tepidariorum | reverse complement strand
CGAATTCCGCACCAGGTTAGACCCTCCAACAAATACGGAATCTCCGTAGTTTCAGAAAATATTTTTTGTTCCGGGAACAATGGTAACGTATAATATAATTTCGATAAATATAAAATAAAGGAATTTTGTCCACTACTACATGTAAATAATTCAAAGAGGTATAAAAAAGGTCGGTGCTAGTCATATGCTTATTTTAATGAAAGTTTTAAGGAATCTTTATTTGTTTTAATAATTTTCACTTTTAATTAAAAAAAATTAGCTGGATGTCTGAATTGTAGGAGGGTATGTTGTTAACCCATTCATACCGAGCTTGCTTGTGTGGGCTAGATATTAATCAAATATATGCGCAGTGATAATATATTTATTTTAAACCAAGTTTAAATTGAGTAAAAAATTTCTTCTCTTAGCTACCATTTCAATATTAAAAATATCCAGCTGCTTTATTCCAAACATAAAATTATTTCTTAAATATAACAATGTATTCTAGTGTGAATGGCTGATCTATAATTTCTTAGATTCATAGCAAAATAGCTTGCTTTTTACATTTTGAGCTATTTAAACAAGAAAAATAAGTAGGTCAAATCTTAAAAGGTTATTGAAGGTTAAAAGTGAGACATAAAAGAGAAAAAAATGATATTAAAACCACTTCACTTAATTGTTTTTGGAATAAGCAAAACATGCTCTTACTATTGTAAATTACACGATTAACTTTTTCTTAGGAAAAAAAATAATCCTTATATGTCATAATTCTTAAAAAATCCTAAAAGTAATTGATCTTTTTATCGGTAATAATTTACAATCGAAGACCCCTCTTATATGTTGCGATTTGAAAATAAACCAAGATAAATAAAAATAAACCAATAACAAATCACATAACGGAAAGCGCAAGTAACGGAAACTCGAAGTAGCGGAAATTCGTCATTACAATCAAAGACAGAAGGGAATGGCATGGTAACTAGAAACGGTAATTGAGCAAAACTGAAGGAAAATTATTGCCTAAGCAAAAGGTTGCGCCTTAACCTTTTTATCTTCCTGAAAACAAGTTGTGGAGGAATAATTTTATTATCAATTTTCTCTCTTTACCGTCTTGATATACATAAACTTTCAACCAAGCTGGAATATCTGCACCTAGCCTCCATTTAAAGGAATTTAAAAAAATTTAAAATTTAATAATAGTAGTTAATGTATAATGCCATATGTGGATTTAAGTTCAACATATTTGCTCAGTGCATGCTTCTAATTATCGAGTTTAAAAACCTAAAATTTTAAATATGTTTTCGAAAATTTAATTTTGACTTCGAAATTTGCTTTAAATTAAAATATTGTTCGTTTTCTTATACAAACATGAATAAAATTTTCGAATTTAGAATATCTAGAATTAGGTTAAGAGAATGAAAAAAAATTCAATGCATAAGAAATACAATGAAGTTTAAAAAAATGTTTAAACAGTAATTAATGCATAATTTTAATTAATTAACGAGAAGGACAAATTTTTTGTTACGCGCATTAACTTTCTTAATTTTTTTTTATTTTTAAAAATGAGCTTTTTTCTATTTTAGATCAAAATCAAGACAGTCGAAGAAGTCTTCTCACTATAAATTCTATGAAAATGACAAATACTTCAGTGTTAAGATCAAGGGAGAAAATATAGTTGTTGGAGAGTTTCTAAAAAAAAGCGGAAAATAAAAGAAAAATGCTACGTCAATTTCTAGAAATTTTCGATATCGAGCAATTATCGTTTGAGGGAGAAAAAACTAAAAGAAGAAAAGGTGAAGAGTAACAAGAGGAAAGTGTTGAGATAAAAAAAAAAACATCATTAGATGTCTCCGATAGTTCAGAGTTCGCACAAAAATCTAAAGATCGAGCAGATGAAAAGAATGAAGGGGAAAAAAAGTGAAGAGTAACATGAGGAAAGTGTTAGACCAAAAATTCATATGAAGTCCCCGACAGCTCCTTTCACTCACAAACAGTAAAAGATTGAACTGATTGGGACGATATGAAAGAACGATAATTAAGAGTGGTAAAAAAAAAAGACTCAATAGGAGCAAGATAAATCGAAACTCTCACAGAGGGAGAGAATTTTTCCGCAAAAAAAAGCTTACATTTTACTTCAAGAATATCGTTCAAACAGAAGAACTGATTTGAAAAGAATAATATATCAGGAGGGAAAGCACCAGCAAATAAATCTGTTCTTGACCAAAAGAATTCTATTCATTCAATGAATAAGAACATAAAGAACTTTTTAAGAAGAGAATGGAAAAATTTGAGAAGACAATTCACTTTCAAGAATAAGCTATAGATTGGGGACAGAATAAGAGTTTTATATTCGCGTTTATTTCTTAAAATTTTAAGTCTTCAGGAATAGTGAGAGGAACCGAAGAAAGAATCTGCTTGGCTCAAACAGTGTTAAGGACATGCATGGTAAAATGTGGAAGACTTGGAAAGATATTGTTACGTTAATTCAAGTGCGAAGGAACAGTGGGAAGAGTCAACTGAGAGAAAGAAGCTGCTTGGCACAAAAAAGACCAACTAAGAGAGAAAAAAAAAACTGTTGGGCGCAAAAAGTGTTGTGAAGATGCCTTGAAGAAGGAGAATATGAAGAATTGGAAAAGAAGCTGCGGAGTGGAATCAAATCAAGAAATCTTGGGGGAAAACTTTAAACCTTCTATATACAATAACTTAAGTACATATGTTAATCCTACACTAACTTCATAAGCGTTAACTTAAACGTCACGTGAATAATTACTAAATGCTCATTCTTAATAATTTAAAACATGTATACTTAATTTTAAAAACTTAATACGTTTATTTAGTAACTTTTGATACTTATACTTAATTTAAATATTTATTCTTAATACTGCTTATGCTTAGCATGATAACTTTAAAATTTATGATTTTAATACCGAGACTTATAAACTAAACTCACTGTTTCTGTTTAATAAAACTTTCCCTTTTCCTTATTTAAAAAATTTTACCAAAGTATCATGAATATCCCTGCCTGAATGTACTAATTTTTGGATATCATTACAAATAAAAGTTTGAAAAATAATGCTTAGCTTTAACGTAAGTAACTCAAACGTAATAACCTATACTCACTACGCATATTGAATATCTTAACCTTATAATCAATGCTTAAACCTACACGAAAAAAAATATTCAGGTAAAATTAAAATAGTGGCATTTCTGGTAAAATAAACACATTGTTCTGGTTAATAAAACCAAAATATAAAGTATTAAAACCATTCATTTGGTAATTCTTCCATTCATATGGTAACAGTTTATCAGAAATTATAGTTTTTATTACCATGAATTTAGTAAAAAAGACAAAACTAAAACCTAAATGTAACCGAATAAATGACTTTTATGCCATACTCTAATGTATCATGACACAATTGCCAAATATTATCTAATTTACAAAATGCCATCACAATTTATAAAAGCCTATTTTATTGTTAATTTTACCAAAATCATTAGCAAAGCTATTCGGTAAAAATTAGCGAGCTTTTCGATGTTCCCATAGAGCCAGAAAGGCTATAAATTTTGCTATATGCTGGTAGTTTTGACCATACTTTTTTTTTTCTCCGTGTATACTTTATGATTTAAACTCAAATAACTTTCCACATATTTTAGTAACTTTAACTAAAATAATTTTAGATAATAACTAATAACATAATAATTGAGAACTAATCTATTTTTCTTTAATCATTTTAATTCCAGATTAAGGTCAAGGTTTGAAAAACGGCGTTGAGTAGCAATATGCTGTTTATTTTGGAAAGGGAAAAATGGAAAAAAACGTGTAAATAGCTTTAACCATCCGGGTGTAGGTCACATTTCAAAACAGAATGTGACCTACAACATTTCACAGGTAAAATTATTCACGAAGAGACGTCTTGGTAAACTAAGATGTTCAGAAACAAAGGGAAGTTTAAAAACTATTGTCATGCGCCTATAATATGATACCTTTCTTAAAACATCGAAAGAGAAGAGTGATCGGTGGGCCTTGACATTGGTGGGGTCGTATTTCAGTATTGTTTCTTTCACCTTTTGAGGATAATAAGCAATTTCGATTGTAGAGTTGGAAAGCGATAACACGAACTAGACGTTCATGAGCAATTTGGATAAAAAGAACAAATAACAGAGACGAATTCAACCATTAGAATTGTTTTGGAGAGACATTCTATACTTATTAAACTAATAAGTTTTAGAAGTGAATATCAACATTATTTAACTGTAATAGCTGTCGAATAAAAATTTAAATAGCTGAAAGACGTTTAATACAATACAATGATTTAAATGATTGAAAGAATAGAATAACTACATTATTTTATTTAAGAAGCTATTCCATGACAATTTAACAATTAGTGTTGGGAAAGGTGTTTCGTAACAATACAATAATTTAAAGTGAGAGTAAATAAAAGCACAACTATATACTGACATAGCAATCACATAAGAATTTATTAATTAAAGTTCTTGAATTTGAAAGAAAAAAAAGCATGATCAAAGCTACTAGAATATGGTAAAATTTGTCGTGTTCCTAGTTCTAAGGGAACATTGAAAAAAATCGGTAACTTTTACCGAATCGCTGTGGCAATTATTTTGGTAAAATTAGCAATAAAACATAATTTTACAATATGTCATAAAATTTGGTAAATGAGGTAAAATGTGGTAATCATGATACCTTTGAGCATGGTATAAAAACCATTTATTCGGTTAAATTTACTTTGTATTTCAGCTTTGTATTTTTTTATTAAATATGTGGTAAAAATACGAACTATAATTTTGAAAACCAGAATTTACGGTAAACCGTTTTTAAATGAAAGCAAAAATGACTAAATGCGAGGTTTAAATGCCGAATATTTTGGTTTTACTAACCAGAATTTTTTACACTTTTTTTTTCGTCAAAAATGTTATTATCATGCAGTACGGTGATGGGTGGTAATTTTTTTCTCTATATTGAACAATTCAATATTTTGCATTATTTTATTACATAACATTACTTTATTGAAATAAATGTTCAATCATAATTTAACAATCGGAATTGTGGTTTTGTAGAGACATTTAGTATAATCCAACAATTTAGGAGTTACGAAGGAAATAGCTATATTTTTTCGTTTTACATATCATTTTATACATATAGTTTATGATTTACATGGTCAGCTTTAGTAAAATTGTTTTTGAACAGGAATTATTAAAGTTGATAAAATTTGAATATGACAAAAAATATTTATTGCTGTGTCAAATTAAATTAAAAAAAATTTAGTCACGAAATCAATATTGAAGTCATTGAATGTTTTTTTTATCATTCTGCATAGTTTAATTACTTCAATAATAAACGCGAATTTTAACTACTATTGATTAGTGATGTATTTACCTTTAGCTATTGAAACATTTATTATGAAAATGAATTTCAACCTTATTTTAGCTGAAATTAAATTTTATTTGAAACAAATCAACCATCTAAACTAAGTTTATGCAATTTTCGATACAGTAGAGAAATTATATTCGCAGGAAACATTTAAATTTTGTTTAAAATACATAGTATTAGATAGTTTATTTGTAATAGTGTAATTGAAACAGAATATGAGCACTAGCTTCTTTTATACTTTTATGCTAACTTTCATTTTTTGGCTAACATGCATTCTAAAGGTCAAACTATTTCCTTTTTGTACACAACTTTCTTATATACTACTCATTGAAAATATTATTTTCAACGTAAACAGCATAAATTATTCGTAAAAAATGATGTAAGAGTTTTGCTCTTTATGTTTTTTCTCTTAATGATTTATGTTCTGAGAAATAAAGTTCTCAAAGAGAAAGTTTTCGAATTTAAAGTTCTCTACGAAAAGATGAAATGTTAGACGACGTTTTAAAATTGAGAAAATAAAAAAAATAGAGTATATTTTAAAATATCAAATTCAAAATATTTCTTTAAGAAAAAAAAATTGAAATTTCTTTTTAATATTATGATTTTTTGCTCTCTCGGTGGTCAATGGAAGGAAAAAAATCGAGTATCAATTGTTTTTCAACATTCAGGTGAAACATTGACTGTACTAAAACAAAGTCAACATTCAGCTTCTAGCTCGTTATTTCACAACACAAATTTAATGTTAAAAGACAACACAGTTCGAACGTAAAAAACGTGGGCAATGGGAAAAAACTGAGAATCAATTGTTTTTCAACGTTCATGAGAAACACTGACTATATTAAAATAAAGTCAACATTCCATGTGTCAGCTTCTTGTTCGTTATTTAACAACGCAAATTCAAAGTTAAAAGACGACACAATCCGATCATACGAAAATGTGGGCAGTGGAAGAAAAGAAAAAGAGTATCAATTGTTTTTCAACGTTCAGGTATAACACTAACTATACTAAAATAAAGTCAACATTCAATGTGTCAATTTCTTGCTCGTTATTTAACAACACAAATTCAGTGTTAAAAGACAACACAATCCAAACGTAAATCAAATACCATCTCATTGTGCAAAATCCGTTCTTCTCATGAAATTTTCGTTTAACGAAATCCAGAAAAATGAGTGACATTGCAATCTTATCAAAATAATAAAATGAAAAAATGTGTATCTGTAATTTTTGTCTTGAAAATATTTTCATAATCCTTTCTTCATGCATGTTTTTGCTGTTCGCAATCGCAAAATTTGCCTCAAAATGAAACTTTTTGAATCGGTCTTTCGATTTACTAAACACATATATATAAATCTCATATATATGCGCAAAATTTAAATTTAATTACTTTAATTAATTAAATAAAAAAATAGTTAAAAATGAGCTAAAACTAATTGTTCTTTATTGAGTATTGAGTTTCAAAGGGAAACTTAACAAACTAGAAGTTTGAGAACCTCTGCTTTAGAAAATGAAATTCAGCCTCTTCAACTTAGTTAATTTTTTTTCTTCACTTTATGTCTAAGTGATAAATTTCACTGTATTTACCTGTAGTTATAAACTTAATGTAATAAGTTATATTTTAAGCACTATAATAAACGTGTAAAATATGATAGACATAGTGAAACTATTTTGAAACTCGAAACTGTTTTCATACAGCGAGTTGAAGTAAATTACTGTTAACATTTTAATACGTACGTAAATAAGAATTTTTAAAGAAAATAAATTAAACATTGTTTGAAACATAAATTTATCGGTATGAATTGTTAAGCAAATGTAAAACAGAATTAATAAAATATGAACTTACCATCTGGGCATTGTAGTAATGAGTTACCCTAAAATAAAAAACAAAAAAATTAATTGCATTAAATGAATACTTCATAACTTTTAGTAAATTTTTTTGTTAAAAAATGCATAGAGATTTTTTATTGTTTGTTAGATATTTCTGATTTCAGATTATTTTAGTAAAATAGTTTAAAGAGCCCGAAAATTAGCCATTTAAATTTACAACACAGAGTTACAAGTTTACACAAATTTACAACACAGAGTTAAATTTGCAACACATTTAATACACAGAGCCATTAAATTTAGCTATAGTCCTTACGTATTTACATCTCGTTAAGCGTGAAACGAAATAAATTATAGAATCATGAAAATGTTTTAGTTTTCTCGTAAAATAAAAAAGATTTGGTCCTTTAAACATTTCCAGATAAGAACCTATTTTGAAAGAAAAAGAATATATTGTTTTGGAAATATTTATATGAAAAATTTTCATATTTAGATCATTATAGTCATTGCTTATAAAAAAATTAAACTGATTTGAAATTCTTTTGCACGCAAGAATGATGGTTTCTTTTTAAATATCTCTTTACACTTTTTATATTTTATAACCATCGTTGAACAGGTACTAATGTTCAGCTCTGTAGCCTTGTAGTTTGGAACCCAATCCAGAAAACAAGGGAACTGCTGGATCAAGTATTGGGAGAAGATTCGTGGAAGACTTTTTGATGGAGCTAAGATGTATTTACGTTACATAGAAAGAAAAATCATGAAAACTTCCCACGACTGTCCTTACGTCAAGGGGACTCTAACCCATGATCCGTCTAACACTGAGGCTATTTTACCTCAGAACTGTGGTCGGTGCGATCCGGATGCGGAATTCGTATCAAACAGCCATTGCTGGGATTGGAAATTGGTTCACCTCATTGGAAGGCGATAGCTTTATCCCCTTAACCCCCACGGCTGTTCTTTAAACTTTTGAGAATTTACTAAGTACAAAAAAAAAAAGGCAACCTTAAACATTTTTTGACGCTGGTATGGGTTGACGCTAACTGTGCTGAGCTCTTAACGATTCAAAAGGCTAACCTTAAATATGCTAATTAATTAATCTTGGTGATAATTTGAGTTACGATATCAGACACGGCAAAAATAAACGGCACATTTTACTGAAAAAATAAACCTCTTTTCGATTTATTTGGACTCTAGATCCTTGGAATATACAAGATAGTCGCAGTTGGAAAATATGGTTTTAATAGTATGGTAAAGAAAGCGTTCGAAAATAATGGACCAATAATGTTAATTTCACTTTTTGCGTCTTTCGTCATCTAAGAATATATACTTTATATTTTTTTTCCTTAGCAACTATTCGGAAGATTTCCTTCGAACTTTGGAATTTATGATTTAAAAATACATTGACTCATCACTCAAATAGTTTTTGACCGTTTGTAAATAAAAAATAGTAAATAATAATAAAAAATGCTCCTTTTTTGCTTGGAGTAGACAAACTAGTTTTATAGAAACCTAAAAAAATAATGATTCTTTAACAAAACCCGCAAGAGATATTGAAAAATATGCAAAAAGTGAATTAACTTTTAGAGGCCCAAACATTTAAGCAATTTATCGAGACTTTTTGCTTATCCATTTTTTCCATATTGCGGTTACATTCGACAGTTTGGTGCCAAAAATCTAAATCCGTCGAAAGAAGGTATATTTAATCAGAGAAATTCGTTTGCGTCTTATTTCGTTATTGACAATATCGTCTGAGCAAATTTACTATTATATTTAAATTCATTCTCCTGAACCATTAAGATTGTTTTTTAATGCAGCTGAATTGTATGATTATATCTAAAGTCATTCTGGTGATCTGCTTTTATTTTGATTCCTCTCTGATTAACTGTTACAACTGTATGCAATTTATTAATGGAGCTAACGGATTAATGGAGCTAATGAATTTATAAATGGAGCTAGTTCTTAACTAAAACATGTCATTCACCAAGACTTCAATTACTTTAAAAGACTTAATTATATCTAATTTAAAGACATTTCTCTAATTACGAAGACTAATGCTTTAGATGTTTCTCGAATACTTTATATACTAAGCAATAATTTTATTAATTTAAAAACTTTAAAGTGCTTTTCAGATTTTTGAGTTTAACCATGTTCTGTTAAACGTGATTATTTGCGTAATATAAAAATTTAATTTAATGGATTTAATTGATTAAAAAAAATTAAAATACTTCACAGTGCAAAAAATTGTCTACAATTTTTCCGAATTTGATGACACTTAAACCAAAAAATTTTGTGAAGGAACACTTATTTCCAAGTTAACAGTAAATCGAGTTTCATATACAATTTAAAAAGCGTATATAAATCAAAAACTCTTATAATGGAAAAAGTTTACACCAAGTTCACTCGCTTTCACACCAAACGTTAAATACTTTCTCTTCCTAAAACGCTTTATATGTTTTAGATAATATCTTTGGAGCGCTTTAGATATCGTCTGTAGATTGTTTACATTTGAATGCAAGCTGGCGAGAGTCTCAACGTTTCTATATATTTACTAAAACAAAAGTTCGTCGATAAAATATGTATGCTTTCTTTCAACTGTGTTATTAGTATATTTGTATTTTAGTTTTCTAAGCTTCTACGAACTGTTTTAAATGATTTTGTAATATATATTTTCTATTCGTTTTGGTTCCGTTGAGCCTAATTTGAATTCGCTTTAATATTCTGCCTTTACTACGAGTATGAATTATTGATATATTTATAAACTAATTTCATTTCCCAAATTTGTGAGTATATGCATCTTAAATTAATGATTCTTACTTTATATTGTCCCTTAGAAATTACTTTTCTGAGTTTTTATTGTTGTGTATCTTATCCTGCAGTAATTATAAATATTTTTGTAACTGAATACTAAAACTAGGATCGAACCCGGGTCACCTCAATGGAAAGCAAACGCTCTATCCCCTGAGCCATCGCGGCTCCATCAAAAATGTTAATATTAAGTTAATCGATAATCAGCTAACGTAAAGATATTTCCTTCTACTAAATGGGGTATTTTTCAGATAATAACATATTGCCAATGATAAAAAAACCTTTTAGTGAGCGAATTGTTTATAATTAGTATCCTGTTGGAGTTATTGTATTTATAATTTTAGAATTAGAGCGGAAGTTAAAATGCAGTTTCATTGAACTAATTTATTTATTTATTTCCGAATAACGTGATACGATATATATTATTTAATTATAGCGAAGGTCGAATCATTAGGCGTAGATTACGTTATGGCCCAAAAACGTGAAAGAAAATGTAAACGAAAATATTCTTAACAAATACTCAAAATTATTGAATACGCATGTTTGATATGCTTGAAACATAATAACACGGCATCAAAAGATGAAATCTAACCAATTATAAAACATTCACATTCTTTCTTTCAATGTATTAAAATATTCTGTTTTATAATAGAATTCGTTAAACGCTTTCAAAACTTATTAAGAGATTTACATATTAAAATGGAGATTATTCATCTAAAACTCTTTTTGAAGTTTTTTTTTTTTTTTTGCTTCTTAAAATTAAGGTGCTATCTGGAGATCTTTTCAATAAATATAAAAAATAAATAATAGATTAAATTAATAAAAATAGATTGAAAAAGAAATATTAGAATATAAATATAAAAGCATAATAAAGTTAAAATAAGATTTTCATTTCTACACTGAAAAAAAATGGTCAAAAATAGAATATGGTAAAATTTTCCGTGTTTCTTTTTTGTCTCGATTATTTTTAGCAAAATTAAGAATAAAATATTATTTTATAATATACGATAAATTTCGTATATGTGGTGAAATTTGGTAATTTCATCACGACACTGGTAATAAAACCAAAATATACGGTATTTAAACCAGTCATTTTATAAAATTTTTCTTCCGAATGGTAACGGTTTACCGAAAAAAATATGGATTATATAAATTATAGTTCTTATTGCCATACATTTAACAAAAAATGTAAAACTGAAAAGTAAATTTAACCCCATAAATAGTTTTTATGTCATGCTTTATGATATCATGATAAAATTACCAAATTTTTATCACAAATTAAAAAAACCATATATTATTGTTAATGTTATAAAAACCATTACCAAAGCGCTTCGGTAAAAATTTTTGGTGTTCCCTTAGAACCAGAAGCACAATAATTTTTAAGATATTCCGGTGGTTTAGACCATACTTTTTTTTCTCAGTATATATATGTTAACTGTTGTTATAGTTGAAAAAATTAATCTATAATTACATAAGGTATACAGTATGTTATGCATAAAAAACGTTTGCGCTTTTTTCTTAAATAATATGATTTGGGAGCTTTTAGCTTTCTTTTTTCTCTCTCAATGTGATCGTTTCATTTTTTGAAGCATATTGTAATGTTATTTAAAACTTAATGAAGATTTGCGAGCGATGATTTCTTTAAAAAAAAAGAAATATATACTTTTTTCCCAAATTGTTGATATTTTTAAACTTAATATTAATTTAAAAATAAGTGGGCTTAGCCAAAGATTCACAATGTAAACAGCGTTTAATAGTGCACAATGTTCCACATGATATACCATTTGATTGATGCTTATAGTATCCTTTTTTTCTTTCATTACGCAATTTTTTTACAATCACCCGGAATTTTAAGGGATCATATATAATAAATAAATAAAAAAGAGTTTCTGTTTTAAAAATGACAGGGGAGGAGCTATTTTTGCGCTCTGAAGTAAAAGTTCATTTTTTAAGATCAGAAACCTCACACAATTTAATAAGGAAAATTAGTTTTTAGTTTAATAAGGAAATTTGTTAAAATTAGGACAGATTGCTAATTAAATAATTTCAAAGTCAAAAATAACGAAAGCTCTACCCAAGACTGTTTTAAGAATCAAGTTTTTTCAGTTTTTTTATTAACAATTCTCTAATTGAATCGTTGCTGAAAAATATTAAAATGTTTTCGTTATTGTTATTTTAATAAAAACTGCAATTTTTAATTAAAATATAAAGATAGATTCGAGAGTTAAAGACAACTGCAAACTAAAATGCAAAAAAAAAAAAAAAAAAAAAAAAAAAAAAAAAAACAAATCTGAGTTTTCAGTGAAGTTAATTAACCTATTAAAGTTAAAATTCTTTTTAAAATTGAAATAAAAACAGATATGGTTTTATCCAATGATGAGCCATTTTTTTTCCTAATTTCGTTCGAAAAGGGTTTTTACGTAACCTTTCGAAATAAAGCTGATGTTATCTGGTCAAAAAATGTAAGTTTTTCACTTTGAGTGCAATGAAACAAGTTTTGTTAGGATCGCACCTTGACACAATTTTGAAGTAATCTTTTATCATGAATAATAAAAAAACAAGATTCCATAGAAGGTATGTAAGGTTTGATCTTAAATAATGAGAAAGATTTTACGTAAAGAAGAATTGGCTAGAATAATTCATTTTTTTTCTGGTTTCTTTCTATTTTACTTTTTTTTTAAATTTTATTTCAAAATATATATGACGATTATATCACGATTATAACGTTTAAACAAGTAAGAACATTGTGTAAAAAGTCTTAAATTAATCTCCTAATCTCAACAAAATTTGGAAAAAAATTTTAGTAAACAAAAATGAGGACATGATTACTAGTCTATAACAAAGATATATGTTTATCATTGATTTAGTTGTGTTTTTAACTTTTTTTTGCATTAGAATAATCTATATTATTTATACAAAGGATTTTACAGTAATCTTACTGATTTCTTATTGATAAAATAAATATTTTAAGAACAACGTTTTGCAAATGCAATAAAAATACATTCATAATCTTATTCTTGTTGGACCTAAAACGAAATACGTAGAGCGCATCACTCTCGAAAGATGCAGGGGGGTGGAGATTTTTCGGTGGTAATAAAAATTTATAATAAAATTACAAAAATGATGAGCTCTATGTCTTTCAGTTCAGAATTAGGTTCTCCTTTTAATCAACCTATAAGCGAAATTTTTAATTTTTTTAATTTTATTTTGATATTTTACTCTTTGTAGTTTTTAAAAAGTTAAAGTCGATCGATGTTTTACAATTCAGGGAAACAATTCTTGCTTGTCTTGACATCAGGAAAAAATAGCTGTGCTTGAAATTCGGGCTTTCAGGCTAGTTGAAAAATGGTTAAAACTGCGATTTAGGATAAATTTACTTAATGATTAAAATTGCTCATGAAGAAAAAAAAAATCATATAAAATTACTGTTCTCTATGGCAATGAAATTTCTGTTAATAAAAAACATAATTCTGGATAATAAAAAATATATACGAAATTTCAACAATTCATTTGGTCATTTTTGCGTTTATGTGGTAACACTTTACCGGAAATTCTGGTTTTCAAAATTATAGTTCTTATTATTACACGATTAGTAAAAAATGCAAAGCTGAAAAATACATTTAACAGAATAAATGGTATTCATACCATGCTCTAAGGTATTATGATAAAATTAGCAGCTTTTACCACATTTACCAAATTTCATCACACATTATAAAGACATATTTTATTGTTAATTTTATCAAAACCATTACCAAAGTGCTACAGTAAAAATTACTAAACCTTTGGGTGTAGAACGAGAAAAGCGGTAAATTTTACTCTTTTCTGGTAGTTCTGGTCGTATTTTTTTTTCAGTCCAGCAATATGTATTTGTGTTTGAAAAATATACAATTTAAGTAAAAGGGCAGTTATATATTTCTTCTTTGTATTTATGAAAATGTGTTTATTCTTAAAAAAGTGCAATATTCTTAAAAAAAATTGCATTACATCGTATTAAATATTGAATTTGTATCCTAAATATTCAAACTTTTTTTTTTATGTACTCTGCAAGCTAACGTGCAATAACATATTACCCCACCAATGATAATGGATCATTGTGTATTTAACACAGTAAAATGACGTTTACAAGACATCGTATTAAGTTTAAGGATTATATTTTTATTGTTTAACATATAAATCATAATTTAATACTATATACTATTTGAAGTTAATAGCAATTATGTAATTCCTATTTAAATTAATTAATCAGTGTGTATTTAATATTCCAAAATAACGTTTAGCGTTTCACAAATAGAAACTGCTAATCTTATATCACTAAATATAGTTTCATATACCGAATGTATAATTTTTAAACCAAAGTTCAATTAAATAATCTACATTTAAATAAATGATAAAGAGTTAATTTAATATTACAAAATAAAGTTTCCATCATACGAAGTGTAAAGTGTCAAACTTACATCGCTAAATATAAGAATTACAATTTCATATAACAAATGCATACTATTTAAACTAAAGGGGAATTAAGTTTCTCACCATCGCATTAATGTACAGCAAAGTTTGTTAATCATTATACTATATAGTTTTTACTGAATCGCAACTACTGCAAAGTGTCAAACTAAAATTGTTAAATATTCGATTTATATATTATTTATTTTCATGTTATACCAAATGTTATACTACTATACATATTCATTTAAACACAATACATTAAATTAAATACATGGACACAAATAGTATACATTTGGTATATTTCATATACCACTTAAACCAAAGAGGAGTTAAATTTTCACCCTATTGCATTAATGTATCAACGTTTAGTTATTATAAGAGAATAAAGGTTTTACTGAATCGTACTAAGTGTAAAGTGTTAAACTGAAATAATCAAATATTTGAATTATATATCGTTACTTTAATTATTATTTTTATTTTTTATTAGTAATTATTTAATAAAATTAAGAAGCACTCCTTTTTACGGATATAATCGTAATATAATCTGATAAAGAGATTATATCTTTCCATTTTCTGTTTTCCGGGTTTTTAATAAATATTTTTTAATAAATCCAGCTTTTTAATAAACATTATTAAAATAAAGTTTTTTAAAAATATTTTATTTTAATAATTTTTCTTCCACACTTTTTATTAATCTTAATTAGTTTCCATGTTTTCTCTGTATTTTTTAACTTAGTTTAAATATGATTTTTAAAAATAAAGTGCAATTACATATGTCCCCATCATATTAATGAAATCATGTTTATTCAATTTAACGAAATATTGAATTTAATATTAGTTTTATATTAGCACAATAAAGACAAAAAGGATGAAAAGAAAACGAAGAAAATTTTATTATTATCACTTAAATTATTTTTTTAATAGCATGAGCTGATAGAGAGATTATATCTTTTCATTTTCTGTTTTCCGGCTTTTTAATAAATATTTTTTTAATTTTTTAAAAATATTTTATTTTAATAATTTTTTTTCTACGTTTCTTATTAATCTTAATTTTCCATGTTTTCTCTATATTTTTTTAACCTAGTTTAAAAATGATTTTTAAAAATAAAGTGCAATTACATATATCCCCATCATATTAATGAAATGATGTTTATTCAATTTAACGAAATATTGAATTTAATATTAGTTTTGCAGGTTAAAATATAAAAGAGGAAAAAAAATCCTTGAAATAATTGATCGTAAGATAGTAAGAATTAAATTCACATCATTTATTAGTAAAAACTCTCACGTTTGGATTTATCATATGACCCCTAATGTTCGAAAAAAAAGTTCTCTAAAGTTATTTACTTCCTCTTAGACTTACTAATTATCAAGTTTCTTTCATCTTCATACCTTAGGGGTTTTGGATGTGTGTGACATTTATTTTTTTCTGATTGGCGACCTTCTGAACTTGAAGAAAATTTCTCGCACTTTACCGTTGAATATCAAGTATCATTTAATTTTGATTACGCCATTTACAATTCTAAAAGCATTTTCAAAAAGGGTTTTCCTGAATGGGTCAAGGTAAATGTCATACGTTATGTAAAAATAATTTTTTTTATGTATTCTAATGAGTATTTCTATTTTAATTTGATTTTGAAAAATTTAACTAAAACTTTAAATAAAGTATTTTTATTTGATTTTCTTTATTTTGATGGATTTTCATAAATTATTTTTAAATTTCATTTTGGGACTCGTAATTCATGAAATTGAAATTTTTTTATACTGTTTGCATTCTAATTAATTAACTCTTCGAAGCAGATGGGACAACCTTTTTTCAGACTCAAGCAAAAATATATTTTTATATTTTTTAATTATAAAAAACAGTTTAATAGTTACCAAAAAAATCTGTTATATTATCGGAATTATTTTTGTATTAAAATATAAAATCCAAAAAGTTCAAATGTTTTTTCTCGTTCATATTCAAAAATTTATCAATAATTGATTTTGTAATAAATTTCAATGGTGAAAAACAAAATGAAACAAATTTCAATAATGAAAAACTTTTTCTTTTATATCTAAATAACTGCAAATAGGTACAAATTATTGTTTGGAAGTTAGCCGTTTATGGAAGATTTTCCTTTTAACTCAGAAAAAGACACCGGTGTTTCGTGCTGTTCTTATAACCATAAATTATTAAAATGCAAACTATAATATAGTCGCTTACTTTGGCTTAAATTATTACAAAATAATAAAAAAAGAATGGAAAATATGTTTAATAAAAATTCTGCTTTAAAGGGCTAACCTACGAAGCTAAAATTACAGTGGAGGTATCGTATATTTTCTAACAATATATTTGGTTTATAAATTGCAACTCATTTTGCAATATACAGCTTAGATTAAATTACATGGATTTCAAATTGTTGCAGTAGTAAGAGTATTGTCAAAGCTTTTTTATGGAAGTTGGTAATATTCTAACTGAAACTCAAAGAACTGAATGAACGTTACTTTGTTTGCATGTTTTAATGCATGTTTGTGTGTTTGTATGTTTATATTCATATTAATTTCTAAGTGAAATTTCAGTGAATTTGAGTAAACTAATTTTTAAGTTTTTACGTAGATAATAGGAAATAATGATTACGTTTTGCCTTTATTCTAGTCTGCAAACTTTCTGTCTGAGAAATCTATAATTCAGGAATATTAATTTTAACTGTTCGCGTCCTAGCGTCAGTACTCTTGGTGTTTTTATTTATTGCCAAGAAGAAAGCCTTTTTAAGATTATTCGTTCACTGTTGGTTATCATATGCACTCGGTATTTCTACTCTTTTCGAAAACACTCAAAAATTGCCACTTAGAACTTTCCTTGATCTCATTTATAAAATTTAAAGAATTACTGAAATAAGCAAATAATGAATAAAATAAGACTGTAATAAGAATAAATGTACTGAAATGAATGATCATTCTTTGTGAGATCTCAATTTTCCTTTTCAAAAATGACTCTTTATAACTTTCTTTTACTAATATCTTCATACTGTAACTACACTGTAAAAATTCTGACAAAATTACCGTACTATATAGCAATAATTTTTTCTGGTAAAAAAAACCCAATAATTTCGGTGCATGAAATTAAAATATATGATATTTAAACCATTCATTCACGGTAGACTGGAAATTCTGGATTTCAAAGTTATAGTTCTCATTACCTCACGTTTAGTAAAAAATACAAAAGTGAAAAGTAAATTTTACCGAATAAATGGTTTTTATGCCAGGCTGTAAGATATAATGATAAAATTAGACCAAATTTTATAACACATTATAAAACCATATTTTGTTGTTAAATTTACCAAAAACGTTACCGAAGCTCTTTGGTGAAAATTACCGAGATTTTTAGTGTTCCCGTAGAGCTAGAAGCATGGCAAATTTTAAAAATTCTATTAGTTTTGAACATGCTTTTTTCTCAGTGTACAACTAAATTTAATTTCTAAGACGAAACAATGGTATTTATACTTGCATATGTTTTATACTAAAGCATAATGTTTTGGAGGGCAATTATAAAAAAGAGAAAAATTTCTATTAGAGATTCATTGAATTTATTTTATGAATAAATTTTTTTAAAAATCTAGACAGCACTGCGGCAAGTTAGCTGTATCATAAAGAATGAGAATTATTTAATATCCCGAAAAGCCTTTGAGTACTATATCTAACACGAAATCTGCAGAATGAAGTACCGAGAAATGAAGAAATAAATTTTAGGAAAATGACCAATAAGTAAGACCAATTATTAAAATTTTAAATATTCGATTAGCCTCATTGTTTGTTCATATTCTTTCCTATTTGGTTTATCAAAAATGTTGAGCAGTTTAAGCTAAGTATTTAGTCCTTTTAAAAAATATTAAAGAAAAAATTATTTGAAATAATTTGGGGAAATTGTTTTTAAACATTGTTAATTTCGTTATTAATTTCTGGAAGGGTTGTATCCTTTCACTTAAATTTTTTACTTTCTCTTTTTAGTTTGTGTTATTTTTTATGAAAGAAATTTACGCTTAACACTGAATATAGATTTATTTGTATATAGCAAAAAAAAAATTTATTCTATTCTATTAATATTTTATCAATGTGAAAGAAAACTCCACATAAAAATGTAATGCAGACGCATTTCGACATAAAAATATGATTACGGTTTTCTGATTATTTTGTTTCATAAAACGAATGCTTTTACTACGAAATAAATACTTATTACTGTAAAATCAACAACAGCCACGAAAATTTTAGAAAATTACGCATTAACAGCTTAGTTTACACTTTTGTTAAAGAATCTTAATTTAATAGCTGCTGTGTTAAATCTAAATAAATTTTGTTTTTTTAACAAATTATGTCTACATAAAAGACATCATGACTCCGTGAAAAATATTCTCAGGCAGTCATCATTTTAAATAAAATACGAGAGTACTAGTTTTAAAAATGCTTACGAACGCATCAATCTGCTTAAATTATTACACATCAAACTGTTTAAAGTAACAGTAACGAAACGTAAAAAAAAGGCAGGTAAAAAAATAGTTTTGTTGATTACAGCCTTATCACTAATGATCCATTTTAAAGTCTGAAGTAATAAGATGCTTAGGTTAAATGCTCCTGTATATAAAAAAAGGTAACGAATTATTTCTTAATGCGGGTAGAAAAATTGACCTTGTTCTTTTAAGCGATTTATTTTTGCCTGCTATTTTTCCAGAAATAAAATGCTATTTGTGCTTAACAGAAATAAAACGAGCATAAAAAAACGAGTTACCCTTAATAATTCTTGATATAATGTTTTTGAGAAATCAAATTTTAAAAATATGACTTTTTTAACATTCGATTCATCAGAAGCAATCGACTGATTTAGTTCAAATTTTGTATCTGGTCGTATAAAATTACATTCTTTGAAATGACGAAAAATTTTTTATACCTTATAATAAAAAAAAATTTCTACCATTATCAAATGAAATAATAAAAAATAATAAATATTTACTTCAAGTCATTCCTCGCATGGAACTGTCTTTGGATAAATGAAATTTACAACTGTGGGCAAAAAAAAATTCAATTCTTTTTCAAAGTTTTGGAGGTACGGCGAAATATGCAAAAATAAAATTAACATAAAGGAGTCCAAACATTAAACCGCTCTCTTGGATACACTATTGTGACCATGTTTTCCAGATTTTGACTACCTCATAATGGATTAAAACATGGATTAATAATGGATATCAAAATGGATTAAAATATATCTTTTGAAATTAATTATTAAGTTTTTACTTTCAGTGGTAGAAGGAATTTTGTATAGCATAATTACTGAGGTTGTTTACACAAACAAGTCATTGTTATTAAGCGAATTAGGCGATTAAGTTGAGTAAACAGAAATGCATAAAGTGTGCAATTTAATTTGTCACTTAAAAGTTATAATTATTTGTCTTTAAATAAACGTTTAAAGTCAAATTTTGATGATTTCAATATTGTAGCAAACAGTGCTGATGTAAAATATCCTCAGTGGTAGATGGAACATGGGTTAGAGTCTCCCTGCCGTCTGGATGACATCAAAGATTTTCGTGGTTTCCCACTCCATGTAACGCAAATGCAGTTTAGCTCTATCAATAGAGCTCTCCACGAAGGCAAATTTCTCCCAATACTTAATCCAGGAGTTCCCTTGTCTTCTGGATTGGGTTAAAAATTAGAAGGCTACGGAGTTAAATATTAGTAGTCGTAAACCCAAAATTCAGTCGGCTGTACAACGACGGTTATAAAATAAAATAAATTATTGTAGCAACAAAATTTGGTCTTGATCTTTGGTCAAAACTTGTTCTTAAACTAATTAAACTACAAAATATTCTCGTTACTTTAATTTTATTTCAGCAAGCATTATGTTTGCTTATTGTGTTAGCTTGGTTGTATTCTTTTTTGTTTCAGGTAAGTTTGTAAGCTTTGAAAATTATGTTAGGAATATTCATTAACTTAGTTCATGAAATTCAATTGAAACCATTCATAAAAGAAACTGAATGGAAATTATTCATGAAATAGAATTGAAAACAAAGATGTTATGAATAAAAGATGATATCAATCTTAAAAGAACGATGTTTAGTTGAATTATCAAATTTTATAACGCATTTTCAATTTCCGCTATTAGTCCGATTTTTTTATTAATTTTTCACATTTTAAAATTAAAATCTTACAGTATACAGATTTTTACTCATACAGATTTTTACATCAGCTCTTTTTTTATTTTATTTTCATTTTGATGAGGAATTTTTAAATGATTTAGATCATTGGAAAACTAATAAAATTACCATAAATGATCTTCTGTGATGTTAAAAAATATACATATTAATTTATAATTTTAGAAATTAATTTTCAATTGAAAAAAAGATGGTTGGTTGGTTGGTGTCGTATCCTCTATAGAATCATATTTCATGGTGTGCTTGAATAGTTTTTGTTATTTCTATGGCATTAAAAGAATACAAATCCTCTTCTGTGGGGTAGTTTAAGAGGTGAAGGCCTGCAGCGACTGCAGGGCAGTTAAAAACATGATATGGTGTCAGTTCCACATTAAGACAGTTGCCACAGTTTTGATATTTTCTAGTCTTATCTGTAGAAATTTTCATGTTTTTATGATGTTTTGTTCTTAGTCTGATGAGAGTAGTGGCTGTCTTCCTATCGATGTCAAGATTAGTTATTTGATCGTGGGCTTTGATTTTTAAAGGGGTGAATAGTCTTGACTTTGCATAAGCATTTGCATCTGCCAACGTGGTTGGGATTGAGTTTTGATTTAGATCTCTGGCATTTTTAGCCAAGGAATCAGCTATTTCATTAAACTCTAGGTTCACATGGGCGGGAATCCACTGCAAGAAGCAATTTTTCCGGAGGCGCTGAAGTTGTCCAAGTTGTTCTATGATATTCAGGACAAGGCTTGAGGTACCTTTGCTGAGGGCCTGTAAGGCAGACCTGCAGTCGCTGAAGATGGTGATACCACTAAGCTGCTCCGAAGGTTCAAGATTGATGTACGTTTCGATAGCCGTAGAAATGGCTATCAATTCTGCTGTAAAATTAGATGCGATTTTTCCAGCACCAGTTGCGAATTCTCGTCTTTGATCATCAGGAAGGAGCAGTACCACTCCCGCACCTCCGTTGGTGAAGGTGGAGTCAGAAGATCCATCAGTAAAAGCCCTGACATGATTGAGGCCAGATAGAGAGTCGATAGTTTTCATCCCAATTTCCTTGAGTTTATTCGCATGGTCTTTTTTCGAGCAGGGCTCGATGAGTTCTAGACAGATTGTCGTATTCTCTGGAACAACTCCAATAGCGGGAGTTTCGTTTCTGATAAGACAGTCTTCGGGTTTAAGGTGAATTTTTTCTCTGATGGCCCTGTCAAACAGAAGGGGAGATGACCTTTTGAGTCTAGATTTCTTATTCCAGTTTATAATAGTACGATGTGAAATGTGCCCCTCGTCAAGACTATGGGCATTATTTGTAAATTTAACAGTTAACATTTGTCTCCTTTCTTCCAGAGGGACCAAACCGCATTCCTCTTGAATTCTTAAGTTGTTTGTTGATGAGACAGCACCAGACATTATTTTTGCAGCTTTTGCTTGTACTTTATCAAGTCTCTCTCTTGAAGTAGAGGAGGAGTGTGACCATACAGGTGTGGCATATTCCATTATCGGTCTTATAAGAGTTGTGTAAGTAGTTTTCAGCGTTTTTGGTGCAGCACCCCATTTTGTGCCACAAAGCCTCCTAAGGATGTTGAGCTTTTTTAGTGCTTTATTTGAGCACTCTAGAATGTGGTGGTGAAAACGAAGCTCTTCGTCAAGTATTATACCGAGGTACTTTGGGTTAGAAATCCTTTCTATGGGGGTGTCAAACAATGTGATATTAGGACAAAATGTGTGCCGGTGTTTTCTGTCTGTGCTGAACACGCTGAGTTTAGTCTTGTTAGGATTAATGACTAGTTTAAGGTCTCTTGACCATTTTTCCAATCCTCTTACTGATTTGTTAAGCTCAGCTTCAGATTTCTGAATGTTCTCGCTGCTGTGCCAGATGGCGATATCATCTGCGTAGCATGCTACTTTTGCTTCTTCAGAGATGTGAGGATGTAAATCATTGACGTAAATAAGGAAAAGCAAGGGGCTCAATACCGATCCCTGTGGTACACCAGCCCAGAGTCGTTTCCTTTTGGATAGTACACCGTTAAATTTAACCCTAATTACTCTGCCTCTTAAAAATTCCGCAATCCAAATCAGGGCATTTCCATTTATTCCAATTTTGTGTGCTATTTGAATGAGCCTCTGCCTCCAGACACGGTCGAACGCGGAGGTCATGTCTAGAAATATGGCAGTTGTTTTCCTTGATGGCTTTTGTTGGAAAGAATCAATAATCGACTGGCAAAGATAAAAGAGCTGGTCTGTGGTTGAGTGTTGCGCTCTATAAGCTGTCTGATAAAAGTTGATTTTTTGGTTGTTGGTGAGCCAGTGTATTAGTCTTGAATGAATCAATCGTTCAGTCAGTTTACACAGGATGCTGGTTAGAGAGATAGGACGATAGCTGGAGAGGCTATCAGCGTTTTTATTCGGTTTTAGGATGGGAATGATTATTGTTATTTTCCATTCTTTTGGAATCTTACCTGTTCGCCAGGATTTGTTGATGATGGTGAGTAGCTGCTCTTTAGCAGTACTTCCTAAATGCTTTAACATCGATGCAAAAATGAGGTCATTTCCCGGGGCCTTGTTAGATGGCGTTTTGGCCAGTGAAGCATTTAGCTCATGTAGCGTGAAGTCTCCAGAAAAGTCCCAGATTGAGTTGTCATTTTTCGCAGTTAGAAGAATTCTTTTGCTGCTAGTGAGTATTTTCTTATCTGCTGTTTCGTAGTTAAGTCTTGAAACCCTTGAGTAGTGTTCAGCTAGAGCATTAGCTGTATCAAGATCGTTGGTAAGGGGCCTATTGCCATCTGAAATAATATTTGAGTTTGTTTGAAAATTTCCATTGGTGTTGTCCAGAATTTTGATGATTTTCCAATGTTGACTCTCTTTCCTAGGGTCTAGCTTATGACAGAATTCAGCCCATTTCTCTTGTTTGCATTTATAAATTTCTTGCTCCACTTCGTGGCTTAGTCGTGTCAATTCACGTCGAAGTTCTTCTGTGTTTCTTGTCTTTAACTCTGCATTTACTTTGTCTCTCTTTGCGATCAGTAAATCAATGTTGTGATCTTTCCAGAAAGGCACCCATGAGACTTTTCTTTTTCCCCTCGGGATTGACAGACTAGCTGCCTTTCTTAGACTGGATTCAAAGGTACTCGTCATATTATTTATGTCTCCAGTGAGAGGATTTTTAGTACAGGTATCTTCTAGGATTTTCTCGAAACTAAAATCCTAGAAGATACCTGTACTATAAAGATGGTGTTTATGGGATATAATTATTGTTAATTTTATTATTTATTTTTTGTTATATCTATAGCTCTTAGCCTCTGTTTATTGCAGTGGATTCATTTAACCATAACAAATAACAATAGTAAAAAAATAATAATGAAATGAAACATTTCACAATTTTGCCATAATTTAATTTAATTTATATAAATTGTTTAAATAACTGAATCAATAAAAAAATAAAAACTAATTTTTTTAAATTCAAATTAAAGGTTTGTGTCCTCATATCTACATAACTAATTTGTTTTTTCTTCCGTTTTCTTAAAAAAACGTAAAAAAATCTTAGATACACATTTTTATTATGTTGAAGTTGCATTTTTTTTTATAAACAATAGTTCTATAACGTTTCTGTAATTAAAGCATCCTGTATGAGTAACAGAATAATGTATGAAACTTTTAAACAGATAAGTTTTATATATAGTTAAAGTGCATAGTTTTACCTTTTAAATTTATCAAGACCTCTCGAGAAAGTTTTACTGTGCTTACTATATAAGCATATAATTCTATATCACATCATGTTTCATGTATAATATAATTTTATATTAACAGATTAAATAAAAAGAAAAAGAAACAGAAAAAGTTTTTTTTAAAACCCTATTAGTTGTAGTGTTTTGTAGGTTAATCTACCTTTGTTAAACATTTACGATAATTGAATCTAATGAACAATGAGTAAAGTTCACTTTCATTTCGAAACTTTTTCCTAATGATATAATTAAGTGCTATTTCATTTCTTTCCCCTTCAAAGCAACATATTCTTTCGAAACATACGGGATAATAATTTAAGGCGTTTTTAAAATGACTTTTCAGAAGAAATCAAACAATGCTCATTACTTAATGTTAACTGTTATACCTGAATATTAAATAAGCAGCATTTAAGAAAATACAGAAAAAAACTTGGGTATAGTGGAAAAAAGATGATAGAGCATATATGAGTTTTTTTTAGACGAAAGATTTACACCATAGACATACATACGTTCACTTTTTTGTGCTAAATATAAGTGAAAATCTGGAATTTAACTATAAAATAAAATAAAAAGTATTCACAAACAAATTAAAAAATTTGTACCGAGAAAAAAGTATGGTCAAAATTACCAGAATATGATAAAATTTACCGAGTTTCTTTCTCTATGGGAACACCAAAACATTCGGTAACTCTTACCGATGCGATTTGGTAATGATTTTGGTAAAATTAGCAGTAAAATATAGTTTTATAGTATGTGATGATAGCTATTTTGTAATTTTATTGACACTTTAAAGCATGGCATAAAAACCATCAATTAGGGTAAATTTATTTTTCTGTGTTGTATTTTTCATAAAATGTATGACAATAAGAACTATGATTTTGAAAACTAGAAATTTCGATAAACCGATTTCATATGAGCGGAAAAATTATCAAATGAACGGTTTAAATGCCGTATATTTTGGTTTTATAATGTTTTTTTTTTTTAAATTTTTAATTTTTTTTTTTACCAGAAATTTTCTTAACATACTGTGTGATAATTTATCAGAATTTTTGAACTATAACGTTTGTTGCTAGCCTTGTAGATACTTCATTTAAATATTTCATCGTATTACTGGTTATACGTCTATAGTTCAACTTGAAGGAGGAATATAGTGGTTCAATTTAAAACCTTATTAAGAAGGCAGCAATTTTTTAGTTAAAGATACTGAGAATTCCTGATAGAATTACGGCAAAAAGTGCTGATAATGGTAATTGTAAAATTAATTGTTCGCTATTGGTTAGTTCCATTTTTACCGGAACATGTTACGGAGCAAAAAAAATCTGATATATCGTAATTTTTACTATAATAATTACCGTGAAATTATTGAATCACTCAGAATTAAATAAACATTACAGTAAAAATTACGGTATATTATTATTCGGTAAAAATAGATTTTATGGATAAAGTACTGACAACCAAAGTACCGGTACTTTATCCGTTATTAGAAATGTATGTAATAATATGCGGTGCTGATAAATGTTCGATTAAAAAGTGAGCGCCTTACGTATTTCGTTTTAGGTGCGATAGAAATTGAATTATTTTCTCGTTTTTTTATCCATTTAAAAAAAGAGGATTTTGAAAACTGCTCGGCGTTATTACTTTATTTCGAGTTTTGGGTTCGACAGTTTGCTTACATCGGAAAAGGATTGAAACTTCAATTGATGTTAAATTCTGCTCGTAATAGTAAGCAAATAAATTTAAATTTTTAGTCATCCGTCACAATTATTTAAATTTGAGCATTCTAGCTAGTGAGAAAGTAGTCAAAATTCCCCTTCCTCAAAAACAAATAAATGAAGAAACATGAAAATCAGTTAAATAAAAAAAACATAAAAAAACTTTCATAATCAAATATTATTTTCAGCTGATTTTGCATATCTAGGACCGAAAATGGAATTCGGAAATATTTATACATAAATGTAAAAAATTGGTACGCATATTGTAAAAAGTATTATGCACTGTAAAAAAATTCTGGAACAAATTACAGTATAATGTATCGGCACTTTAGATGCATCATTCATGAAATACTTTTACCATAAAATCCATTTTTATCGTAAAATATTATAATGTAATTTTTACAATACTATATACTATTTAGTTAGAGTGATTCAGTGATTTTACCGTAATTATTACTGCAAAAATTACGGTATATTAGACTTTTTGTTTCGTAACATGCTCCAGTAAAATGGATTTTAATTAAAAAAGTACCGGTATCCTGAAAGCCGGTATTTTTTACAGTAATTTTTCGCAGAGCACACTTTTTCGAAAAACGTTTCTTTTTCACGGTTTCTGAATTCTGGCGACCAATTTTTATGCTATTATTTTTAGAATTACGGTGCATGCAGAGAATTCAATATTTTTTCAATAAGCAAAAATATTAATCGGTCAAATATAAAACTATAGTGTATCTAAAATCTTTATTTGCCTATCATTATAGAAAACTTATAATAATAAAAGAAGCTGCATTGTGTGTCAGAAAGTATTATCCTGAAATCGTTCTGTGGAGGCTAATAGCCTTATCAAGCGCAGACATCATAAACGTTGTCTAATTACAATGACGTTACAAGGTCAAATGTGAATAAATAGGGCATAAACTAGCTGGACTGTTGAAGCAAGACCAGCGAGTTCTTAATAATTCTCGGTAAGAAATTTAGAGCAAAATAATAATCTCAAAAAGTTAAAATGTTTATTTTTATACAAGTTAGTAAGCAAAAAAACATAGCAGTGTAAAATAGGCTGCCAATGAGGCGAAGAAAATAGCTATTTTATCGAGAAAATAAAAATAACCAAAAGTTTTTCTTACATTAAGGGTTTTATTTTTTTATTAGGTTATATATTATAAGTTTCAATTAATCTATTCTTGTTTATTAACCATTCAACCGAACTGAAAATAATAAACACGAATTTAGCATTTTTTAAAATTTTAATTCAAATTAATTCTGTAAATTCGAAATTCTACTCTATTATTAGAAAAAAGCATTATTTTCTCCAAACATATTACGTTTAATTGTATATAAAAGCAGTATAAATAAAATAGTATAAAACTAGCAGATATTATAGCTTCCACTGAAATTTTAAATAATGTGTTTCTTCCCCAATGACTTGGAGTTTAATAGAAATAAATTTGATAAATAAAATACATTTGTAAAAATATTTAATTTTTCAGACAATTTCACAAAAGTCGTGTTGAAATAAATGCTATCATTTAAAACTTCTTTTTTTTTTTTTTGCAAATTTAAATATTTTGAATCTATCTTTTTTTTCGTTGGCTTAGCTATTTCTACTCGTTTCGATGCATAATCAAAACCCGGAAATTGGTTTTTGTGTTCACAGAATTATTTATCTTCTTTCTCCTACTGAAGAATACTGTGCACTCTGTGGTTATATAATTATTATTACATTTAGTTTATTAAATGTTCTTTCCTCTTTAACAATTTCCTTCCATTTAGTTAATATAAAAGTAATATAAATAAAATGTTACTATATGCAAGTTATAATCAAAGATTATATACTTAGCGGTATAGAGAAAATAAAATAAGTAGAAAATACTCCATTATAAAGCCTCAATCAATATGATTATTAGGATATAAATGATGTATAAATGGTTAACTCGGGAACGGTTGGAATTGATGAATGAAATATATTAGTTTTATAAATTGTTTCATTTAACTATTTTTCTTTAAGAATTTAAAAGTTCCAAGTTTTACAACTGTTGTATGCTCTGTAAAAATTCCTGGATCAAATTACGGTAAAAAGTACTAACACTGAGGATGCCAGCATGTTTTTCCGTAAGATCCATTTTCACCGTAAAGTTTTAGGGGGAAAAAATCTGATTTACCGTAGTTTTTACAGCAATACTTATTGTAAAATAACTGTACCACAATAATTAAATCAGTATTACCATGAAAATTAGTGTTTCACTTTTACGGGAAAAATAAATCTTACATTGGTATGGATTTTATGGACACTGCATTCTAGGTGTCAGTACTTTTTACTGTAATTTAATTCGGAATTTTTTACAGTGTGGCTTTTGCTATTTAAAGCAAAGACGAAGCTTGTTGGTTGTGTTAGTAACAGTATTTATTTAGTTTGTGCTTCTGAAGTGCTTATGACCTTTCTTTATTATTATATTCGGTGTTTGTAAATTTTCTTCTAATTTAAATAACACGAAATTCTGAAAATTAAGCAATAATAACTAATACAATTAAAAAATTTCAGACATGAATCCTACATAGAAGTATAAAATAAACTTATAAAATATTAATTTCGTTCTATTGTGATAAGTAGAATATAGTAATTTTTTATTAGAAGTAATTAATTTCGTTGAATAACTGTTTTATTTAATACAGGTATAAGGGAGCTCCGTTCCAAGGTCGCTTCGCTCCCTTATGGCTAAGTGATTATTTTTGTTTTATTAAAAATGAAAAATAAGCATTTTTAAAAATTAAAAACCAGCAAATATTCAACTGAAACACCCCAAAATGTTTTATTGTATAAATACAGATTGGGTTCCACACATTGATTTTCGATTCGATTGGTATACAGTATTGACCAAATCATTTTGCTCGATTGCGCGATTGTAAATTTATCCATAAACTTGTTTTTGAAATTTTTATTTCACTTTTGGGTACTATAAAAACTTTTTAAAAATATTTTTCGTGTAAGCAATTATTCAGTAACTATACACTTTGAAAAAAACTACCAGAATACGGTAAAATTAACAGTGTTTCTGGCTCGATGGGAGCACCGAAAGCTTTTACCGAACCACTTTGTTAACAATTTTAGTAAAACTAACGACACAGTTTAGTTTTAAAATATGTGATAAAAATTTGGTAAATGTGGTGAAGTTTAGTAATTTCCTCACGATACCTTAGAGCAGGCATAAAAATGTTTTATTCGGTTAAATTTACTCCCCAGTTTTGTGTTTTTTACTAAAGTGGTAATACGAACTATAATTTTGAAAATCAGAATTTTTGGTAAACCGTTACTTTACGAACAGAAAAATTATCAAATGAATGGTTTAAATACCGCATACTTTGATTTTATTAACCACAATCATGTTTTCTTCTTTTTTTCTTTCTTTTTTTTTACCAGAAATATTATAACAATAAAATACGGTAATTTCATCAGAATTTTTTTCTCTTCGTAAGAAACGATAAATCCTAATATTGCTTCGGAATTTTTTATATTCCTTATTTCAATTGCATACGTTTACTAAATCTAATTCTAAATAAAATTTATTATGAAAGTAAATATAATCTATTAAAGAGAAAATTAACTTATTTGCTTATTAAATTAATCATAAAAAAATAAATATTTGCCTTTGAGAATCTTGAAATTTGGCTAATACTTTTGATATTTGTCTAATTTAGTGGCAATAATTTGAAGTCCTGAACGTGGGTTATGTTTATGAAAACGAGTATTATATTAAGATAGAATATTTACGTCATCGTAATAGAATATTCTTTTCTGAGAATTAAATCGGTTGACTAAGCTTCCTAGTTATACAGGTCAAGTATTTGTTTGACCTATAAGATAGTCATAGTCATAAAAATCTCGAGTCGGAAAAAAAAGAATCTTATTTGCTGATTTCCTAACTTCTTTTTTTGTCTTCATATCTTCCGGGTTAGCAATGCGGGCACAAATTCAGCAAATCATTTCATGGTAATTTAAACCATCGTCATTCGAACTTGAAGTTTCCATTGTCTTTTCCGTCGCTGACGCAATTGAATATAATATTTTCTTTTGGCAGGTCACTCAAAATGAGATTTTAATTTTACTATTTATGTATTTAGAGTTTTTCTTTCTCAAATAGAAATTTAGAATAAACTTAGAACATTTCGAAATGGATTGTCTTTAGATTTAGTTGAAAGCGGTTTTATCTGTCATTGTTAACACAGTCGGATAGTTAACAATAACTTAAAAATCAATTATAAGATTTTCTATTAATATTTAATAGAAGGATCAGTTTTATGGGATTGAAATTGTTTGTGATGACACCAATTAAAAAATTGGCGCAAAAGCTATGTGGTTTGTAAAGTGATTTACAAAAAAATAAATAAATATTAGTATTAAAATTTTAGACTTGTTAATTTATTATATCTCTTGAATTGTTTTCAAACAACGGTCCCAATCTCCTTTTTTTACAACACAGCCAGGGATTTTAGAGTTTTTCAGTGGAAAGGCCAATTAACTAAAAACAATTTATTGCATAAAATGTCAAAACCCTTCGATCTCAATAAGTTTTAATTTTATAACTTGATTTTAATGGAATCACAAGAGAAGTATGCTCAATGTATTAATCGTGTTATGAAATGTCAAAATCGTTTTTTTAAACACGCAAGTTCAGCAAAAATTATGAGAATAAATTATAATTATGAATGTAAATTCAAAAATATATATTAAGTACAATTGAGGCTTAAAAAGGAAAATCATGGTTTGATCAGCATATAATAATCTCAAGACATAACAAAATAATCACGAACAAAATCTTTCTTAAATAAAGGCTTAATTTTTTTTAATTAAGGTTAATATGCGACAGTTAATCCGAATTAATCATGTATTGAATAAAAACAAAGGAAATTTTGGAAACAATGAGCAATTTAAGAGTTAAGAGGAGCACTATAAGAAATGAAACTAAACAGTTAGTTGAAATTCTATGAAATAATATGATAAATATGAGAGAAATAATGATTCCATTGCTTGCAGAAAATTTTTAATTAGTAATAATTTTAAATAGTAATTAATGTACCAAACGAATGGAAAAATATGTTTTTAGATTTATTTTATTCAAATAAAAGTTTATTTAGAATTTTAAAAACTAATTTAAATTGTTCAGTCATTTAGGATATGTTTGAAAATAACATTCATTAGAAAAAAAATCTTTAATCATGTTACCGAATCACATTTATCTCAGTTTCTATGTCTATCTCCTCAGTTCTTAGTTATCTCAGTTTCATATACTCGTGTTTCATTTTTCATTAGCTTCTTACTAGTTTTAAATGAAAATTAACACGCATTGTATTAAGGTGTTTACTAACATATTTCCTCAAGTTTCATTTTCTGGATACCCGAAACTTTTCCCTCCGGGCCATTAAACAATATTTGAAAAAAGTTCTTGGTATTGTTTTATAATAGAGATTTAATAGTTATTCTCTTTTAAAGAAACAACAATATCTCCTCCATCAAAGATTACGCACTTTCTCAAAATGATATTGTTAAGAATGGATAAGAAAATTTCTCTTTTAGTGATAACATCTGGTCAAAAGTGCGAAAAGTAAATATAATAGCTGAAGATGGTTTCCTTTTTCTTCCAAAATGACCCATGGCATTGTAAAAAGTATTTCTTTGATGTTCTAACAATGGGAAGAGCTTCATTTGAAGTTTCAAACGATTTTCAATTATGCATTTTCTTTCTTGTTAAATATTTCCAAGCAGTGTCAAACGATTTTTTTACCTTTGCCAAAACTAAAAATATAAAAAAGCTTAGAAAACTACATTGTTAAGAGAATTTCGATCTCGGTGATAATATCTGCTCTAAAGTGTGGAAAATAATCATAATAACTATACATGGTTTTCTCTTTAGCGTCTCATTGCATTCATTGAAAAAGTTTTTTTCTTTATGTTTTAACAATAAGAACTTTATATTAAAAGCGCAAACGATTTTCGATTATGGGATTATGTATTTTTTCCCCATTAAATATTTCAAACTAGTGTCAAACAACTTTAACTTTATTGCAAAGAAAAAAAAATTGACAAAGACAGTATGTAATAAAGACAGAAAAAAAAATTTACTTTTGATATAATCGGAAAATCTATTATCATTAATTTCAATCGAACGAATTTGAGGAAGAAGCCAGACAGCATATTTAAATACAAGGTAAACAGATCTTAATCTTGATTTAAGTGGGAAGAAATGATAGCAGATTTTGAATTGTGTGTATTAACTCTGTGTAAAAAGTGTAAGTCGGAAGTTAAAAAGATACATATTTATATTATATTCAAGTTAAGAGGAAACGTGTAATTTCTTTCCAGGAAAATTCCCATAACTGTTTGGGTTAAATGGTCTTAGATAACATTTTTTTTTTTTTTTTTTTTTTTTTTGCAAATGTGTTTTTTGGATAGTTTTTTCTAAAGGCTTTTCCTCATAAAAAATGCCAATGTTGTTAAAAAATTTTTTTATTTTATTGCTTCACTTTACATACTTATTTTAACATTAATCAAAAGCTTTCAAATATAATTGTTTTCATTGAAATGTAAATCAATGGAATGTAAATTATAACATTTCAAGCTTGAATGAAACTGAAATGTATTTTGATCAGTGCTTTTATTATTGACATATGCAGTGTCTAAACAATCTTTAATGTATTGGACTGAAAAATTTTTCAAATAGTCCAAGCAAACATTGTTAATTCTAAATTTTGTGAAATGAAATTACTATTATTTTTTAATTAACAAATTATTAAATGTTTCATATAGATCAGGAGGGTTATAATAAAAAAATTGCCCTATTGCGTTTATTCATTGATAAAAAAAACTGAAATAGTTTATATATATATTGAGATTGAGAGTCATGCAATATAAAACATCCAAATACCTCTTTCAGTAATAATAGTTATAATTATTATAATTTTGCTAGAATAAAAGTTAAAGAAAATGTTACTAAATTTATGAAGCTGGAAACATGCTTTTATATTAAGTATGAAATTTAGAATTGATAGCAATTGAATGCTTTCAAGCAAAACATTATTGGATAAAAAAGCTTTTTCTAAATGATTTTAAAGACTTTAAAGTCTTCCAAGCTAAGAATCGTTTTTATTCAAATAATTAACTGCTTTTTTTAAAGATATTCTTGCATTCATTTTTTAACTAGCTGTACAGAATTATATATTTTTTAAAAATTTTCTAACAAAAAAAAAAGATTTTTATAATAAATATGAATTTTAATTGGAATGTTTTATTGGAAGTAATTCCAAAAAAAAACATTATTTCACAAAATAAATAATTACTCGTTGTTACAAACTAATTTCAATTGAATACATGGGGTTTTCAAATTTGAATATTGTTTATTTCGGCTCTATTTTGAAACATTTTTGCTCAATTTTCAGAAACCCTCTTTTAAGTGTACTACTTGCGTCACGATGACAATTCCGATATTAATTCTCGTAAATTAATTGTCTAAGATAATCTGAGGTATCGAAAATTTATTAAAAAAAATATTGAGTGCCCATTTTTAAATAGAAAACTATTTTGTATCAATAGTGAATGTGTAATAGATAGAACAAAAGTATCAATATAATTCTATATTAGCTGTAGTTAACATTATTGTTCTCCCACCTCGAGAAGTGCTCTTATAAAATTAGGAGCAGAATTAAAAGTTAATTCTTTTACTGTCCTTTACAGTAAACACAGTTTTCAGTGCGCTATTTTTAGTTTAATAAGAACATTAAATGACGCATCGTTTATTATCATCGCCATTTTAATTTAATCAGGAGACATCTAAACTAAGAAAAATAATTGATCTAATATCGAAACAATTAAAAATAACTTCATTTGGTGGACGCGGAAACTAAAGAATGCCCCAAGGAGATCAAGGGCGAAAAAGTAACTAACTATTCGAATAAAAAAAATTAACAGACATTGAATAGCGGTGAACAGGAAACTCAAGTTTGGTACCACTGGTTGGTGTTCATTGCTCCAACAAGCAGTGAATTGCATGATTGCTGATGGAGGAATATTCAACCATCATTAAAAGGAAATGGTGATTCCTAAGTTGGGCTTATCTTTTATCAATTTGAAGCATTCCAAATAAGCTAAAGTGGAATTCCTGCTATAATTTATTTATATTTCATGGTGTGGTTTGTAAACTGTCAAACACCTAAAGTAATAAGAATAAAGCAAAAATATTATTATTTGTGCTTTATTCATGCTTTATAGAGTTATTCACGCATAGCACAGAGTATATATTTTTTTCCTCATTTGGAGCTAAAGAAAAAAATGAAAATTTTCTTCGTTGTTGATAAAACCTATTACTGTAAAATGTTCATAATAAAAATTTCGTCTAATGGAAAAAAATTACTATTTTTTATTTTATTTTTAATATCATAAACTTCGCCAAAAACAATTTAAATAACCCTGAAAACAACTTATTAGAAAATACATAATAAATAAAAAGGTGAACACGAGGTCTCACCAGGATTCAAGCTAGGAAAATCTGCTTAATTAGAGAATGCATTAAGCCTTGTACCAACCTGTCAAACTTTATAAATGGCTTTAAAATTAAATAAAAAAATGCGGTGAGCTTTCAGAATACTTTGGGATGATATACAAATGAGGAGATAGTTTTGTTATACATTGGTGAGTTCGCGTTTCGTCAAAAATCACGTGATTTTTTTTTCTTTTCTTTTATATATTTCTTGTTTAGCACTCAAGAAGAACCGGTACTCATCTTCGTAACATATCTTAAAATTTTTAAAGATGTCTGCAAACGTGCCGCTTAATGTACCCCTTGTGCTATTGTACTGCTTAATAAGTACTCAAATATGCTAATTAATCTTCTAAATTAATCTTCTAAATTTTACTTTTAAAATAAAATAAAACTTTAGAAGAGGAAAATATTATGTTTTAATAGTTGAAATTTTTTAATTATTTTTCATTTTAGCTTGCATTCTGAAAAGGAATTTTAAATTTTTAAATGTATTTTTAATATTTATTTGAAAAGAAAAATATGCAAATTTAACTTCTAACTAAAATATGCAAATAACTTTAACTAAAATATGCAAATTAACTAAAAGATTCTAAAATTTTTAAGTGAAACCAAAAATTATTAAAAACAAATTCAAGAGCAAAAATCGAAAGTAATTGATAAAGAAATTTTTATGCGTCTTGAAAAATATATATAGACATTAAATTGTTCAAAGAATTTTTAAAAGAATTTAAAGGAATTGAAGAATTCCAAAAATTAAAATTATCTTTTTCTTGTTCTTAAAATCTTAAATGTACTCTCTATTCCTTGAAGTTTTTTTTTTTCGAAAAAAACATTATTTTTTAAAACAACCAAACATTTTATAATTTAGTTTCTTTCCAGTAGCTATATCTACAATTTTAAAATTTGAATTATTCCGTAATTATAACCTTTCATAATTCATCTTTTTAAAAAATTAGTATTTAAGAATCAGAAAATCTTTCTCGCTTAAGTTAAATAAAAAACAAATTAAGGATTAAATATAGATTCCGAATTTCATTCAGCTGTCTTTAACGAAATGAAAAATGTGTGAATAGGAAATAAATAAATAAAAATAATCAAATAAATAAATAAATTTGATTTCCCCAATTAGGTATGTAATTTCACTTTAAAATCTGTTTGTGAATGGTGTAAAATCATTTGGTCTTTTAAAGCTTTAATATCATTATTATGTGCAATTTTATTTAAGTATAATTTAAAATAAATACTTTCCTTTTATTTTAGATTATTTTACTAAAAGATATAGTTATAAATCATACATCTATTAAGCATAGAAAGTTTTAATAATATAATTTTTTTTTTGTTCAGTGTACATTGTACATAATAGCATTATTTTAAAATTAAGTTCACATCACATTTTCAATCTTATCCCCTGCTTTTTTTCATAAAAAAATTATCTTTCGTTAAGTTATTCGTTAAGTGGCGTTTTTCAAAAAAGTAAAATAGAATTTATTTTAAAATATTTTCAATTTTTGTAGTTTTTCTCATTAGTAGGTATTCATTATATAGTATGTATTTATTATAATAATACATACTATATAATAGCTATTTATTAGTAGGTACTTATTATAATATATGGATCATAAAGGGTTATACGTAAATTATGACGATTGCAACATTGTATTCAGTGTTCTAAAATTGTAACATGCATTTATTGCAAATATTTTTTGTTTTGAATAGAGTAAGTTGTTTTAATAAAGATTTTTGTGCAATTAATTATGCATAATTTCCTATTTATATTTAAAAAATCGATAGCACAATTATTAAAAATCAACAAAATATTAAAAAAGAAAAATGTGTTACGGTTAACGTTTTTCAATAATTTATTACATGCAAATTTTTTCTCACTAGAATCCAAAAACTTTTTACATAACATTATTTATTTAAATAAAATTCGTAGTAATTTTTTATTAAATATTATTATTAAGCATTACTGTTGAAATTATTATTATTATTAAGTATTAGTGTTTAAATTATTTTTATTATTAAGTATTTTTGTTTAAATTATTATTATTATTAAGTATTATTGTTTAAATTATTATTATTATTAAGTAATATTTGTTCAAAAAAGATCAGTAATGCATTTTTTAGCTAAAATATATTATTACAAGTGCAAAAACCTCTTAATCGTCTGTTATTGTGTAATAACCCATTATCACGATAAAATTTTCTAGAACGTAGAATACTCTGCAATGATGTTTCAACTATATTAAAGTTGCATCACCAATATTATTAAGGCTATATGAGTAAATAAACAAAGCGAACAAATAAGGAATATTGAAATACAGCATGTACTGTGTACTCATTGTTATCGTGCATTATGCCATTAAAATAACCACATACCCTTATGAGGAATATTATACTATAGTAATAGGTCAATAAAGCATACAGTTTGATAGGGCTCTCTATAAAATAAGGGGTGGGGTAGATGGCAAAACAATAAATTGGGAGAACTTAAAATTTTTTCATTGCCAATGAATAAAATAAAAAAATAAACTTACCTGAGAATAAGTAAAATGAAATCCAAAACACAAAATAAATGAAACAAGCACTAAACGCACGAAAACAATCGAACAATTTAACTCCATTTTGAGTTTCAACATTCAAATCTACCAATAACACAATAGATTTTCTTCTTCGAAATCAACGTTTTTTTATAACTTCAACTTTCTTTTAATAACATCATCTCTAAATCCGGAAAACATTCACAAATAAGTTGTCAAAATAATCCACAGGAATGTAAGGATTATTGGAACGACAGTAGAATCCTTGGCACGAGTTTTTTAAAAGTATCGTTCAACACTCGTGCCAATCTGAAGAAGTCGGCGACACGGACTCTTCTGTTGGTAGACCAACTACCTCCGGGCGAACATGCAACAGGTGAGGGGATGGGGGATTCTACCTGGAATCTTAATAACATTGATGGAGAGGAACTTGTTCTTCAAGTTCTCGTATTTTTTCTTCCCCTTCCCTCCCTACAGTCACTCTTTTTTTTCGTTCTTTTTTCGTTGCTTACATAATTTATATAAATTTTTTTTCTTTCTTTTTTTTCTTTACTTCTTGAGATGTTGGAATTTTTTTTTCAATAGGAGATAGCTGGAAAATAAGGTTTTTCAATGAAAAAGAAGTTGTGTTTTGTTTACATATCAATCCGGCTCCATAACAAAAAAGTTAAACGAAATAGTATTTTCATTTGAGAGGTTTCACAAAACAGTTTCAATGAAATTTTTTTTCAATAGGAGATAACTGGAAAAAAAAGGTTTTTCAATGAAAAAGGAGTTGTGTTTTGTTTACATATCATCTGGTTCCAAAACAAAAAAGTGAAGCAAAATAGTATTTTGATTGGAGAGGCTTCAGAAAACAATTTCAAGTCTTACAGCGTGTTTGGCTCTTTTTCATATTATTTATTTTTATACAAAATGGTACACAGAGAAAAAATTCTGGTAAAATGCATAATTTGGAAATATTTTGGAGAAAACAACAATTATTCAAGTGAATAAATCCAAAATGTGCGGTATTTAAACCATTCATTCAGTACTTTTTACCGTTTATGTGGTAACCGTTTACCAGAACTTCTAGATTTCAAATATATAATTCTGATTACCTCCCTTTAGTAAATACAAATTTGAAAATTAAATTTAACCGAATAAGTGGTATTTAAGCAATAAAAATTTTATTGCACATATAAAAACATATTAATTATTTTTTTTTTAGCTTCGGTAAAAATTACCAAGTTTTTTGGTGTTCCCTTAGAGTCAGAAAAGCGGTAAATGTAGTCATATCCTGGTAGCTTTGACCACACATTTTTTTCAGTGTAGCGACGATAATAATACGAACGATACTAACTTTTTCTTGTACTACTGTCTTTCTTTGTTCCTTATAGAGATGGGAAATATATAGGTTCAAATTATCAGGGGTGATTGTGGGTTCAACTCAAAAATCCTGAAAATTTCTTGAGTAAAATCATTCAAAAAGTTAATATCTTTATAAATTTAAATCATTGAAATTTTCAAAACATCTTATTCTAAATTAATTACATGCTGCATAATTTAAATGAATAATTATGTATAAGTTTACTTTTATCTCTAATCACATTTATTATTCTACCAGAAAAAATATTTACAAATGAAAGAGATGCCAAGTATAAATTCTAGTTCTAATATTTCTAAATAAAATATACAAGACTTTTTATATATAAATGTGATCGATGATTTCTTGAAACTTCTGGACTTTGGATTTCCGGAAACTTTCGGATCGAAAATCCGGAAATCCGAATTTTTTCCGGAGCACAATCACCCCTGTATTATGAAACATCGTTATTTTGTAAAAATCGCAAATAAAAATATTTTAGAAATCACTCTTCTCATATATCGTGAATGCCTTGCTGTACGATAAATATAGAATAAGATATTGTGAGTTGTAACGAGTATTATCAATAACGACAATTATAGAATACGATATTACCATGAGTGTCGATAAAGTTAGTTAAACAAGAAAAACATCGCAATGCATGGGGAAATATCAATATTTCCTAATGATATATCATGATGATACATCATGATGAAAGAATATGAAACATATAGGTGATAGGTACATACCTGATGATAGATTATAAAACATATATATATCTGGCCTATATATTATAATGTATCGAAAGAAATTGTAGACATTATTTGAAAATGCACACGATGTATTGTAAAGTTCAATATTTCAAGTCAATGTATCGCAATACACGTTAAGAAAATATTGATATTTTCTTGCGTTATATCATGATATATTGTAAAATAATAATATTAAAGCGCAATCTATAATAATATATCTAAAAGAAATCGCGAAGTTTTTGACATTATATCATGATGTATTTTGCAATGTTAATATTTAAGGTAATAAATCGTTATATATCTGAGGCAAATAACGATATTTCTTGAAAATATGCCGCGATTAAAAAATTTCCGCTATTTTTGAGAATTTTTTTTCTATTCCATGTATTATTAAAACTTAGTATTATTTATGTAGATTATTTTTTTCATACTGCAGTAATCGTGATATATTTTGCGATATTAATATTTCAGGCTAATATACTGCAATATATACGTGATGTATTGTGAAATTCATTAGTTCAAGTCAATGTATTGCAATATATGCTAAAAAAGAATATTGGTATTTTATTGTATTATACCATGATATATTGTGGAATATTAATATTTAAGGACAATCTATAGCAATATATCAAAAGGAAATAGCAATAGTTTTGACGATATATCATGCAGTATTTTGCAATGTTAATATTTCGCGCTAATATATCGTAATATATTAGAGGTAAATAGCGAAATTTCGTGAAGATATACCACAATAAAAAAATTTCCGATATCTTCAAGAAAAAGTTTTTCTATGCATTACTAAGACTCATAATTATTTATGCAGATAATTTTTTCTACAGCAGAAATCTTTATTACTTATCTTTTAATTATTCATTTCATATTAAAATAAAATTATATTACAACATATGTTACTTGCCTGTAATATTAATATCTAGTCATTGTTCAACTAATGCTCTTCACGTTGGAAATAAAAATGAAATATATAATACTTAATTATAATAATTTTGGAATAAATATATACGTTTTAATAATTAATCAGTCAAATTAAAATAAATAATGTATTTTATAAAATTTGGTTAATATAATTTAAAAACGAAATATACTTATAAGTTTAGGTCTGAAATTATTATGTTAGCAAGTAAAGTTTATATGTCTGCAAATAAAGTAAAATAGTCAGCAATGAAGCCAAATACTAGCTAATAAAATATATTATACGTTATAAAAAATTCCGGATTACATTACGGTATAAAATACAGGTGTATCATTCATAAATCCATCTTTACTGTAAAATACTACACCGCAATTTTTACAGTAATATTTATTTAATTAGAGTAATTCAGTGATTTTACGGTAATTATTACTGTAAAAATGACGTTATCAGATTTTTTGTTCCGTAATATGTTCCAATAAAAATAGATTTTACGGTAAAAAGTACAGGCACCCTGAGTGCTGGCACTTTTTACAGCAATTTTTTACAATACATTTGACAAGATTTAATTTAAATATAATTTTTTTAAAGAAAATAATGAATTATATTATGAATTGAATATCAGCAAGGAAGGATAAATTGAAATATTTATTTTCAGACTATAAATATCTCAGAGCAATTTGTTCACATGCTTTTAAAAATAAATTCTTTTAATTTTTTATTCAATATTATTTGAGCTAATTTGTTTATATTATTAAAATGAAACTACAACTGATACTCACTGTCCAAAAGAGTTAAAAAAATGTCCCAACGGAATTAAATAATTTCAGTTTAAAGTGAAACATTATACTTCTTTAGATCAAACAAAATTGCAAAAAATTAAAAAGTCAAGCGACTAACAGTCTCAAAAGATATTACACAATTTATAAATTTAGATTTAAAGCTTGAAAACAGTCAAAAATGCTAAATTAATATTATTAGACATTAATTAATTCTAGTTAGTTCAATGTATTCTGAGATTTTGAATTCTAGTTTTTCTTTTCTTAAAATTTGAGGTAGAAAATATCATTAAATAAATAATTCCAAGAAACTGAGCTGGTACGATATTACCTGAATGAAAACTTCATTCGCTTCAAAAATATATAAATAGGAAATTCTAGTTGTCATGTTTCAAGCGCAGCGCTCAAAAACAAGCAATCAATAAATTCAATTTCGTCAATGCTAAAATTATTTTCACTATGGTTAAATCCACTCATGTTGATGCCCTGAAATATTATTTTATTCACATGAATGCTGATTCCTTTGCTAACGACATTAGTTCATACCAACTCTCCATAGCGCATGGAAATGCATTTTACCCTAATTCACCTCTCTCAGTCACCGTGGTTTTTCTTATACTATTTTCAGTTTTTTCTCTCTCAGCTACAGTGGTTTTTTCAAGTTTTATTTCTTACCTTTAGTTTTACATTTGTTGGTCACTTTTCGTTTGTTTGTCAAATCCCTTTTTTTTGTTCTCATTCTCGTCTGGCAAATCTTGAAAATGGGCTTTAAAACATGTCGATTGTTATTTCCTATTTATATATTTTTGACACGAATAATTTTTTTTTTAATTCAGGTAAGATATAAACTTTTTTTTAATATTTTTATTTTAATTTTCGATCCAAAATTTCCAGCGTCATCAGATGAAAAAAAAACAAACTACATTGCACTATTTTTTTCTTCATCTTTACAAAACTTAGGATAATAAACATTGAAAATATAATTTGCCGTAGTCTTAAAATTTTTTACATAATCTTAAAAAAAAGGAAAATAAATAACTAACTTTAAACCCAGATTAAAGGAAATTAAAATAATCTGAACTTTTCAAAATTGAAATAAAATTGTAGGTTAGAAATTCGTTTCAAGAACTGTAAAATGAAATATGCTTATTACGTCATATAATAATCTATTATATGACGTAATAAGCATACTTCAAAAAGCTTATTTCAGTTACTGAATAAGCACAAAATTTTCTTTCGAATCACATTAAAGTACCAGAAAGAAAAAGACAACAATTTACTTTCAAACCTGTTTTTTCTATTTCTATATATAATGAGATAAAAACTAATTTGAAAATAGAGACCTGCTTCGAGTTGGAATCTTTTTAAATTAATTTTACCGCCTCCTTCAGTAATAACCATATATTATTTTTTTATCTTTTCATTTTTGAATATGCAATTCTTTTCACTTTAACTGATTCGTATATACACACAGAATGCAAATCAAATTCGACTTGAGTTTAAAGCTCACATTTATTAATTATTTCTGATTTGGTGTATTAGCTCAATGGGAATACACGAAAGCTCGGTAATTTTTATCGAAGTGGTTTGATAATGATTTTAGTAAAATTAATAATAAAATATGGTTTTATAATAGGTAATAAAATTTGATAAATATGGTTAAATTCACTAATTTTATTATTATATCTTAAAGCATGGTATCCCTTTTTATGGAAACACTGTAAAATTACAAAGACAAATTCAGTCTGTCAGTTTTAGTAGAAAAGATATAAAATACCTACAATACACCGAGAAAAAAAAAACTGAAAGAATATGGTAAAATTTAACGTGTTTCTGGTTCTGTTGGAACACCAAAAAGTTCGTTAATTTTGGTAAAATTCGGCAATTTTATCATGATACCTTAAAGCATGGCTTAAAAACCATTTATTCGGATAAATTTACTTTTCAGCTTGGTATTTTTTCCTAAATGTAAACTTCCGGTAAACCGTTACCATATGGCCGGAAAAACTACCAAATGAATGCTTCGTAAATTTCATTTTTATTACAAGACATTTTTTTTTTTACCGGAAATGTAATTACTAAACAGTACTGTAATTCTCCCTGAAATATTTTCTCCGTGTAACTATCCACATGCACTAATCTTTCTAAACATTAATTATATAATTTAACTACAAATTGAAAGTGAATTAAATGTTACATCTGGAATAAGAGCTGAAGAGATTCGAATATTCCATTGAATTTTTTTATTTATTATTATTTAACCAGTTTTCTCAAAGACTATTTCTAAATTAAATACAAAAATAAAAACGATGATACAGTAGAGTGCTACTTCATTCGTGATGTATCTTTCCCCAGTTTCAAACGACCTTAAAGTTAAGCTATCTAGAAATAGGCGATGTTCTATGATCTATGTTACATCCTCAATTGCGAGCTTGTACGGCTTCACGGCTGGCGAGATCTTAACTTTGGGTCAAGCGGTCAGTTGACCGCAATCAGTTGAAACGACTATCAAAAATCGACTTTCAAATAAATGGGATCTTTTGTACTTTTCCATGAACGGAGAAAGTGTCGGCTTTTGTTAGAGGTCGTTTTTTGTGTACAAAAGATTAAAGGTTCGTATTGTTTTATGAGATAATTCCAAAATTTCACTCGTAACTTTCAAAAAGTTAACACGGTCTTTGTTGTCTGAGGTTATTCAATAGAACTGTTCTTTGAAAAATAACAATGAGTTATTTGTGAGATATTTATCTGATTGTGAGAAAAAGTAAATTAAAAAAAAAAATTAATGATAAATAAAAATTATGCCTTTCATAAAATATCAGATTTACTTCAGATTTTGTGTTCTAGATAACTTTTTATTATTATTTCTTAACTGAAACAGGAATATGATCGTAGAATATACCAATTTTTAAAACTCATTGAATAAAATTACTCATGTGAATTTTTTATCCAAAACTCGTCAGAAAAAATCAGTTCTACGTTGAACCATAATATTAGTATCTTGGACGCACGGAGAAAAAATTGAGGTGAAATTACGGTATCGTATGCTAATAACTTTTAAGAAAGAAAAAAACATAATTCTGGATTATAAAACAAAAGTACACGATATTTAAGCCATTCGTTTTTGTTATTTTTCCGTTTTTATGGTAACTGTTTACCGGAAATTCTGGTTTTCAAAATTACAGCTCTTCCTATCACACAGTTAGTAAAAAATACTAAAATGAAAAGTGAATTAAATGGAATAAGTGGTTCCTATTCCATAGACTAGGGTATCATGATAAAATTATTGAAAATTTTAGCACATTTTCCAAATTTTATTACATTGTAAAAAACCATATTTTATTCTTACATCATTACCAAAGTGCTTCGGTAAAAATTATCGAGTTTTTTGGTGTTCCCTTAGAGCCGAAAATATGGTAAATTTTACCATATTCTCACTATTCCGTGTTAACCTTAGAAATTTATTTAGGTTAAAGCAAATTCCAAGTATTATAAAGTTTCAGACATTATAAAGTTCAACACGTTCCGAAATTTCTATAAGTATATGAATAAAGCAAACGTTTCTTCGTTTCAAAATACTGACAAAAGTATGATTATATATTTTTTCTTTTTTTCTTTTCACATTTTATTTTTATGTCATAATTACTTAACTTGATCATTTTCATTTTGTCTTAAAAACTTAAAATTTTAAAGTAAGTTTTGAAAATGAATTACTGCTTTGAAACCAAATTTATAGTGCAACGAATAATTACTTTGGAATCTAATCTATCATATTATTATTTATTATGAAAAATAAATTGCAATTTTGTGCTGCACTGTAAATTACATTTTATTGTTATAACATAGCTAATTATGCATTTAACCTGATTTTTTTCTCATATTTTTTTTAAAACACTCTATACTTTTAACATGATTGCTTGCTTCGATACAAAATACAGCACATAGAATAAATGCTTTTAGTTCTAATCTATCGTAACATTATTTATTTTAAAAAATTAATCGAATTGAAAATTTTAAACTCCTTTTTTAACATGATATTCCTTACAACTTTTATACCATTTGATATTAAGCTGTAAATAATTTTTTATAAAACCATCTATAACATTAAAATTTATTTACATATTTTTTTCTTAAATCCATAGAATACGTACCATTTAAGTACACTGTAAAAAGTTCTGAATTAAATTACAATTAAAATCCATTTTTACAGGTACATGTTATGGAACAAAGAATCTGATATAGCGTAATTTTTACTGTAAAAACTGCGTTTTATCAGATTAGTATTGAAAACGATTCAGTAAAGATCATCATTTTTAAAAAAGAAAATCGTTTTAACAAAATATCATGTTCTTTTTTTCTATCTTTAGAGTAACACATTTGAATAAAAAAAAATTGTCTTAATTAAATTAATAAATTGCAAACAATGTATTCTTCGAAAGTTAAAACACATGTTTTAAAATTATTTTCTCGCCATCTTTTTTAAAAAACTGCTTCGATAAAAATTCTTTTCTCATTTTATAGTGCCAAATAAAATAATTTCAAATAAAATAAGGCGTATTTAGAACTTTTTGAATATAAAGAGTATTTTGAAATAGATTTATAGAATATATATCTGAATATAATAAAATAAGTGATAAAAAGCAAGCGCAAAATTTGCAATTTCATTTTAATAAATTTTTTTAAAATTAAATACAATAAAGTTAAAGCTTTCCTTGATTTAAATATTGGAAAAGTGTAGTTTCTAGTTTCTGGTGGCGAGGAAATAGTCTGCCAAGAATTTAGGTTAGAGTGTAACTACACCTCCTTGAGACTCGACAGAAAAGATTTTGGATGGTTGTGTAGGCCTGATTCAAAAGGTCAAATGTATGTTTTTCCGGGTGCATGCCATTCTACGACCTCCCTTTGGCAATTCATCGGCCTTCTGGTACACCAAGAAGCTCTGATCTTACTACTCTAAGAAAATGTTAATTAAGATTTTTCAAACGATTAATGTTTTTCACTGATGTTTATTAGAGAAGCTTGGTGGCATCAACTTTTTGATCACGTGTTCTAAACTAGTTTTTGATTGAATCTGATTAAGCTACCGATGCTATTATAATTCAGATAATTATTAACTGTACTTTGATGGAATTTATTATTTATGAAAATGAATTCTTGTTTTTTGTTTTGTAGGATCATTAACGTTCGGTAGGAAAATTTAACTATTTGTTTAATATGTATATTATAGTTGGTTGTTTTAAATAAGTTTTCTTGTTTGCCTTCAATTACTGTACGCAAACTTTTAAGTAATTAGTATTATAACTTTTAAAGGTTCATTGAAAAAGTAGTTTAGTTTCAGATAGATTTATGTCAGTTTATTTCTGCCCCTTCCTCGCTTACACTCACCAACCCCCCCGAACTGCTTTCGCAGTTCATTTCGGATTGCTTCGCAATCCAATGCTCGCTCATTGGATACGTTCTTAACGTCTTGCTTTTGTATACCTTTTTGAATACTGAAGTTCCGAAAACTTTTCACTGTAGAAAATTCCAAACCTGTACGTTTCAATATTAATTTGAAATTGCAAACAGTTCACATATTTCTCTTAATCACACTATTCTAAATTTAAGTTGTTGAGAAAAGTAACTGTTGTAAGTTTTGTTTCAAAATCTTTCCCACCAGAGGGCTAAAGCCATGTGTTGTAAAACAATATGAAATAGTAGTCTGCCACTGAACGCTGGATGAAAGCATCGGCTTCGATGAAGATAATTTTGCATTTTTAATTCTTTGAAGGGCGTCACCCTAATAATATGGAATTTGTAAAATAAATGTATATATTTTTGATTGATTATCCCATCATTTTGTGTTTTCATCAGTGTTCAGAAGCAGAACAACTGTAAGTTTTTTATTTTATCACAGAAATATAAAATGTATAAAAAACAAAGAGAAGAGTAAGAAAATGAGTATAGTCATAGAAAAAGTTAAAATTATAATATAGTATTTGTCAGTTAAAATAAAACTTTTTGTTTAAGTCATTTCTAACAATTCAAATTTCTCCGAGGCAATTCTAAAGTATAAATTAAGGTAGTATTGTTAAGTTGAAACACAATATTTTTAGTTTTGATGTCAACAATACAATTAAACTTTTCACAAAAACGATTGTTTCCATTGTTAAATTCAATGTCAACAATTCAAATTTTTCTGAGGCAAACTCTTAACCTCTAAATATTACTTTTTTATGTACACATTTCTAAATGTCAGTATTCAACCACAAAACAACTTAAAGTCCTCAAATTTAGCATGAAGTTGTAAAATGTAATGAAAGAGGGTCATAGCAATAATGAAAGTAGAAGTAAAGTTAGTACTGTAAAATTAAAACAATATTTTTAATCAATGAGCCAAGTTCTTCAGGAAGCAGTTGTAAAAGTAGGTTTTTAATTTAAAACTTTTTATAGAATTTCCATAAGAACGCAATTGTTAATTTGGTCATTTGGCGATACAACACTTTTAGAATTGAAGGATTTGTTACGTCAAGTACTCAGGTATCATGATTTTGATCTAGTTGCGCTTCTATGTCATTTTGATTTATGTTGCAAAGTTAACTTTCAAAAAATTCTATGGCTGGCAACAGCATTTTTATTTTTTAAGTTGTTTATTTTTATTTCTTTTAGAATTCGTTATTTTTTTAGCGAAATGCTTTTTAACCTAACAGAATTCTTTGCCGACTGTTTTCTCTATGAATGAAGAAAATAAAGTAAATATTTAACTGTTGTGAAAAGAATCTTATTTAGTTGTACAAAGTACTTCAGTCAAAATTTGGGAGCCACGTAAGAGAATTATTTATATTAGATCAGAAACGCATCATTAAAAGGCAGAATGCCTTGATGTTTTCAAAACGTAAACAAAACAAAGCAAACGTGCCACCGTCGGAAAAGAAATACAGCCAAAATTTGGGAGCCACGTAAGAGAATTATATATAATAGATTACTGTCAGATTTTTACCAAGTTGTATGAAACAAAAGTATGGAATTACAAATTAAAATAAGAAGTAGATTTTTAAAAATATTTAATTGTTATTAATAATATTTTTTAAAATATCAAATAAATAATAAAAATTTGGGTTACAATAACTTTTATGTGCAAATATGTATTAAACAAATAATGTGCAACAAATCTAATTGTTAAGATATAAAACTTTAAAAAGGTTGGTATTAACACTAGCACATAGTAGCACACAAAATATTCAATGAGAAAATTGAGGTTTGACTGCTGCAACCACCAGAGAATAGATATTTTACATTTAAAATTTACACATGTGTGCGCAAATATTTTTGTACGAAATGAGTGGTTTCAAAAAGTTAAATCGGATAATTTCTTCGAGAAAATTTCTGATACACATTTGCTAAATTATATTCACAAAATACAAAAAAATGAAATAAAAAAGAGCAACATACACGATTATTTTTGTATTTGAATAAATATTTTCTTGGATGCAAAACCTGAGAAATAATTTTTTTTGCATAGTTGGTATGATAAATTTCACAGAAACGAAGAAATCAGGTTTTTATTAACGAGAAAAGTAATTTAAACCCATATAGATTTTTTATGATCCGCGAAAAAATGACAGCTAATATATTTTAGTTCGCGGGCCACAAAAAAAAGGCTTCGCGGGCCGGATGCGGCCCCGGGCCGCCAGTTGGAAACCACTGATCTAGATAGAGCACTCAAATATTAACTAGATATTGATGACAATGCAACCTTCAATCATCTACCAGCCATTGAAATCAGAATTTAACAAAATATAAGTTGTCGCCAATTTCTATTTCGATCACGTTCCGAATAATTAATTGAACTGGAACTCTGTATCTAATAACAAGGAAGGCTTACAATTGTTTCCTGACCACTGAGGGCTAAACTTTAAACTGAAGTACTGAATTAAAATACAAGATTTAATCATCTCCTGACCACTGTCAGCAGAATTTATTGCCCTTTAATTGCCAAACAGACATCAAACATCAATCAAAAGTTTGGCCACGTTCGGACTGGCTTCATGGAGTGCTTGAATGTCTGCTGGTGGTTTGCGCTGAAAGATAATAAAAATTCCAATCATTTCCTGATTTGAGAAAATATTTCACCATTGAAACTTTTGACTAGTTTGTAGCATAAACAACAGGCACAAAGTTAAGAAGATAATTATAAGATTGAAGAAAGAAGTTTAAAAATTAAAAGTTTCTAAAAATGTTTAGTTTATTTTATTATTGAATAAATTTAGTCATTCGTAACACTTTTCTTATTATTGTAAGCTTTAAATGGTGTAAAATCTATGCTAAACACTTTCATAAGGAGACTACACCCACCTAAATTAAAGAAAATTCAAATAAAAAAAAATGTTTCCACAAGAATGATTGAATACGTCAATCAATAATTTAATCATTTCTATAGAAGGTCAAAGATTTCAATCAAATAAAAATCATATGTTGCATAGTTATGAAAATTCTGAAGAATGTTATGATATGTAAGAGTCAAATATTAACCTTAAATTGTTAATTGTCCTCAAAACGTCAAAAGTCGAGTGAAAAATGGGACAAAATGAAAGGTCTTCCTACTTACGAAAGGGAAGGTTCGCAAATCCAAACCCACTATTATCTATTTAGTTTGTTTCCAAAATCGAAAATAACAGCCATCATTAAATTAATGATCTAAACGTTCCTTTAATGAATATATAAAAGAAGTTTATCGTTTAAAGGAATTTCTTTTCGTAAAAAATAATCAGACATATCCGCATTTTTCAGAATGTAGAATATTTTTTAAAAAAGAAAATGTCAGAGAGTTATTATTTATTAAAGAATATAAAAATGTCTTATATTGTAGTCTGTTAAAAAATAAAAGTTGTGAAATATTTATTCATTCTGAGAAAAGCGGTTGATGTAATGTTATTTCAGTTTAAATGGATTTTAAGAATTTATCAAATTGTTTAGTTAATAAAAATGCAACATCACTTTTGAAAGATGTTGATAAATAATCGATGGAGATGGAAGCTTATTTCAAAAGTGATACACCTTTCGTTCTTCGTCTTATATGTGGTAAAAATAAAATTATTTTCTCCTTTTTTAATCTACTTGAAAAAGCTTATGTTGAAAAGTAGTCCAAACTTCGAAGGGTGATATATTTTGCTTGCACTATTTAGGTAATACTTGCTTCTTGTATTAGCATTAGGTACACTGTTCGAATTTGCATTTACAGTGAAACAGCTGGCGGTAGTCAGTTCATCCAATTAACCACAAAGTTTACTGAAAAGAAAATTTTTGCTTTTACAATGTTTTAACCAATTACAACTAGCATGGTTTCAGTTTATTGAATAATTAAAGAATTCAAATGTTTATCTCTATCAAAAGTCCCTTTTTTTACAAGATGGATGCTGAACATTTTTATCTGAGCTTTAGTGTTGTTTTATAGTTAAAATTAATTGTTAAAAATTTATTATATTTGTATAATTATGAATAAAAGTAGTTCAGCATAAAAAGAGTCATTAGTCAATGTACTAAGTGCAATACTGTGGAATCGAAATTCGAAAAGCTGAAGTCTGAATATTTTGTACAACGCCGCGGTTACGTTCAATATAGATTAAAAGAAGAAAAGATTTCTTTTGTATTTATACAAATATTTATAAATAATACGTGAACGAACTAAAATATTACTTAAACAAATATTGTGTCAATTATTTCAATAATAACTTATCTGAAATGTAATTAATCCCCTTTGTGCGTTTTCTTATCTTGCGTTAGATTTAACTATTGAAGCAGTACATGAATTACAAAATCTAATTTATTTAGCTCATCTGAATAGTTACTTAAGAAGATATGATAAATAGTTCTATTTATCATATGTACTAGTTTCCTAGTTCCATATTTACTGTTAAAGAATCTTTTCGTTATAATATGTTTATAACTTTTATAAGTCGGAGACATTTCAGACTTGGGGTCGAACACTTGATATTTGAAGTCGAACATTTCAGCTACCGACTCCAAGCCTCTGTAATGTACTTCAACTATTTGCACGGAAAAATTGATAAAGCGAAAATTTACTTTACTGATACTGATAAATTTCTATGTCTTTCAAAGAATAACTTTAACAAATAAGTAAATATAAGGACACTTGAGACTATTTTTGCTTTTAAAAAATAAATCATTTATATTTGAATTTTATTTAAATTAAAACAACAAGTATACAAATAAAAAATTGTATAAAAATTTTCCTCATTGTGAACAAAATTTACAACATTTACTCTAAGAATAGAAAAATTTTCAAAGTATGGAAAAATCACTTACATTGAGAAAACTATTACATTGAGAAAAAAAAGTCTCTCAAAATTGCCAGAATATGGCTTACCGTGTTTCTGGCTCTATGGGAACACCAAAAAGCTCGGCAATTTTTACTGAAGTGTTTAAATTTGGTTATTAATTGTGCTTAAATTTGGTAATTTTGTTATGATACTTTAGATCATGGTATAGAACCCATTTATTTGATTAAATTTACTTTTCAATTTTGCAAATAATTTGCAAATATATGGTCCGTAAACCTTGAGGTGATGGTACTTAAGCTCTTCACAATCCCTTAATTGGAATTGTTTTTTTTAAATACGCTTAAGTTTACGTAGTTTGTAAAAGAGACTTGATTGCGTAATTTACGACACCACAGGTACATAACAAAACGCATACTCATCTTATTAACGAAGAAGAGTTAACGTCCTTTAAAAACTGTAAATGAACAAGGAAGTTCAAAGGCTCCTATGCCTTTTCCAAAATATATTTTCATTTCGTAATTTCCGTTCTCCCAGTTAGGAATCGAATTCTACCCTTGAATAGAGAAGAGGACAATGCCCCGCTTAGGATATAAATGTTACGAATAATATTTTAGTTTTTGATTAAAAATTAATATTAAAATAATGCATGTATAATATTGTTATGAAAATTGAACCTACGAAAAAGTTTGTTTTTATGCAAAATTCAAAAATATTTAGTGAAAGTATTTTATTTTATGAACAGATCGTAATCGTAAAATCTGTCACAACTATAAATTCAAATCGAATAAAACAACACTTTTTTGAAGTTCACAAACGAATAACTATTTTATAATTTTTAAGTAATTTTAGAGTAATTATTTAAGTAATTTTAGATGAATGTTAAATTTAAAACTATTTTTCCAAATAATTTGAAGAAAACTTACATTTCAAGTGTTACAAGAATCAAGGCTCTTTTTTTTAAAAAAAAGAGATAGTAGTTTAAAGAAGTTATATATTTTAAATTCTATTTCTCAGGAGATATTCAACCGATTTCGCACAAATTTTGAACTTCACCATATAAAATTTACATACTTTAAAATGAGGTAAAAATTGTATAAATTTCAATTCAATATTTTTTTGACTATTATTAAATAAAATTACAAAAAGTAATAAATTTACTAGAAGTTATTCTTTTTCATGGAATTAAGTTTGGATAATAGATTTTTAAAATTCCGTGCAAAATTTTTTTGTTTCACTTAAAATATTCTCGATATATGGAAAAATAAGCAAAATGTAAAATTGGGTCCAAAACTTTAGATTACTCTCCTGACCACCGAACTATGGGGACCATATTTTCCAGATTGCGGCTACCCCCTATATTTTGTAGATCAGAAATCCAAATCCGTTGGAAAAAAGGTATGTTTATTCACATAAAGTACGTTTTTGTGTTTGAAATGTGTACGTTGTAATTTGAAATGTCTGCACTAATTAATTAACATGGTTGATGTCACCCCTTCGAACCAGTAAGAATAAGTGCTAGATCGTGAAGATACGATCAATAGATTAAAAATTATTCAGAATGGTCAGCTTTTTTTTTTTTTTTTTGGTGCACTGTGCAGACTAACGAATTATGGGAAAACATAGATTTAAAAACTGTCTCATCAAGTTTAATTAAATAAACGAAGATAAACTCCTATTTCAATGTTATAAGATTCGGTGACATCATTACATATACAATTTTAATTGCCTTTTTATAAACAGAGATAGAAATATTTTTATAATTCACAATCGTAGATTATGATTGCATCTTCTTTGGATGGATGTATTTGTTCTAAATGTCCAAAGTGAAAGGGTCTGACCCAGACAATGACCTTATTTTTAATGTCCTTAATAGCCACGTGCTAGTATTAGGAATACCGGGATGGCAACAATGATTAAAATATTTGTAAATGTAATACGCATAGAACATCATTTTTTATAACATTGTCTCATCTTTTATAATCCATGCACGAATTGTCAGCGGGTTCTATTTCTTTCGATGTAATTAACTCCATTATATCATCAATTGATTTATAAGGATGTCATTTATAAATAAGGTAAGTTGCATATGTTGTGGCAAGGCCATTCTGAGTTTTGAACGTGGTTTATGAACTGTCTCATTAATTCACTACCGCAAAATGATTTCATTTGGTTGATAGAACATCATAATTAATTAATTCAAAATTTCTAATGGCCAAATTGATACTTGATATTTCCGTTCTAAGAAAGAGTGTGGTATATTTTTCTTAACGGGATACCATATCGGTATTTTGTAAAAATTAATTTTGATACAAAATTTGTTACAGCTATTGTTATTTTCTTTTGAATCATAAATCGAAACTGGATTTAATAACGTATTGTTTTACGGCTATTTCTCGTTGTTTAATATGATTACGTGAGAACTTCTAAAAAAGTAATTTCTGATTCATTTTCAAAGAAAAACGTTGAACTTTTTAAAATTTACAGTAAAAATTAAGTTTTTTCTTTTAATTTAATCATAATTTTTATTAATGAATTACGGTTTTCTTGAAGATCATAATCTATACATTCATCAATATCTATAAAAGTAAATATTGAATGCAAATTTCCCCCCCTTTCTTATAGTGCTATTTTACACTTAATTTTGCACTTAATCTTTCTTATATTGTAATAGGATGTCGCCTAAATTGAAATATGATATATATTGCAACCTTATCAAATTATCAATACTATGGTTCAATATTGAATTGATTATTTTGTGAATATAAGATATGCCCTATTAAAGATTTTATTTTATAGAAAAAAATCATTAAACCCAAGCTTAAAGGTTTTGGGAAATAATATCAGTTGTGTTACTGTTTGTCTAATTTTGTGTTGCTTCATTGAGTCAGTGCTTCATTGATTCAATGCTTTAGTAATTCGGTGCTTCATTGGTTCAATGCCTTATTTCTATATAAAAGCATTCTTTTATCAGCGTTAGACCATAAAATAAGGTGAAAAAATAAGAATATTTTGCTACTTTGTTGAGAGACAGTGTAATAGTTCAAAATTTTATAAGAAAAAAAGTCATACTACAAGGGAATTGTAAAATTAATTTCTTGTACAACATAATGGGAAAGTTACTTCTAAAAAACGACGAGTAAAAGTATAACTACTTAAAACAAGAGTAACAAATTAAAAATAAAATGTATTAATTTTGTAATAAGTAAAAATTATAAGTAAGGATTAAAGAAAAAGTAAGGATTTATATGGACACTTAGAGAAAATCAAATTCTAGAAGTGATCAAATTGTGCCATTTAACTGCAATTTTTATCTAACACAGGAATGCTTCTTTTAAAAAAGTAACGAGTAAATGTGCAAAAACAAAAGTAACAACCCAGATAGCAACATTACAGTATTGTTACAAAAATGCCACGTCACATACTCATTTGTGAAGTCACTTGTGACCTCTGTGACGTCGGTTCTTGGATTTTTGGAGGTTACTATGGCAGTTTTGGGGACGTTACATTTTGACGTCATCCAGGCGTCAACTCGAGACCACAATGAGACATATAATTGTCGCAGTGATCTCATCATATGACAAAGATGTGATACATTCACGTTTCAACTTAGTCACACGGAGACCTTGTTTAGGCGTAAATGTCACATTTTTTCACACAGTGACTCTGTTGAGACTTGAATATGTCATATCTTAGTCACACGGTGATCGAGTTTAGGCGTGAACATGTCACATCTTCGCCACATGGTGACCCTGTTGAATTGTTAATTTGTCATATTTTCGTTACATGGTAACGAATGCGACAATTAAATGCCCGATTGTGGTCTCATGTTGACGTCTGGGTGAGGTAAAAATGTGACGTCACCAAAGGTGGACATAGTAACCTTTTTAGACCCACGCCTCGACGTGACAAAAGTCACATATGACTTTACAATCGAGTCCCTGTGACTGACGTATTTTTGTTGCAATTTAGTAACGGTGTTACTGATGCGAATACTGAATCTTTGTTGCATAATAAATTTTTAAATTTTATTTTCAAAGCATTCCAACTTGAGCACATTTTAAGAATTATTACATAAAGTTTAAACTCCAGAATAATTTAGTTTTTTTTTTGTTTTCAATTATTTTAATTGTTGCTACACATACATGTTGCAGAAATATACTACGCAGCTTACTAATGAATAAAATAAGAAATAAAAAAAATAATAAATTTTAACAGGAAATTAGTATTAATAAAACGATATCATATCTTACATTCTAAAAACCGCTTGTAAAAATATGCAAATTTCATACAGTTATTTGTGTTTACAGGGCAGATAAGTTCACAATATTTAAAAATTATGTCTATAAGGAATATATTTCAGTAATTACATTCTAATAGGCCTAGTTCATTTTGAAAAATTAGTAATGATAAAGCTAAAAATTTTTTTATTGTGATATTAAAAAAAATATTGTGTATTGCGAGAATTGTAAATTGAGCCATTAAAATAAGTATGGAAAGACCCAGTATATATTTGATATTAAAAAACCAAGATTTCGAATTAGAATAAAACTTAAAATACTTTAAATTTCTTAACTGTTCAAAAATTTATGTACTTAGTAAAAAAAAACTGAATATATTTTTAAAAAATGTGCAAGAAATTATTTACTTCACAAAATTAATTAAATTAGAAAATAAAAATCCTAAATATATAAAATCGATTGGGGTGCATTATAAAAATGAAGAAAAATTAAAAAAAAAATGTAATCAAAATGGAATAACATTGACTTAGCAATCGAAAACAAACACCCAAAAAATATTAGAAAACGAAATAACCTTTAAACAAATATTAAAATTACTTTAACTAACTTTAAATCACAATTTTCTGATGTATTCTCTAATATAAGAGCTTATATGCAAAAAAGTAAAATAAAAATAAGTAGGGCTTACATTTTTCATAAGATTTTTCTCTTTTTGTTGCGTGAGCGAACAAAATGGAGCTTACGAAGTTTAGAAACCACTTTCAGTTTTTGAAATAACCCCTATGAAAGCTCGTAACTTCTTAAAATCTCAGGCTTAGAATACAATGGCTATTAAACAAATCAAATCTTCTCCCAGTTTAAATACAACAATCAGCAAGTGATCACATTTTTGAAATATTCGAATTTTGATGGCATCATCGTTGCTACAATTATCAAAATAGTTCTTCGTTTATATATTCAAACGAACAATTTCAAGAAGGGTTGCCATTTTTGAATATCTGGCATCTAGCATCTAGTTGTTTGTTCTTCTCCACCGAACAATACATGACAACTAAGTAATTAAACTTCATCAAAAATCAACAGCAAACGACATTTAATACAAGTAGAACAAAGCTTTTATAAGACAAAAATATATTTTATCTCTTTCAACGGATTCAACGCAAATCAATCAATTTTAATCCTGTAACATGTTTTTTACGGCCGAATTTAGGTTCAATTTTAGGTAATAGCATCAAAGTATCAATTTCCTAAACTTGAACCACTTAGTTGGGAAAAAAAACATGCTGATGGTTAAAAAATGACGGCAGCTGTAGTTTTACATTTGATTTAAAATCGTTTGCTTTTTTCGAACTAATATCAAGTAGATGTTTATTCTTTTGAATGATTTTCAGCTATTGACAATCTCTCCATTTACATTTTCATATGTTGTAAAATTAAATTTAAAATTTTACACTATATTATTATTTTCATTTTAAATAACCGGTTATTTAAGAAACCTAAAAGTGTTTGAACACAATACATGCAAGGCAAAGCGCTTCATATTCTATTGAATATTTGTCTTCATTTTCTCCTGAAAATAAATGTTTAAGAGCTAACATTATCAATATTAATCCGAATAAACGCAAAATAGAATTAATAAATTTATACAAAATTAAAAGATAACAAAAATAGTTAATTCATGTATTTGTTCGCTCAAAAACTTTATTTTTATACCTCCGTAATAATATGTTTTAATAAAATAAATCTTATCAACGCTTGTGGCTATAACAGTTGCGTAAAATTCAAATTTTTTAACATGAATCGTAAGGAAAATGTTAGTGTACTCATCTACTTTAAAAACAGCAGGAAAGATAATATTAAAATAGATTTATTTAAATATTGTTCGGTAATCTGGTCAAGCGGTATATTTACATTTAAAATCTTTTCTTCCTACACTGTGAGCGTTAGTGAACAGAGCATGCCTATTATTTTTGAACAAATACATTTACGGAAATGTTTTTTTTCTACTTTAAAATAATATTGAAATGCCTTTGGAGCCATTTAAAAAAGATTAAATGTGAATGTAATTATTGTGACCATTCATGATTCGATTCAGATATTTAATTTTAAGGAATTTCAAAAAACTGCTTGAAAGACTTTCAAGTAAATGGTTTAACTCTAGAGAGACAAGTTGCAAAAAATACCTCTATAACTTAAGAAAGACAAACCATTAAATGGTTCTCATGTGATTTTCAAGGGATCAAAATTGCAACAAAGTTTCTCAGAGGCTTTAGTCCCAGTTAAGTATATTTGTGACTACCGAGTTACATAAGTCACAATAAATATAATCATCGAGACTTTTATGAGGTATCACAAAATAGAGTAACATCAAAGTCACATTATGACCTTCTTGGGACAATTAAAAACCGTCGCACATGTGACAGTGGCTGCTGTGATTATTTGTGACTTTTTTATGACGCCGCTGTGACAATCCTTGCTATCTAGGAAATGAAGATAAAAAGTACTGATTTAGTAATAAGTTTATGACGTCGCTGTGACAATCCTTGCTATCTAGGAAATGAAGATAAAAAGTATTGATTTTGTAATAAGTAAAAAGCACAAGTAAAAGTACAAGTACTAAAGAAAAAATAATGATTTATATGGACAATTAAAGAAAATCAAAATTCAAAATAACCAAATATTTAATTAAAAATATAAGTACAAGTTATGAAACTTTTATGGATTAAAATCTTATCAATACTTCGCAATTAAATATGCCTAATTATAATGCAATATAATTGCATTTCAAAAGATGTGTCGCTGAGTTGTATTTTTAAAGTTAACAGTAAAAGGGAGAAATATCTTTACGTGTTACAACTCGAAAAATAAAAAAAAAATCATGCAAATTCTAAATTAAATATAAAAAAATATATAAACAAGCAAAATAAGACGAAAGAACTTTTTTTGTAAAATAATAAATAACACATGATTTATATGTTTTATTTTTTAAAATTCAAAAGTCAAAAAATTAAATTTTGTGGGAAAAACGCTTAGTTTAGTAGCATAAAAAAATTATTCAAATTATTCGGAGAAAATTTTCGTTGCACACAGGTAAGTTTTTTTAATAGTCTGTCTAATTACCCCTTTTGGGATATTTTCTGCTATAGGGTATCGTTGGAATAATATATGCTTATAGGGTATCTTTGACAAAATAGTAATTAGTCAAACTTAAATAAATAGATTTAAATATTACAGTGTGGATTTTTTGCTTTTTCAATACAATAAAAAGGATATTTTTAATTTTTAGCTTTTGTTTTAATAACAATTAAATGTGAGGAATATTTTTTTCTTTTTATAAAATAGTATTAGAATAATTGCGTTGATTATTGTAATTCATCAAATGAAAACGTCATTAAATCATACTTGTCAACCTGTATTAAGTTTTTTTATTATTTTTATTTCCAATGACAGATTATAGACAGTAACAGCCTACATGAACATCGAATAAAAATGAGAACAGAAGCGAAAGATGCTGTAACAAAGTCTATTAATCACAACATGTCTCTAGCTTCCCAATAGCGTTCAGTGATAGAATTCTTGCAAAGTGCAGAGCAGTGGAGAAGGTGCGTGAAGTCCATGTCCTCACCAAAACTGCAAAGAGTGCATACCGGGGAAGGAACGATACCAAATCTAGACAGATGTTTCCGCAGACAGTCATGGCCGGTGGCCAAGCGGAATTCAGTCACCGCTCTACGTCTTGGGCCATTTTGCAAATTTAGGATGGTAGCCCTCCAAGACTTAGTAGAAGTACGGTCGATAAGCTCTTCATGAGCACAGGTCCTAAAGGTCCTCTTAATAAACTGTTTGATGGAACAGAAGGGCATAAGGTGCGCAGAAGTCTGAATAATTAAGCCCCCCTTTTTTGCTAAGTAGTCTGCATTTTCATTACCCGCAACCCTGCAATGGGCAGGAACCCACTGGAGAACAATGATTTTCTTAAGGGATGCTAGATATTCAAGTTGGAGGCGGCAATCTAAAATGTCTCGAGTTAAGGGATTATTTAAGAATGCAATGTCAAGCAAAGCAGCTGTAGTAAGTTTAAAACATTCAATTTGGTATACCCTCTTCCAAATAAATGTGTTCATGCATGTAGCTCTGACAAGTCCTCTCCCCATGGCATACTGGCTACTAGGGAATATTTCGCTCCAAAAAGATCGGGGAATACTCGCTCGGACACACAGATATTCATTTGGAATATCATAACAGACAGTGCACGGGGCTCCAGGATAATATTAGCTTTAGAAAATTTAAAGGGGCCAATAAGCTTTATTTTGAGGAATGGTATAGAAACATTACTCTTAAAGAGTTCTTTCAATGCGCTTTATTTCTCATTCCGAAACTCGTCCTTCGAAGCCTTTTGATCACTGTTAGACATTTATTTAACCGCTGTTAGACTATATTCAACCAAAACAGTCAAATAGCTATAAAAAAGATGATATTCAAACTACTAAGTGTGAGAAAAAGCGTTAATTGATTGTTTTTTCTTAATGCTGTTAAACAACCAGAATTCTATCCGCTCAAACTAGGCCCACCTTATAAAACCATTTTGTTTCTTTCAGATGGGTACATACTGTATCTGAGAGGGCTGATCGGTCAATCTCAAGACCTGCTGGACAGGGATCTGAATCCCAGTGATATACATGAAGAGTATCCAGTGTCCTATCTCTTCAATCGGTGGCCCTGGTTGGACTATTAGAATACGTAACTATCATTCACGCATAAATAGCGCAGCACCCACAGAGCTACAATGTCCGTTTCATTTTCATGATTTGGAAACTATGCTAGTTGCAAATGGTTACAAAACCGTACAGTTTTGTATTCACGGTTTTTTAACCGTACCAATAGTAAGTGTTTTCAAAACCATAAAGGTAAAAATGTTCCTAACCATAAACTTTATGGTTAACGGATAGAAAGACTGCTGCTCGTCATTTTACAGTAATTTCAGAATCAAAATTCTAGCAGTGATGGGAACTTTCCAGACTTTTTAAAGGTTAAGTTGAACTCTAGAAAATAGATATCGCTTGTATGGAAAGAAAATATAGTCCATATACTATTCAAATAATCAATCACTAAATGACTCGTTCAATAATCTAGTCTACAAAAAGAATCGCTCTTTTTTGTCGTCTCCATATCACGAAAGAGAATTCCTCAAAGATGTTTCACGAAAAACAAGTTAGCTTTTCAAAGTAATGTGCGTTTAATTTAAAAAAAAATTTAAAAAAATATTTAATTTAAAAAATTTTTAATAAAAAAAGACTATTTTGATGAAATCGTTAAAAAAATTTTAAAGAAAGGTATTGTTTTTTTTGTTGACATTTTTGTAACAAAAACTATTTTTACTTTAATAAAGTGACATAAGTACAAGCAAAAGTATTAATTTTTAAAAATAGCGAAGTACCTACTTTTTGCTTGTGTTACTTTTAACAAAAGTAAAAATCTAGTCATACATGAAATTAATGTAATAAAAACAAAATGGTGGCAGTACAGCTTATCTTCGATTAGACCTTTCTTTTCGGAACAGCAGTAACTTCGATTTTTAATTTTATGTTAGGTTGAAAAACAAAAATTAAGGTTTTATCTTAAGAAAAATGCATTGATTTTTGAAAAAATTGCTTATTTAAAAAAAATCCAATTTTTAAAAGGAAAAAAAATCAAAGTTTAACGAAGGACCTATGCAAAAAAATGTAATAATCCTATGTAATTCTATATCGAAAGTAATTTAAAATATATACTTAAAATTTGAGGGCAATCGATGAAAATTGCAATTTTGCAAATTAAAGTTTTACATTACAACAAAAACAAAATAAAGTTTTTTGTCTGTACACATATTTCAACCTCCATTCATAACTATATTCGTACAATTCAAAGAAACTCACGAGCACAATACCCGTGTAAAATCCTTTTCCGCATTTCATTGAAATAACTTTGATGTTATAACTGGTATTTGCATTTTGCATAGTATTGTTTTGTTAATAGTTTTGTACTTCAATGAAAGAATAATAATTTTCAAATTAACTGCAAAGTAATATTATCATTAATGGGTACGAAATTAGCAGGTAACATGATAACTACTAAGTGCAATAAAGTTTGCAAACAAGCTGAGATGAGAGGAAGAAATATTCGATGCATGGAATCATATCTGTTTGAATATTAAAGATAGCGGTCAAGCAATTAGAATGCCGCACAGGTATTTTGCGTTCTGATGCAATAAGTCATGCATGTCGGTAGCGATTGGAAACAAATGCGCATTAATCACTCCAAGCGCCGTTAGCTGGTGTTTTATTTAGTCTCCTTCCCACGTCCTAAAAAAATTCCGAATCAGTCCACTTTTGACGGTTGCGGCTATTCTACCTTCTTCATATCAGACTATAATAAAGTTAACGGCTATATCATTAAATATCGTTTGCTTTCTTATTTTTTTTATTACTCCTACTCTCTAGGCAGAAAGAATCTAGGTTGAGTTTTACATAGAGAAAAAGAAGGTATTCTTTAAAATAAGTGATTTTAAAAATGGATAAGTGGATTTTAATGCACCTGTTCATGATTTAACGCTTTGAAATGAAAGATATTTTGGAATCATGCTGTGGTGCTACGTTGAGTGTATTTAACCTCAATGACTTTTGCCTTATTGAAGTCAAAAACCAAAGAACATTAATAATATTCTGCGTAAATATAAAGTCATGACTGTATATAGCTTGATGAAAGTAAATACGATACTTTTCGATGAAAATAGATATAATGTACTACTTTCAAATGTTGGTTATATTTATTTCAGGATTTTAAACACACCACTTTTTGTCTTAAATTTATTTTTACTTAACGAAACGCTTAGCATTTTAATATATACTTTATTCGCAGAGTCAAATTTATAAGTCATTTGCAAATCTTAATGATTTAAGAACTTTGAGCTTATGACGATTTTAGTCACTGTTAAAAGCTGAAGGTTTTTTTCCCTCAAATCATCAAAAATTAGGTTTTTATTGTTTAAAATTCGGCTTGAGTTTCTTTTGCTTAACGGAATGCTCTACATTTTATCATATTTATTCGCAGGTTAAAATTTATGAGTTATGTATCTTCATGATTTAAGAACTTAGTGATGATTTTAGATAATTTTGTCACCAATAAAAGATGAACGTTTTTTTTTCGTAAAGCGTGGAAATTTAATATTTAAATTTGTTTGAATTTTTGTTTTCACTTAACAAAACGTCAAGCATTTTATCATATTTTATTTTCAGGGGCAAATTTTGAAGTCATTTGCAAATCCTAATGATTTAAGAACTTTGGCCTTGCAATGATTTAAGTCACCCTTAAACGATGAATGCTTTAATGTTATTTTTAAACTTTGAAAGTAGAACTTTAACAGTTCTATTTGTATTTACTATAGCAAAATAATATTGCTGAAAGGTAAAATAAACAAATCATTAAACTGTTAAAAAACAATATATACATTGCATACCTTTATATGCAAATATCAGAATTGTCCAAATGAAAAATGGATGTGTGTTATAGTGTCAGAAATTAATGGAGGAGCAGTAGTAGAGTCGCCATGCGGGGTTATAAAGAAAAGTAATAAAAGCCCACAGCAGTTTACTTTTTAACTTAACTGCATCCACCAGTTAACATGAGAGCAATGGTGGATGTAATGTCGAGTTAAGAAGGATGCGCTTAGAACAAAACGACAAGAAGCAGTACGATTTTTATAACTAAATACCTTTATTAATGTCAGAAAAAGTGCAAAAATATCACGAGTCTTCTCTTCGATTACCTCTAATCATTTCATAATTAATGATTTCATTTTTTTTTTTTGGTGAACCGAAAGTTTGTTCCCCTTTTAACAATCTCTTGTATAAGACGGTGCTCACCACAAACAGAAGACATTCACCGATGTCTGCATTTTTTTAAATTTAAAATTATATTATTGTGCGTTTTTCTTCTCTGAACGCCTCAACTGTAGAACGACTTTATATTCACTTTAAATGCTCAGATGAAAGGTATTTAATCAAATCCACGGTCCACTCCTCTCGTTTTAAATTATAATGTTAAAAGACATCGCTACAGTACTTCACGAGTGTTTATTACTTTTTTTTTATTTCGGCAAATCCAGTGGTCAGAAAAATTAAATTTTTTGTAGTTAATTACAATTATAAAATAGTAACTTTTTTTTAATCTTCAACTTTCTTCGTTTCTCGGCAGTGAATAATTAATTTAAGAAATGCTATTAAGTTGTTAAATATAAGAGATTTTGTTAAATGCTTAATGCTCTTTTATTTCCTCCAAGATATAAAGCAGATTAAAAATCACAGAGATGAAATCATAATGTTTCAATACAAAGTGATAAATGAGCTATTATTATTATTAATGACTAGTTTAAATATTGGTAATACGTAGTTCTTATTAACGCTAGTCCACAATGTCATTTTTATTGCGTCTATTGATGGATTCGCAAAGATTTGTACCTATAAAGTTTTAAAAATTAGTGTGCTTGAACCTTATTTCTTTAACTAACATCAAAGTTATTGCTAGAAAATGCTACAAATTATTTTTTCACATACTACTCTCTACACTACTTTTTCATAGTGTAGTACATTACATAAAAACTACGAAAGAAGTAGTTTTGCTATTTGTAGCGCATTACTTCCGATCACAGGACAACCCTTCTTTATTGTATTTAGAATAAAATTTGTACTTAAACACATGCTTTGTCTTGACCTGCACTAGTTTTGCACAAAAAAACTATTTTATATTTATTATAATATTATATATATTATATTTTATAGATTATATTTTATCGATATTATATTTTATAGATATTATATTTTATCGATATTATATTTTATAGATATTATATTTTATAGATATTATATTTTATAGATATTATATTTTATAGATATTATAATTAATAATAATAAATTTAATATTTCAAGCGAAATATCTTCACTAACGAAAGCATAAGGTTCTAAGCACATATAATGGCAATACATAAAAAATCACAAAGAATGGTAATACGCAAAAAATTAACGCATAGATCAAATACACAGGCACACACAAAAATCGACTATACACAAAATAACGCATTTATAACAAGTATATTTTATAGTAGAAAGTTTTATTGTGAAAAATCTATAGATTTCGTAAGAAATATTAATATAACAAAAAAGAAATATTGAAAATTCTAGAAACAAGTAAAAAATAACTATTTAATATCGAACGTAAAATTACATACCATTTAATATCGAACATAATAGATTTCTGATAATGGATACTATTAAGTATCCATTTTCAGAAATCTATTAAATAACTTATGAACAATAACTCTAACGAAGTATATTGTTCTAAAAACGTACATTTTAACAAAGAATTCAGGTTTGAAAAAAATCAACTTTGCACCAAAAATTAACGCATGTATCATGAGTATCTTCATCATTTAGAATAAGTTATATTGCGAAAATCAGTAGGTTTTATTGAAAATATTTACACTGAAAATTATAAAGCCCTGAAAAAAACTACTTAATATGTATTGCAGAAAACTATAAAATATCAATTATGAAATATTTGTTAAATAATTTATGAATAATATTTTCCTTAAGGAAGTTCATTGCTCTAAAATCGTATATTTCAAAAAAGAATTTCGAAAATGCTTTTTTTTCTTCGAAAAATGAATTGTTCTTATAAGTCCAGTCGTAGTACGACTATTCTATAATATTATTCTCTATAATTTTCAAGTTAATCAAAGTGTTTAAATTTTTTCTTTCACAATCTAGTTTTAGTGAGATTATTCTATCATAATATTATTATTCGAAATTTATACGTTAATCAAGAATTTTTATACTTTTTGATTTTTTTTCATAATCATTTTTCATTTTTTTAATAAGATTATTCTATCATAAGATTATTCTCTGAAATTTATACGTTAATTAAAGTGTTTTCAGATTTTTAAAAAAAAATTTTCATCATAATTTAGTTTTAGCAATATTGTTCTATAATAAGATTATTCTATGATAAGATTATTCTCTAAAATGTACAAGTTAAAGTGTTTTTTTTTTATTTTAATTTTTTCCTTCATAATCTAGCTTTAGTAAGATTATTCTATCATAATATTATTCTCTGAAATGTAATCGTTAATCAAGTGTTTTCATTCTTTTTATATTCTTTTTCAAAATCATTTTTCGTTTTTTATTAGTAAGGTTATTCTATCGCACGATTATTCTCTGAAATTTACAAGCCAATCAAAATTTCTTTCAGAATTTTTTAAATTTTTTATTATCATAATCTAGTTTTAGTAATATTATTCTATAATAAGATTATTCTCTAGAATTTACAAGTTAATCAGAGTGTTTTCAAATTTTTAAAAATTGTTCATTCATAATCTAGTCAGATTATTCTTAACCATTTCTAGGCAAATCAAAGTGTTTTGCGCTCCCATTTTAGAAGCATTTTAAACGACCTTGAACAAAACAAGGTGAAACATTCGCGTTAAACTAAAACCATTGTCTTAACGATGTTCTTTTATCAAGATGGCAATGAAGTAGTTCTTAAGTCACTGACAGCACGCCGCCGTGACTACAATATTACAACGTCAATTACGATTTAGCCTACTATTGTGCTTTTAGGTTATACATCAGTGTTGTGTAATTTCAGTGTATTTTATGGTAAATTTTTCTGCTCGATTTGCCACTCTCTTGCTAAATTTCTAATTTTTATTCAACATTAATGGTTAGCTGTAGAAAATGCGTTTTTATCTTAATTACAATCAGTGATTTTAAAGCAATGCGCAAACCGATATCGATAAGAGAGTTCTGTAGCCAAGGAATTAGTCTTATGTATTTGTATGTTTTTTTTAATTTTTAATATCATATTACAAGATTTCGATCGTTTTTTCGAGATATGCATTAAGTGACCTCATAGTATGTTTCAAAGCCCTATGTCTACCGAAATTTCCTTTGAATGGTTACTAATTTCGTCTTGGAAATTAATACAAAAATGCTTTTTTGAAATTAATTTTGTGAATATCAACGACGATCAGACCATGTTTAATTTAAATGGTTTTATATTTTACAATGTAAGATGAAAGTACAATAGCATTCAAGAAATATGAAGCAAAAAAAACTACATAATTGTCCCAAAAAAATCGATAATTTCAAAATTTTGAAAAGAGAGGCATGTTATGGTAAATCCACACCTTTTGAGAGGTTTTTCTTGAACAAAAAACTTAAAAGAAAATCACTTATGATAATTTTCAAAGAAGTTATTACCAGTCAAATTTTAAATCATAAAGCTTTGCCACAATCCGACAAATACGTAGTCTAAATAATAATCGCTTGTAGTAATTAGCTAATAGTAATCGGCTAAGAAAAAAAAAGGTTGTCTGTCATACGCCGCTAGAGGCTATTATGAACTGCTCCTTCCTATGTTTCTGTACAGGTTATAATAGGGAAGAGCCCATGCTGGCGTACGAGGACATTTCCGGGCAGAGAGTCTCATTGAATTGTAATTCTGATGACTTGCTTAACTCTCTTAGAAGTTTATCCCAGCATTTATATGATCCTCTGTTAACAACGTTTCTAAACTTGTGCATTTCAGCAAAAAATAAAAAAAATCATTTTGAAAAAACTCTATATCTTTAAAAGCAACTTTAATTTTAAACCTCACACCTTAATTAAGCAAGATCAAGTATTTGTATAACTGAAGCAAAAAATTATTCCCCAGTGTTATTTATAAGCGTTGAATAAGTAAGAATAATCATATTTCATCATTTGGTTCAGCTTATTTGCTTAAACAAATGACAGTTTCATATTCATGACATTTTCGTGCAGTTTTTACTCATTAGAAAATATTTCCATTTAAATAACTCAAGTAGATTTATGTAACTTCTAAGCACCAAAACTTGTTGAAATTGCTCATTATTTTTAGAGTCTTTACATTTTTACCGACTAAGTTTATTACTTATGGCCATACAATATCATCCGTTTTATGTTCGAAACCTTAAGGGGGTGCCTGTAATAAAACCATTTTATTCGAAACCAAAGTCTTCGACCCGTCGACCTTGACTCTTGAAACTTCTCTAAAAATCTCTCTTATCTATCCAACCGCTCACGATCAGAAAAAAAAAGAAAAGAAAAAAGAAACCTGTTTTTTGTGGATGATGCTTCGTTAATGTGAGGGATTAAAAGAAAGGAAGGGTTAATTCTGTGGAGCGTAACGCTATGAATACGAAGAATCTTGGATGATTTTTACCATGAAATTAGGAATGAGATAAGTCATACCAAGAAAACAATCAGTTTTTCGTGCAGGATTTTGGGGATTTGCAAACTTATGAGCTTATCATTTAAACTTTTTCAGTTTGATCAGTTATAATTTTTTTTTAAGCTATAAGGGAGTCATTTTTTAGACTCTTTTCTGATTCTTGGACCTTTTGACCACAAGAAAAAAATTGATAACATTAACGTACTGTGTGGTAATAACTTATCTTGTAAAAAAAAAGAAAGAAAGAAGATAATTCCGGTAATAAAATCGAAAAATATACGCTATTTCAACCATTCATTTGGTATCTATTCAATTACTATTCATTTGGTAATTTTTCTATTCATATGGGAACCGTTTACCGGGAAATCTGGTCTTCAAAAATATATATCCTTTTACCCCACATTTAACAAAAAATACAAAACTGAAAAGTAAATTTATCCGATTAAATGGTTTTTATACCATACTCTAAGGTATCATGAAAGAGTTACTAAATTTTAACCACACTTACCAAATTTTATTCCATATTATAAAACCATATTTTATTTCTAATTTTACCAAAATCTTTAGTAAAGCGGTAAAAATTACAGATCTTTTTGGTGTTTTTCTAAGTGCTTAAAGTCAGACTAGCTTTAAATTTAGTATCAGAAATCAGGGATAAAAGTATGATAATTTTACGGATTGAACATTATTTATGAGAATTATTCTTTACGGATAAAAAATGAGTGTTATAGCAACTTTTGACTGATTCCTTTTACATAACGGCGGGTAATTCGGTACCCATTCGGACAGAAATAAAATAACTGTTGTGGGAATTAGTTATAGTTAACAATTAAGCCTGATTTTGTTATAAGTAATCACGGGAGCCATAATGGAATGTTTGATGGTTTTTAGTAACTAGTCAGGGGTCTGTTTAAAATAAATTTGGGTCCGTTAACGAACCCTTCACAAAATGACACACTTCGTCTTCACACCCTTCACACTTCGGAATAGATTAACTGAAATTTTAAAGCGAATTTTAGGATTTGGAGCTTAAATTGTTCCTTAAAGTCACACTGAAAATCTTTCCTTAAAGTCACTCTCGAAATTTCAGGATCCTAGAACAAATTGTTAAGTTGGCCTTAGCGTTTAGACATAGCAGACAAATATAACACTAAATATCGATAAAAGAAAAGATTAAAAATATATAGTATTACATTAATCATGCCTTAAATTGATAAAAAAAAATATTCATGTCTTAATTTAGAAATTCTGAGTGTTTAAGTAAATACATATAAAACATATTTTAGAAGCACAGCATATGTAGAATTACTTTTCCTTAACAAATGTCTGCATTTTTGAATAAGTATAATGTTTATTCATTTATATATGTGTAATAATGCAGATACGTTCTTCATAACCATAAGAAAGGGAAAAAAATATTTAATTGTTATATAAACATGACAAAATATTATTTGGAAGAAAAAAAAGAGTTAATTACTTATGTTAAGCCTTATTCGATAATTTAACAACTGTGCATCCATGCTCTGATTAACGTAAGCTAATGCTCATTAGTACTTGTAAGGAAATTTTATCAAATACTAATAGTTTTTTGAGCATTAGGAAATGCCAATCCACAAACTGTATCTAAAGTAAAAGAAATACAGCCATTCATGAAATGTAATTGAGTTATTTTGACAGTCTTCAAGCTTCATTGTCTCAAAAGTATACCAACTCAATCTAGTTTCATTTGGCTGATTGGATTTTCGTGATAATTTATTTCGACTTTTTAATTATGATTCATCAAAAAAATGGATTCTGATGATTAAAGATTACTTTATTAGAAATTGAGATTCTGACATATCTGATTATGGCAGAGAAAATATATCGTAGCTCAGAAAATTTTTAATAAGAAACTCAGAAAATTTTAACATCTTCTACACTTGATACGTAACCATATTATACCAGAGATCTGTTTTAAGATTTTAACATCTTTCCAAGTAGAATTCTTCTTTCAAACTATTGTTATTAAGAATAGTTTACTATTTATAGTTTATTATAGGTTATTATATATAGTTTATTATAGTTTATTATTTATGGTTTATTATTTATGGTTTATTATTTTTAGTTTATTATTTATAGTTTATTATAGTTTGTTATTTATAGTTTGTTATTTATAGTTTATTTTTAAAAGTAGTACTGCCACTACGAGTAAAAAAATCACTAAAATGTAAAAAATTAAGGTATAAAGTACGGGCACTTTGGGTGCATCATCCGTAAAGCCTATTTTACAGGAAAATCCTATTTTTATCGTAAAATATTATACTATTATTTTTACAGTAAGCTTCGTTTAATTAGAAGGAATCAGGGATTTTACGGTATTTATTACTGCAAAAATTACGATTTTTTGTTACGAAACATGTTTTGTTAAAAATTGATTTTGCGATAAAAAGAGGCGGCACCCTGAATGCCGGTACTTTTTACCATAAATTAATCTGCTGTTTTTTACAGTGGAATAATAATAAATTATAGTGATAGATAATAATTATTATAGTTAGAATTTAAACTTTAATTTAATTCTTAATATTTTTAATTACATTTTATTATATGTAATTTTACTCAATAACTGCTGTTTTAGTTAGAAATGATCCCAGAAATGCTGATTCTAAAAAAAAAATACTGGTAGAATAAGTGGCTGATTTAGTCCAGATACTTTTTTCCCTGCGATATCGTATTCTTGAACATAATTAGCTAAATTTTTATTTTTCGAACCATGATCTAAAATTATTACCAATTAACATGTTCCATTGAAAAAATTTTAATGAAATTTTTTCATTCATGCCTATATAAGTAGTACGTCATTTATTCGACATATTTTGCATGACATAACTTAACAATACGAAAGGTTGTTGTAAGTATATTTGTCAAAACTCATCTAAATGAAATGCAATACATTTTGCATTAACGAGCGTTTAATAGTAGTGTATCATGACTAGTGCAATGAAATTTTTTTTTATTTAAAGTTTTTGATTAAAGGATAAATTTAGACTTTTTTATTGTTAAATTGCATATTTTAATTGATCAAAAAATATAAGATTAGTGTGCAACGGAAATCTCACTGTGTGACGGAATGTATATTTTCAAAGGAATTTTCTGTAGCATAGTTTAGGTGCGTTCCGCAACAAGTAGAACAAAAAAAAAAAAGAAAAATAATAATGACAATAATTTTAAACCCAAACTAACTCAAAAATCCATAGGAATTCCATTTACAACCAAAATTAGTTTGCATTTATAGCAATGCTATTTTGATTCTCAAGGAAGAATATTTGAAACTAATCAATCAAGAAATCACCCAACCTTAATTTGATAAACTATTGAGGTATATGAGGATCTAACAGGATGTAATGGATACTATTTTTCTTGCACACGCAATAAATCAAATCGGAATTATAGTCAAAAAAATTCAAAAGGAACATTTTTAGGTATCCTACACTGTAAAAAAGTTTGGATTAAATTACGGTAAAAAGCATCGGTATTCAGGGTGCCGATACTTCTTACAGCAAAATCCATTTCAAAAAATCTAATATACCGTATTTTTCACAGTAATAATTACAATAAAATCACTAAACCACTCTAATTGAATAAATATTACGGTAAACTGGATTTTGTGGATGGTGCATCCAAAGTGCCGATATTTCATACTGTAATTTGATGCAGAATTTTTTTCTGTGTATACGTATCAAGAATTTAATCGAATTAAATGGATATCTAACTAGACATAAATGGAAAGAAATACAAAATACAATACAACTTTTCTGTTTATTTAACCCATGTTTAAAGAGCTGAAGTTGACAAAAGTATGAACCCAATAGTGGTAAATATGATTTTATGAAGAACCTAGTGACCGAACCAACGTTTTAGACACAAAAACATGAAATTCCTTCGAATCATTTTTCTCACTTCATCTGACCTCCCTCACCAAAGAAAGGTCAGTGTGTTAAGATAGAAGAATGTTTTAACGTCCCGAGGGAAAGGAATTGATGTCAACAAAACATGAACTTATTGTGGAGACCGAAAATATTTTTCAAGCTTCGGATAGTAAGCATTTATGAACAACGAACAGATAAAAATGATCTCAAAACAACTTGAATTTTAATCAATGTAAATTGAAGAGCAAAGTGGATGGAGGTTCTAATGAATATTTAAGTGAATGAAAAGTTTTATTTAGTCAAAATTTGTAAGCTGACAATAGGAAAAGAAAGATAGTGATTGCTTTTACTCACCGACTGCTTACTGCTAAATGTACTTTAACATAATTCAACTTCAAGGAACACTCATAAATTGTCAATTAATCTTCAATCTAAGAAATTGAATAATTTGACAAAGTAATACTTAGTGGTTCACAATTCATTTATATGCTGGAATAGATAAAAATTATCTCAAGACAATAATGATAAATTTATATACAAGAATTGATAGGAATAATTTCAAAACATCTTTCATTTTAATTTCTGTAAATTTAAGAGAAGAGTGGATGAAGGTTCTAAGAAAATTTAGTAAGTCAAAAGTTTATGTGCTGACATAAATAGGGTGACCAGATTTTTTCGGGCAATTCCGGGGACACTCATATCTACCTCCCCCCCTTTTATCGACAGAAAAAATTGGAAAAAAATTTTGATCATTTATCTTAAAAAATATTATTTTTTTTCGTTTACATTTTTTTTATAATTTAGTACATAAATTATATCTTTAAAATCATGATCATAACATTTTTACACAATTTTAAAATCTGTTAAGAAAACAATTGTATTGCTTTTAAAATTATACTGTTTCTAAACACCGTATTTTTCTGAAGAATGAATCTTCTTTAAAATTTCAGGATTTTTTTCGAGTAATTGAGAAAATATGTCTCATGAAAAATCAAAATTAATCAGTACAGATAAAACCGCTTTCACTGTATTCACATGCATTCGCGATTTTTCTTCAGTCCAATAGTTATTTATGCGCGAAAATACCCGTTCTACAGGCGCATTGCTGCTTGGCCAGCACATTGCAAGCTCAACAATTCTTTTGATATTTGTAAATGGTATATTGTTTTTTTGAAAATAATTGTTTATTTCGCGCCATTTGTCTGTTATGTGTACGGATTGGTACCATTTATCGTCTTTTGCATCCAAATAACCTTCAAGATAAGTAAACTCGTCAAATAAATCGTCGGAATTAACATTCAAAATTGCACATTTTGAAGAGAGAGACAGAACTGCCTCGTCGAATTCAGACCGTGAAGGCATACAATCTAAAAGAAGGCACTTCAAATCAGACATATCATCGTTGTTATCGTTCCAAGCTTCTAAATATGAAATCGCAGCTTCATAGAAATCTTTCGACGTTTCTAAATAAGAATCTTCAGTAATGATATTCTCAGCAATCAATTTAGTCAATTCAGGTTTTACAACAAGTGGAACAAATTTGGCATTCTTTCGTGCTTTCAATTTAAATATCAAATCCTTTACCACAGCTCCAGATTCAATAACACATTTGTCATCGCTTTCAATTTTCAAGATGCTTTGATTAAAAATTGCAGCATGCGAATGCTCAAAAAACAACCATAACTCGGTTGTTTCACTCTCAAAACTTTTTTTCAGACAACACTTTTTTTCAGACAACATAAATTCTTTAAGAGATGAATAAATTTTAAGAATTCTTTCTACAGCAGGAAGTAATGTCAACCACCTAACATGAATGTGTCCTAAAATTTGATGATATTCTTGGTCAGCATACTCACAAAATTCTTTCAGTCTTTCAATTCGGACTGCGTAAATTTTAAAATAACTAAAAAGTTTAGATACCATAACTTCAATATCTACAGGCAAACGATCAAAAGCAGTTTTAGCGCCATTATGTATAATATGCGCATTACACCCAAAACCAAAAATATCTCTTCCTAACTCAGTTTGAAGTTTAGTATGAACATTTTCTGTTCCTCTTCTTAACAATCCTCCAAAATTAGTGTTAGTATTATCCGCAGACAAACCAGCCATTTTATCCTTCAATTGGAACTCGAATAGTGCGTTTAATATTTCTGAAGATAAAATCTTTGCAGTTTCTCCTTTAATTTCGTTTAATGATACAAGTTTATTATTAATTGGATCTTTAGCACAGTGCCACTGAAAATACCGCACTAAAATAGGAAGTAATTTTACATGATTGTGATTGGAAGTATCGTAAGATATTGTTACAAATTGAACAGACTGTAAATCTTTCTTCAATTCAAGAAATGCCCACGGAGAAAAAACATTGACAGCGATAGCTTCGCATTTTGTTCGGGCACAAGAAAATTTCTTGTCTACAAATTTCTTCTGTAAATTTGAAGTACAGTCCATGCTGCGAAACGATTGGTTGTGACGAATGGTGTGAAATGCAAGCGTTCCTTCATATGTTGCTAAGTCAAACTCTTCTTTGGATGGTTCCAGCTTACGAAAAAACTGTTTGACGGATTTCGTTTTTGTTTTTGCTGCCAAAGCTTCTTTGTGTTTAATTGTAAGAATGTGATCTGCTATAGCTGTTCGTCCTCCACTTCCAACTGAAAACGTTGCTCCACACATTGTACATTTTACTTTGGAAGAATTATCAGGATTCGGTTCAATAAATGGAAACTCGTTTTTCCAACCATCCAAATAATGGCATTTTCTTTTTTTTGTTTCTGTTGCCATATTAACATCTATTTTAAAGAAATAAAAATATTTTTCTAAATATCTATTACGATAACAAATTATGAGGTTTTAAAAATGTAGAATTCATAAAAATTAATTAGTCGTAAGTGATAATTATAACAATTGCATAAAAAATGGTTTTATACTTTATTGGTTAGATATTTATAAAATGTTTACCTGATTATGAAATGTTTTAGTTATTTTTCTAAAATAAAACAGAAATGTAGTAATTGTTGTTGTTTTAAGTGGAAATTAGCTAATATTGGCAGTTTATGTAACCCAAGATATTAATTGTTTTAAAAGCAGCAACTAATATTCATGTTACGTCTTGTTTTAAACTTCTTTTCTTATATAAACATGTCTGGCGTACAGCCTAGTAAAAATGTAAACATAACTAGATATTAAAGCTATGTGCTCCAAAATTTCTGTAGTATAAGTTATAGTGTGTTCTTAAAAACTAGTGGAATGAACCTTAAATAAATCATAAACCTATATAATGGAAAAATCATACAAATTAGGTAGAATATCATTAAATTTATAGAAACTAATACGATGTGGGAAAATGAAAATAATGATAACTTAGCACAACAAATAAGTTTTCAAAATCTTACCGGACATTTACTTTTATTTCTTTGATTGATTTAACAGAGCATGATACCAACATAATGACTTAAATCTAAACTGAAACTGAAAAAGGGAAGAAAAAAATACCAAAACAAATTCTTTCTTGATTAACTGTACCAGTTGCGCCATCTGTTATTGAAATTATAAAAAAGGTCAAGACAGCTAGTTTATATTTCATTTTCAATGCTTACATTAATTTGTATAATAATTTTTGAGAAAATAAAAATTGCATATAACATATTTTTATCAAATATTTTACACAAAATTTTTCAATTTTATAACCGGGGACAAAACCGGGGACGCAAACAGACCGGGGACACGAGGTCCTCGCCGGGGACAATCCCCGGAAATCGGGGGCGTCTGGTCACCCTAGACATAAAGAAAACATTATTAGGTTTTCACTTCACTCATCGGTTGTTTATTGCTGAATGCACTGGAATAGACCTTCTTCCAATTCAAAAAAAAAAAAAAAAAAAAAAAAAAAAGAAAAAAAAAAAGACTCATAAGCTGTTACTTCGCAGCTTTAAACTTCGAAATCTAATGATTTAGCAAAGTATTACTTATTGGTTCGTGATTAATTTATATGCAAGAATTGATAAAGATAATTTCAGAACATCCTTCATTTTAATTACTGTAAATTTAAGAGAAGAGTGGATGAAGGTTCTAAGAAAATTCAGTAAATCAAAAGTTTATATGCTGACAAAAAGAAAACATTATTCTGTTTTCACTTCACTCATCGGCTGTTTATTGCTGTATGCACTAGAATAAACCTTCTTCCAATTCAAAAAAAAAAAAAAAAAAGACTCATAAGCTGTCACTTAGCAGCTTTAAACCTCGAAATTTAATGATTTAGCAAAGTATTACTTATTGGTTCGTAATACATTTATATGCAAGAATTGATAAGGATAGTTTCAAAACAACTTAAATTTTAATCACTGTAACTTGTAGAACAGTGTAGATGAAGGTTCAAAAAATATTTTAATGAATCAAAAGTTTTATTTAGTCTACGTTTGTACGCTAACTAAAGAACTAAATGTATTTTAACGAAACTTTTCCCACTCCAAAAAACACTTACAAGCTATCCCTTAATAGCTTCAATCTCCAAAATTTAATGATTCGGCCAATGAATATTTATTGGTTTTTTGATTCGTGTACAGAGAACCTAAGTCGTAAGTACTCTAGGCTTAGAGTACTTGCAGTTATGTATACTCTAACTTTAGAGTACTTACAGTTATCCAGGTTCCCATCTTCTACATAGTGTGGTTAAGATGAGAATGTTAAAATATTTTTATATCTCCATTTTTTGTTCTAAAAAGCGTAGTTGCTATCATTTAAGCAGATTCATTCATTTTTTTTTTCATTATAATTCTGATTTATTTTAAGAAATATGCAAGCAATGCTTATCCTTCTCATAACTTTGTAGGTTGTATAATTTTCATTCAAAACACTTAAAAAAACTTTATGTGTTTTTTTAACATTTCTTTAGTAAAAATTACAGTTTTCTATAACTGTACACTTATTTTTTAATTTATTTAACTACATTGAACAGCATAATTTTTGTATCATGAAGTTTTATGTCAGAATATAACTTTCATAAAGATCATCAATATCGACTGTTACTTAGACTATTTAGGTATTACTAGCTACGTTCCTCGTACGGGTTGTATTAAAAAAAGAAAATAATCAATAAATCAGTGCTGAATAACACTACGAAAACCTACACAAAACTGAAAAGCACATACCGACACAGTTAATTAGCTAAAATAATTTCAGTTATTTTTTATCAACATTTGTGGTATCAGATTGCTTTAGGTATTTTATTTTGGTGACGCAACCTTTCATTTACTTATAACATATGAATAAAGATTATGCTGATGTATTATTATCATCAGACATTAAAACATGCGAAATTTTGTTTAATCTTGCATATTCAAAGTTTATGAAATACCATTTAAAGAAGTTAACATAAACATTAAAATACGGAACTAAATTATACACATTTCTGCTCGATATGAACAACTGTTTGGCTTGATTCTAAAAGCCTTAAGGGATAAAATTGTTGCAATGGCAAACAAACTGTGAAAGATCGTCTATTTTAAGAATAACCCGGAGTTGACCGATTGGTTTTTGATTGATTCATATCCTCTGGTCTTGCCTGGCAATGAAATAAAAATTCTTTTAAATAGAAATATAACTTCAAATTAGGTGATTGGTAATTAAATGAGGTCAAACATTTTAGAGCCTGAAAATTGAAATAAAATATAAAAATATAGGTTAGTGAAAACAGTATCGTCATTCTGGGTTGCTTAAACCACTCTTCGTTTTAAGACATCTGCCAATTTAAGAGCGTTAACTTTAGAGATCAATTAATTGCTATAAATCTTAGTTCTACAGTTACACTATGCGTGTATATCATGGGTCAAACATACACACTGTTCAATGAAGTAGAAACCTACGAGATTTTCTGTTAATCACTCTCTAGCCGAGAAATATGCAAAATTTGTTCAAGAAGTGCTTGTAAGGTTTTTGATTGGTGAGAATAATAATAAATAGATGTTAGAATAAATACGGTGCGCAAGTACTAGAATGTGCGTGTAAGGTATGAATGTTAGAGTAAACTAGGTGTGCAAGAGCTAATAAGTGCGAGTAAGGTGTGAATGCTAGAATAAATAATGCGTGCAAGGACTAATAAGTACGAGTAAGGTGTGAATGTTAGAATGAATAAGGTGTGCACGTGAACGCAGTAAAATGGAGAATCATGATGTGAGACGCCTCCTGCTGAGATGGAAGTGGTGAACAAATGTTTTCCGAGAATAAACAAAAGGACATGTAATACCCTGTGTACATTGATAGATTAATTGCAACCTGCAATGTTATATTTTTATTCCGAAGTTGACGGATATTTCATGAAAGATAATGCACTTATGCATCTTACCAGAAGCGTTCAAATTTGGTTCAATAAACATAATTCTGTTTTCTAACGCCTTTCTTGGCCTCCGCAAACATCAGATCTTAACCCTACAGAGAATTTTCAGGACTTGTTGGAAAGATACATCCAACAGGAATCTCCTCTTTCATCTTATTTACAGGATCTTAAAGTCAGCCTAGACAATGCATGGTACTCTCTGGACATAAATGCGCACCAGAGGCCCTTAAAGTCGATGTCCTAACGAACACAAGCTGTTACCGATGCAGAAGGAAGTCCATTAAAATATTGACTAAAGGTTTTTAATTGATTGGTCAGTGATATGTGTATATGCTATAGTATGAATGTCGTTCAATAAACATAATTCTGTTTTCTAACGCCTTTCTTGGCCACCGCAAACATCAGATCTTAACCCTACAGAGAATTTTCAGGACTTGTTGGAAAGATACATCCAACGGGAATCTCCTCTTTCATCTTATTTACAGGATCTTAAAGTCAGCCTAGCCAATGCATGGCACTCTCTGGACATAAATGCGCACCAGAAGCCCTTAAAGTCGATGTCTTAACGAATGCAAGCTGCTATCGATGCAGAAGAAAGCCCATTAAAATATTGACTAAAGGTTTTTAATTGATTGGTCAGTGATATGTGTATATGTTATAGTATGAATGTGCATGTATGTTCTAAAGTATGTATTTTGTCGACAAAAAATTAAGCATAGTGACTAAGTTATCCCTTCATTCGTTATTCTTTTTGGTGTGCTATGTCTGAAAAATAAACTTATGAAAGAGAAAAAATATCAAAATGGAATAATAATGCAATCATATAAATCAAAGTGTCCGTATATCAATACAGTTTTCCTTCCTTTTTCAGTCTTTTATTGTTTTTGAATTTAACATCATTAATTTTGAAATTTAATGAAAATCACGTCAGAATTTTTTCTAATGTATGCAATTATATGTTGTAGACAATTATACAACTATATGCTTAAGATTTTCATATTGAAATTCCTGTTTAATCGTAAGGGAAATTTAAGAACAATTTTTTTGGTGTTTTTAAGGGTATTCTCTGCTATCTTTAAAGTCCGAACAGGATAATAAATTCGGAACATAAATATTCGTGTGCCTGGAGATTTATCGTTTAAAGAGTATCGAAAGGTAAAGCACATTAATTGAAAAATTTATTGCATAAATTCGAAATAAAAAGTCTCACAAATTTCAGTTCTTGAAAAACAAAAAGCAAAACTAGATCTTTAGAGGCATACGCAAAATCAAATATTTAAAACTTTTCAATTACAAATTATTAAATTACAAAAGTATGTCACTCTTTTCTATGGCAGATTATGATATAGAGCTCTTACTTGTTTTTGTGGAAAACGGAATCATTATTAATATTGCTTTTTTTTATATATTCATCATGATTTTTGGTAGTACAAAGAAATAAAAAAAAACAGCATGCGGAAATGATTTTCTTTCTATAAAAAAAAGTGTTCAATGGCATAAAGGCTATAGAAAAAAAAATTTACTTTTTTTTCTTAAGTAGTTAATAGAAGTGTTACAATTATACGGTTGAATGGTATTGGTTGAGGTTCGCGTCTTTGTCAGTTCAAAGTCTTTTTTTTATTCAGAAAATATTTTGCATTGGAAATTAGTTTGAAAAAAAGAATATATAAATAAATTTAAAAAAGTAACAAAACCACTAAAAAGACAGCTGCTTAGTTGCATACCTTTTTAATTTATTTCTGTTTATATTCATTTTTACGATGGTGTTTGTTATTTTACTTTGCACTAAAAATAACGGGAGAATACATTTAGAATTATTAGTTTTAAGATTTTCTTTATTATAAGAAGAAAAAAGACATCTCAATAATAAATTTATATTGATAATTTTTGCCTCGTGTAAAATTATGCCACCATCATGGTTTTATTTATACGAATAGCTCTTAAATATAAGGAACGAAACAACTTTCGTTCTTGGAGGTATGTATTCATAGATGTTCTACAGAATTTATTAAGACTTTATCCTTGTTCTCCATAAAATATTTAGAAAAAAAAACTCGTTGCAAATTTAAATGTTTTATTTTTCATCTGTCTCATGTCTGTTTCGTTTGTCGTCACGACCGTGCACTTTGTTACGAGACTCTTATCAGAAAGTAAAATATTCTGTCGTTCTTTACTTCTCTGAATAATATATCTGACTAAATAATAAAACTTTAGTAAAAAAGAACAACACTTTAGTAAAAAAGAACAACACTTTATTTCGCAGACTAAAGTTGGATCGTCATGTATTTTCCTAAACATTGACCAAAATGATAACCAGCCTTTTATACTACCGTCATATTTGGCAAGCTCAATTTTAGGAAGTTTGAATTTACGATTCGGCTGTTCTAAGTTTATCTATGAATTTTCTTCATTAAGCTCCTTAAAATATTTGTCAAAAATTGTTTTAACTTTATAATAATTATTACAATAATCATCAATTAACTCACTTTCATTTTCAATTTGCTCTTCTGTAATATTATCGAACTGCAGCATAAGTTCCAATAATTCGTTATCCAACTTTTGAAGTTCTACTTTCTTTATTTTCAGCGTTTCAAATTCAGCTTTAATGTCGACCAAATCTTTGGTTTCGTCTGATTTTATTTCATTTAAAATCTGATTACTTAACCGAGTGAAGGAGCTTCAAAGAATCTTCCGTTGTTTTTGAATCTTATCCATTGTATTATTGAAAATACTTCATATTTAAGTTCAGATTACTGCTTAATATCACGTCCGGGTCACCAAATGGTTACGAGACTCTATCAGAAAGTAAAATATTCTGTCGTTCTCTACTTCTCTGAATAATAAATCTGACTAAGTAATAAAACTTCTAGTAAAAAAGAACAACATTTTATTTACATAATAATTTTCAGACGATCATTTCTTGTTCCACAAAAAGAAGACGCTGCGATAGCAACTCGGCAGTTTTAAAAGATATCAAAAGTTAGCTTTTATCTTACTTAAAAAGTAATTAACAACTTTTAACACACTTTGATATTTGAGTGAAGGAGCTTCAAAGAATCTTCCGTTGTTTTTGAATCTTATCCATTGTATTATTGAAAATACTTCATATTTAAGTTCAGATTACTGCTTAATATCACGTCCGGGTCACCAAATGGTTACGAGACTCTATCAGAAAGTAAAATATTCTGTCGTTCTCTACTTCTCTGAATAATAAATCTGACTAAGTAATAAAACTTCTAGTAAAAAAGAACAACATTTTATTTACATAATAATTTTCAGACGATCATTTCTTGTTCCACAAAAAGAAGACGCTGCGATAGCAACTCGGCAGTTTTAAAAGATATCAAAAGTTAGCTTTTATCTTACTTAAAAAGTAATTAACAACTTTTAACACACTTTGATATTTTGCACTTAGATATTTTTGTCGTGGTTGCGATAAACATGACGCAATTCCTGACAATTTGGCTTAACAATCTATCATTGGCAATATAATTCGCGATCGCAACGAACTATAGGGGGCGTTGTTGTATGAGACTAATACCTGCGATTTCTATATGAACAGTCATTCAGTTACTCTAGAGACGTCGTTAATGTAGCACGTAGCATTGCAACGTTCCTTCTTTATTGTGGCTAATTAAATTTAAAAAAGAAAAATGCTTGATATTCCTTCTTATGCAAACGAAAACAAAATGGTATCTCTTTTTATTAGAGAAGGAATATCCAAAACACATCGGAAAAATATTTGTACATTAACAGAAAAAAATATGTAAATTCTTATAAGAGTTAAAACCTAATGCCCGAGAAATAGTATTACTAAATTTAATGATATAACATGAAAGGCCCATTTAAACTTTACATTCTATAGTTTTAAGAATCACATTACTTCAAAAATTAAAATGAACAAAAAGTATACATAAGCCTCAGAATTTTATGAAATTTAATTTTGAAAAAAAAAGTTTTTTGACAACAATTTTTATCAAAAAATTTCAAGTTTCAATAAAAATCATTATTTAGAAACTAAGAAACGTAAAATAAAGAATGCTGACGAAACAAAAACAAAAAAACAATTCTTTTTTGTCGCCATTTTTAGTGCTACGAAAATTCGTCTTTGGGATTTGCCAAAAACAAAGCAAGATGCAATTTTATTTTTTCAGGAGGGAAATATTTTACCGAAAAAACGAAAATGTACCAATTCCCACAACATGAAACTTTATCTTGGTAAACGTACGTTGTGGAAATGTTATTTCATTTGGAATCTTATTTATCAGAGTTCATATGGCGATATGATTGTTTTGAATCTATGCTAAACTCTATATCGGCTCATTTTCCACCGAAATCCGATTGACTATTTTGATTTTAAATAAAGTGTTTTATTTTATGAATTGTCGCAAAAATTTTAAGTGTAGATTGGCGGCACTTAAAAACCGCCAAATCTGGAGCGGCGGTGGCGTTAATACGTAAGTACCGAATTTTTATTCCATACTTTTCTGAATCATATTACTTCAAACATTGGAATATACAAGAAGTATACATAAACACATAATGTTATACCATTTAAATTTTCAAAAAAAGTATTTTGAAAAAAATTTTTATCAAAAAATTATGAACTAAAAAACGGAAAATAAAGAATTCTTAGGATAAAAAAACGATTTTAAGAATTCTTTACATTGAAATCAAAACTTTCATATTGTTTCTTTCTTTATTATTCTTATAGTTCTTAATCAGACGTAAAAAACCACTATGTAGAGAACCATCATCAAATGAAAAAAAAAATATTTACAGGCAAATTTTTTATTGTAAAAATCATTGCACTTACCTGATTTATAATTCCCGGAGAATTCCAAAATGATAAGTTCCTTGTTTGAAAACTTTATTCTCAAATAATAGATACATAGTTTATCCCTTCATTACTTTTAGATAACATACTACACAACAAAATTTTATAATTGATATGAATTTGAATATGTAGCCAAAAACAGAATAGCTGAATTCTAGTTGAACTCATTCTTTCAAAACTAAAAAATACTTACCAACAAAACGATTAAAATTAATTAAGAATCAGCACAAATGGCACTATTTCAAGTAACTTGGATAATTTTTATTGTTGTTTTCCGAATTATATGGATACAGAAATGTATACTATTCTATAACGAAGAAGAATTTGCTATAACTATTACAATTCCGTATGTTCTGAATTCATATTTATTCACTGGAATGACGAAAGCAATGTTGACTTCACTTTAATTCGTAATGAATTGAAGACAGAAGAAATGCATTTTACCTTAATACACACATCTGCAACAGTATCCGAAATCGGAAGTCATCAGTTGCAAGTTTGTTGATAATAGAAATTAAAAATTATTGAGGAATTTTTCTTCAAATGTTTGGCGTGTTATGTTCCTGAAAGATTTACTAATATTCTGGAGAATTTTTTCAAGTTCTTCGGCCTTTTCCTTAGGGAAATTTTGCTTCTTATTTGCTGCTAAAAAATGGCGTCTGATTCTGTCAATGAGTTTGATGGAACTAAATAAAAACGTGATAAATTAATGTCTGATATTTACAGGCTCCCGCTAGACGGCGTACTCGAGCGTTGCGATCGCGAATACTTCCGACAGCGTTAAATATAAGAAAATGAATAGATTATCTATAATTTTATGAAAATGAGAAAGTATCAGAAAGTAAAATATTCTGTCGTTCTCTACTTCTCTGAATAATAAATCTGGCTAAATAATAAAACTTTTAGTAAAAAAGAACAACATTTTATTTACATAATAATTTTCAGACTAACATTTCTTGTTCCACAAAAAGAAGACGATGCCATAGCGACTCGGCAGTTTTAAAAGATATCAAAAGTTAGCTTTTAGCTTACATAAAAAGTAATTTACAACTTTTAACACACTTTGATATTTTGCACTTAGATATTGTCGTGGTTGCGATAAACATGACGCAATTCTTGACAATTTGGCTTAACAATCTATCATTGGCAATATAATACTTCCGACAGCGTTAAATATAAGAAAATGAATAGATTATCCATAATTTTATGAAAATGACACTCTAACGTTACATACTTAAAGCGTCATGTTTATCGCAACCACGACAATACTTAGATATTGTCGTGGTTGCGATAAACATGACGCAATTCTTGACAATTTGGCTTAACAATCTATCATTGGCAATATAATACTTCCGACAGCGTTAAATATAAGAAAATGAATAGATTATCCATAATTTTATGAAAATGACACTCTAACGTTACATACTTAAAGCGTATTATAATCGATAATTCCTTTGGAATTTACTTGCAATTCTTATTTTCACAAAGGTTAGACAAGGAAGTTTTGTTTGAGTTTATAGACGTATTACTGCATCGGCCCAGGAATATATCTGTTAAGTCATCCGAAAAAAGGTAGCGAAAGTTTTTTTTCTTCATCACTTATAAGCCGGAAAGGTGAAAAGAGATAGAAATTGCTTCCGCTATTCTTTGACTTTAGTATATCTTCAAGATATGAAAACATTTCTTTGCACTCGAGTGTCTCTTCCACTGCCGAAAGAAGAATTTTGAAGTAAAAGTTCAAGAGGATTTACAGCAAGTGCTTTTTACGAGCGTCACAAAATTTGTTAAGTTGAGAAAGTTCCACCACGCTCACTTGGCTGAGAAAATTGCAGATAAATGCTCGATTAGTGGTGAATTATGAATATGAATTGAAGACTGTTTGGAATAGTTTCAGTTACTCAAATTGATTTTAAAGTACTTTTTCAGTTCATTTAGTTAAAAAAATTGTCGATATTGCCACCTAATAATGATATTGTAATGATGAAATTTTTCATAAAAATGGATTTTGCGTTCTCAGATACTTTATACCTATACTCCATTGCAAGTTAAGAAAAGATCATTATAGTATGGTGTTTAGTAATCATCCGCAATTGCATATAATTTCGTTTTATTTAGTTACCAAATTATATAAATATCCTTTTAAAAACAATATAAAAGATTTAAAAATAAAACTCGTCGGACTGAAATTTGATTCATGCGAATTATATAAATATGCTCGTAAAAATTAGATAAATATGCTTTCAAAACAGTATAAAAGATTTAAAAATGAAACTCGTTGGACTGAAATTTGATTCGTGCTAATTATATAAATATGCTCGTAAAAATTATATAAATATTCTTTCAAAACAATATAAAAGATTTAAAAATAAAACTCGTTGGACTGAAATTTGATTCATGCTAATTATATAAATATGCTCGTAAAAATTATATAAATATGCTTTCAAAACAATATAAAAGTTTTTAAAAACTAAGTTCGTCAGACAGAAATTTAATTCGTGCTATCTCTTACGATATATATAGTAGAATTATTAAAAAAAAAGTTATAGTTTCGTAGTGTTACTGGAATCCTTGACTTCGAGACATATTTCGAGGGAGAATATTCGTTCTTGAAAAAGAAACAAATATATGACGTTGAAAGAGCATCGGAATTGATAGGACCACTACAAATTGCACGTCTTATGCCTACATGCCTCTAACAAATTTATTTTTTCTTTTGTTTCGCGGTAGAAGAAAATCACCTGCAAGAAACAATATTTATTTTTTCTTATCAGTTTCTTTAAATTCGAAGAGAAAGACTTATGTTTGTTGTGATTTTTAGATACAATTTTTATTAATCTTATTACTTGTTAATAGATTGTTCAATAAGTTTTGTTTTCCTCATTTGACACGATTTAAGAAAGCAAGCAAAAAGAAGGCTATGCTACTTCGTTTCAAAAGTTAGCAATGTTGATATACGTTCGAGCTGGGAACTTGGCATCCATTTGGCGTACACTCAGATACAAATAGGGGCTCTCTTCAAAAGGATAATGTTGTTCTTTTTGTTAAACTTGCAACGGAGTATAATATTATTTTTGCATTGTACATGCTAAATATTTGGTATTTATTCCTTAGTTGAGTACCAGAGAAAAAAATCTTGCTCTAAAGGGGTCCAAGTTCTAAAGAATGAGAAAAAGAATAGCTTAAGCTTAATAAGTTACCTGAAGCCTGTAAATATCTCCTTTAAAAAGTTAGTTTTTTTAATTACTTTGCAATGCAAATTTGTATGAAACTATGGTCTTTGGGATGAAACTATGTGATTCTATATAAACAAAAGATGCTCGATTCCTGAATCGAATCCAAAAAGGCCCCACACATTCCATTTTTTTAAGTCCCCAAGCTTCTAGAGAATTCTCGAATATCTCACTTCCTAATGCATCTAAAGTCTTGAAACTTTGGTAAAGCACATAAGGATTTTTTCACCAAATGCTCTAAAAACGTTGCCAAGATGTCGATGTTCCTATTATCAATGAGAGAACCTCTACTTTCTGTCTGTAAGTTGTTATTGTCTACTTTTGAAATACTGCTTTTGAAGTTATCAATATGTATGTATAATTATATGTATAATTATAAACAAAATATCAATTTTTATAACACTTACACCGTGAAACCAAGCACTGAAACGAAATTAAGTACACGTTTTTATTTTTGTGCTCTCACAATGCCTCTACAGATTTGATGCAAATGCAATAAACGTTCTTATTCGCTTCGACACACGTTAACAAATTTTATAAAGTTGAAAGATTTACATTGCAAATTTACATATATAACGCAAAATTTCTATGGAAAAATTGTATCTTTGCAATAATTCATCCCACTTTTATCAAGAACAGGTAGAAAGTAACAGTTTCGGATTCATGTAGGCAGAACATTATTTCAATCGCCTCTTCAAAGTAAATAAAGAAATTTTTTTTATCGTTAAAGCGACAAGGGAAGTTCGTGTAACGGTGTAGTGTAGGCCGGCATTAATGCGGGCAACAAGACAGCGTTTGGGTATCTTCAGCCGGAAGAAATCAGGTCAAGGGGTGACTTGTTAAGGACTCATGTCGTTTGAAGCTGCATCACAGGCTTTGACAACCTTGTCTTGGTAGCTTGACCTCGAAGAGCGTGTCGTTTTGTTTATCGATCATCATATGCGTCACAAAGCGTTGTTTAAGATGTAGACAAAAATATGGTATTGCGAATTTCTCTGTTTGTTTATTATTGTCATACTGTGTTCGACTAGAGGTTTTAACTTTGGCCTGAGTAGAAAATGAAATCAGTCTCTCTGAGTTAAAAAATGATAAATCAGTCCTCTTTATTTCTTAATTTGTGATTTCTCCTTAAAAAGTTAAAATAAATTTTTACATTTAGAGAACTACGAAAACAATTCGGCTGTATCATTTGCAAGAATTTTCACACTATGGGTGGCAATCCAAATTTGGATCATGGTGATTTTATTTTATTTTATATCCGTCGTTGAACAGCCGATCCAATTTTCGGGTTTACGACTACATACGTTCAAGACCGTAGCCTTGTAATTTTAAACCCAATCCAGATGACAAGGGAACTCATGGATCAAGTATTGGGAGAAGTTTGCCTTCGTATAGGACTTTTCTGATGGAACTAGCCCCCATTTGCGTTACATGGAGAGGAAGAACCTCCCACGGTTAGCCTGACAGCAAAGGGACTCTAACCCATGATCCGTCTACCACTGAGGATATTTCACGTCAGCACTGTGGTCGGTGCAAGCCAGATGCGGATTTGTATAGACCAGCCATCAGTGGCATTCGAACCCGGTTCACCTCATTGGAAGGCGAACCCTCTATATCCTGAGCCCTCGCTGCTCATCCTGGAGTTTTATGAAAATGGTTGTCAAAATTTCTCGGAAAACAAAAAATTATATATTCATTCTTCACAACATTAAAGGGGTCCAAACTTTCGACCGCTCTCCTGCTAAACTCTTGGAACCATGTATTCCTGATTGTGTCAATCCCCCACATTGTAAGGATCAGAAATCGAAATCCATCGAAAAAATGTACGTTTTTAGATTTTTTTTCTTCTTAATTTTAAATATCAGCTGGACTATTTAATTAATATATTTAACGTTAGATTCTCGAACCAATAAGATTGAATATTAGTGCGTGAAAATCCGATTATTAGATCAACATTTAACAGAGTGTACGTACAGTGCAAAAAAAAAAAAAAAAAAAAAAACACGGAGCAGCCTAAATAACTTTTGATCAAATGATAGGATCCTCACGTTCCTGAATAAACATATCTTTTTTCTCTACGGATTCGGATTTCTGACCCCTGAAGTATAAGGGGCAGCCGTAATCTCGGAAATATGGTCCCCATAGTTTGGTCAGAAGAGCACCTTAATGTTAATTTCACTTTTTGTGCATTTTGCCATGCATCATATCGAAAACATTTGAAGAGAATCACACTAAAAAAATCACACAATTATAAAATTCTTTTACCCAAAGATAATTTCATGCAAAAAAAAATTAATTTTAGTAAATATTTTATTTAAGGATGGTCGGAAACATTTTGAATTGTAAGATATGCAATTTTTCCACTATTTTAAAGAATGTTATGTTACATGGCAAACTACAGAATTTGAGCAAACTCTGTCCTGAGAAGTTGAATTTTTTAAAAAAAGTCGTATTTAGTTGTTGATTTCGTAACTTAAAATATCGTCTACAGTAATTAATTAACCTACTTGAGGTTACCCCCAAGGACCATTAAGATTGAGTCCTAGGACGTGAGAATTCGATCATTAGATCAAAAGATATTCAAAGCAAATTAAAATATGCAATTTTTTTCACAGTGTGTATTATATATTAATAAATGCTAGATTCATGAAATGAGAATAAAAACCATTGGGTTAACATAATACATGATTCAGATAAAAAAAATCACTAATTACGAAAAATCAGTGTCTTACTTAATAATATTAATGCATTTCAAAAAATTATTAACCTTTTTTTAAAAATACCATCGCCAATTTGGCGAGATTTTTAATTTTTCTTAGGTGAAAATGAATGAATTATTAAAACCGATGAATGTTTTCAATTTTCGCATATTTTTATTTCCAAGTGAAAAAATTCGAATAACCCGTCATAGAGTAAAAAATTAAATCACAAATGCCTTTTATTTTCCCAAAGAAAGTTTTTTTTTTCGTGTCGACGTTGATATTTTGTGTAACTTTATCTATTAGTATAGAGGTAGCTGGTTAAAAATGGTCTATACTTAATCTAACTGCCATGAATAACTATAACACACTCACAATAGTTATATAAATAGCATATTAAATCCCTAAATAGCGTGATTTCATATGATGCCAAAGCCATCGAAAAACCGTCTTCCTTTCGAAAACGCCATCAACTGATTTTTCCTAAGCCATGTGACTTCTACCCGCATGGGGCAATGCTCAGTAAATTTATATGATTTAATGGTTACAAATCTCCCTTTTCTTTCCGCCCTTGAAACCAGCTTCATGCTTAACTAACTGCGAAGATGAATCCCTTTTCCACACTGGGGTGATTTTTCTAAATCCAGAGCGGAACGATGCTGGATTTTGATCTGGAAAATGTATCTACTCTTGATGGCAGGATGTTGCTCTAGCAGAATTTCAAAACAGTAGATGATGTCCATGGGAAAAGTCTCGTGTGTTATGATGAACTTGGCTGTACTAATTGGCTCTATTACCTTAGAAACCTATTATTTTACTGAGATATTACGGCAACAAATGAGGTTTTTATTACTTGATAGATCAATCACTGTAATTATGAGATTTTAAGGACCGTGAAGCAAGAAAAAAAATGATGAACTGGTACTATTCTCGTACACTATAAACCTAATTTTGATTGATAATGAGATTTAAAGTGCTATCATATCTCGTGGTTTATTGCTTCAAAACAATAAATGGTTTATTATATTATGCGTACGCATAATTTTCGTAAGAAAAATGCAAAGGACTTTTTTTTCACACAAAAACATAATAAAACTGCTTTAAAATAGTTGACTTTCTTAACTGAACTTACTAACTAACTGAACTGGACTTTCTTAACTGAACTTACTAACTAACTGAACTGGACTTTCTTAACTGAACTTACTTACTAACTGAACTGGACTTTCTTAACTGAACTAACTGAAAACTACTTTAAAATGGTTGAAATGGTAAACTTACACGAGTCTTGTCTAACTCGTGTAAGTTTACAAAGCATTTTTTATTAGTTCAAAAATCAACATCATAATAAGTCGGGTATTTTCATATTGTTTATATATTTGGTGATTATAAAAGCTTTTTGCCTAGTTGAAACCAAAATAAATATGTCACATTTTCCTAAAAACTGCTATTTACTATCAATATGTACCTCCATAACTTTTCTCTAACTTTTTTTAAACTATTTGCACATTTTCAAAATCCTTCTTTATTGAAAATGTTCGATTCCTTCTAAAAGAAAGCTCGACAGAAGTTAATGACTTTTTACACAGAACCGATGTTTTTGTTGTTCAAATCATTGGTAGAGAAAAGAGCAGGATAAATATTCATGATGAAAGGTCCGGTAAACAACAGAGATGCTATAAGAGATCCAGTTTCACAATTTCCTAAACTTTTACATTGCTTGCCGAGTAGAATATGGTCTTCAGTTATTAAGAAGGAAGTGCGTCTCCTTTTTTAATTGTCTATTCAGACATTTTTTTTACTTTAATGATAAGTTATAATAAGGGAATTTGTGTAAATTTCTACTAGTAAAACTTTTTTTTTTTTTTTGATAATGTGGCAGATGGGACACGAACTTATCCGACATCTTTGATATTACTAACCTAATATTTTTGATAAATCGCAACACATTATAGCTAAACTCGTAGAACAGTATCAACATTATTTTCAATAGTTGAAGTATAATTGTGATTGTATTCGCTTACAATTGTTTTAAATTTTAAAATTGAAAAATTACTTTAACGCTTTAATTGGATATTATACAACTAAGAGTTATACATAACATTTGAAACTGCGTCGATGTCGCTTTTGTATAATGAATATGAATTGTAACAAAAAGTATGTTTTATTTTCAATTGTTTGGAATGGATAAGAAGAAAAACCACTTCTTTTTTTTTGTCGTATGTCTCTTTAGGTAGAGGGGGTGCGATTGTTCTTGTTTTTCAGTGGAGCCATCTATGCCCAAGAATTCGACTTCTGCTACACCATTCACACAACCACAAACCCGTTTATAGGGCGTGTCACATTCACACACACAAAGGAGAAAGGACACAGAACACACAGAGAGAAAGAAACATCCATGCCTTGCCCGGGATTCGAAGCCAGAACCTTTCTGATGCAAAGACAGTTCCCTGTCCCCTACACAGACCGGTCGGCACCACTTCTTATAGTAATCTTGATAAGATACTATGCAACAATTGCTAAATTTTGAACAGTGCTGGGATGAATATCCATTATATTTTTACTAGCTCAAATGTAACGCAGAGAAAATTTCGTTTTTAAGTGTTTCAAATACATCAATTGAAGAATTACTTCTTTTTAAAGTTAAATATTATGCAGTATATATGCAAGAACAGCAACGGTTTTATTACTTGAAATATAATAGTTCCTTTATGGAACTATTACATTCGATAATAGCTTCCATAATAAAATGAATAATTTTATTGTGGAACAGTTCCTTCAGCAAAAGAAAGAGTTTAGACTTTCAGAAAGTTTTTTTTTTCTATAACTCGACAAAATTGCATAAAACTTACATTTTTGGGAATATAAACCTTTCAAAAAAATACGATGTTTTTGAGTTTAACCGGTGTAAGAAAATACATCTGAGGTAGAATATGAGATTATGTTTTTCTCCAAAAATAACCTCATAAATAGCTCAGCAACACGTTTGGTTGAAATCGAGTGAAATTATTCACGTTTTAAATTTACTTATTTGTAGGAAATGTAGAAAAAATAACGTGCACACCTCAAAAACGACCTCTCTAAACTATCAACCTCAAGTCTGAATGAAACAACTTCATACGCCTTGATTATAAACCTTGAAAGGTTGATTTTTTAGGTTGTTTTTGAAATCAACTTCAAATAAATCTCATATGAACCTTAACACCTAAAAAAATCTCAAAATCATCTTAAATTTTTGTAAGGAAATTGATGTAAGGGAATTTTTGACTGCTATTTTGTAACCTAAATTTAGGAGTAATGTCCTTTAGTACAAATTTGAAATACCTGTTTCACAAAACATTAGTTCTGCCTTTTTATTGATTTTTAAAAAAAAATAATAATATTTATACTATTATATATAATAATGGACCTATTAGACATAATAATAATTGAAATAAATAATAAAGTAGCCTAACGTGTCATTGCTCTCACGTTTTAACTTAAACACACTTTCTAGCACATCCATTTAACAACATTTACTCTTCCTTATTGCTTTCATTTAGAATGCACACACAAAAGGAAATTTCAAATACCCGGTTATTGAAAAGTTTCTGGATCCCAATTCAATAAAACTAGTTCACGATCAACACCAAGATTACTTCATCCGGCAACCGCAATTACAGATGTAATTGTTTTTCCAACAACAAAAGCCAAAATGCTTTTTACCACAACTCATTTCCAACTTTCACTTGCACCAGCTAGGATCTGACCCACATATTTCAAGAAATGAAAAAAAAAGTCGCCAAGATTTTTATAATTTACACGCGTACGTTGGCATGAACGGCTTATGACTCATTCCAGAAGAATCGCCTACTAAGTATTTTTGTACGCCAAACTTACAGAGGCGTTATGCTAAATTGGTTTAGCCTAAACATTCGAACAAATCTTCTTAGGCGTTAACTTACAGTCATTCAGCCGTTACTCCTCGGCATTGGCGACGTACTTTAACGGTCTACTCCCTTACCCGTGCAAATAAATAACTTTAAAACGGAAATATACGCCCTAGAGAGGATACGTCTTTTTCCGTTGTTTTCAGCGATTGATAGATCCCAGCTAGAAGGCGAATCAATGGATTTAGATATATTTATTGTTCAGGTATGTACCGAGAAAGTGTTACCTTGGAGTGATTCGATAATAGCGTTCACGTGACCTTCACTTCGAGGCTTTTTGTTTAATCTTAATTAAAGGATAAAATTTTTAAACAATCGCTGGAGATAAGATTTGTAAACATATTATATTTACAATAGATGTTATTATAATGTTGAAACAGCGGCTTAAAGCATCAATTTTTTGAATAAGCGTAAATTATTATTGAGATAGAAGAAAGGTAACTTCTTTTATGAAAAAAAAAAAAACAGTTATAAACTCAGTGGTTGCAAGGGCTGAAGGTATGAAGAATCTTAAAACTGAATGAAGTTATATAAGGAGGGGGACTGACATGTTTAGATTGCCAGACAACGCTAACAGTTGCTTCAACATTGATAAATGAAAGTAAAAGAAAAAAAAAACTTTTTGGATTCAGAGTTGAAAGGAAGAGAGGTTAGCATGCTTCAAATGCTCGAACATGACGCTTTTTATCAGAACGACATCACGTGAGTAATGAAAACTGGAGCAATTTATAAAGAGGTATAGATACAGTTGGCAAGGAAAAACTACAAAGGAATTTAATGCAGAATGAAACAATAGAAGCTACGGTAGCCAAGGAGATGGTAGTGGCTGAAGGTGGTAAAACTGGACAGGATATATTTCCATAAGCAATGCAGCAGTTAGCAGATTAGTTTAATTGTTGAAGTCGCATTAGAAATTCTCTAATGGTTTATTAGAGGTCTGGGAGTCATGCTTAATGAATATAAACAATACTGGAGCACGCGCACACTCGCAACCACTATTTAAATCGTGGGGAGATGATAGTAGCAATCACTATGCTTCCCAAACAACTGGATAACTCGTGGACGTCTATTGTTACGAAACCATCACGGACTTTATTAAACCATCACAGCACCACAGACATTCTTATCCTCTAAAACATGACCTGGAAAAAACCCTTTCAATCAGATACTCAGTCTTTAGCACGGGGTATCGAACCCCGGTTTAAGCCATGATAGGCGGAGATTCCAACCTCTATTTCTGATGACAATACAAGTCTTATAAATTTCAATCATTTTCTGAATTCTGCTTCCAGAATTCGTAGTCATGTAATCATCGCCAACAAAATTTCATTGACAAAATTTTTTAAAACTATTTTCTGACATACTGGAGTTTTCAAAATTTCAACTAGAGTTCTTTGATTTATGTGCAAAATTTGTCGTCAATCGTAATTCCAGCTATAAGTAAACTAATAGACACAAAATGAAAAAAAAAATGGCAATAAAATAAAATTTTTAAAGATACATTTTTCGAATTGAATACATTTTGTTTTTGTCTGGTCTTAAACGGAAATCGTAAGGAGCATCGATTACGTAATGTACTTAGTAAGGACAAATTATAAATTTTTAAAGGTTAGTGAAACAGATTAGATTCTGTCGACCAGGTTATTTGTTTGTAATGCTATTCGATTAGCTTCTATAGCTGTCTATTAAAAATGATAAGAAAAATTCTAATGAAGATAAACAAGTTTCTACATAAGCTAAAAGTTTTGTCCTCCGCAAGTATTTTGAAAGTAATACGCCTGATACTTGTGGCGTAACTACCACTACGAAAATTAAACATCAATTCACTGGTATATAAGACATGCTAACTTGATTCAATCACGAGGTACCTTTTGATAGATGAAGGTTGGCATGGTCGATAACTCTGCTCCCCACATTGGTGACCCGGACGTGATATGATCACGCCTATCTTGACAGTAACGCCCACTTCAATCTGGTAACGCCTACTTCGATGGATAGTTCGCATTGAACAGTTGACTTGCTACTTATGACTGCATCATTATCCACCTCCTCACGCTGTTGCTGCTCAGTTTCACTCACACACACAACGTATACACTCGACTGCTAAAGGCAACACAGGAGGGACTACGACTGTGAAGTTAATACACCTCTCACATTTCAGCACTAATGGCAACTAATGGTATCAGTTCATCGAATTCTATCCCTGATAAAATTCTGGTGGGGGTGTATTGTGGCGTAACTACCAGTACGAAAATTAAACATCAATTCACTGGTATATAAGACATGCTAACTTGATTCAATCACGAGGTACCTTTTGATAGATGAAGGTGATAACTCCGTCCCCCACAAACTCTTCGTTTCAGGTTTTACAAAACTAAAATTACTTTCTCCTTTTCAGTCAGATGGAAATGCTCAGTTTTAAAATTCTTATTTTACTTTTCTCTATATTTTTATGATATATTTTTCACCACTGTGTAAATTGAACAAACTTTACACAGTTAATAAACTTTTTTTTTTTTTGGAGGCGACTTAATAACCAAAATCTTAAAGTTTTAATTAAATATCAATATTAATTGATAAATTTTTATTAAACATTAATATTAATATAAAATCATCAATAGCAATTTCCACAAATTTTGTGTGCTTAAGAACATAAAGAGGGTTTTTTCAGAACTTCTTTTCAGATTTCTCAATAAAAATTAAATAAACAAATGAATAAACAAATAATAAAAAAGAAGAAAAGCAAAGAGAGAAAGAACTGTCCGATTCAACAAGATCTGTATCACAGATTTATTCTAGAACAATCATTCGACTAAATCACTATTATTTATCTCTGATTAAAGGAAACAATGAATACGAGGCAGGAAGCTGTAAAGGGTAATGTTTTTCATTCATTACGTTAATTAGATTACTTTATGACTGACAGTGTTGTTAGTTTATAAGGCTATTCCATAAGCTTTTTAAGCTGTTTCTAAACACAATAGTTGTATTTCCGATAGGAATGTGACAGTAAAACTATTTATAAAATGTATATGGAACTTAGTGGATAAATTGTTTATAAATGTGTATTAATAAACTAATAGTATAAATTTAAATGATTTGTAAGCATTTTAGTATATTTTATTATATTGCTTATGAGCTTGTTTGTTTATGAAGCTATTCGATAAACTTCTATAGCTGTTTTTTTAAAAATAATAATTTTGCATCTGATAGAAGTGCGCCAGTAAAACTATTAGTAAAATAATATGGAGTTCAGTGTTTAAAATTTTTGTAAATGTAAATTAATAAGTAAAAAGTAAAACTTTTTAAATGATTTATGATAAATTTTATAATATTCTTTACAAGCTTGTTTGTTTATAAAGCTATTCGAATAACTTCCATAGCTGTTACTTAAACTTAGTAGTTGTATTTCCAATAGAATGAGTCTGAAAGCTCTTTGTAAAATATGTATGGAGTAGAGCGTTTAAATTGTTTGTAAATGTGAATTAATAAACCAATAGTTTAAATTTTAAATGATTTATGATATATTTTGTAATATTGTTTATAAGATTGTTTGTTTATGAAGCTATTCGATGAAGCTTTATAGCTGATCCATAAACATAATAATTGTACTTCCGATAGAAATAAATCAGTAAAGTAACTTGTGAAATGCATATGGGGTATAATGTTTAAATTGCTTGTAGAAGTGAAATAATAAACACATAGTATAAATTTAAAAAAAGTTGTGATACATTTTCATTACGTGCGTGTTCATGATACATGACACACATTTCATGATACATTACGTGCGTGTTTAAGAAAGTAGAAACAGCTCGAAATACATGTTTAAGAAAACTGACACAGCTCTAAATGCATGTTTAAGAAAATGGACACATCTTGAAATGCATGTTTAAGAAAATGGATACAGCATGAAGTGCATATTTAAGTAAACGGACGCAGCTCGAAAGGCATGTTTATGAAAACGGACACAGCTCGAAATGCATGTTTAAGAAAATAGACTCAGCTCGAAATGCATGTTTAAAAAATGGACACAGATCGATATGCCTGTTTAAGGAAATGGACACAGCTCGAAATATATGTTTTAAAAAATGATGAGCACAGCATGAAATAGGTGTTTAAAAAATGGAAACAGCTCGAAATGCATGTTTATGAAAGTGGACACAGCTCGAAATGCATATTTAGGAAAATGGACACATCTCGATATACATGTTTAAGACAATGGACACAGCTTGAAATGTATGTTTAAGAAAATGATCGGTATAGCTTGAGATACGTGTTTAAAAAATGGACATAGCAAAAAATGCGCCTCTTTAATATTCAATCCAAATTTAACAACTGAACGAGGAATTTCGTACTTACTATTCCTTATTTTTTTAACACTAAGTGCAATGATGCAATGTCCTGGACTTCGGGATTTGGGTAGCTCATATATAATATATATATAATAGATGTAACTTTTTACTCATCCATTCCTATTCAGAACATTAAACGATTAAGTGGTTATAAAACATCTAAATTCGAACAACATCAATTTAATACCACTGTTATAAGTTTATAGAACTCGTGACAACCTTGTTAAAAAACAGTTGATTTTTTTTTATATCTTTCCAAAAAAGACTAATTTAAAAAAATATACTAAGTGATTTAGTCAAACAGACGACATCACATAAAGAATTTATTTGAATTTTATAGTTTTATTCTTTAGAAATGGAACAATTTTTTTATAAGAGAAGATTGAAAAACGGAATCAAATGTTTTGTCTATTTTCTTAAAATTGCTATGAGAATTTTCATAAACAGTTATTTTGAGGTGTGTGCATATTTTCTAAAACAAGCATTTTGAGTTGTGCCTATTTTCTTAAATACGTATTCTCAAGTGTGTTTGTTTTGCTAAACACGCACTCCCAGCGGTGTTCATTTTCTTGAACATATATTTCCAACTGTATCCATTTTCTTAAACACACGTTTCGAGCTAGGATAAGTTAATAGTTAAGTCAAGTTAGGATAGGTTAAAAAAAATTCTTTCTTTCATATAACTACGTAAACGTAAATAGTAGAGCTCCATCAATACTATTTTAATTATCGCCTTTTTATCCTAGCTTAAATTATTTTTTCTTTCTTTCTTTTTTTTCTAATTTAGCTCAAATTTTTTGGACGTTTCTTATTTTTTCGATTCCGATATACGTGAGTGGATAATACTGCTAAATTTTAATATGTAAAATTTAAAGTAAGTTTTGATGCGTTAAAAACAAATTCTTTCTTTCATATAACTATATAAACGGAATTAGAAGAGCTCCATCAATCCTATTCTCTTCATTAGAGATATTTTTTTTTTTTTTAGCTTAAGCTTATTTTTCTTTTTTTAGTTTAGCTGAAAAACTTTGGGCGTTTCTAATTTTTTCGATTCTGATATACGTGAGTGGATAACACTGACAGATTTTAATGTATAAAATTGAAAGTCAATTTTGAGATGTTAAAAACATATTCTTTCTTTCATGTAACTATGTTAACGGAACTAGAAGACAATATTATTTTCTTCATTACAGTTTTTTTTTAAAGAGTTTATAAGTCTTTTTTTTTTTTTTTTTTTTTTTTTTTTTTTTTAAGTTTAGCTCAAAAGGTTTCTTATTTTTTCCGATTTTGATATACATGACTGGATAATGGTGATAACTTTTAATGTATGAAATTTAAAGTCCGTTTGGTGAAGTTAAAAACATTTTTCCTTCAATTAAAGTAAAAAGCAATGTGAGAAACAGAAGTAAGATACAGAAATTAACATTATGTTCATTTTTGTACTTTATTTGTGTTTTCAGTTTTTTTTTTTTTTTTTTTTTTTTTTTTTTTTTTTTTTGTTTTTGCTTTAGTCTATGTAGCACAAAATATTCCTTATCCTCCTTCTGAACACTCTTTTAACTGTTAACATAAATGTAAACAATTGAGCTAGCAAATTAAAATCTCTTTACTACATTTTTTTAAAAAAAATCCTTTTTCCCATAGGTGTAAAGCTTTAATAATTCTTGCATGTTAATCTGAAAATTCAGTAATTAATAATGGAATTTCTATAAATTAATATAAAAAATATTTAAGTAGTAAGAAAAATTTCTTTTTCATGAATCGCATCGACAGAAAAAAGCGGGAAGTCCAATCAAAAGTTTCCTTTTTAGTTCTAATTTCAACTAATTGGAATAGCAATCATAATCGAGTGACAAATAGTATGCATGATCGAATAAAAATCAAAATACTTTTTGATTAGAAAACTTATCTAGAATATCATACCTATTGTTCCACTAATTTTATATCTGAAACGTGTTTCCGTTACTCGGTTTAAATGAAGTGTGGTTTGGAATTCGAAATGTCGTTTAGATGCAAACGATTTGATGATATGATGCCTCATTTTCAGAATCATTATCGATTAATCGTTCGAACAATTTTCCTGATGACAGACTGCCGTGATTCATTAAATAGACTTGCAATGTATGAAATGAGGTTGACACCTTTTAGAAAGCCGCGTGATCCAATGCTATTTTAAAGTGGTGCTGGAAGTCTTATCAATCGTCTGACACAATTTTAATGTCATTTGTTAGATACGGATAACAGTGGAGTGAGAAATATTTTTTTTCCTGGAGTTGAAAAACGGACACATAGTTACGCAGTAAATTTATTCGAATAGTTTGCTGAATAGAATTAAGAGTGGAAATTATGAGTTGAAGTTATTATTAATATGTAGTTAAGAATCAAATTCCAAAGGGAAAAAATATTCAATACATAAAACCACTATTTTTATCGCTTTTTTTTTCTCCAAGAAACTATACTTTCCTCTATATCTGCTCAACTCTCATACTATTCTTAAACGGATTGTGGCAATATTATGGCAACTTATTCATTTACTTACAGTTTAACTAATTTTATAACTTTTGTAATTTTATAACTGTCGTTAAGTAGCCGACCCAATTTCGGGTTTACGACTATCAATGTTCAACTCCGTAGCCTTGTAATTTTCAACTCAATCCAGATGACAAGGAAACTCTTGGATCAAGTATTGTGATAAATTTGTCTTCGTAGAGGACTTTTTATTAGAACTAACCCGCATTTGAGCTACTTGGTGAGGGAAACTATGAAAACTTCCCTCGATTAGCATGACGGCAAAGGGACTCTAACCCATGATCCGTCTGCCACTGAGGATATTCTACGTTAACACTGTGGTAGGTGTGAGCCGGGTGCAGAATTCGTATCAACCAGCCCTCGCTAGGACTCGAACCCGGTTCACCTCATTGGAAAGCGAATGCTCTATCCCCTGAGCCACCACGCCTCCAGTTTAACTATTATTTTATTTTATAACCTTTGTTCAACAGCCGACCCATTTTTTGGTTTACGACGACTAATGTTTAAATCCATAACCATGTAATTTTGAACCAATCCAGAATGCAAGCAAACTCCTTGATCAGTGCCCCCAGAGGTATGGTTTGTTATGGGAACACGGAGGACTTTGTAACTCGACAGATTTAACGTGCATCAGTCACTATTTACAACACGTCGGCAGGCGGGGGTCGAGTTCACGACCTCTTGGACAAAATATTTCTTAAAAATGATAAGAAGTGTCATTTATATTAACTTTCAGTTAAAGAGAATTAACATTGTTTTGAAACAATCTCCGTTATCTATTATAAAGAACTCTAAAGGTTTTAAGAAATTTTCAGCGATTTTACTACGTTACCCTCGAACCTTGGAAAAAACTTTATCCAACCCTGTCAGATCATTTTATGATTAGAAATCTTGTTTCATTCAAATAACTACCGATTCATAAATAACGACATGAATTCCTAACTATTCCTCCACACCGCTTGGAAATGCAGTCCACCTTGATTTGCCTGTTGTTGTCATTTCCTCGGTTCATCGTCATTTTTCTGGGTTGACGTGGTTTTTCTTATTTTTTCTAGGTTTATTTGATTTACCATTCCTTCGTTTACAACTTTGCGTTTTCTTTTTCAAGCCTGTTTCGTTTTATTCATTCATGTATCTTGCTGATAATGAATGATGCTCTTTTTAAATGTTGAAATATGTCATATTGGCCCTATGTAGAATTGCTATGTTAAAATTTTTAAACATTTGAAAAGTTAGTTTAATGAGTTTTTTAATAAACATTTTTTTATTTAAAACGCATTAAACATACGTGTGAAGCATTATTTATATAGTATATGTTATATTATATTATTGCTGAGCTTTACAGCTAAGAAATTGAATAAAAAATGTGGATCTAAATAAATGTACATCGCAGCTTAGATTAATAAGAATTTTCATCTTGGATATTCCCGAACAATTTATCTTGAGAATATATTTTCAATAAAATTTTACAATAAAAAATTTTTTTTGGCGTAAAATGCATAAATTTATTTAATTTTTTCATTTTAATATAATTATGTAAAAAATAGTATTCATTTTAATGAATTTTATTTTGTAGTTAAAATAAAATACGAAAAAGAGATTAAAATATTCCACCGAGGAATTTAGCTAAAGGTAAACTATCTGAAAGAGGAAGACGGTAAGATTTGAGCGGATTTTCTGTCGTCAAAATAACTGAGTGACGAACGATGACTGCTCTTTGGAGTGCGAAGTATGAATTTAGAAAGTATGAAGTATTTATTACATAGTGCTGCCATCTATCAATATTCAACCAAAATATATCATAATGGAATAACAGAAGAAGCCTTAATAAAAGGAAGGCTTTCTATCAGCAAACTATTGTATAATAATACAGTGCTATAAATGCTCATTTTTAAGTTAAAGTTTTTGAGGATAATGATTGAAGTGATATGCATAATAATGTTGGTAAAAATAATCTGCCAGTCAATCAAAATGGAATTCATTCTGGAATGAACATCCATATTTTTAATTATTTAAGAAAAAAATATCTGTGTGAAAATTCTGTCGATTCATGACACAATTAAAGACATAAAAAATACTTAAGTGGAATTTAATTTATTGAACAGTACTGTACCAAAAACCTGTACCACCACCTATCAAAAACCTACTTCTATCTGTATATTCTAATTTAAAACAATATAACTATTTAAATTTTACAAAAGTTATTATTTTTAATAGCTACATTAGAAATATTAAATTTAATAAATATTTCAGAAACGGGAAAAAAATTAAAACTACGTTACGATTGTGAAGAAAGGAAATATTAATTTAAAAAGTTATTAATAATTTTTATAGTGCTGCCATCTGTTGTATTGAAATCTGTATTGACTAAATCTGAACTATATATCGTAAACCGAATCATTCTGGACATTTCCAGGAAGCATGAAGCGCTGTATAAATTCTAAAAATATGTTTGTATCATTCCATAATGCTCTAACTAGGATGTGTGTAAAGGGTTCAAAATCTGTTAAACAAAATAATTGAGTAAAAAGCTTTATTCCTTATAAAATTAAGTTTTTAATTAGGGTGACACTATATCATATTTTATGAATTTTAAAAAAGGGATTTATGTTCTTTATAATTATTTAATGAATAAAAATCTGAGAAATTCTAAATTCTGAGTTTTAAACAACTTCGAAGTCATCTTTATTCAGAAAGGTAACAATAGCCTTCCAGTTAATCAAAAGATCATAATAATTAAAATTAGTAGAAAAAATTTAACAAGCGACAATTTAATCTCCTTTCAAAATGAAATCCCGACTTAAAAATTGTTTTTTGAGATTTGCTTATGAGCTGACTACATTATTTTGAAATAAATTAAACAGTTTAGAAGATTAGAATAAATAATAAATTTTACTGATAATTAAATTCGACCAATGGTGTAGAGGTTTTAATATGAAATTAAATTTTTTAACAGATATTTAATATTTTTCTCAAGCAAAACATTTTAGGAACAATAAAATATGCATCGAATATAATTAACTAAATAAAAAAATGTAAAATTGGAAAAAATTATATATACATTTACATAAAGAATGTATATATTATTAATATTTATTTATTTATTTATTTTTTTTTAAGAAAAAAAATTGCCTATTTCCCATCTCTCTTCAAGTGGGACTTAAAAAAAAATTCGACTCCTCTTTTTTAAAATCGAGGTGTTTCCCCTTACATCCGCTCAATTAAGTTGCAAATTAATGAATAGTGAACACACACCCTGAATAAATAAAATAAAAAAAAGTGAACGCCCTGAATAACTTATGATCTAAATTATAAAATTTTCACACATTTGCACCCAATCTTTTTTGTAAGACCTAGTCTTAAATGTGATAAGCAATCATTACACACTATATTTTAAGCTGTGAGGTTAGGCACTTTCTCTAAATAAACATACCGTTATTCGACGGAATTGGATTCTTGATTCTCAAAAAATGTAAAATATGGATGGAAACCTGGAATATATGTATGGTTTCCATAGTTCAGGTAAGAAAGCGGTCGTAAGTTTGAACCTCTTAATGTTCATTAAGATTAAATCCTATTACGTGAGAATTCGATCATCAGATAAAGAGTTATTCAGGGCTGATATACAAAGCTGATGTACAGTGCACAAAATAAGAAAGTTATTCATTTTCTTATTTTGCGAACTGTAGATTAGCAGAAGAAAAAAAGCCCAAAATATTCTTAAAAGGGTACTCTTGTATACGGAATACACGAAAAAGTACAAAATTAAACAATAAAATCAGTTCATTTATTAATTTTTAAAAAAAAAAAAAACTTTGCAAAATTAAATAATTAATTGTTTTGCTTCAAATTATAGTCTAATTTTTGTCTAGAGGATATAACTAATAGGCCATTGAGACAAAAATAAAAAGAGGGTGACGCTATTTTACTTAGCATGACACTAGTATTTAGATTTAAAGCTACATTTGTTCGTGACTCAAATTTTTAATCTGCTTCAAAGTTAAACAATTAAGTAGAAAAGTTAACATTTCTGTCACAAGTATCGGTAGTCAATTTGTCACGTCTTGAAATTCAGCAGTCATTTATGCAAAAAAAAAAAAAAAAAAAAAAAAAAAAAAAAATCAACTTTGCTTACAGAGAGTTCTATCTCTTTTGAAAAAAATTTTAGTTCCAGTTTTTAAAATATGGTTATTAAGGAATTACGGTTATTAGTAAAATATTAGGGACAATTTGAAAATAATTTCAGAAATTTGTTCTATAGAGCATATATATTTCAAACAAAAATATTCTTTTTTAAGTGTTTTTCTGTAACACATTTCTTTCTTTCTATGGCTGTATTTTATTTTATATATTTCTATAGCTTCGAGTATTATTTGTGGAAATAACAATCGAATCTTTATTAATAATTATTTCTACAAGATATAAATGTGACTAAATTTTGAAGAATAAAGGGTAAAATTTTGAGTTAATGACATTATTTTGCACCTCAAAATTTATATTTTCAGGACATAAATATTTTCTTAAAGTGTCATTTTGCGCAATTGTTTCACAAAAGTTTCAGTTATTTCTAAAAATGGAGCTGGAATCTTGGGTGAAAATGTGCTTCAGATTTTCAGGTCGTTAAACGTACCATTCAGATATTTATGTAGTTTTTGAATTTAAATGTTTCAAAGTTATCATTCACTTTTGTTTTGAGCTATAATTGTTTTTTGAAATAGCAGACGAATAGTTTTAGATGAAAAGGTGCTTTTGAATTTTAACGTAAATTTGACATTTTAGAAATTAAATTCGGAAAATTAGAATACAAAGCCTATGATTTTTGCGTTGAAATATTTTCTACAATAGTCATTCTACAAAATAATTCAATATTGTATTTCACTTTCAATATGCTCTAATAATGGTAAGCGAAACTTGAAGACAAAATTATAAGGATGGACCACTCTTTTAAAAAAAGAGATGATTTATTTTTATTTATTTAAATTATCGCTAAATGCGATTTCAGAAGTTATACTTCTTATTAGACGGAGCTACATGTGAGCCGTCTGTTATGGAAGTTACAAATTCTTCTGCCCTTTGGGGCACTAACGCGCATGCGCGCCAACATCCCGCCCGGCCTTGCAATGTTTACATGCAAGAACTTAACATATAAAATGTAAAAATAAATACAAATATTACATAACTTGACAATATATGAATCATAAACATTATAAAATGTAGGAAACAGAATGTAAAACATAATGAAAATACAGTCTTTTTGTTATGTATCAATTGGCAAGACAGCTATTTTAGTAGCAGCTCTTTTAAATATTCCAGCTTTTGTGCGAATTTTTACTACACGCAGTTTATTATCCGAACCATGATAAACATAAATTATTCGGCCTAAAATCCAGGTATTTAAAGGTAAGAAATCTTCTTTTACAAGTACCATCTGTTCTATCTTTAAATCGTATTTTGTTACCATTCTTTTTAATCTAGCTTGTAATGTATTTAAGTAATCTGATTTACATTTTTCCCATATAAGTTGTACAACTCTTGTAGTTTTCTGCCACTGACTTAGACGATTATCATTTAGATCAGTTGAATTTGGTTCGAAATTAATGTTATAGGCCTCCCTATTAGGAATTGACCTGGTGTTAAAACATCAAAACTGTCATTATCACCGCTTAAGGGGCAAAGGGGGCGACTATTCAGAATTCTTTCGATTTGAATAACTATTGTTTCCATCTCTTCATAAGTGAAATGAAATTTTCCAACTGCTCTTTTAAGATGATGTTTTACAGATTTTACACCCACCTTCCAAAGACCACCAAAATGGGGTGATTTTGGTGGGATAAAATTCCATTCTATGCCTTCAGAGTTAAAATAATTAGCCTAACTCTGATATGGAAAATTAATTAATCCATAAAACTTTTTTAATTGAGAATTAGCCCCAACAAAATTAGTGGCATTATCGGTATAGATTTTGGAGCATTTTCTGCGTTTACTCGTAAATCGTTTCAGAGTGGCAATCATCGAATCGGAAGTTGTTCTTATTCTGTTCAGTGTCTTCTGAGAATGCTTAATCAGGATACTTTCAGAATACTTTACCTCGTCAACTGTCCCATTTTCTTATCCTTATGTTTACAATTATAAAGAAATCTGCAAATATAACACAAAATATGCTTAATTTTAGAATAATTATTTGAGAGTTCTAAAAGTTTATCAATCAGGGTCTGTGAATCATCAGTTAGCAAAACAGTCTGTTCCGTACTCTCGGTTGAGGAAACAGTTTTTGCTTCTCGGAGTATTGTTTCTTTTTCGCCTTCTGCGAGGGATTCTATATCAGAAAATGATTGTTCTAAAGTTCTCGAAAATCAGATTCCATCAAAAATTCGGCACCTGTCCACCACCTGGAACTATCAACCAAACATTCAGCACTAATTCCACGAGAGAGAATATCTGCAGGATTATCTGTACCTGCACAATGGTGCCAGGAGTTTGGATCTGTCAAAGTGACTATTTCTTTAACCCGATTAGCAACGAATTGTTTCCAACGAGTTGTCTTTCTCTTTATCCAGTAGAGTGCAATTTTAGAGTCAGCCCAATGATATGCAATTGAAGACCTTTTCAGATTCACAATCTTCTTCTCTTTGGATGTCAAGCGAGCTGCAACTAGAGCTCCCAGCAATTCCAATCTAGGCAGAGTCACACTATTCAAAGGAGCTACTCGGCTTTTAGAAGTCAAAAGTCTAACGATCGGTTCATTTGGTGTGTAAACTTTCAAATATACTGTAGCACCGTATGCGTTCTTACTGGTGTCACAAAAACTATGAATCTCGACGATATCCTCCTTGGATATAGAATTAAGAACTTAGGTATCTAGGTATCTTAAGATTTTCCAAAAAGGGTATCTCTTCACAACACCATTTTATCCACTCTTTCTCTAATTTTGGTGGCAAGCATTCATCCCAAGGAATTTTTTCACTCCATAGTTCTGGGATCAAAAATTTCATTCGTACGGTGAAGTATGAAATTAACCCTAAAGGGTCAAATATCTTCCCTATAGCCTGGAGTATCGAACGTTTTGTACTTTTGCTTGAGGAGACGAATTTTAGGAGACTTCTAGTATCTACAGAAAAATAATCTTCACTGATATTCCATAAAAGTCCCAACACTTTAGTCTGATTGGAGCCCAGACTAACACTAGCGTTTGCCGGATGAGTATCTAGTCCCTCATTCTTCCACTGCTCCATCAAATCAGCGTTATTAGTAATCCACTTCCTTAGAACCATTCCAGCAGCTTCTATTATTTTATTTGCATCTTTAGATATTTCTAATGCTTCATCAAAATCATTGCTACCGGAAATAAAATCATCCACATAAAGATTTCTATCTAGAAGTTGAACGATAACAGGAAGATCATTTTCATATTTTTTGATATGGTGCTTGATAGTAGCAGCAAGTAGAAATGGACTTGAGTTGACTCCAAAGTTCACTCTATTAAAATGGAAGATAATTATTTTGGGATCTTAGGAAACTCTTGGTTCATCATTGCTCCAAAAGAATCTTACTGCGTCTTTATGTACCTCAGCAAGACCTATTTGAAGGAAAGCCTGCTTCACACGAGAACAGAAAGCTGTTCGATTGAGTCTAAATTCAATAAGTACATCTAAAAGATTGGGGTTTAAATTGGGCCCTGGTCACAAACAGTCATTGAGAGAGAGAGTTCATTGACCTCGTGTGCCGCAGCGTCAAACACAATTCTTAACGATGTTGTTAAACTTTCTTTTTTAACGGCCATATGGGGTAAATAAAATATAGGTCTTTCACATTTATCCTGTATACTATCAGGTTTAACTATTTCTATAATCCCTTGACCTGAATAATTCCCTATAATAAACCTGTATAATTTCACGGTATCTATCATAGAGATCCTAGTCATACTTAAATCTTTTCCATAAGCTTCCCTAAAAAATAATTATCAGCAAGTTCATTATACTCCTTTCCAAATGGAAGTTGTACTATGTAACGTCCGTCTTTGAATTCCATAGTTTCATGGCCTAATCTTTCTCTTGTAAAACTGGATCGTCTTTAATCCCAAGCCCTTCCAGATCAAAAAACAGTTTTAGTGTTTCTTGTAGCGAATCATTTTTAGTTAGAAAACAATATCTTTCTTGAGTAATTTGGATTTCTTTAAATTTACCGCAAGCTATTCCCCCCAAAGACGACTCTTTAAAAAACAGATCATCATTTATCTTATACGTATTTTGTTTAAAAACCTTGAAATAAAATATCAGAACTTATTAACGCGTGCACTTCAGTAGCTTCATAAAATGATTCATCGGCTAATTTCAAAAAATGAGGAATCTCTATTTGCGAAATGTCTAAAGTAGTGGGCGGTGTGAGCCCCGTAATATTATCAACCACGTAAAATTCAATTAATTCATTAAAACTAAAATCTTCATTCGAAATGGGTGTAGTTAATTTGATTTGATCATTTACGAGTTGGGCTATTGGGGCACAATGGGCTATTGGCGACGGTCTGGGAAACATCCCTGAGGATGATCCGAAGACACGCCATCTTAATTTTGATTCACTGCAAAGGGGATGGCACCCCCGCTTCGGTAGCCCAACGACCTGCACGCGAAGTCGAGCACTTTACGGTAGAACAGATTTACGAGGACCAATACCGCACGCCCTCGGTCCCTACGCAGACTGATCCAAGTGGTCGGTAGTTAATTTCCAATTATTGTTAGGATCGATCCGTTTAAACCTGAAATCGGTGTTTTTATTTTCTCTTTTTTAATCCCTAATAAATAGCTCATATTTTTCTTTAATACGCATATATTGGAATCTGAGTCAAGGATCGCTTTTATTTTTATTCTCCTACCATCTGCACATATAATAAATATTTCAGCAGTTGAGAGTAAAACGTATTTTTGCAATTGAACAGGGCATCGATGCTATAATCAACGAGAGTGACTTTGGAGATCTTTGGATCCTGTCGGACAGTCGCAGCTCCCTTCAACACCTACACAACTGGACTAAAGTTGGAGACAAAACAAGCATCTCCATCCTTCTTAAACTTCAACTTATTTCAAAGCACCACGACGTTCATCTTCAGTGGATACCATCCCACGTTGACATCTTTGGAAATGAGCAAGCGGATCGCTTGGCCAAGGAGGGCTGTAGTCATTTAACATCTTCGTCCTCAGCCCTTACCTTTTCTGAGTATCAATCCAAAATCAAAAGCCATTTATCAAAAAAGTGGAGGATCCCTCCCTCTCATCATTGGTATGCGGCCAAGGAACCGGGCTCTTCACTTGTTCATGTAGGTGATAGAGCATCTCAAACAGCTATTTCCAGACTGGCAAGCGGACACACGAGCAGTCTCTCGCACTTTAAAGGAAAAAAGACTTATGCAGTCTGCTCTAAATGTGAAGCCCCGCAGGCCTCAGCAGAACATATCCTCGACTGCTTGGGCCTTTCCAAGGAGGACTTATATGCTTCTCCACTTCTTGTAATCGACTTTTTGAGGGTCAACAACTTACTGGATCTTGTCTGACCTCGTCAGACAATTAGAGGATAAGCAACAACAACAACAACAACAACAACAACGTATTTTTTGTTTTGTTTATTAGTGGCTACGCTTAAAACCGAAGCATTGGGATTTGGATTACTAGTAGAAGAAGAAGGAAGTGGCTCCTGATCAACTTCACTTTGAGACCACAAATGATTAATATTCATAGAATTCGAAGAAGAGATATTTGCTTCAGTTTCTTTCGAATTTAATTTTGCGCAAATTAGCTTTGAATGTTTTAAAGAGCAAGGACAATGATATGGGGGAAATACATTGGGCTTTTGTATGATTTTTTTTCAGACATAGTTCGCACAATTTATTAGCACGAATTATCTTTATTCTTTCATCAATGTCAAGATTTAAAAATAATGTGCAGCGTAAAATGGGGTGCATACCTTGTTTACAACGAAAGCAATTCTTATTTTTATTTTTGTTATCGTTTTCAGACAGGTTTAAGGGCTTTAGGTTTAGGGCAGTGGTTTCCAACTGGCGGTCGGGGGGCCGCATCCGGCCCGCGAAGCCTTTTTTTGAGGCCCGCAAACTAAAATATATTAGTTGTCATTTTTTTGCAGACAGTTTTCGTAAAAAAATATATATGGGTATAAAATACTTTTCTCGTTAATAAAAACCTAATTTCTTCGTTTCTGTGAAATTTATCATACCAAAGGTGCAAAAAAAAAATTATTTTTCTGGCTTTGCATCCAAGAAAATATTTATTCAAATACAAAAACAATCGTGTATATTGCTCTTTTTTATTTCATTTTTCTGTATTTTGTGAATATAATTCAGCATGTGTGTATCAGAAATTTTCTCGAAGAAATTCTCCGATTTAACTTTTTGAAATCACTCATTTTGGACAAAAATATTTACACACACATTTGTAAATTTTAAATTTAAAATGTAAATATCTATTTTCTGGTGATTCTAGCAGACAAACCTCAATTTTGTCATTGGACATTTTGTGTGCTACTATGTAAGTTTTAATACCAACCTTTTTAAAGTTTTATATCTTAACAATTAGATATCTGTCGCACATTAACTGTTTAATACATGAGTGCACATTAAAGTTATTTTCAGCCCGAATTTTTTAATATGCAATTAAATATTTTTAAAAATCTACTCCTTATTTTAATCTGTAATTCAATACTTTTGTTTTGTACAACTTGGTAAAAATCTGACAGTAATATTTAATGTTCCTTCAAACATAAAAGAGTCCTACATAAAATTTTGATAAAGTTGTGGCCCGCCATTTGATATGTGTTTTTAATTGTGGCCCCCGGCCTCATGTAAGTGTGAAACCCCTGGTTTAGAGGGAAACATTTGGTGCTTTTTTATTAATGTTTCGTAAGAACAGTTTCTATCTACTACAGGTCAGTTTCTCGTTGCTCTAAAAAGGTTATGAACTCATTGAAAGAGGGAATTTTTTTTTTAAACAATTCAAAGCTTTTACGAGATTCTTTATCGAGTTTTTTTAACATTATAGATTTTATTTTATTTTATAACCTTCGTTGAACAGCCGACCCAATTTCATGGGTTTACGACTACTTACGTTCAACTCCGTAGCCTTATAATTTTGAACCAATCCAGAAGACAAGGAAACTCCTGGATCAGTACCCCCAGAGGTATTGATTTGTTGTGGGAACATGGAGGACTTTGAGACTCGACAGATTTAACGTGCATCAGTCACCATTTACTACACGGGGAGTCTTCGGCCGGCGAGGGTCGAACCCACGACCTCTTGGGCCCAGCACCCTACCGACCAGGCTATCCCGGCCTTAACATTATAGATTGTAAAAATATATCAAATAGAGGATCTTGATTTTATTTCAACACCTTTAGAGCTCTTAAATCTTTATTTAAACAATCAATCACGGCACGAATTTCTACAGCATTTTCTTTTTCTATTTTCTTAAAATTCAGAATGGATTGAATGTGTATATCTACGACTAATCTTTTATTGTCATGTCTTGAACTTAATGCTTCATATAAAGAAGTAAATGTATCAAAGGTAGAAGCAAATTCTTTCACTTCATTAGCAAGACAAGAATTTAAATAATATAGTTTCTGTGTTTCACTGAGTTGACTGCTTGAAGAAATTAAATCATCAAATTGATTTTTAAAACTAGAAAAATGTTCATATTTTCCAGTAAATATAGGAAGATTTACAGGAGGTATTTTTAATACAGTTTCTAAGTTATCATTTAGTTTATGATTATTCTCTATCTCGTTATTAGAATCAGAGTTCGATAGTTTATTAGAATTTATTAATTTTAAAATTCCTACCTTTAAATTATCCAAACGTTCATCACACTGATTCAAATCATTATCGATGGAGTCAATATCACCAGGTTGGATGCCCAAGTTGTAGTATTCTTGTCGTAATGCCTCACTTTTTTTTTTAAGACTTCTACACTTCTAAGTTTAACATTTAACTCCGTGATATCACGTAGGTCATCAATTTGTAGAAAGTTTTCTAGACGGGTAATTTTGCCTTTAAATGAAGTTCGTGATCTATTTACGATGTCGATAGGCTTAGCCATTGTTCTGATTCAAACTCCGAAGCTCGAAGGAGCCAGATGAAGAGAAAATTATAAGGACGGACCACTCTTTTAAAAAAGAGATGATTTATTTTTATTTATTTAAATTATCGCTAAATACGATTTCAGAAGTTATATTTTTTAATAGACGGAGCTACATGTGAGCCGTCTATCATTATGGAAGTTACGAATTCTTCTGCCGGTTAGGGAGCTGACGCGCATGCGCGCCAACAAAACTTTTATTTTCAACGGAATTTTAATGTTGTAAAAGAGAAATAAATTACGAATAAATTTTATACATTTTTTCTCGATTTTTTTTAATGTATATAACTTTTTTCTGAGCATATATTTTTTCAACGTAAATTGTTTTATAAAATTAGTTTATTTACGTCAGATTTAGATCAATATCCTGAAATAAATAGTAACAGCCTATTTTCCAATTTTAAATTACACTGTGATTAAAATTTGAGACTAGCAAAAAACAGATTAGAAATAATTACAAAATTTTACCACAAAACTTTTTTTTCTCGTTTTCAAAGAGGGTCACACACTGAAATAGGGCCTTATTTCTTTAATATGACCTTTTAATTGTTCCTAGAAGAAGTCGAATCTATAATTCAGGATCAAAACTTTAAAAAAAAATTGAAGTTAATGGAATGTTTATATAGTAATAACCTTAATTCGCACCTTGGAACATACATTTGTACAGCACAACTATATTTTATAAGTAACACTTTGTGAAATGCAGCCATACAGTTCACAAGCTTCGAATTTCTATAAACATCATTTGAATAGTTTATATTTTAACTAAAATATTAACGTTATAGAGAGGATATTTCAAAAATTCATTTTATACATTTTAAAATAAAAAAATTTTACGTCTTCAAATTATAAATATTTTTTTCGATAACTATTCTATAAAATAGTACAATTGCTTTATGGATTTCATTAGAGCTTTAAACTTTTTCTTAGTTGAAAAGAAGAAAAAAAACCTTTAAGGTTACAAGGAGCAAGTTTTAATAAAACAAGTGAAAGAGAAATGAATATTCACGAAAAATATATAAAATTAAGTGTATGTATTTATTTATAATTTTTGGGTTATTCACAAAGATTCATATTTGATGTATCTCTACTAGACGCATTACAAATAGTCTGTGCTATCTGATGAACGAAAAAAAACATGATAACAGGCATAAACAAATTGTTTTAAGCTTTTTAGCGCTTTACTCCAACCCGGAAATATCACGGGAACGAGAAATAGAGGACGAAACTTTGACGATAGCGAGAAGGAAAAGTTTAACCCCTGATTAATGTTATTTTCTCAAAATATATTTCATATATATATTGTAAAATATTTATGAAATGTATTTTATTTTATACCATTACATAAATTTTGTACCAAAATATTCTCGACAAGAGTTGTTTTAATAAATAATGGAAGACAAATTCTGCACCTTTTTCTTCATTAAACTGGGTGCGTAGCCAGGTATTTCAACAAAAAATAAGCACCTTTTAAGTACTTTTTAAGCACTCGAAAAATATTTTAATCCCTTTCCAAAAAAGAAAAAAATAATAATCATAATCTGTGCAGTAATAAAATCTGTGCAGTATTAGAATCTGTGCAGTAATAAAAATTATTTTACTTCTATCGTTTAAAGTTCTTAATGTATGAACATAAAATCAATAAAATCCAAAAACTTTATGTAATCATAATAAAATAAGTAATTTCTGATAAATATTGCAGAGAAAATTGTACAAATCATGCATTTTTTTTGTAATTTAAACCGCTAATCGACACGGCAAAGAAAAAAATCTCTTTTTAAAAGATCGAAAATTAAGCACTTTTTACAAACCCCGAATTAAAAAAGCACCTTTAAGGGCTTTTAAGAAACGTAAATCAAAAATAAGTACCTTTAAGCACTTTTTAAAATCGCTACTCATCCTGTTAAAAGAAAGGTGAAAAAAATATATAATATTGTCTTGAAAATGTGCCACCTTGTTGATTCATTTGCTTTTTTTTCTTCCAAGAAATAAATAAATAAAAAGAGAAGATTTATTTGAAAAGTTAGGATGAAGTCTTAAAAGTGAGCAAACTTTTCAGTACGATTTTTTTATTTAAGTTATAATAGTACCAAAAATAATTCATGGAAAAATCTAAAATTTTTATAACATTCGTGTCTTATGTGCTCCAAATCTCAGTTTACCCAAAATTCATTCTGATTTTTTTTCTTATCATATTCTGATTCTTTCATCGCTGTTGCTTAATTAGACATTCCATACTTCTGCAGTTTTTAAATTTTCAATCAGAAACATTGTAGGAGTTTTGCAGGTCTTGACTTAAGTACATACGTATCAAATTTTACTAAGATTAAAATTGCGATGTAAGAAGCAATGATCGGTCTGTAGTCTAATGAAACTCCACCCACCACAAAGTCAGGAGTCGCTTGTTACTATGGAAATGAAAAAAAAAAAACAAAAAAAAACCGCATTTTAGAAAGCAGAGCATTTGATATCTTCCTTGCTGATTTCTTTCAAAATTTGTCCAATGTATTTACTCCATACCCCTACCTGAAATAGTTCAATCCCGTAACCATAGTAACTGACAGTGCCCCAGGTAATGAGAGAGGGAGTTTTTTAGATTGGCAGACAATACTTAATGTGAAATGTTTACCATGTCTTTTAGAAGTTTTGGTAAATACGACTGAAAATGATTACCAAACATTATTAATGTTTCTGGAGTAATTTAAATTACAAGAGAAATACTTTCACAAATTTTTGGGTGTAAGTTATTTATTCTAGTAATATGTAAGGATACATTTCTAAAAGTTCGGCTTGAATTTTAAGCAAAATACTAGAAAAAAATCCAAAATACAACAAAATTATAAGTAGTATCTAATGACTTATTATATCCATTGTTTCAAACTATAGCATATTTATAAAGAAATGCATTAATAAAACTATAAAATGACTAAAAACAACTTTATTTTATCACAAAATTAATTACAGCAACATATATTACAATTTATTACAACTATGTATCAAAGGGAATTACAGTATATTTCGAATGCCTTTACATAATATGGTGGATTTTTATCAAAATACTGAAAGCAATTTCCTAAATGAATTGTTCTGTAAGTTTCTTATCACAGAAATTTAATTTTAATAACAATTATTTAAACTTAAATTTCCTGCATTTGAGAAGCAGTATTCAATGTGACATTAAAATGGTTTAAAATTTAATTTGAGTGTTCAATCTCCCACAAGAACAGCGTTTTTTATCAAATGCCATAAAGTCAGAAGAATACTAATGCAAATACATAAGTAATCAAAATTTAAAAGGTATTGTTCTGCTATCATGAGAACTTCTTTTAACTGAAAGTCAAAAGTTGTCCATTGTTATGGAAAAGTAAAGTCCATACCTATAATTTAATAATGTTTCAAAAAACGTGTATTTCCCACCAATGTAAAATGGCTAGACCCATACCTCTATTCCAAGTGATTTATCTTTAACCACAGTAAATGCTAGCACGTGAGTTAGGTGTCTGGAAGAGTTTTTGTGGCAACAAGACAATGCAAAGAGTGTTCAAATTATTCTTCGAATGGTTTTATAAAATAAAGCTAAAAGAAATTTTAAACAAAATATCTCTACCATTTAAAGTAATACATTAATTATAATATACAATTAGACATTAATTTTATAACTACTGAAAACTGTTAAGAATAATTTTTCTTTTCTTTTTTGGTATTGCTAGAAGCACCTTGTAAAAAAAACGATGTCATCTTCTTTTCCACCTCTAAAGTGTTAAGGTCATTCATTAGAAAGAAAAAACGATTTTACTCTTTGATTCCAATTTGTATACTTTCAATATCATTTTCATGTCTTTCCATCGCCATTCTGCCTAATTTGAAGTAAAACTTGGTGACCATACATTGTTCCGATATACCATGACAAGCTTTCTCCCACTGGCTGTGTTAAATTAGTTTTAGTGCAATGATGCTTGCTCAGCTGTAATTATTTAGACACAAGGGGGTGTTAGAAGCCATCTCTCTCACTGCCTCTGGGTGAATATAAAGTTCTAATAAAACCAGTAATTCGACTATGGGATAATGTACAGAACTTTTCAAATGCACCATGCACCTTGTATTTATTTTCTATTTTAAATTAAAAATTAGGGAGAAAAAAAACTGCATAGATGTTAAAAATATTTTGATCAAGTATGTAATAATAATTTTTAAAGAAATTAAAATTCATAGGCACAATAATTGAAATTTCTTAATTAATTATACTTAATATTCTATAATACATTATCTACAATGTTAATATAGGATGACTCACTCAATGTTGACTAATTTCAATTCTTAAACTTTATATAAAAAATACATAAATAATTATCTATATTGCACAACTAAATGAACATTCGAATGACATGATTCTAAATTGCTAAAAAAGTTTATCTAATAGACATCGATTTTATAAATAGAAAATACTGAAGGTTGCAGTCACATGAATTCTCTAACCTGTAAGCTCACGATAAAAACCATATGTACAAAATAAGTTTCATTCACATAGTATATATAGTTTAGATATGTTCATTCATGTATTTTTTTCTCCATAAATAGTCTAATGAAGTAGAAATACATAGCATCGTTATAATTACAAATTGGCACCTCATAATCACGAGCATTGAAAACTCGGTGATTTAAAATACTATACATTACTAACATGTTTACGAGAATTCATAATTTAATGACTGATATTTAATATTAGTTCGTTTAATGTATTTACCACGATCATATAAGCTAATAGATGGCGCCACTATTTCATATTCACTTTCCCTCTGGGAACATCAACAAATGAAGCATCAACTCTTATTGTTCGAACAACTATCTAATGTCGTGGCCCATACTTGTTCATATGGCAACATTTTGCCTTTTACTTTGGTTACTTGCACTTCAAAAAGATATGTCATTCCAGGATGTAACCCTTTTATTTTTTGCATAATGAGATTATTAAAACGTCGTTTGCTAAATCTGTGATAGCGACGGCAGAGAACAGTTTTTCTGAAGGTGCTGCCCTCTAGCTGAGGTTCACAGAAATTTTGTGGTTCTGCAAGTGTACGTTCCATGAGTTCATCATATGCAGCTTGTCTATAAATGCAGTATTTAACTCGCTCATCTGGAGATGTTTTCCAACCGATTGTGATTGAATTACATGTTGTTAAGGTTTCAAACACGCGAACACTTTTATCTTGGGGTAGAACGGGGAAAGGAAATGCATGCTTTTTGCCACTGATCCATAAACGAACTTTTCGGGAGTGCATCGTTGTGGATCGAATGGAAAGACTGATTGATGTCGATGAATTCATTAGTGCTGCCATCTGGCGTGGTATTTCTAAAGTTTTCACATCCATCACTGTGGTTGAAAGGATTTCTTGTTTCGGAGTTCCACTTTTTGAGATGTGTATATTCACAGGTCCAGGGCCAGTACAAGACTGCACAAACAGCAATACAGAACCTGTATTATAAAGAAATACAGTTAAAATACATTGTTTAAATGTGCGAAATTATAATTTTATTTTAATTATCACTAAATTTAGTTAAGAGAATTTCATTGGTTTTCCAGACCGAATTCAACTATCAAAGGAGTGGAGACAGAGAAAAATTTTAAGCAAGCCTTTAATTTATATATATGTTAACTCAGTGTTTCCTAACGTGGGGCCCACGCCCCACCGGGGTGTAATTTGATTATTAAGGGGGGCAATTCGAAAATTGACTCTACATGAGTTTAAACCTTTTGCTCCGGGCCATTTAAATGCAATGTTAGATTTCGGTGTCGAAATTGGAAGAAGTAAGCAAATTCTTAAATAATTGCGGCCAATAAATATTATAAATTCGTTTGACGAGAATAAAATATCAACTGGGCTTTTGGCGTCATCAAGTTAACCTCACTGCAGCTCCGCGTGGATCCCCGGAAAAAATCATACTATAGGAAAGAATTTAATAAAATCGTCAATATCAGCATTTCTTAAAATGGTTCTTTACAAAGTTGTAAAAGCTATGCCACTCAGTAACAACACTGTTAGCAGAAGAATAGACGAAATGAGTGAAGATATTGAAAAACAACTTGTTGAAAAGCTGAAAACTAGAAAATTCTCAGAGCAAACGGATGAATCAATTTTGATAGACAGTGTGGCAGTATTGATAACTTATGTAAGATATATTGATAAAGGGCATTTTTCTGAAAAAATGTTGTTCTGTAAAAGATTAGAAAGCACCTGCTCCAAAGATATATATAATAAGCTAAAAAACTACTTAGATGTCAATAATATACCAATGAAAAATATAACATCTTGTGCTGCAGATGGTGCTCCTAATATGATGGGCAAGAAAAATGACTGCTTAAAACTGATGAAAGATGAGAATCCAGGAATGATTTTTGTGCATAGGGAAAACTTGGTAGCTACAAACATCTCGCCTGCTCTAAATGAAGTACTACATTCAGTAATAAAGTGTATTAATGCTATTAAAACTAATGTGAGCGCCTCTTCAAGCTATTTTGTGAAGAATAAAAACAGACCATATGAGACTTTTACTTCACACTGAAGTAAGATGGCTCTCTAAAGGGAACTTCTTGAAAAGATTTATGAAACTGTTTGATACTCTTTGTGATTTTTTTTTAGTGACAAACCTGAAATGAAGTATCTGTTAATAGTCGTTTGTAAAGCATTTGTGAGTTATTTAGCCGATATCTTTGAAAAACTAAATAGATTAAATAGCAACTTCAAGGAACAAGTAAAACTCTTGTTAATGCAAAAGTGAGGATATTGGGTTTTATTACCCTTATTGAGTTATGTCAGAAATATATTAACAACAAAAACATTGAGCAGTTTCATTGGCTCCAAAAATGTGAAGTAAATGATACCGCTTTACTTGTTATTGTCGATCATCTGAAAATTCTATCGGCCGATTTAAAAGAAAGATTTTCTGACTTAAAACAAATTGATTTTCCTACATGGATGATGCAGTCAATGTTAGTGGATTTGTCTGATATATCAAATATGCAGTATCAAGAAGAACTAGCAGAAATGCAAAATGATGAGTCAGTTAAAACTTTATTTAATATAAAAGGAGTGATGGCATGGGTTTGTGAGGAAACAGAAATCAAATAACCAAATCCAACCAACTGTGCAAGAAAACTGTTGCTACTGTTTCCATCTTCATATTTGGCTGAATGTGGATTTAGTGCTGTAAATGATTTACTGGTAAAAAAAAAATCGTCTGGATATAAAAAAAAGGGGGGGACTTGAAACTGAAGCTAACCAAATCAGAACCAAGCATAAAATCTCTGTGCAACAAGCATCAAAAACAAGGATCTCACTAAATTAAAATATTGAATTATTATAGGAAAATTTTTATTAAAATTATTTAGAATTTGAATTTTAGTTTTTCATTATATGTTTTGAAAATTTACTTACTGTGTTTCGTTAACTATTTCCTAGTGATTTCTTCCTAAAACACATCATTTAAGTTTCTTAAACGAACAATTCAATTTTTTTAATATTAAAAATTACGTATATGTTACATAGGGGGGCATAAAAATCTTAGAAAGGCTTAGGTGGGGCATGGCACAAAAAAGGTTGGGAAACACTGTGTTAACTGATGTTGGATATGCAGTATTCTTCGAAATATGTAAAGTGCATGGCCATCTCCCAATCAGAACCACTCGAGAAATTGAGGGTTCTATTGATTTTTTTTTTTTGACAATATTATACCTATACAATTCTGAAAGATAGTTTAATACAATTCTAAAAAGTAGTTTCATATTAAGTCTCTGCCTGTTTTTTTTAAATTTAATTTGAGATAAATAATCTTATTTTATGAAACAAATATGAAGTGAATTTTTCAGCATTTTTACTTTCAACATTAAAATAAAGAACGCAAAAGCACACACAGCCTACTGTAAGTCAGGGAGATCATTTATTATCAAGGCCAACGGCTGCGATTACAGCGTGGGGATAGCAATTTGGTCAGCATTGCTGCACTGACCACCTTTACTTCCCTAGCATGTAAAATATGCGAGTTTGACAAAAACAATGACAAATTAGGCAAATGTTCAGAAATATATTCAACTGCAGTAAACGCATTAAATAAACATATGTTAAATTACTTATTTTAGATAACGACGTTTTTTGGCAACGATTTAAAAATAAGTTTAGTTGTGGAAACGTCTTTTTCGAATACTGAACAAATGTTAAATCATTTTTAAAAATGATTTAATAGCACTTTCAGTTTTATCAATTGCAAACCTGCGTTGAAGTATTTATTTCTGACAATACTTAATAATAACACCACTTACCAGCATTTCTGCTCATCTGGTATCTCGTATTAACAGTATATCCATTTGATTCATCCAAAGTGAAGGTTTCTAAAGAATCATCCTTCATCTTTCTCATTTCTGGGCCAGAGCTTCGAATGGTAGCACTTACACCCACATAAGCCGACGAAGCGTTCGTCACTGTATCTAAAACGAAGACGTCAAAATAGTACGTTTTTCCCTTCTGCAATCCCTTGTAAAGATGCCATGTTTTACGTCCTATGCAAGACAGGTTGGCTCCATGTCGAATTGAATGGGTATCTGCATCATCATGATGAATCTGGTAAGGAGAGTATGCGGAGTTTATTGCATGCAATGAGTTAGTCCCGTAGAGATCAACTTCCGCTGAGCAAAGAGAGTTGTAGTTTTCTCTGTAAAAGAAGAAGGCATATGAGATGTTTGTATAATTATTAATACAGGGTTATTCATAATTCCCTCCGCCTGTAAACGCCATTTTTCTTTACTACAACTGGCTTCAGTGGTACATGTTACTGCCATCTACCGGCAACTGCTTAAATTAAAACTTGAATACTTTCGGAATAATTTCATATGTTCTTTCTTGCCACATTCGTCTTTGTGTTTTTACTATAACGCTTCGAAACCCCGGAGGGAATTATGAATAACCCTGCATATCTATTTCTGAATATAGTTTAGCGATAGGCTCGAGTTCCCAATTTATGTTTTATTTACAACCCTTTTAAATCTTCCATATGTTAATACATATAGTTTGTCTAAAGTAAGAACTCCCCAAACCATTCGTCTGGACCAGTGGCGGTGACTATGGTAACGAGGTATAACTACTTCAAGTAGGGGTGTGGGGTCTTTGTTTAGGACAGGTTTTGGATAAGGTCGGAAAGAGAAAGGGAATCTTTTTCTTCAGTCTACTGTGTTAGCCCTAGAGAGAAGAGAAAAGTTACCCTCCCTGAAATGAGCAATTCTTGTTTCCGTATCAGCAGACCTTGGGGCGGGGGGAGTTCTAACGGTAGACTAACTATACATCATACACGACATATATCAGTAAGATAGTCTCGTTCCAGACAGACTCCATTCAGTATGGTACTAGTACGGTAGTGACAGCAAATGTGATCCTTATATGTATGCCAGTTTTTCGTGAGACTTTTTAAAAGGCCCGATCTTCTTATTTTCTTGCCTTCTTACTTCTTTGTCATTATACCTCGAGATTTTGTAGATCTGCATCGTGAAAGGATCACTAGCACTGTCAATATCGTTGAATATAAGTACCATGTTATATGGAATCTGGCATCAAATTTGGCTATTGTACTGATGTATACAAGAGTGGAAGCAAAAAAGATCTGGAAGGATTGTAAATAAAATTTTAATTTTTTATGCATTTAGTGCAAGGCATATTTTTGCTGCTTTCATTTAAGTTCTTTTTACTCTAAAATCTGGAAGGATTTACGGATAACCTTGTTCTAGAGTATCGACTAGAATATCTTACCTATAATACCTATAATAATCTATTATTTACCTATCTAATTTTATAACATTTGTATTATTGAGCTCGTTTGCAGAATACGCAATAGCGAAATGTCGTTGTAGGTATATATCGGTTCTAGGTATATGTTGGAAAATCGAAATCATCGGATAACTGGAAGTGATTTATTGGATATATTTTTTTAAGTTTACAAACTTATACAATTATTATTAAGAGAAAATATTAAAAGTAAATTTCTACTACTATCGATAGAATTAGTACAATGACCTTTCGTTATTACGCATTCTGCAAACGAGCGCAATAATACAAAGGTTATAAATTTAGATAGGTAAATAATAGATTATTACAGGTAAAAAAGGAATAATTTAATAGATAAAAAAAGACCCAAGGTTATACTAAAGGTTATAAATAGGGACAGCATTTTTTTCGACTTTTTATTGCAAAATAGAACTTTAGAACAAAATATGAACTTCAGAGTTAAACGGTAATTTTGTAAAACTACTTAGTAAGTTACCAATCGCATCGAAATTCTTTTATTGTGATCAAATCTAAATTCACATTCAAACTATTTTCGAATCATAAATCACAATTTACAGCCTCCATACGAAACACCTACCGCTGTTCGCATTTACGCGATTCCCGACGCGATTGATTTTCAAAAGACTGAGATTGAAGAATTGCGATTGATATCCAAGCGACTCACGCATCAAACATAGCAATTCGTATTGACGGGCCTTATAAATCGCAATTTGTTCTAAAGCGATTTATAAAGGCGACTAAAAGATTTAAGAATCACAAAAGATTACTATTATTGACGATTACAAATCATTCCGATATAGGTTATTTTTGAATAATGTCGCAAGCAATTCTTTCAGATAGATTTGGTTGCAAATCGAAAGAAGATAACGGAATAATTTGGTTATGTAGAATTGCGATAGAGGCTAGTTAAGTAAAATCTCACACTTACTCCTAAAACCGAAATGCAGGTTAGATAAGCTATTAAATAGGATAGTCGAAAAGTTCTATTGCCTATTGCAGTCGTAACAATGTTTCATGCATGATTCCGAAGCAGAATCCTTTGACGTAAAAAATATAATTCACATAAGTCACATAGCAAGCAGTCTTATAGTTCATTGGATTTATAACTTTTAACTTAAGACTGAATAAATATCAGTTAACTTGAAGAAATACGTTACCTGTTGTTCGACGCAACGCAATATTCCAATGGTCTATTCGACAAGCTGGCCTTCCAAGAAATCAGAACTCGATTTCGTTTGATTTTAACAATTTGAACACCAGGTTCTGGAGGAAGGGGTGGATGATGTGGCATGTGGCTGATGGCACGAGTTGTCACCAATATCTTCGCACTGGATTCGCTGTCCGATTTAAGATCCAAATTGTACAATCCGGGAGGGGCTCTTGGATTGGTGTAAGATCGGCGTTCGTTTCCAATGTAAGTAGCTGAAGGAGATGCAGATGGTGGTCTGAGCACGTGATTTGACCAAGAAGCTGTAAGAAGAGAGCATATTTAAGATTCTAAGAGTGAACAATCTCTAAAAGCTTGAAAAATACAAATAATTAAATAATATTCTTGAAAATGTCATTAAAAGCAAAAGTTGGAACACATACAAATTAGAAAAATAAAGGATATTTCAAAATGATTTTGGATTGAACAAGTTATCTTTACTACTTTCATCAAACAGCGTTTCTTACATTCCTGGAATCGATAACTCTTTTAAATTTCTTCCGGCTTACTTTAAAAATTAATGTTTTGGATGCTTCTAATGCCATTAATGTTGCTTTAAGAAATGTTTGGTTGACTATAACTAATTTTACATATGTATATGTATTGTACAAGTCTTCTCTCCAACCAATTGGTACTTTCTTCAGACAACGTTTTTCACGCTCTTGGATTCGATAACTTCTTTATTAAATCCCTTCTGGTTTGCTTTAAAATTTAATAGCATTGCAGTTAAGGCTGCATATAGGATGTTTTGATTGGATTTGATTTCATATAGCACCTAGACTGTGTATTAATGATTACAAATATGAGGAAGGATGTTACTTCAAGAGAAAAACACAGACCTAAACACGAGATAAAAAAAAAAGCTGCATACTATCTTTTTACATCGAATGGTAGACCCTGAGACCACTAATAATTTTTTTGTGATGATTCGAGTCCAATTTTAGAGGTCCCGGACCAATGGACCACCATTATTTTCGAGCACTGGCTACATTTAACTGAATTTTATGCAAATATTTAATAGAAGTTAATAATAACAATAAAAAAAAGGAACTAGAACAAATATAATCAATTAGGGAATTGACAATAACAAAACAAGTTTGGGATCTTTGACGCTTTTTTATAATGACACTCAACTATAGCCCTACCTTAAATATCTCATATATAAGTCAAATCAATGAAGAGAAAAAAAAAGAAAAGAAAAACACAGAGAGAGAGAGAGAGAGAAACAGTTCAATAAGGTGCCATAAAAAATTCCTTTCTACAACTTCCTCATTATTCAGAATTTTTTCCGAGTGGCATTGACCTTGCAATAATCAAATGCAAGAATAAGAATTTAAGCATTAAATACTAGACTTGAAATATGGCATCATAAATTCACCCCAATAAGACTTAGAGAAGTTTGTAACACAAAGTTAAAAAAAAATGGGATTGTGAAATTTGATTACCTTAAAAAAAACTGGTCCAATCGCATAAATATATTGAAGTGACAGATCAACCCGAACGAAATTGAAATAAATCTGACAATAAAACGAACGCTTTGGATTAAAAGGAGTGTCTTCTAAGAATAAAATACGATAGTACACTTAAGCTTTTTATAGATGCAGTGAATGAATAATTTTGTCTAGATTAAAGGTTTCCGAGAAATTTTTGATCGCTGGTTTTATAACGAAGTAAATAAATTCTTTTAACGCTCCTTTGAAATAAAAACTATTTAAATTCCTTTTCAATTTTCGAAAAGATGTACTTCGAAACTATGTACTTTCGTACTTCGAGATGTACTTTCGATCTTTCGAAAGGTGTACAAAGAAAAATCAGTGCAAGGTTTAACCTTAATATCGGTACTTCTAACCGTATTATTCAGTTAAATGGTCGAACCAGAGACTCCTAGGATCGGAGAATGCTCAAACCATCATAGAAAAGGGTTTCAGCTAAAGGTGAACTATATTACGGCACTTCAAACCATATTGTAGCACAAATCAGTTGCGAACTTAATAAGGTATTAAAATGTTCTGCTTTAGTATAGTTTAAACCATAATATCGGCATCACTTAATGCATAGTGGCTGCAACTTTAAAAAGCATTAACCCCAAGCTAAATCAAGCTAAATCTAAGGGTGCGTAGCTAAATCTTTCAACGAAAAATCAGCACCTTTTAAGTACTTTTTAAGCACTCAAAAATATTTTTAAGCACTATATACATTAATAAAATGCAAAATAATTTTCAAACACTTTACATGATCTTGATAAAACCGTGCTAACCGTGGGAGGTTCTCGTGGTCTTCCTCTCCATGTAACGCAAATGCAGGTTAGCTCCATCAAAAAGTCCTCCACGAAGGCAAATTTCTCCCAATACTCGATTCAGGAGTTCCCTTGTCTTCTGGATTGGGTTCTAAATTACAAGGCAACGGAGTTGAACATTAGTAGTCGCAAACCCGAAAATTGGGTCGGTTGTTCAACGACGAGTATAAAATATAGTTCATCGTACACGGAAGTACAGTTTAGCCTTACTAAAGTTGCAGCAAATTTTCACGATAATATAGCAGTTTTATGGTATTACACTACATCGTGAAATAAATTGCGGCCCATTTGCACGATAACATGGTCTGAAGTACTGATGCAATTGTTCAACTTGGCATGTACTGAATATCTTAGTAAGGTTGTTAACGATTTGTACGATAATATGAATCAAGGCGCTGATAATATGATTATATCTTTAATTGATTTTCTGAAAATGTCTTATTAAGGAAAGTAATGTGTAATTAATTTTAAACAACCACATCTTTAAATAATTATGTTATAGAAAAACTCTAAGTAATCATAATTAGAGTAAGTAATCATAATAAGAAGATGCAAGCAAGATTTTAAAGAATTTAAGAACATTTGAAAAGGATGCAGAATTCTATATTTAACACAAAAAGGAAGTAATAGCAAAAGTTGTTTTTCATGCTGGAAAAAAAAAGTTGAAGTTGATAATTATGTAATAAAATATTTGTATCTGAGCAGCAGCAAGTAGAGGTCTATTCAAATTTCTCCTCAACAGTAGCGAACAACGTATGAGATGCATAAAAGTGCAAAATTCATAATACAATTTGCAAACAATGAAATATATAAATGTAAATAAAAAAATACAATACTTAACAGAAAAATTTAAGGAATAAGAAAATTAATAATTTAAAAAATCAAAAAATTTGAAGGTTGAAAATATTTGCGGTGTGAAAAAGAATGATTTAAAGAGCCTCCTTATACGAAAGCAATTTATGTTTCAAATTCATCACTTTTCGGTTCTTCTTTGTGATTTTAAGAAAGAATCCCCATAAATCTTTTGAAGGGACATTTACAGAAAGGGATTAGCAAACGCCTCCCTCAGAGTTATGGTATTTATAGATATTTTTCTTCCTAAAAATTCCCTTTCCCCCTCTTTACTTGGGGCACCAATAAGGGTCAAGCACTTACACATGCGGATTGTTCTCTAACAACGAATGTATTTTTATTTTGAAAATTAAGAAAAATAACTCGATTACTAGATGAAAGTCTAGAGTTTCTAGAGAAAGTTTTCTTGAGCATTTGTTAAGAAGGCAAACATTTAAATTTCTATAAAAATATCAATGATTTTTAGTTGTTTTTCTAAAATATTTTTTTAAAGTTTGAATGCGAAGGAAAACAGGAAAAAAAAAAATCTTGAATTAATTGCTTCAGGACTATAAGACCTGTTGTGAGAATCCTGAAACAAATATTCAAAGAAAAAAAATAAAACTAATGTGTTAATTGAAACAAATTTACACACATAAATCAGCCATCTAGTAATTTTGAATAATTCTGTTGATAGTAACTCTGAGCTTATAGCAATTCTGCTACAGATAACAGCGAACAAGACAGAAAACGTATAAAGGGTTAGGAATAATTCGTATTATAATATTTGCGGTAACAGTGTTTCATAAGAACTTAAAAATGAGCTGCGTGGTATGTCTGGCTAAATCTTCCATATCTAACAGTTAGGTTAATGTATAATGTGCTTTTAATTTTTAATTTCAAAAATTAAAAATTTTAATTTAAGGAGTTTCTTATAATTTCGTTTTCTAGAAAATAAAATTAAGCCGCTTTCTAAAGCTTTCGTACAAAAACATTTTTCTTTCAAAAAATAATAATAATAATAATAATAATTAAGCTTAGCACAAACTAAGGCCTTGAACCACAAAACTTCACATTTCAAGAAAGTAAGTTAATCTTTTCGGATTTATTACTAAAAAAGTACATCAAATTGTTGATCTAAGACGGATTCCTTAGATACATTATAACGAAAACAGCTCTGAAACTTGGATCTAAAAAAGACCATCTGCGAGAAGTGACATTAATTTTACACTTCCTAAATTCAAAACACAATTTTATTTACATAATCTATATTTCAACTAAAATTTTTCTGATTACTAAAGAAGTACATTTCATAGAAGTCGAAGCAAAATTCTTTAAACATAAAAACTTGACAATTCTTAAAACTTCGATCAAAGAAGACCAGCAGAGAGAAGTCAAAATAATTTATCATTTCTTAAGTTTCAAACAGTTAAGTTTTCCATAATTTATGTTTAAAATAACTAACTTAATTAAAAACTTTCTGAGGACTAGAAAAGTAAGTTGCATAGAAGTTGGATTAAAATTCCTTAAACATATCAACTTTAAAACTGACAATTCCTAAAATCTCGATCTAAAAAGACCAGCAGAGAGAAGTAAAATCAGTTTTTCACTTCCGTTATTTATATTTCACTTAACTAACTTAAATATTTCTGATGACAAAAAAAAGTATCCTTCAGAGAAGTCGAAGCAAAGCAATTTAAACAGAAAAACTTAGAAAGTGCTTAAAACTTCTCTCTAAAATGACCAGCTGAGAGAAATCAAAGTAATTTTTTTTATCCCAAGTTTCTAACAGAATTTCATTTCCATAATCTACATTTTAATTAACTGACTTTAATAAAAATTTTCTGATGACTAAAAAAGCAAGTTTCATAGAAATTGAAAAGCCGAACATAAAAACTTTGACATTTCTTAAATCCTTGATCTAAAAAGATCAGTTGAGAGAAATCAAAATAATTTATCACCCACTAAGTTTCCAACAGAATTTTATTTCCATAATCTACGTTTAAAATAACTAAATTAGTTAAAAACTTTCCGAGGACTAGAAAAGTAAGTTGCATAGAAGTCGAATTAAAATTCTTCAAACATAAAAACTTAGACAATTCCTATAACTTTGACCAGCAGAGAGAAGTCAAATCAGTTTTTCACTTCCAAAGTTCTAGACTAAATCTAATTTTCATAATCTACATTTCAAAGAACAAACTGAAATTCTTCATATTACTAGGAAAAAAAATTCACTTTTTAATTTATTCAGTTATTATTTTTTCTCTCTGCTTGAATCAGATATGAGTTGTAGAACTTTCCAAACTAATGAATCAAGCTCAAAGTAATCGCTTTCGGTGACTGAGAAACATTAATTAGCATTCCATTCTGACTCACGCTGTCTTTACATTGGGACATCAAGACACTTCAAAATCGTCAAAGTAAGAGGGATTTGCCCCCTATTTCAAGGCTCCAAAAGTGCCGCGTGCCACCTGGGGTATTAGGCAAACTCAAGAAACCCCAGCAATACAGACAGAGAATCTAAAATTAGCCTTTATAATCATTTGTCCCAGCTCCTATTCTCTGCTTGCATAAGGTGTAAAACGAGATGTTTTATAAAGAAACTCAGGCGAAGTCAATACTACCAGAGACTAAGCGTGCCATCTAGAAAAAAACAAGGATTTGAACGGGAAAAAAACAAAAAGGGGAGGGAGTCAAACTTTTTTTTATTAGTTTCACCAACTTCAAGCCTCACATTTTACGGTTGGCAGAAAAACGACAACGATTTTTATTACTTTTCTATTCTGTTTTTTCACCTTGTGTCATTCGGTTTTTTTAAATTATTCTGTCTGGAGTTGTGTTTAAGTCAAAATGGATGGACCATATTTTTAAACGTTTAGTGCTTGCTGCGCGTTTTTAATTCGAAGTCCTTCCAACAAAGTTCAATCACCCTGTTTTGGCAACACCTAGTTCATTTTCACCAACGTGTGTCAGGGAATATATTTTGTAAAGAAAAAGGTTATTAATTCGAGTGAAACAGAGATAAATTTTAAAGTTCCAGCATTAAATAAACAAGATTGGTGATTTTTTTTTTTTTTTTTTTTTTTTTTTTTTTTTTTGGAAAACGAATTTTAACTATTTTGGTTGACTGTTTCCACAACATTTTATTTTATTATTAAAATACAGCAGACAGTACTGCAATCATCTCTCCTACAAATATTTTTTGATTTTTACTCAAAATTGAAAAAAATATAAATACAATTTGGAGGAAGAAAAATATCTAATTAAGGACAAAAAATAATGCTAGATGAATCATTAAGTATAGAATTCGGGATTTAAAAAAAAAGAAATTAAAAGCAGTTTCATTGTCCAATGAATCTTGAGGGTAATTCTACAGTCGCCTTTGATCTAATTTTTGCTTCCGGCAATAAAACAGGCTTTATAGCTTTTAATATCGCCATCCTTATGAAGGAGTCGTCAGGTATTGATTAAGTCTTTATTTCTTCCTTGCTTAGATATTAATGTGCGATGTCTAGTGAGCACATTCTTTTAATTTCATATTTGACAGACTCTAAAAATAAATATTTAGGAGGCCTAAAAATAAATATTTTGACGTATTAAACAAAAAACGAACTCTAAATTCTTGAACAAATGAAAAAATAAACTTGAAAAACACATTTTTCTAAAGTATCAAGAACGCATAGAATTTAAGAAGGGTTGGAAGATTATTGCATTTATAACAATTGACTAGAAAACATATGAGCTCATCATAAGATACTATTAAAATAAAAATAGAAGAAACTACCTGAATGGTATGGGTCAACTATAGAATTTTGATGCATGTTGTGTGATATTCTCCACTCCAAAGTTGCATGAGAGGAACAGGGAGTAACTGTGACAGATATAGGTCGATACGTTCCTTCCAAAAGGAAATATAATCTGAAATTATAAAGAAAAAATATCCAATTAAAAAAAATTCTTATTGGCCCGCAGGGAACTATTACATTCTTCGCCACGGAAGATGGTGGAAATGCTGCTCATTTAACGTTATCTGGTGCGCCCCTGTTAACCTGAGCGAGTCTGAGTCAAAGAATATATAAGTGAGTCACATTATACATTCTTCGTCTGAGTCACGGAGACGAGCGACATTACCCACACCACACTGCCATTAGTCAGATACCCGTTCATAGAGTGGGCCACATTCGCACATCAGAGAGGCACTCATGCCCCGAGAGGGATTTGAACCCGCAACCATTGGCTGTGCAGTCAGGCACTCAGATCGCTTGGTCACCTGGCCGGCTCAACACTTAACTATTATATCATATTAAAGCCTTCACAGAGAAATTGAAATATTAAAATTTCGAAAAAAAAAGAAGAAAAAAAGAAGAGAGGAGGAATACTAAGAAAGTCTGTATTTTTTACAAGTGAGTCTGTATTCGTTGCAAAGAAAGTCTGCGGACTACAAGAAAAAGTCATGAAATTCCAGTTTCTTAAAGATTTACCAGTACACAGTAAAACTTCTGGATCAAATTACGGTATAAAGTACCGGTACTTAGGATGCATCATCCGTAAAATCCACTTCACCGTAAAATCCATTTTTTCAGTAAAGTATTATACTTAGAGTACTATACTTATATTATTACCGAAAAATTAGAGTGATTCAGTGATTTTTTGGTGATTATTACTGTGAAAATTCCGGTTTATCAAATTTTTTGTTGTATAATATGTTGCGGTAAAAATGCATTTTATGGTATAAAGTACTAGAACTCTGAGTGTTGGTACTTTTACCGTAATTTGATTCACAATTTTTTGCTGTAAAAACTACAGTCGTTTTTCGTATTGTACTTTGATATTTTTAAAAGCGAAAAATAAAAATAGTTTTTATCGTTCATAGGTAACGCAACTTAAAACTAAAAATTTTTTTAAATATAAAATTTGAAATGCACAGTAGGTATTCCTAATTTCACCATGTTTTTTAAAGTAGAATTATGATAGCTTTGTATTGTAATGGATTTTACATGGTACATTACGTTTTTTTTTAAATAAATATACATTAAAAGAAAAAAAAATATTTAATAGAAATACATTTCTGTGCACAATATATTTTATATTTAAAATTATACAAATTTATGCATAATAAAAAATGAAATATAATTTTTAAAAAACTGATCTAATTAGTAAAATAATTATGTTTCGTGTTCTTTAATATTTACTTTACAAATCAATAATTATAAAAATGGTTTCAATTATTTATTAATATTTTACGAAAATTAAACTATTAGAAAATATTTTTGTAAGACATAATTAAATTTATTTTTAAACAATTTATAGATATTATTATTAGGAAACAAACATACTAAAATAATTTTTCCCTTTAACTAATAAAACTAAATTATTCCTGTATATAATAAAAATATTTTATAGTTTAGCCAGAAAAACATTTTAAAATATTCGTTAATAAAATTTTGTACGAAATTACAATTTTTTCAAACATTTATAACAATGTCAGTAAATTACTAATACAAAGGAAAAAGAACTGTGTGCAGTGGTAAATCATTCTCTTCAATTTACTCAACCAAGAGCATAGTAATACATTAAGTATGTCTGTATATCCTTATTCTCTTTAATTTTCTGAAGTTGGATAAAAAAATTTTTTATGAGTGTTAGACTTGATAAATACAAATAACATGCTTAAAAAAAAAAAAAAAAAAAAAAGGAAAGCCTTATTTTTAGATTATCAATTTCTTAGAAATCTCCAAACGTGGGTTGATAAGTTCGGTGTTTCGTTTACAAACAAACGAAAGTTTTAATCAAAATGAGATCTAAGAAAGATATTTAAAAAAAAAAAAATCTTATGTTTATGTACAAGAATAGTGTGTTTAGCGCAAGATATTTCAGATTCTCTTAGCATTTTTTTTCACAGAAAATTAAAAGAACTAGGCATAATTAAGAATTAGACATTTTTAGATTTAAAAAAAAAATTCTTAAATTTATATTTTTTTGTTCTTGCGCCCTTTAAGAAAAAAAGAAAAGGGAGGAAGCTATAAAAATTTAGAACTCTAAAAAGTGATACTTGGTCTCTTAACTAAACAAATAGATTAAGAGCGAAAACTCTAATAACTGATAGTTAAACTGAAGCAACGCAAATTTCGGCAAAATACATACAAGAAAATAGTACTTTAAAAGTAAAGCAACATGTTAATATAGATTTTGAAAACACAAAATTAACGAGAGAAAAGAACGAGTGATGATTATAAAAATCATTGATTTACTCAACAAACAATAAGTATTTTAATAAGGAGATTATCCAGGAATAAAACAATTTTGATAACAGTTCCATATTTCTTTTTATTTTATTTAATCCTTTTAAACACTTTTATTCCCTGAACATTTTTATCCAACAATTTCTTCATATTTCACTTTTATAAATAATTGAAAATAAAAGATTGTCGCATTGACTCAAAACCTCCTAGAAAAGAGAAGGCCTTCGCACTGATCAGTAGTTCGACGTAATAAACATAAACTGCGCAATAGGGAGAAAATACGAAGGAAGTCACAACGTTCGGACAACTAAAAGATTGAATTCCTCCTTCATTGTAACCCGTGTGAATGCTTACTATCTTTTAGGAGGTATTGATTGACTGTTCTTAACCCCTTAACGATCGGTTAATTTTCAAGAAAACGGTCATAAAAGTGTCTATTTTTTTATACGCGTATATTATACACGTATTTGATTAGTGCTGACATCTAGTTTAAATTAAACTATCTACAATTACCTTAAAAATATCCTGGTATCGTCATCTGGTGTGTAAAATGAGAAATGAAATGTTTTCCGGGAAAAAGAAATGAATTAGTTTTATTCTTATTGGCGCGTTACTACAAAACACTCCAGCCCGGAAATATCACGGGAGCGAGAAGGAAGGGGTTAATACATATTTTCAGAATCTTTGTTAAAAATGAAGAAAAAAAATTTACACGTTAATAGTTACAAATAAATAGTAAAGTTATGAAAAAAACAAAATCTATCGAAGTCAAAAGAATCACAACTAAGGAATAAAACTGGTTTTTATATTTTTTATCTCTCAATCCGCGCTTGTGATTTGATAGAGTGTTTTTGTTTCTGCACAGTTAAAATATTAATTTTGAATCCATAATAAGTCCGTTTTTTTTTAAAATTTATTTAGCGTTTGACTAGGATTCTAAAAATGTATTTATAAGACGGTGATATTTTATCATAAATTGGAACTTTTTTTTATGAAACTTTTTATCTACACGGATAAAAAAGTTTTGCTAAAACGACCGTACTGTATGGTAATGACATTTCTGTCGAAAAATTCATAATTCTGGTTAGTAAAACCAAAAATAAACGTGGTTTAAACCATTCATTTATTACTTTTTTCGTTCCATTCTAAAGTAAAAGTTTATCGGAAATCGTAGTTTTAAAATTATAATTCTTATTGCCACACATTTAATAACAAATACAGATACTGAAAAGTAAATTTTACCAAATAAATTGTTTTCACTCCATGTACTAAGGTATAAAACTGCCAAATTTTGCCAACTATTCATTAAAACTATATCTTATCGCTATATTTACCAAACTCAATACCAAAGCGCTTTGGTAAAAAATACCGAGCTTTATTGTGTTCCCATAGAGCCAGAAACACGGTAAATTCTACCATATTCTGGTAGTTTTGACCATACTTTTTTCTTAGTAAAGAGTTAATGAATGCGTCGATGTTAATATTAATTATCTTAATATATATTTAATAATAATATATTACATTAATGTGCTTATAACACTAATAAATATTACATTTCAGAACAATAACTTACAGAGAAGTGTAATCTTTAACAAAAAACAAGTTGAGTTCTAAGCAACACATAACAAGAAATCCACTTTTTGAGGGTCAAGGTAAAGGTGAAGTTTTTATGGGGGTGGTAAATTCGCAAATCAGTAAATAACGTGATGCCTCTCTTCCAAAAACCGTTTTAACTGGCAAAGGACGGAATTAATTAGGTTCTAAGCAAATGACCTCGCTTTTAGGAACGCAAAAGAAGATCCGAAAAATTCTTAAGTCATGCAGAGGAGGTCCCTAAAAGTATGGAATTTGAGATGATGAGGGATAAAGGGAAATTGTAGAAATTCTACAATTAGTCTTTATTCGTTTTGCGGAATTTTGGTGTCGAACAGAATACAATCTGTGTTTATCTGTAACTGTAGAAATGAGATTAAATCACATGCTTCGTTTTTTTTAAAAAATAACTTATTGATCAATAGTAAATATATCAAATGTACGCAGTCTGTATTAAGTGTTCGGTTAATGTATTTTTTTATTATTATTTTTAAGTAGGTCTAAAAGGCAGTTTTTTCATAAAATCCAGAAAAATGATTTGAGTTAGCTTAAATATTAATTAATCTGTATTTTGAAAATAATTTAGTACATTGCAAATATACTTTTTTACTGGAATTTCTAAAAATGATTTTCTGAAAAAAAAATTTTGAATAATATTTATGGAGTTTTTTTTTTAAGAATGATGTGTTTTTAATAATGATTTTTTAGTCTAAAAATCGTTTTAAAAATTAAATCTACTTTTTTCGACGAGCGAAACAAAAAAGTTTTCAAACAAGCATATATTGCCGTACAATAGAAAAATCGGCAGTTAGTGCCAAAAAAAATTCAAAATTGAGATTAATTTGCGTCTTTTATAATTAACTACATATTGAAAAAATGGAAAAAAAATATTTGTCTAGCCACTTCTATTTAGCGTAGAGCACTTATGTTGTTTTTTCAATTGCAAGGCATTATATACGATAAGGAATTTTCGATTTTTGAAAAGATTAAGGTATGCATAGGCTTCAAACGAAAAAAGTATGCAAAATAAATATGTTATCTTTTTGAATTTTTTCATTTTATTTTCAAATATAAAAAGATAAGTTTCGAAGAAACACTGAAAACATAGTAGTTATAGAAATTTTATTAAAAAAAATTTCATGCGGAAAAATTTCTTGGAACACAGAACTTGTCTGATTAAAGATATGAGTGGGGAAACAATAAGTAACTACGGTAAGCACCCAACTAACATAGTTCTATTAATAATCTTAAAATGAAAAAGCAAACAATAGTGTAAAGTGATGATAAATGCTTAACAGAAATGACATTTTGATTTGGATAAAGTCAAAAGTATAAACCTCTTTCACCAAAAGCATTTAAAAGACAGAGGTGCAAAAATGAAGAATAGCTTTTGGCTTGAAACTATGCCAGTATAACATCGCCAAAACAGCAATAAGTTCTATTTTTGGGTGACCCTGGCGCAGTGAAAGTAGTGCATGAGACACAAGAAACAAAACAACTAACAGTTTCTTTGGATTGTTTGTTTAATTTTTTGAAACGTTACAATTACTCTTTCTGTTCACTTTTATCAAGTAGTCTTTCCTGTATATAACTACCTGAGATAACATCGAATCTGGGATCTTAAAATTCCGCTAATGCTTCGAAGAAATCGTTTAAACATCATTCGTAAATTTACTTAATGGAAGCCATTAGGAAGCTTCTTTTTGTTCTCTCGGTATATTTTTTTGAAATCGTTTACGTTCGTAAAGATTGTGAGTTTAGTTGACAGGCTGAAAAGTCTGTCATTGTGTTTCTTGATTTGTACGTAGAATTTAATATCATTGCTTTTATGACTGCTGTTATACATGTTTTAGTATTGGCTAATTTAAAAGCTTTCAAAGTTCACACAACTTGTAAAATATTGCAAAACAACAGTTAAAATTATTACTTCAAAAAGGTAGTAGCCTCATTTTTAGTTTTAAATTGCCTGGAATTGTCTCTTGCAACTGTGACTGCGCAATTATTTTTTTAATAAAAAAATCTCAACTGTTTCCTTTTCTTTTTTTTATGAAACAAAGAAAAAAAATAGAATTTTTCTATAACAAATAGATTTAAAAAAAATTAACATTAAAAATGAAAAATTTCGAGTTCATTTTGTTATTTTATTTAATAAACAAACTTTTTAATGTATTATTTTCGTAGTGAGTCAGTAATGTGAAACCTATTTTTACTTTAACATACACAAATATTTGTGTATGTTAATAACCGAGTTACATACACAAATATTTCATTGCTGTACGTTGAAAAATTTTCGATCATTATCTCATAGAACATTTAGAATTTAGAGGTAATACGAGTACAGTAGAATTTAGAGGCAATACTAGTACAGTAGAATTTAGAGGCAATACTAGTTATATTGCGTTGTACAAACAATTCCAAATATTTGTGAAAAAATTTTCTTAATATTCTGCAGGATGCAATACATTAACAGTGCACTGCTTCATGATTATAATTAACAATAACATGAAGAAAAAGGCTCGTAAACATACTTTTTTAGAATACTACATACTACAAGTGTTTTTAGTATACTACATACTACAAGTGTTTTTACTATAAACATACAAGTATAATAATATTGGATAGTGCATTTTTTCAAGCTTAGGTGTTAAAATCCGTTGGAAGTAGTGACCCGGAAGTCTCTCGACGAATTTCAACGCCTAGTGCCATCTACGCTTAGCTTTACATCGTCAATATCCATAGGCATGATCTTTTGAAATATGTTGTTCTTTACTGGATACCTGCAAGTAACGTCATCGTAGGTAAATCTTACACCTATCCAATTAAATCTGATTTAAATCACATGGTTAGGCATAATCACTTCACTTCTTTCTCGAGTTGCGAGCACCCAATTGTTAAGACTAAAATCGTCTGCATTAGAAAGGAAAAACAGGAAGAAAAAAAAAAGATTTGATGATCGTAAGTGGCGATAAAAACTTGCTTTAATTGTACATAAAAAGTTAATTTTCTTCTTCGAAATGACATTTTTATTTTATTTTTACATGTATTGCAGTTTGTATTTAAACTTAAAGATAAGTTTCTACATTTCGAAAGTATTTCATTTTAAAACGACTTTACATATTGATTAAAATTTAGAAAATAAATACATCGTTTTCACATTTACAAACTTCATCTCAAGGAAAGTTTCTCGAAACTTTTTTTTAAAAAATTTTCTTTCCTTTCAGATTTTGTTAAATCGAACATACATGTTACAAAATAACTGGACAATAGAACTAATAATTCGGATATAGTATATTATTTATACTTAACATAATAAATTTAATATATATTATATTAAAATTGGTGTTATAATAACTGATAACAATATAATAGTGGTTGTTAAATATTACATGGTTCCTTAAATTAGATCTGTAATTAAAAATTATATTACCGCACGTAGTGTCAAAAAAAACCCATTAATTACTGCATTATTTTTTTAGAAAGTAATGTTATTAGAAATTGTACGTAATACTAGCTGCAATTCTATACTTAATAAAAAAGCAGACGATTTATGTTAGCTCTACAATAAATACTTTAAATCAGAATTGATAAAAAGTTGTCCCCGTTTGCGTTAAGATTAAATAAACAAAATCCTCCTGGATATCGATTACATGAAAGCTTTGCTTTTCATAATCCATAATGAAATTTAAAACAGCGAAAAGGTAAATTTAAATTTTCAACGTTAAAAACCTTTAGGTAAAAGAATAAAATAAGAGAGGAACTTTCGTTCATACTCCATTTCGGTGAGGAAAGATATATTAAATTTATTTTTAACGTCAAAGACCAATGGTTGTTAAATCGGTGTAAAGTCACTAATTTTCGGATGCGATTTCTGAGTGAAGGAATATCTGAAATTTATTTTTTACCAGTTAATAAGTTTAGTTAATAACCAATAGTTATTTATAGGTTGAAAGCTAAAAGAAGGGCTCGATTCTGTAAGTGATTTCTGTGTGTAAAATTTCGTTACTATTTAATTTTTCAACGTTAAAAACTAGTAGGCATATATACTGAGAAAAAAGTAGGGTAAAAACTACTAGAGTAGGTAAAATTTACCGTGTTTCTTTCTTTATGGAAACACCAAAAAGCTAAGTGATTTTTTCTTCCAAAGCACTGTGATAAAGATTTTGATTAAATTAAGAATAAAACATGGTTTTATAAACGATAAAATTGTTCATTGTGGTAAATTTTAGTCATTTTATCACGCTACCTCAAAACATGTCATAAAAACCAATTATTTGATTTAATTTACTTTACAGTTTTGTAATTTATACTAAATGTGTGGTAATAAGAACAATAATTTTGAACACCAGATTTTATGGTAAACCGTTACAATATGAACAGAAAAGTTACCAAATGAATGGTGTAAATACGGTATATTTCGGTTTTCATTACCAGAATTACGGATTTTTTTTTCTCCAGAAATGTCTTTACCGTAGTATGATAATTTTACCAGAGTTTTTTTTTCCGTGCAGGTAAAACGATAAAAGAGGCATTCAGTTTCGTACACGATTTCTGTGAGGAAAGATGTGTTTCAACTTAAAAACTAGTGATAGTTAAAAAGGGAAAATAGACATTTAACTTTGTGCGGGTTTTCTGTATGGTGAAATTTGCTAAATTTAATTTTTTCAAGATAAAAAAATAATAACTTTTAGAGGTAAAAAACTTAAAACTCATTTTTGCATGTGAACTTTTGTTTGAAAAGATAAATGGAATTTGATTTTCCAGTGTTAAAAACCACTTGTCACAAGAAGTAAATATATAAAGGAGGACCACAATAATAAAGGAGGACCACAATAAGTAAATAGATAAAGGAGGCACTCACTTTCGTTCGCGATTTCTGAGTGAAAAGATTATTTAAATTTAATATTTCAACATTGAAAGACAATGGTTTTTAATATTTAAAAAGCTTAAGCCTAATTTCTTCTCATTAAATGGAATTTCATCGTTTAAAAAAATGTTTGTTTATAGGTAAAAAGATGAAACAGGCACTTACTTTTGTACGTGATTTCTGTGTAGCAAGATGGTTATTTCAGTGTCTTCTGGAATGAGTTTAGTATCATAATATATTTCATGCTTATATTTCGGAAAGAAAGGTTTAGTATGCTTCGTCGTTGATGTAAAATGATGATTGTTGAAAGAGTAACACAGTGATGGAAATACTAGTGAAAAAAGTAGCCAATATCTGCAGAAATACTTCATTTTGAATTCTAAAAGGAGTAAAAGAAGAAATAATTATGAACTATTGATATTTTCACAACTATATACAAAATACTCTATTTTTAAAAACATGGTTGTGATTTGCATATTTTTGCTGAATAAGGGAAGGAAAGTTATAATCAATGCTTACGTAAAATGCAATTTAATTACGTAATTACGTAAAATACTTACGTCAATTTTTTAAAATGCAAAACTATGTAACAACTACATAAGAAAAAACTCATTATATATATATATATAAAAAAAAAAGAAAAAAAGAATAAGAGTGAAATAAAAGTTGAATTTGTGTAGAGAAAAAGTTGGAAAAAGTTTGTATTAGGATTTTAAAAGGTCGACAGTTAAAATATAGAAAAAAAAATTCAAAATAACTTCTAAAGAATAAATATTTTAAAATTTTAAAAAACGGATCGATACGTCAAATTTTTTATGCAGTTGCATTTTATTCATATGTTTGAATTAAATCCTAAAATTAGATTACTACAGAATAAGTCAACGCAAATAACAAGGGGTGTTGTGATTTTCTTATATAAGGATGGTAGAGGGTGACGGCTTGTTCTTGGTGACAGGGAAGAAGGGCAGAACTATAAAAACCTGCTTGCGTAATTAAAACAATAATCTCGAGAAACTGAAGTGGTAAGATATTCAAAAATATGCAAATCGGAAATAGCAGTTGACAAGGTTCAAGGGATCAAAAATATGCACCCATTTTCCAAACTTGCCAGACGTAAATGAGAAGAAACAGAAGTGATTTGAAATATAAAACCTAAACTTGCTAACGAAAAATCGAAAACAATTATTAATAATTACAATTAACAATTTAAAATATAAAAAATACGTTCATATTTCAAATCACTTTGTTTCTTCTTATTTACGTCTGCCAAGCTTTTGAAGATGGGCACCTGTCTTAGAGAGCTTGAAACATATCGACTGTTATTTCCAATTAGTATATTTTTGAAGTGGCGAATGAAGTTTTTAATCAAGTAATAAATGATTACGTTATGAGCCACGATGGCTCAGTTCGATGCCGGCGATGGCCGGTCGATAAATTCCGCATCCGGCTTGCACCGACCTCAGTGCTAACGTGAAATATCCTCAGTGGTAGACGGATCATGGGTTAGAGTCCCCTTGCCGTCAGGATAACCATGGGAGGTTCTCGTGGTCTTCCTCTCCATGTAACGCAAATGAGGGTTAGCTCCATCAAAAAGTCCTCCACGAAGGCAATTTCTCCCAATACTCGATAGAGGAGTTCCCTTGTCTTCTGGATTGGGTTCAAAATTACAAGGTGAACATTAGTAGTCGTAAACCCATAAAATTGGGCTGGCTGTTCAACGACGGTTATAAAATAAAATAAAAATGATTGCGTTATATTTGAACACCCCCAAATGAGTGCAACAGAAATATTAAATAGGTTGATATTATTTTTGTTTAATTTAAAGTTGTAGTAAATTTTTTACGACAAGAAAAATGTTTATGACCCATTTGCTTAATGAATCTGAAAAATTGTTTTGTAATGCTTTCATTTTGTTATCACTGTCTAGCCAGCTAACATTACCGTTTAAAAGAGCTGCGAATTACTTTAACAGTTAAGATAAAAGAAATAAAAATAAATATGCTTGAAATTGTCTTTCCTGATGCTTTTAAGTTTGAAATTTGTCGTTCAAGATAACTTTATTAAATTAAAAAAAGAACAGAAAAAAAAACAAGATCCAGTTAAAAGCTCTAATAAAACGCGATCTCCTCATCTTTATCTCGCTATTTTTTTTTCTTGTTTTTCTTTTTTCCACATGTGTGTCACCATCTACAGCTAACTCCACTGGCAAAATGGAATCGCAAAAGTAAGTTAAATTCATTATACAAAACTAAAGGCACTGAACTTTCGCCAAGTCAAAAGCTTTTCATAAACTTTTCTAAAAACTTAAGAAAAAAATACAAAAAAAATTATTTTGATGGGAAAACACTGGTTAATTTCAAGTAAAAATAATATGCTGAGATTTAAACGTTAAGTGGACAAACAATCAATAATATTTTCCATCTTTCACCACTTGTTTACTATCAGATTTTGTGTGTTTTACACATTCATACAAAAGAATGTTTATAAGTTACGATAATAATATAATGTTTATAATAATGTTACATTTACAATATTTCACTTACTATCTTACATTTATAATATTTTGTTTACATTGTTATATTAATAATGTAAAGATCTATCTATGTTTATAACATTAAGAATTATAATTTTAATGTTCAAAATTTATAATTAAAATGTCGCGTTTATAATGTAATGTTTATAATAGTGTACTTATATACTAGCTTTATAATATAAATATTGAAAATGCTATGTTTATAACGTAATAAGTTTTTAATATTCCTTCAATATGTAAATGAAAAAGAAAAAAATTCCTTTGTATTGTAAATGTTACATCAACTTTTCAAAAAAAAAAGAAGAAAAAAAAGGTAACTAGTATTTTGATGGGAAAATAACATAGTTTGATTTCAAGTAAAAATATTGTTCTGTGCTTTATATGTTTAAGTGGGTTTTTTTTTTCATGAAAAATAGAGATCAAAAAGTTGTAAAACAGATCCCTTTTTTTTTTTGATAAAATTATCTAAGATAAAATGTAAACTATACAATGTATTTAAATGTATCATTTATTTTTTAAATATACTATACATCAAAATTTTTATGTGATTATAATGACTTCTTTTATTTTAAATGTTTGTCATAGAAAAAATAGAACAGCAGAAATATTATAAACAGAATTTATTTTTGTTCTTTTATTTGATAAAATTATTAAGACTAAAATAAGAAAACCATGTTTTATGTAAGTTTAACTCTAATTTTTAAATCATAATACATTAAATGCTTAAGACAAAATTACAGTTATATTATTAAAATTAATATTCTTCCACGCATTTTTACACTTTATTTTCGGATTCTATTTTTTTTTTCCATTTATATTTTTATTAAGATATGTGGGAATGGATTTTTAAAATAACGTTTTCATTAGCACTGATATAATATAAAAATAGCAATAATAATAAGAGATAGTTTTTATAATTTTAGATTTTCTTGCCGAAAGAACCATAACGTTGATATTAGCTCTGATATCTTATGAAAATAAGCATTAGTTTTTATACTCTTAGATTTTGTTTCTGAAAGAACCATGATGTATAGAAAAAATTAAAATTTAACTTACCCAATTGAAAAATAGAAGAAAAACGTTAATGAAATGAAATGTATTCTATATTTTCTTTTTTCTATGTTGTTAAAATTTATTCTTATTATGTATTCAAGCAAATAGTCATTTTGTGAAAAGACAGAAGAAAAATATGTAAAAAAAAAAGAAAGAAGAAGAAAATTGGTTTGGTGTTATAAAGTTATATATAAGTATTCTAAAAATTGTAATGTTTATTTTCTCTTTTATACTTGCTATTAAAAGAAAATGGGGGAACTTTCTTTGTATTATGGTTTAAGTTACTTATCAATATTGGTTATAAATTCGTTCAAGTTAATTTCCGCAAGCTTGAAAATTTTTTTAAAGTCAATGTATTCAAGCGTCGTAATATAAAAAACAAAAATGTATTGTTCTTTATCACAGAATAAGGCCACTATGAATTAATTATACTATAACCTATTCGGTAATTCTAAAGATAAATTACTTTGAAACACATGTAATATAAAAGTGGTTTGCAATAGTTTCGGAAACACAGAAAGATCTTGTAGAATGTATAACTTCTAGCTTTGTTCTTAAAAGAATACAAATTAAATCAGGGTTAAAGTCGTGGATGATAGTATTTATTCTACTCTGCGGTCACGGATAAAAATGAAGGATTGCATTTATTGCTGATGCCATCCTAACTTTTTTTTGTTTCTCAAATCTCATCAAAATAAAAACTCGGTCAGACCGGTAAGTTTGACCCGATTTTTGGAATGAACAATATTATCGTCTGAATTCTTTTTTCCCCCCATTCAGATTTGATTAATAGTCCCAAATAATGTAATTAGCTAGTGTAAGGTAACAATAATAGTTGGTTTGGACATAAAAATGTCGGCTGGTTAGAAATTCAAATTACAATCAGTTTATTGTGATAACCCATAAAAAAAAGTTCCACAGGATTGACACGCCCTTGGACAATGAGAAAATTTTTGATTATATTGTCACAACCGCATGATTAAATGGCTATTTGTTCAATCACTTTCTATTTATGATAAACGATTAACAAAGTGGATCAGTTTCTATTTAACCCTTTAGAAATAGATACCAATTTAGAGTTTTATAAATGGCCTACACCTGTAGCTGAGGGCGAAGAATAGAAGGACTGCTTCATGCAGGAACAAAATGCTTTAAGTACCTTTTTTACCAGATTGCGTTGTTTTGTTGGTGATTTATCACCAGTGACATGACTTAAATTGTGTGAATTGAAGGAGTTCATGACCTAATCCCATGAGAGTGATTCATTACTGTTTATGATTGAAATCTAACGGGAATGGTCTATAACAAAATTGTCCAAATCACCGATATGATATAAAATTGACAATCTAGAGACAAAATCAGAAGTGACGAAATCCTATAAAATCATCTTTAATAATGCTGGTTAACATGTTTTTCTCCTTAAATGCGACACCTTTCCGATAGGTGTCGAATTTTTTTACCTAAATGTGTATAAGTAAAAATCAAATTCTATTCAATTCTATTGTCTATTAATGTCTCATCTATCTGTAATCTATCTTAACAATCGCATTGCTTTTACTTTTCTATAATTCAGATCTTCACAATCATAGGCGGGATAGCCTGGTTGTTAGTGCGTTGGAACCATGTGCAAAAGATCGCTCCCCGCCGTCCGAAGACTCCCTGCATAGTAAATGGTGACTAGTGCACGTTAAATCTGTCGGGTTACAAAGCCTTCCAAGTTCCCATAACAAATAAATACCTCTGGGGGCACTGGATTTTAGATTGATCGTTCCATGGTTTAGGCCCAATTAACGATATGAGTCTGAATGAATGGGTCCGCTCTTCTAGACGGACTGTGACACGTGTGATTGAAGACAGATAAATTCTTGGCCATAGATGGCGCCATTAAAAAAAACAAGAAACGCACCCTCTGCCATAAATTCGCTAGGTTTCACCGAAGAGGCTTGTTAGTTAATTGGCAAATGGCATTAAAAAACAAAAACATCAACACCTACGACCAATACTAGGTTATTTTTAAGGTTTTAAAAATCAAATTAAGAATATTTTTCTGCAGAAGGAATAATTAATTTTGATTAATTACTATTAATAATTATTGCTATTAATACTAATCTTCATTATTATTCTTAATTGTTATTATTGACAATAATGATAATTATTTTTAATTGTCTTTATTAATAGTAATTATTATTTATTTTATTTGCCTGTATAATTGTTCATTATTATTGTTTATTAGTGTGCTAATTAATAGTGCCAGATCTCTAGCATTGTTTCCAGATACATATCTTGCAAGCTTCCGTTATTATCACACTATAACAACAAAATAGTCAAAAGTATTTTAGTACCTACTTTAAAATTGTGGTAATTTTGATTATAATTAAGAAATTTTTTTCCATAATTTTGCATATTTATAATATTTTATATGGGGAAAAATAATTAGTTGTTATTAATTACAATTAATAATTAGTGTTATTAATGACAATAATTAGTAATTATATAATTGTCATTTATATTTATAATTGTTAATAATTATTATTTATAGTTCTAATTAATAACGGTAGATCCTTAGTATTGTTTTCAGATACATATTATGCGAATTTTTGTCATTATCACACAATGACAACAAAATACGCAAAAGCATTTAATTGCCGCATTTGAAATCGTGGTGATCTTATTTTTTTTTAAACTTTTACTTATAGATCTAAATTTTGTTGGGAAAGGTTATCTAGCTTAACCATAAATACTTTTCTTAAGATTACCAAATTATCGACGAAAGAAATTATTCACTCCGTTCTATTTATTTTTCATCTTTAATATAAATCATGAATATTTAAGTAGATTAAAAAATCAGATAAGATAAAACAAAAAATAAAAGACAATAATACTATTTATCATTAAGGAGGTTATCTGTCATGTTACTAATAACTATCACGAATTTTAAAAATAAATATTCAAGCAATAATAATAATTAGTTATGCACTTTTAAATTAAAGATAATTTTAGATTGGAATTGAGGTGTTTTTGACTGATGTTTCTAACAAAATTTTATTTCCAACAAATCCATCATGATTTACATACTGGCTGTCATGCCTTAAAATATTTTTATAATCTATTGCTCAGGTTGAAATATTTTAAATTCATTTTGTTGTTTTAAAGGAGTATGAGTGAAAAAGAATAATTTTAATTTGAAGTTTTCTTACGCTTGTTTCTTAAATGACAAAAACATCAACATTCCTAATTTGTCTGAACATATGTTTTCGAAAGCGAAAATCAGCGAATTATATTTTTTTATCAGAAAAACTCCCTAATTAATCATTATTAACGTCGATCAATTTTTTTTATGAAAAAAAAGAGAGCTTACAGAAATTATGATAAATTAATAGTCATTTGATGGATAATTTGAAGTAAACGAGTAAAAAAAAAAAGTTTCTAATATATTATTAACAATCTAGTTTCCGCTTTTATGTCTTGACCTAAAATTTCCAAACCATTTTAAAATAACATAGTGTACCTTTCAATATTTAAAAGAGTCGCAGCCGCAGATTCAAAAATTTTCCGCCAAGCACGCTCCTTACCTAAAATTATTAGATAAAATAATACGTATGTATTAGATATTTATACTTGCTGCTTAACAGCCCGCATAAATTCAACTACATAGTTTAAATACCAGGTGGGAACTCAAGATGTTTTCCAAATTCCAATTTGTATGAAAGTTATTTCAACAAATTTCAATTAATTAAGTTATTTCAATTAACTGCTTTTTCTTCCAATTTTTTCTCACTTATTTATTGGCATTAATCGATTTATTATTTGTACTTTGTTGTAGTAAAATTTATTTCCCTCTCTCGAAATCTTTGTTTTACAAACTTGCGCTCAAACTGATGTCGAGACTAACTAAAAAATGAAAGAGAATGAATGAAGAATTCAATGTTGCCAGATATAAACATTAATATTTGCATTGAAATTTTTGAAAATGTAAAGAAATTAATTAATTAATGTAAAAACTAACAGAGAGTTTAAAAAAACACTTCCAATTTGAATTGTTACAATGACAAATGGTCCTCTTTATTGTATATTCTTAACGAGTAAAATTATTTTTCATTTATTTCTTCACATTACATCACATCCATATGCCGTATTATTCAATTAAAAAAAATTCGAGTACAGTTGATTAATTGTCACACAGATTTAATATTTCATTTCGTAACGATAAAATGTTCTAACATAAAATTATAATAATTATATATTATATTTACAAAAGGATTTTTTTTTAAAATATCGACTAAAGAATAAAACATTGATAAATGAGATGCAGTCACGAGGTCTTATGAGCAGAGCCTACTAGTATAATATAATGATATATAATACTAGTATTTATAGTACTAAAACAACTGGAAAAAAAGTCGCCATGGATAGAAGGCGTTGGAGGCTACGCGTGGTTGAGGCAGCCAAGGCCTGTAAGGGGCTGTCGTGCTGAAGAAGAAGAAATAATAATAATAAGAAGATTTATAGTACTAAGTATTGCGTATGTTATAATAATAGTATATGTTTATATACATTATAGAATATATAGCTTGCAAATGCACACTTAAATGTCAACATCAACTTTTATTTGATGTGCACATTCGTTTCAAAAATTATTTTTAAAAAAGTCGACGAATTTCGAGCACTCAATATTTTCAAGACTCGTCAAGGAACTAAAAAAACAGGAAAACAAAACAGATTTGAAACGGAAAGCGTAATGGAAAAAGGGAAATAAATAAAGGGTACAATAAATGAGAATAAAATCCGCAGAGACCGAGAGAGGCAAATCTTGGCAGGGTTCATTTTCCGCATTATGGAGAGGTGGTCATGTCGTTTACTAGGGATTCGCTATTTTTATGACTGAGACAATATCCCAGAGCATCAAGATGAGCTGAAGCAACAAGAGTGAAAAGAATTGTGGCATTAATTTAAATTAAAATTTTACTCAAGGTTCCCACAATATGCGGAAATAGATGATATAATGAATTCTTGATGATTAAGTTATCTATTTTTTTTACCTACAAATTACATTTTGGAGCTGCATATAATTCTGTTTGCCCCCATTTCGGGAAGTAAATATTTATTTTATTATAGGTAGAGACTAGTGTATTACCCAAATAACTTTTAAGTGGTCATTATAAATTTTTCCAACAGGAATATTATTTTCAAAATATTCAACAAAATGCCACCTGTCAACTCAGAAATAAATCCTCCAGCACAAATCGCCATTGAAAAATGAAATTTGTACCCCATAAACTTACTTTACATTTCTGACATTTACTCACGATGTATATTTTTAACGAAATAAATCTTCCGAAAAATTAAACGAACAAAAAAAAGGGGGGATGTTACTTTTAATCCCCAAAACTTCAGAATGAATTACAGGAAGCGGCAAGATGCACTTTAAAAATAGAACGTTTTCACATCTTCTGCCCTCCTACCTTTATTTCATACTTAGTTTTAGCTCGTTTTTATTTAAGTCAGGAATAGTAAAACTGTCGAAAGAGGGGCTCTTTCTGGCTTATGGGTCTGCCTTTCGTTCTGGTGGAGATGACACGTTCATTCACGATTTTAGAATAGAACTTTTTTTTTTTTACAACTGCCTGACAGAAAGGATTACATTAGCTGCCAGGTTAAAAGTGGTAACGATTGTACAGGAGTGAAATATGACTATTAGATAAGGCATTCCTCTTATAGATTAAAAAAGTTCTAGGCACATTCTGGTTAGATAGTAGGTGATGAATACTTAACAACTTCTCTGAGTATGCAATATTTCTAAAAATATGCAGTAAAACTGCTGCTACAAATAGACCTTTCGAATATATCTTTTCCCTGCCGTTAAAAGTATAATTTATAGACTGGGGAAGAAATAATAAATAGTATTATGATGGCAGATAACTTACCTATGAGAAGTGAGGAAAAAATATCTTTCAACACAATAAAAATATTCAAAATGAAATCATATCTCGTCGTGTAAATGGTGAAGTAAATATAAAGGTTATAAAACTTATCATAACCTTTAATCATTTGCATATTTCAATCGGTACGCTAAAACAATCGCCTCTTTAACTAGGATTCGTTCAAGGAGAAAAAATTCTGGTAAAATTACCGCGCTATATAGTAATGACACTTCGGTTAATTAAAAAAAATCACAATTCCGGTTTTACAAAACCAAAATTGCGGTATTTAAACCATTCATCGGGCAGTAACGGTTAACCAGAAATTCTGGATATTAAAATTACAGTTCTTATTACCATGCATTTAGTGAAAAAAAAATACAAAACAGAAAAGCAAATTTAATCGAATAAATGGTTATGCTATGCCTTAAGGTATCATTGTAAAATTCCAAAATCTTACCACATTTACTATCAAACACAATAATAAAACCATATTTTATTGTTAAATTCACCATAAGTCATTGCTAAAGAGCTTCGACAAAAATTGCCGTTCTTTCTAGTGTTCCCATAGAGTCAAAAACAGGGTAAATTTTAACATATTTAGGTACTTCTGACCGTACTTCTCTTCACAATTTATGATATGTCAGATTTCGTTCGACCGCGTTTTTGTTTAGCGTTCTGTCTAAATTACAGTTCTTATTACCACGCATTTAGTAAGAAATACAAAAGTGAAAAGTAAGTTTAACTGAATAAATGGTTTTTATTCCATGCACAAAAAAATCATTATAAAATTACCAAATTTTACCACATTTACCAAATTTTAACACATATTATCAAACTACACTTCCACTGGTGGACGAAATTAAGTGATGGAAGACATTTTCCCAAATATCTCAAAAAATACTGAATATAAATAAATGAAATTTGGTATTTATATAGCTTATTCCATGATAATAAAGTATGCCAAACAAAAATGAAAGTGCCATTCACTGGCAAGACCTATTGCCAATAAATCCAATGTAGTCTGAACTTAAGGATAAAAGATGACAATAAAAGTGAAGCTTGCACAGTGTGTGTTGCCTCTAGTATGGTGTATGGTCACCTCTGACAGACAGACAGCATGCACAACGAGTATGCATGCTGTTAATAAGGGAGTTAAGGAGGACTTGTGGAAGAACCTCCCATTCTTCCACCAGACCAGAGCAATTTTTAACTCCAGAATGGTTCTGGGGGGAGGTTGGCGCATCGCAATAGCTCTCCCAAGAGCATCCCAAGCATGTTCAATAGGATTCAGGTCAGAGGACTTGGCTGGTCAATCCATTCGTTGAATATACTCGCCTTCCAGATACTCATCAACCATGAGAGCTCTATGTGGTCGCACATTGTCGTCCATAAAAATGAACTCAGGGCCAACAGCGCCCCTGAAAAGACGCACATAGGGCTTTAGGACCTCCTGCCTGTACCTCTGGGCATTCACGAAACCCTTGTCAAACACATGGAGCGGTGTGCGGGTATCTTGCATGTGCGAATGAATGTGCGAAAATGCTTTCCATCTCTTAATTTTGTCCACCAGTGTATATTTCATTGTTAATTTTATCAAAACCGTTACCAAAGCGTAATGTAAATGGAAGGTATATAGTTATAAATAAGAAATCACAGGGCACAGTGTCTTCGTTGAAGCTGCGACCTATGACTGTTACGCATAAAAATGGTATTATTTAAACTAAATGTAATTAAAAAATAAAAACAAAGTGAAACAATTGAAAAGTGTGAATAATTGAATAACAATCCAAACATAATGTGCTGATAGCTCTTTCCATATCTGCTACGTATTAAAATATTACGGCTTCGTATATTTTTTGCTTCATGGAGATCCGCTGTCTGACAATTGAATACCTGATAGTGACATCAAGCGTGGGCAAATCGTGACATTTGTTTAAGCCACGATTCAGAAACAAATAAGGTTTGACACAAACGCGTGACGTCGCTTCCTGGTATTCAATTAAATCTGATCTGAAAAGTGATTCAGCGTGATATTAAACAAAGCGTAATAGCTGCAATGTGAACACGCCATGCACAATCATGTGATTACAGCGGTATTATTCTTCTCGAGTTGCAAGTACGCAAGTTTAAAAAATAATCTATGCAAAAATAAACAAAAAAGGGCAGTTTCATTTCAATGCTACAGTTACAGCATTTTCCATCTTTCAGGCTGCAATTCCTAATTAGAGATTTTTAATACATAATTATTTTTTTTTTACCAGTTCATTTTACTAGAAAAAATAGCCCAGTTTACTATTCTAAAAAAATTAGAATTGAATTGATATCATTACGAATAGACTTAAATTTAGAAGATTTTTTTTTGTCTGGTAAACAAATACATAAAGATTATAAAATATAATACAAAATAAATCTAAACGAAAGCATTGAACATCAAGTTAATCAAAATCACCTCCCTCACTCAATGTTGTTCTCTAATCTAAATCAAAACTCAATATCTAATAAATAAATTCAATATCTAACTATCAAACTTAAATATCTAATTTGAATCAATCTAATTAAAATCGTCATGGATAGATACTAACAAACTAACTATTATTCTTAAATATCTCATTTGGGTCAAAACTCAAAATTTGATATTTAATCAATCAAATCAAAATCACCCCGCATAGACAATCAATATTATTCTTAAATATCTAATTTGAATATAAACCTATCAAATCTTTATATCTAGCAAAATACTTAACTATCAAAACTTAAACATCTAATTAAAATCAAGCAAATCAAAATCACCTCGCATAGACAATCAATATTATTCTTAAATATCTAATTTGAATCAACACTTTCTCTCATGTAGTTTGAGATGCACAAAACTTAATACATATTCATCTCATAGTATTTCATACTATCTAACTATCTCATAAAAAATTTCTAAGAAAAAGGCATCATTTATTATTTTCAAATGCTGTTGCTGTTCTTATATTTTTTTTCTTTTCTTTTCGTGAGTGAATTTCGATGGGAAAGTGAAAACAAACAGATTTTCACTTTTGACCTAGATGTAGATATGCTTTAAAAATTTCTTATAAAGTGAATTACAGAGCAAAATTATTAACGATTTCACTGAATTCAACAATAAGTTGATATAATCGCTATTAAAACTCATGAAAGTTATTTCTCATCAGATAAACGATGTTTTCATCAAAAGTAGGTTAAGCACCGTTTTAATATATTTTTCCATTATTTACGTTTTGGTAAAAATGAAAAGGTAATTAAACGTTATTTTAAACAGAACATAAGGGAAACATTTTCTAATTTCTATTAAAAACCTAAAAAATGAAAGAAATATTAAAACTAAACAGTGATGCCTAAATTTTACTATTACGTTTCAATCGATTTTCCTAAAATGTTATATTTTATTTATTTTTTAAATACAAAATAAAAATACACAATGATAACCAATCGTAACGTAATGATTACATGATGGCTAATCATAGAAAAACGTTACATGCTGTAACGTTTTTCTGATATAAAGCGTTAATTTTAAACTAAATATACTATTTTGTAGTAAACAGACTGCACTTAGAGGGGGAATTTTTTTGGGGGGTATTTAAAAAAAAGTTATTTATTAAAAAAAATATTTTTAAAAAAATTGCAAACTTGGCGAGATTTCTTCACTTACATGAAATTTGTTAAAAATCACTGAATAATTCTCAATTTTTTGACATTTTTATGAACTCAAATAACTGAATAACTTTTCAAGTAGTAAAAATTTAAAGTTACGAATACTTTTTATTATTAAAAATCTGTGGCGTTTCATAACAACATGTTGAGCTATTCTTGTGTTAAGTGCAAAACTAACTGAGGCTGCATCGAGATGGGCATAGCTCAACAGTTATGAACAACTGTTACGAGTTCGCAACAGTTTATATGAAGCTCTTTTCCTTAAAATTTGGTATATAGCTGCCACCATTTTTGGTGTTAATGTAAACTGACATTTTTTAAAATGCTCGTAGTCACATTATTTATTTAATTTTTAACTGTTGTAGTTTTATTTATTTATTTTTTTTGTTTGTTTGCTCACTGACAACATATATAGCACATTAGAATCAATTGCACAGTTGCACCAATTCTTTCAAACAATTGTTATTTTGTCAATTATATATAATTTTTTTGCACAATAACTACAGTTCTGTGGTTAAAAATGTATTTAGTTTACCTCAACACTAAAATTAGAGGCAACTACGTAGTCACATTATTCATTTAATTTTTAACTGTTGTAGTTTTATTTATTTATTTGTTTGTTTGTTAACTGACAACATATATAGCACATTAGAATCAATTGCACAGTTGCACCAATTCTTTCAAAAAATTGTTATTTTGTCAATTATATATAATTTTTTTTGGAAAAGGGGTTGGTTAAAAACGTATTTAATTTACCCTAACACTAAAATTAGAGGCAACTACATGCCAACAGTTTTCCACAGTGAATGAAAAGAAAGCTTTCTCAAAACAATCTGAAAAAGAAGTACTATTATTATTTTGATTTAAAGAATCTTTATGTTCGAAAATGTAAATCATTTTAGTTTTTACTTTTTATTATTGTTACTACTTTTTATTTACTTTCTATAATCTAACAATTAATTATTTTAAGTTGATCGATATGAATTTTGCTCCTGGCTCGCACCGAACCCAGTGTTGACGTAAAATTATCCTCAGTGGTATACGGTTAGAATCCCCTTGCCACCGGGCTAACCTTGTACGTTTTCTGTGGATCTCCTCTACATATAATGCAAATGCCGGTTAGTCACTGCGAATGTCACGAGGGTCGGAGAGTGATAGCGAGCAGGTAAAATAAAAACCTGTTTCGAACCTATTGTAGTCTAAATCCAAAATAAAATTGCCTGGAAAAGGAGAAATATTACCTGTTTTTAACATTACATAAAAAAATCTTGACAATTAAACTTATCTTAATCAAACTTACGTAATTGTGTCCTTATACAAACTTAAAACTATTCCTTTCAAACTATAAAATGTTTCAAATTATAAAGTTTTTGTTGAGGATTAAAACAGGTTTCCATCATGAAAAGTTTCTAGCACAAATTGTTACTGTTGGTTTATCTGATTCTCTTTTAGACTAAAATAATTTTAATTTTCAAAAAGAAAACCGTGAAAATTCTACGCTAATTGAGTTTTAATCCCACCCAAGTTGAACTCAAGAATACAATGGGGATTTTTTCTTCTTTTGTTTTCGGATAAAGATTTTGATGCCAAAACTTGAAATAGTAGGACAACAGCTTCTTGAACAAGACCTGAAACTGTCAACTTTTCATGTTACAATTTGATAGAAAATAAATATAAAAAAGAAAATAATAATAAAAGGTTCATTTAAGCTTGCTTATTTTGTGAGTTAAACGACATAGGAAAAATAACGATTTTGTTAAACCCAGTAGTATTTTTTTTTAATAAGAAATACGTTCGAAAAAAACAAACAAAAATAAAACACAATTTTTTCAATTTTGTTTTAAAAGTTTAATAAACTTTTTTTAAATTTGCTTTTAACAAAAAAATAAATAAATAAATATAATAAAACAGTAATTTTAAGATAGTGATTGCAAAATTTCTTTCCTTTTCTTTTTATAAAACTAAAAATACTTTACTGAATTTGAACGTGGAAACTTTTAATCCAAGATTTGTAACACGCCTACCCCAAATGTCACACGAAGGCATTCTAAGTAACACGCAAATCCCTCCTGAATATATATACAGTCAAATCCCGCAATAGTGAACACGGTTTATAATGAACTACCGGATATAGTGAACGAAATGTGCTCCTTAATTACCAGTAGAAAAAAAAATAAAATTAATAAAAAATAAATTTAAATTTCATAAATGTAAATGTCTCTCGGTTTTTCTTTTTTTTGTAGAGATTTTGTAGTTTTTAATGAATACTTAATTTCATTGACAATTTAAGATTTTATTAAACAGGTATTCTACTAGTAAATAAGAAAAAAATGAACGAATTCCATATCGTCATTAAATGTTGAAGTTAATAATTTATTTAGACTACTCAGTAATATACAATTAGGTTATATCTATTAGTTTCTGGTTTCAAGTTAGATTAAAAACAAACGGTTTTCAAATTAAATTCCAAAAACACAAAAATGGAATATGGTCAGGTGTGTGACCCACTAAAATTAATTTCTTAAAACAAATATCTATTTATTATTTTTTATGCAATACATATTGTCATTATTGTAAACATTTTCTCTGAGTTATTATTGAGCTGTCAAGTTTCAATTACAATTACATAAACACGGCTCAGTGTCGCTTGACATGTCGGATATTCGAAACGTTGACAACAACTCTTCACAAAATCGTCTGCGTTCTCATTCTACGCCTTAAGAAAATATTATTAAAAAATATATATGATTTCTTTGGAGAAATATACTTCACCCCTTGCCTCCTCTGCGCTATATTTACGTAATAGGACAGCACAGATGATAAATGGGTTTATTCATAATTGAATTTCTTTTTTCTTTTTTCCTCTCTCAAAAAGTTTTTTCTTATAAAAGAACTTTGCTCGAACTTTTACGCTTGATTTATTTGATGATATCATTTGAGTCACCGAACATGAAGCCGCAGGCGATTTTTGATATCTGATTCTGTAGAGTAGGGTTGAGTTGTTGATAATATAGTTCGTTTTTGTTTCTTTATCGTCTGTTATTTTTGAATTAAGGTTTATTTATATCACACTCCTCTGAAATCTGTATTCTTTTTTCCTCAGAGAATGATACATTTTAAGAGTATTTTCAAAAGAAGAATTTAATTAATTTTTTTCTAAAAATTGTAATGAGAATAAAAAAATTAACATGCATTAAAAAAAAGTAATTGAAAATTAGATAACGTTTTTAAAACACATTAATCATGTCTCAAGGGTTTAAAATAATTATTTACTCTCACACTTAGAGTGATATAATTCGCAAATTCAAGTAATAATGCAATATAAATAATGTAAGTAAGTAAAAAATTATAGTAATTATTTTTACAACTCATGAATTTAATTCAGCTCATTATTTCCAATTTTATAGGGTAATACGTAATAGACAAGCATCATCATTTTATATTGATTGTAGTTAAAAATCAATCAGTAACATACAATTTTTTTAAATTTTACGGTTTGATTAGGCTTTATTTCACTTTTTAAAGTGAAGTTACTTCTAAGTTTTCATTTATTTAAATGCTTTAAAAAAACTTTAAAGCTTTTATTTTACTTTATTAAGAGCATTCGTTAAAATCTTACTTTTAGATAATAAATTATTTTTCTGTAAGGGGATACCCATTACCCATAGAAAATGCACGTAGCACAGTGAATACGAAAATATCAAAATACATCTTATTTTCCTAGTTTTGCTTTCACCTTCTTTTGCCTTCACATTTTATATCTTTTTATATTTTTTGAACTTTGAGGGACAATTTTATTTTCTTTTTTGTCCTGAAGAGTTATGTATTCGCGATATCAAAGTATTTTCATAACTTTTTATCAGGCATTGTATTTCCCTTCCCTAAACCTACGTCAGGTAAAGTCACTGATATTTTCTTCTTATGTTATTTTTTATTATTTTCCGTGGGTAATATCTATGCGTTGCCCGATTTAGCCATATGAAGTTATGCCTACACGCTATATTTTCTTAATATTTTATCCCTTTAAGGTTATTTCTATTCAGTATTTTTTTCACGCCTATTTTATAAAACGACGGTTATGTCTGCTGACATTTTGACCACTTATTTGAGACATTTTTATTTAGAATGTGTATAAAGCTTGAAAATAAATTCTTTCTTTTCATATTTAAAATGTAGAATGGACATCTAACTATACAATAATAATAGATTATTAAGGAAAAATTTTGTCCCTTTTTTCCTTTTGTCTTTTAATACTGCAACTTTAAAAAATAAATGTCTGATTATTAATTTCCGTGATTATTTTTAATAAGCTATGAGATTATTCAGAACAAATTTATTATTGGGCTACATATTTTTTAATCCTTAAACCTTTGCGTGAAAAATCTTTAAATCAATAATCTTTAACTTTAAAGAATAAATATCTGATTATTAATTTCCGTGATTATTTTCAATAAACTATGAGATTATTCAGAACAAATTTATTGTTGGGCTACATATTTTTTAATCCTTAAACTCTTATCGTGAAAAATCTTTAAATCAATACCTACCGACGCACAATATCGGAATGTATTTTTCTTATTAAATCAATCAAGAAGGCAGAATATAATTGAAATTGATGCAATTACATATTTCTGTATTTCAATGGTAGTGTGCAAGAAAAAAAAAATACGCCTACATACATTCAACCTAATAAAGAGATAAACAAACGTCGTTTTGATTGACATTCCCTGCCCAAAAAGAAATAGCGTTTTCATGTTATTTAGCAAAAACTGTATGACAGTTTATTAATTATCGTGAGCAAGCGGATTAAGATTACACGCAGAAAAGAACTTCCTCACAAAATTCTGTATTAATTACAACGAAGAGATTTTCGAAATTTTGGCGAAAGCGAGATATGTAAGCTTTTAAGAAAATTCAAACTCGCAAAGGAAACGACTGGCATTAACTAATTTTCCGAAAAACGGAAGTAATGTATAAAAATTTTTTATAATTAGGCAGTGTTCCCCAACCTTTTTATCACCGCGGACCTGTCAACGTTTGATAATTTTACCGCGCCCCGCTGTAGGGGGGGGGGCTGATTGTTTATATTTTAGATTATTTTGATTTAATTTTACTTTAATTGTATTTAAACATGCCTTCAAAATAAAATACAGTTACACCAAAAAATAAATATAAAGTGATTTAACCTTTTAACTTACTAGAACGTTAAATCAATGAGAACCCTGAGTTTGTTTTTTTATAATGAGACGGTTTCATCTGGGGGCAATCGGAGACAATGATACATTATAAACATTAAAAAATTTATATCACTACCTTCGGGGGCCCCTTTTTTTTAAATAAATAAAATTTTAATGGAGCACAGATATTTTTAATTTGGGGTATAAACTTAGGAATTTAAATTCAGTTTCATTGAAATGGACTGCCCGGTACCACTTGAACCACGGACCGGTACCGGTCCGCGGTCCGGGGGTAGGGGAACACTGTAATTAGGGAATGTTAATTCGAATATAGTTCGTTAATTAGTTTTATTACATTACTTTTGTGAAATATCGCAATATGAATAATTGACATTTACAACATGCTTTACAATAACGCACGAAATGTATATACTACCGTCTAATTATGAAATGCCAACATTCTACAGAATATTTAGCCATGTTATGAAATGCCAGACTTTTCAATATGTTAAATATTATACATTTAGCCTAGTGATTGTATGATACGTTCGGCATTTTATGGAATAACGCATGCTTTTTTGACAATCATGGAATTATTAATGATTTTGTCATTATTCATTCAATAGAATGCCTGAATAATGTGTGAGATATTGATTCATACTTTTCCGGTTAATAGTTTTATAGAATGCCATGCAATGTGAACCATTAATCCTTTTATATTTAATCGGAGTATATAGAGTATAAGACTAAGCAATCTATAGAATACCGACAGTTTATTCAAAGATAGTAACATGCAAATTTTAGGTAGATAGCTTAAATTTAAATAAATAAAAATATTGTTGAATTTACATGATAAGGTATTATTAAGTTGTATAAATAAAAAACTGTTCAATAATAATCATTGTGACAGATGTTTTGGGGGCATATAAGTGCTTAGTAGAAAAAAGTACCAAGCCATTATTCCATGTAAAAATAGATATGGTTTTAAAGAGTAAAAAATAAATAAATAAATATATTGGGCTTAAAACAATCAAGTTCAAGGACTCGCTTCTTTTGACAAGAGATAACACATGCAATTAAAGAAAAGGGAGAGAAAGAGGGAGAAAAAAGCTTTCACTTAAATAAAGAATTTATTTTTCCAATTTTTCATTTCATTAATGTTTTCTTCGAATAAATTTATTTCGGTTTCGCTTGAAAGATTACGTTAAAATGATTTATACGAAAGCATTTAAACATTCAAGATAAATAAATAAATTAAAAAAACTCGTTGTTTTGTTTCACTATGGGTTAATATTCTAGATGATCAAATGCATTAATTATTAAAAATACACATCTTCTGAAGTGAAGAACGAATAATTCAGTGCCATCCGTTAGAAAAAAGAATTATGAAAAATAAAATAAATGTTTTGCATCTAGATTTTTTGGTATTATGAATGCTAAGACGGTTATAAAATATATTTTAAGATTAATTTAACCAAAATCATTACCAGCGCTTCTGTAAAAATTATGGAGCTTTTCATTCCCATAAAGCCAGAAACACAGCAAATTTAACCATATTCTGGTAGTTTTGACCATGCTTTTTTTCTCAGTGTAGCTAGATCATACGTAGAATAGATGAATTCTACACTTTAGTGGTAATGTCACTCTAAAAAACTCGAAGTCTCGTAAATCTTAGGCTTTACCGTAACCAAACTGGATTGGTAAGATTCTGAAGTACTTTAATATGATTCCATTTTAGACTATTACAAAACTTTTCCGGTAAAACCTAGGAGTTACTAAGCCACTTTGGTAAATCTTAGGTTTTACCGTTAAAACATAACCCAAGTGGATTGGTAAGATTCTGAAGTACTTTAATATGATTCCATTTTAGACTTTTACAAAACTTTTCCGGAAAAACCTAGGAGTTTCTAAACCACTTTGGTAAATCTTAGGTTTTACCGTTAAAACATAACCAAAGTGGACTGGAAAGATTCTGAAGTACTTTAATATGATTCCATTTTAGACTTTTACAAAACTTTTCAGGTAAAACCAAGGAGTTACTAAACCACTTTGGTAAATCTTAGGTTTTACCGTTAAAACATAACCAAAGTGGACTGGAAAGATTCTGAAGTACTTTAATATGATTCCATTTTAAACTTTTGCAAAACTTTTCCGGTAAAACCTAGCAGTTACTAAGCCACTTTCGTAAATCTTAGGTTTTACCGTTAAAACATAACCAAAGTGGACTGGAAAGATTCTGAACTACTGATTCCATTTGAGACTTTAACAAAACTTTTCCCGTAAAACCCAGGAGTTACTAAGCCACTTTGGTAAATCTTAGGTTTTACCTGTAAAATCAAGATTTTACCACACTTCTTGCTTTTCCAGTAACAGTAACAACGCCACTATATTCTTGGCATCATATTCGTTAACTTTTTTTTCAACACGACCCATTTTTAAAGTGCATGCAAGATATCTAACCTTGAAATGATAGATTCGTAGCAAAGATGTCAAGAGTACGAAGGAAGACAAGCAGATTCCGATGTCTATTGTTAGCGTGCCTGTTTTGGCTGCTAAGTCGGTTTTAACGCACTGATATTTAGCCAAGTTACTAACAAGAATTAATCGATCCTGTTCTGGAGTTGAAGAGTGTATGCGTCAGATTTGTTCCCCCGGTCTACTGGCTGTCTCATTTCAGTCGGCGAAAGTTAATCTTTATTAATGGATTTTGAAATAAGCATGTGTATAAAGAAGAAGAAAAAATATTCAGGAATTTTTTTTTCTTCCTCTGTTTGGATTGATATTAATTCATTTATAATTTTAGAGGTTTCAGATAAATGAATCTTAATTAACTTTTTTTTGGTGTGTGTTAAACCATCCTGTAAAAAAATTTGGCTTTAACAGGCTATTCAATAGGCAATTTTTAAAACTGTAACAGACTATTCAATTTCTTCAATATAATATACGGAAACAATAATTTAAATTAATGTCAATAGAAGGCAAAGGAAGCTTCCGTTTACGACTAGTTTTGATTCTTTCCTAACATATTCTATCTCATTTCAAAAACTTTTTTAGTGTATGACGGGGTGTTAGTGTTACAGTGGTTAACGTGTTGGATTATTAAAAATATTAAACGGGTTTGATACCTGATAATTGATGCAACAATGACCATTTGAGTCTTAACTCAATTTACCGTTTATAGTGATAAATTATATTTAATATGGCAATACATATAACGATGTTTGATATGAATGTATGATAAAGTGGAAATATTTTTTTTTCCAATGGCAGGCACGGAATTTGAATCTTTTGCCTATACTATGCCAGAATTGTTGCTCATTTCGCGTTACCCAGTGGGCACCTGTGAACCAAAGTCACGGAGGCGAGCAACATTGCCCACGACACACTGCCACAAACCCGTTTATAGGGTGGGCCACATTCACACATCATACACACACACAACAGAGGACAACACAAAGAGAGAGAGAAACATCCATGCCCAGAGCGGGATTCGAACCCGCAGCCTATGGCTACGCAGTCAGGCACGCTAACCGCTCGGCCACCTGGCCGGCAAAGTGAAAATATAAATATATTTAAAGCGTTGACGGAAATCAATTTGATTTGAATATCACTAAGAAATAGAATAAGCTTTTATAATAATAAGCTTATGTGATGCATGGTGATGTGATGGTTTTTGTGATGTGATGTCGCGTAGAAACATGCTTGTGTTGTTTTTGTTAGACTGATGAATTTTGATTATTTATAAATCCATATATTTATGAATTTATACTTATATATTATGTATTTTTATTATTATTATTTATGTATTCATTCTTATTTATATGTAATATTATTTTTATGTATGTTCAATCTTCATCATATATGATGAAATTTACTCGGGTAATGTGCCCATTTACTTAATTATGTGCCTTACTTTTATCTCTAGGCTACAAGGACCAGAAGGTTTTTAAACTCAACAATCCTCACCACATGATGAAGGGATAAAGTTACTTAACTTGTTGTCGATTAGTTAACTAGACAACAAGTTGCAATGGATCGAAACAATATGATAACATGAGAAAATGAAAATACATATTATTTCATAATTTCCTTTTTATTACTTTATTATCATTACAGAATTTGTTTTCCGTTTCTTATCTTTTTTTTAGCGTATTAAGATTATTTGGTAACATATTTAGTTTCTTCTTTATTAAACGGGAGTGAAATGTCATGTAGACGAACGGTTCAGATCAAATTTTTGAAAGATCATTACAATCAGAGAAATAAAATTGAAGTTTGTGTTTGATAACTATTTATTATGAAGCCTATTATGAATAAGAGGCCCAAATATAGTGTAACAAAGTAAAACAAAAATTTAAGTTTAAAGCCTTAATTCAGTACAAAGCAAGGATTGAAAAAACTCGTTTTTTCTTTTTCTTTTTTTATTAAAAAAAAGGAAGAAAGAAAGAAAAATCCAACCCACTTGAGTTTCCGAGTTTTCCCAGTTTCTTCTTATCCGATAAAACCCAGGTTTTCGATTAAAAACTTTTTTTTTTTTTTTTTTAATAAATATTTAGAATATTTTTTTCGAGTCTTGTAATGAGTTGACAAGATTTATTTAGAACATGAAAGTTAAATAATATTTGATAACTACTGTGGGGAGAGTAGTTACAGACCATGTCAACCGTCATCTATGAAAAGGTACCCCGACATAGAGTCGAGTTAACATGTCTTATATACCAGTGAATTGTAGTTGTAATTTTGTAGTGGTAGATACGCTACAGTACTCCCCCACTAGAATTATATCTGTGATAGAATTCGATGAACGAATACCACTAGTTGATTCATTGCTGTTTTGTGAGAAGCCGGGAGAGCTGTATTGAGATCACCGTATTTCTTGAGTGCTGAATGTGAGAGGTGTATTAACTTCACGGTCGTAGTCGCTCCTCTGTTGCCGTTAGCAGTCGAGTAATCATAAGTATGCAAGCCGACGTTGTGCGTGATCGAGACGAGACTGAGTAGCAACAGTGCGAGGAGGTGGATAATGTCAGGTCACAAGTAGCAAGTCAACTGTTTTAATGTGGATCATCCATCGAAGTAGGCGTGTTCATATCGAAGTGGGCGTTACTGCCTAGGTAGGCGTGTTCACATCACGTCAGGGTCACCAATGTGGGGAGAGTAGTTACAGACCATGTCAACCGTCATCTATGAAAAGGTACCCCGACATAGAGTCGAGTTAACATGTCTTATATACTAGTGAATTGTAGTTGTAATTTTGTAGTGGTAGATACGCTACAACTACTTATAACTAATTTTGTTGCAAAGTAATCATTTTTTGGAAGATTTAAAATTTCTACGCTATTATTTTTTTTCTATCAACGGCAAACAGATTATTACATAAAAAATTTAAATTACTTAACTAAAATATCTCACAGTTTCTTTATTGCATGGATACATGGTTAGTTACAGAGTCTATAAGAATAAAATCTTAAGTCAAGTTAATCTAGGAAAGCTTAGCTTCAATGACAATGATTTGCAATTGTCTTGTTTTTGAAGAAAAACGTTCTAGTATACTAAATTTTGAACAAAAAAAAAAAAAAAAAAAACACCTGCTTGGATGAAAATAAGTAAGTTCAATAGGGCCGATCCAAAAATTTTCTTGCTGGAAACTTTTTAGCAAATCCTGGTTCAAAGATGTAAAAAAGTCATATAAAACTAAGACGAAATTGCACTTGCATTTTTTAAAGTTCTCCTTAAAAAAAGATGGGCTACACAATGGTAAGGAACAATGGTAAATTAGCTGCTTCAGTGATAAACCGAACGATTCGAACATTTGATGAGACATAAGTTCTTAGAACAACACTTTCAATTAAACTTAATGTTCGTAATTCGTTTTGGTAGAACATTCCTCTTGGAATGTCGCCCAAGAAGGCAACGCCTTCAGTATCTCCGAATTTCGTCAGACATAGTGACTTTCGTAGATCTTAATGACACTTGCCACAAGATCCGCAGTTTGGGTGACGAAATTTGAAGGCTTTGCCAAAATTCTAAACGAGAGCTAAGCTTTAGTGCTTTAAACTAATGACGCAGTAAAGCTTCATTCAGAAACTCATTATACGTTTTATTTTTATTTTTATTATCCGAACGATAGTACGTAATACGTTTTACAATTAGTAGCTAGTTTAACTTAACTTACAAAATCATCAACTAGAAAAAAGGAAATAGCTCGAAACACATTACAAAATTTGCCTTACATCCAGCATTACGTCTTATGACGATATGGATGAGAGATAAATCGTCTTATCAAATGTAGTACGTATTACAATTGGTAAAGAGTTCAACTTGATTTGTAAATAAGAAACTGAATTCATATTGATAAGAAAATAGCTGAAAAATAGAAACTGTAAGTGATAGTTTAACTTAACTCATAAATTAGAAAATCATCAACTGGAAAAGAGAAAATAGCTAGAAACGCATTGCAAAATTTGCCTTACATCCAGCAGTACGTCTTATGACGATATGGATGAGAAATAAATCGACTTATCAAATGTAATACGTATTACAATTGGTAACAAGTTCACTTGATTTGTAAATAAGAAATTGAATTCGTTGTGATAAGAAAATAGCTGGAAAATAGAAACTGTAAGTGATTGTTTAACTTAACTTATCAATTAGAAAATCGTCAACTGGAAAAAAGGAAATAGCTAGAAACATGTTACAAAATTTCTATACATCCAGAATTACGTTTTATGACGATATGGATGAGAGATAAATCGACTTTTCAAATGTAATACGTATTGCAATTGGTAATGAGTTCAAATTGATTTGTAAACAAGAAATTGAATTCGTTGTGATTAGAAAATAGCTGCAAATAGAAACTGTAAGTGATAGTTTAGAAACTGTAAGTGATAGTTTAACTTAACTTATAAATTAGAAAATCATCAACTGGAAAAAAGGAAATAGCTAGAGACACGTTACAAAATTTCTATACATCCAGCATTACGTTTTAGGACGATGTGGATGAGAGATAAATCGACTTATGTAATACGTATTACAATTGGTAACAAGTTCAACTTGATTTGTTAATAAGAAATTGAATTCGTAGTGATAAGAAAATAGCTGGGAAATAGAAACTTATTAGCTTTATAGCTGGAAACGCATTAATTATAACTAAACTCGCAAAACATGATCTTTATTAAATTTAGGATAGTGTTCTTAACGTAGTACTATAAATGAAGAAGTTAATAAAATGAATTGGATTTTAAAATTGGTTACTAGTTAAACTTGATACATGGACGGGGACTCAACTTGCCATAGCTAGACAGTACCTTAGTAGAATTGAAAAGTGAGCCAGCCGACCCCAAAGGTACTAGTGTAAAACAAAATTTCGAAACATTAGATTAGGCATATGAAACTATAAGATAAGTGCAAGACATTTTTGATTTGTTTTTAGCCTATTTAATAATTAAAGGAGCCATTTTACGTATATTGACCCTTATGTTATTCACGTCAAAGAAGTGGTTTTTTTCCATGAGTAAAGCACGAACGTTTTTAAAATTAATTTTAACCAAAAACCTTTTCATTTTTATTCTAAGAATCAACTTCCATTTCGTAATTGTTCTGTACAAAAACTATAGTTTTTTTTATCGATATTCTTCTCTCTTCACTTTTTAGGCATTATTGAGACCGGGTATTGACCTACAGAGTACAAAAAAGGTTAAAAATAAAAAAAACCCATAAGAACTGATTGCTCTAGCGAACAACTTTGAACCAGAGACATTGAAAACTTAATGAAAGAAATAAAAAAAAAAGAATATAAATAAAAAGTAAATTACGGAGGATGGTAAAAAAAAAGAGAGCTTTTGTGTCTGTCTTGTGCCTTGTTTTTGAAAGAATAATGATTGTAGAAGAGAATTAATTCGTCTCTGATTCCAGATGATTCGAAAGCAAACGATTTTAAGAATCATGCAGTAGTTTTGTCGAAGATGACAGGTTTATTTTTTCTGAAAAGATTATAGTTTTTTAGTTTTTCACTTGTTTATTATTGCAGAAAAATAGAAATGATAAAAGAACGACCCATTTTTAAATAACCTGTAATTTCGAAAAACCTGTATACTGTAATTATATTAGCCAAATTCTTAAAGCGTGGTAAGAAAGAAAAGATGATTTAGAATTGCGCTGAGCACCAGAACTAAAAAACTATTCTATTTTTATTATCTGACACTACAATTAACTCAAAAAATAGATCCAGGACCTTAAAAATTGTTTTAAATAGCAAATTTTGTTTACAAAAGTTTTTTTAAAAATTATGTCTTTAAAGTAATATTTTTATGAGGATGTTTGCATTAAAATTATATAGTTCGAAAAGTTTTATTTTTTTTTTTTTTGAAGCTTTATTAAAAAGTATCAATTTAGTTCATAAAAACGAGTTGATTAATTTCATAGTATTTGTCAGACTATCTATACAATTATTTGGAATGAAGAAAAATAATAATTTACAGTGTTTGATGAATTTTGACTACCAAATACACTAAATAATTTAATTAAATTTGTGAACTTAAGTCACGTAAAAAGTCTGACATATCGAAGTAATTTCTGAATGAGGTCTGTTCTGATATACTAAGGGGGACTTTTAGAGATTTCTAATTATGGAAGAGGTACACATATCCACCGCCCCCACCAACGACCCCCATGTGATCTATGATGAATAGAGGGACAAAAACTTTATGAAATGAGTTGTGATTTTACAGTTAAACATCCCTATATGCTAGTTCCATGGTTGTAAATTATATAAAAAAAAAATTTTACGAATTTTAACTACTATAAGAGATAACTTTTATAGAAATTGTTTGCTTTTCGTGTAACAAAGTAATAAACATGTATATGTTTCTGTTTTTTTTTTTTTTTTTTTTTTTTTGTCAAATTTTTTTTTATATTTTTTTTATTTTTAACTTACTTTTTGCATAGAAAATAAAGACGCTTACATTTTAATTTTAAATATATTGCTGTGAACTTTGAAAACAAAATAATAAAAATCTTGAAAATAAAATAATAAAAATTCTTATAACAACTGTTTTATTAAAATAAAATAAAAGATTATTTTTGGTTGAAAACATTTTCTCTTTTCCATCACTAAGCCATTGTTGATACTAAAAATGTTACAAAATTATGATGCAAATTTGTTAAAAAAATAATTTGGATCCGTGTATTAATTTTGCATTATTGCGTTGTTTTATTTAATCAATGATTGAAATTATGTCCTAATGATTAATTTCTCAAAATAACAAGAAAGGTATTTTCTTAAATTTTCAAGTAAAAATGTAGGTATAAATATCTTAGCAATTAAAAGCTAGCGTTGCATAGCAATTAATTTTAATTAAAAAAAATGCACCCAAGAGAAACAGGCTAGCATATTTACTGATGACAGACAGATTTCTGAAGTCTCCGCATAATTTTCGTCTTTCTTTCTTTACTGAATGAAAGAAAAAATTATCTATAACAGCTCAACCGAGAAGATTGGCGCTACTTGTAGCGGACGCCAAGGCGTTGAAGCCAATACACTTTTCTTTCAGCCAAGAGACAGAATGACTTTCATAGATCAGGAAGAAAGTTTTTTTTTCTTTTATATTATTATCTCGAAGTTTTTTTTTTTTTTTTTTTTTTGTGCTATTCGGAAGAAAGCTTTTAAATTTATATCCCTCTGGAATAAGTGAAGAAAAGCTGTGGGAGAATTTCTTTTACAAAAAAAAAAAAAAAAAAGAAAGAAATATTTTTTTTTGTTATTTTTTTGTTGTAATTATATTCAATAATTTTTGTTAGGCACATCTATTGTAGCAGGTTCCGAACATTAAAATAAATTTTTATAGCAATAAATAATTAAAATAAGTAATTATTATTGAGGCCTTTCAATAAAATATTTATAATTATTATTGTATTTAAAAGCGTTTCAAAATCTGCTTTCTTATTCTGTAAAGAAATTTGCTTATTCGTTAACCTTTCACAAATATTTTTCATTAAACAGAATTCCCTTTTTTTATTTTTTTTTTATTTATTAATTTTTTTATTTTTACTATACACATATTTATTACTTCTTAAAAATATTCTTTATACAAGGTAAATATTAAAAAAAAAAGGATGTTAACATTAAAATATTTTACTTCGTCTGACAATGATATCAGATCAGCGGTTCTCAAAAAGATGTTCCCTGGAACCCTAGGATTCCATAAAAGGGTCACAGGAGCTCCGAGTGTTGGAACTCTATCGAACAAGAAATGATTTCTAATAATCTGTAACTATATTTATAATCAATCAATAATCTGTTATTTGTCTATATTTGGTTATTTTGATGGAATTATTAAAGAAGTATGTCATCGAATAAAGCAAAATTTGAATAAAAAATTTAATCACAATACATTGAATAAATTACGAAAGGATATGCATTTATAAAAATTTGCATTAACAATTCCCATTGAATCTTTTAATTCAAATAAAATAAACAAATTAAAAAATAAAGAAATATATATCTCTGATAACTATTTCTACTTTTTCTTAACGTTTTTTTTTTTTCTTTCTTTCAATTCAAATTTTGGTTTATTTAATTCATTTTTAGTTTACGCAGAAACCAAAAATAATTCCAGGCTGGAACTAGTTGCTGTTCCAGACAAGTTTATTCAACTGCCAGTCATAAAACTGAATTTTACGATAATTATCAACCAAATTAGAAAAAATTTCTCGATCAGTTAGGGTTTCATTCAATTCGGAAAAAAATTGGAACCTGCAATTCCAAAAAATTCGGAATTGCAAATTTAGATTTTTCGAATGAGAAAGTTTCATTCTTCTGATATCTATGTTTTCCTTTTTTTCTTTACTATTTTTCTTTCCTTTTTCTTTACTTTATTCTTTTTTTTTCTTTCTTCTCTCTGTTTTTTTTTGCTGATTTACGTTGATTTTCAAACCATTAAAACGGAATATCAAGTTGAGAAAATGAGCATTCTTTGACCGTAAAAGCTGCTTGTGACACTTGTGTTATGTGTGCAGAGGGTGCCATAGCTGCAAGAACAGCTTGTAAACGGTATAGCAAGTTCAAAAGCGGAAATTTGCTCTCGATCGCTCGGAAAACGCTCTCGATCTGGCCTCTAAGTAAATTCGATGAAGAGCATAGAGTAGAATGAAGAGCGATAAAATCATTAAATTAATTTTATTACAAAATGTCTCGTCAGCTGATGAGTATTTTTTAGCCCTTACAGTTCAAATCAATGTCGATTTTTCCTATATTTACATTCATCATTAAATTCCACCCTTGCTCTTTGATTTTGTTTTTACAATTACTTTTTTTTAAAACTTTACAAGCCATATTTACATTCATCATTAAATTTCAGCCTTACTCTTTGATTTTGCTTTTACAATCACTTTTTTTTTAAAACTTTACAAGCTATATTTACATTCATTATTAAATTCCGCCCTTGCTCTTTGATTTTGTTCTTACAATCAATTTTTTTTAAAACTTTACAAGCTATATTTACATTCATCATTAAATTCCACCCTTGCTCTTTAATTTTGCTTTAACAATCACTTTTTTTTAAAACTTTACAAGTCACATGACTAACATATTGTTACTGCGTGACCTAGTTAACAAGGGAATCTGCTGAGAAAATAGAATGCTGCCATACAAAGATTACAAAAAAATTGACGGGAGCTTAGTAAATTATGAAAATTATGCTTATTTAAAAATTATGCTTTTTCTGTACCAGATTTGAAATAAAAGTTTGAAGTTCAGAATTTAAAATGAGACTTAAATTTTAAACATTTTAATATTTATTACTCATAACTTCTATAAACGGCATTACAAAAATGTATTTATTTATTTATTATTATTATTTTTTTGCCTTCCATTGAGAAGGCGCCATCCATATTTTGTTGTTGAGTCATAATTGATAAACGCAAAGTAGTAGAAATTGATATCGAAATTCTTTACTCTTGAATTTCATTGATCAATAAGTAAGTAAATATTATTCCGCTGATAAGAAATCAAAAGAATAATTTGCAAAAACATGTTTCAAGATGTTCGCTTCTTCTTCTTTCTTAAAAAATCTACGTTTTTATTAACTTGCTTTGATGTTTAAGGGAGTGGAATTCTGCAATAAAAACTTTGAGCATTCAAGCCTGAACAAATTTGTGAATGAATAAAATTTCGACCACTTTCCGCCTAACTAGCTTGTACCTGATGAAAATAAAGTTGAAACGTTTCCTGACCACCCAAACCATAATTTATTGCCATATTATCACACTAGGGAATTTATTGTCAATCTAAATTCCAACTAGCTGAAGTGCTCACATTTCAACCGGGCTTTACGCCTGAAACCAGCATAAGTAACAATTATTTCCGAAATGATTTCTGAAGGGGAAAGACATAACTAAAAAGATGAAAATAATAATAAAAAAATGTAATTTTTAAAATTTAAAAATGTTTTACTTCTTTCTCATGCTGTCTGTTCAACTAGAGCTGGGCGATACATTATTATGAAACAGCGATATTTTTTATTATCACGGTAACGATATAAACTCACGAAAAATCGCATTTACGATAAATATTAACGCAAGATGAATATCGACTTTCAATTATTATCGATGAAAAACAACTCACGATAGATATAAAAAAAACACGTTATAAGTCAAAAAATATTGTCACTTAAATACTGAAGAATAACGACAGGTGATAAAAAAATGAGTTCAAGTGAACATGACAATAACGTATTGTTTCAAAAGAATTGTTCATTTAGTAAATAAAAATGTGTGATCTTTTTATGTGTAAACACAAAAAACAACATTTTTAATATCTCTTAATTTAAAATATTTAAATATCATTAAATTTATATAGAATCTCCGTAATCTTTAAAATTATGATAATTGAAGATGTTTTAGAAAAAAGTTCTTGTTTTTTTCTTCATTTGAGAAAGAAAACTGTTAATTACAAAAAATTTCTAAATTTGTATTTAAAAAAAAACGATATATCGAAAAATATCGATATTTTGGGCAATATATCGCGATATTGAAAATTTCTATATCTCCCAGCACAATCTGTAACATAATATTTGCTTTTTCAAGCATTCTTTGATAAGCTGAAAAGCATTCATTCTAACAAGCATTCAAACAACTGTCCCAAAACGCAATAATTCCTAAATTTATAGAATATTTTAAACAGTCAGTAGAATTATAAATAGGTTACGTAAACTAAGTTGTGATTTAATACGAACAGGATAGGATTGTAATAAATAAATCTCTATATCTGCCGATGAAGAATATCAAATCCTGGTACTTACGTATTGTTTTATATTGTACTTTTCTCAACTAATCCCCGCTTAGACAATACTCGATTTTAATGATTTGTTAGAGTGGTATTGTTTCAACCTTAAAATGTCTAAGTGTAACAGAACAATACACTTGTCAAGATTCACACAATTAAAAAAAAATAATAATTAAAATCTAGACTGCACACATTGATAACATTGTTAGTTGCTTTGGAATAATGATGACGCATGGTTTGGTAAATCTAGATCAAATCAAATAATCCTAAAATATGGTTATAAGGTTCGTGGGACATAAGTAATTCAGAAGATAGTCTTAGATTATTCAGCATGTTGTAAATTATTTAATTATTTCATTTTAAAATTAAATTTTTAAATTTTTTGTGATAGAACTGCGAATTTTTTTAATTTTTTTTATCTTTTTGCTTGTCAGAAATTTAGCTTCGCGATATTAAACAATATCTGTACAATATAATAAAACTATATTTAAAAGATATTATAAAAGAGATATTGAAAATTAAATTTGGTTAATATAAGTTGGAATTTCCCAATAACGTTATTATCCAGTTTCGTAAAATAAATTAGAAAAATACTTTTAAAAATATATCTACTGTTAGAAAGTCCATATATTTCAGAGTTTGCAATGCAATGTAATTTGCATTACAAACTCTGAAATATGCGGACTTTAATAAAAATAATTAAAAACTAAAATCATGAGAAATTTTAAAAAGAAAAAGTACTATTTTAATCGAATTTAAAATATTTACAAAACATCAAACAGTTAATAAATGATTTGACCCTGAGAAAAAAACTATTAAATAGAAAAAAATGGCAGCAAATACCTGGGAAAAAAAACAGCATTATCACTTGATGCATTCTGACATCGATAAAGTTTAAAATAAGTGAATACCTAAAATGAATTTATATTAAAAAACTCAGTGCTGTGAGTATTTTTGGAAACGTTTCAAAAAAGGAATGCTAGATATCATAAGTAAATTAACGCAGCTGAATAATAGAAGAAAAAGTAAATTGCATCGCTTTTCTTTTACTCATATTTTATAATTATTTTTTAATGCTTTCAAAAATGAATTACATTTAGAGGAGGTAGGGTACTTCATAAAGATTGAGAGTTGCAAAGCATGAAGAGTTTAGCGGAGGTACGAGGGTTGCTATTTATATTACTGGCCTAATAATGAAAAAACAAACATGTAGGATCGAAATTGATTTTATTGTTTTTCAAAATATTCTCCATGATGATCAATACACTTTTGCATGCGTTTGAACCAATTTTCAAAGCACTTTTTCCAGTCCGATTAAGGTAACTCCAAAACATGCGTTTTGAATGCAACAACCGCTTCTTCGGGGGTCGAAAATCGTTGTCCGCGTAATTTATTTTTGATGTGTGGGAATAAGAAGAAGTCATTGGGTGCCAAATCAGGGCTGTACGGCGGATGACCCATCAGTTCGATCTTTCGCTCCGTCAGAAATGCCTTTGTTTGAGTCGATGTGTGAAAGCTCGCATTGACATGATGAAGAATGATTCGCCTGTTCTTCTGCTTTTTTCGAATTTCTCCGATGACTTCTGGCAAACAATTGGTTGTGTACCATTCAGAATTGACCGTCCTGCGTTGCTCTAACGCCACTGTTGCCACATGACCGTTAATGCCGAAGTAACAGGCAATCATTTGTTTCGATGTGCTTCTTCCTCGAACAACTTTTGTTGGTTTTGCCTCGTCTTGGAAGACCCATACAGTTGATTGCTGTTTTGTTTCCGGCTCATATGCGTAGATCCATGATTCGTCACCTGTGTAGATGTTATACACAGCCTTTGATGTACCTTGAACGTATTTTTCCAACATTTCCTTGCACCAATCGACACGTGCCTTTTTTTGAGCGTTTGTCAGATTATGCGGGATCCAACGCGAACAAATTTTTTTTACGCTCAAATGTTCATGCAATATTTTATTGATGCTAGTCATACTAATGTCCAAAGACGCCTCTATCTCACGGTATGTTACATGACGATCTTGCTTTATCAGTTCACGGACAGCATCGATCTTTTCTGGCACAACAACGGATTTTGGACGACCTGCACGGGATTCGTCCTGGATCGAACATCGACCACGATTAAATTCGTTTTACCAATTTTTTACAGTGCTGTAGGATAGCGAACGGTAAGAGAAGAACTTTTCAATTTACTGTCAACAACACAAATGAAGCTATAATGGTAAATCGTCTGCTGAATTTATGTTTGAAAATATCAAACTTTCGATTAAAATCGTCTGGGGTCGCCTAGCAATACTAACTGTTGCCAAGGCCAGAAATATAAATAGCAACCCTCGTAGAAGTTCTGAAAGATCACAAGAGAGAGTGGAAGCATCTAAACCCGGGTGCGTAGCCAAAGATTTCAACAAAAAAAGCACCATTTAAGTACTTGTTAAGCACTAAAAATATTTTAGGTAACAAAACATTAACAAAATGCAAAATAATTTGCATGATCATGATGAAATAACTAGTTTCTGATGAAGAATTCTTTTCTTGATTATATTAGTCACCATAAAAAGATCGAGAGATTTTTCGGTTCGATTTCAAAGGGTGGAAAGTGAAGGCTGAAATTGAGAATATCTTTCAAAATGCAGCAGAGTTTGCACATGAGAGTACAAGAATCTCACCGAATCTAGCTCAGTATATGCACATGCGGACCCGTAAGTATTTCATCAAACATGAAAAATCATTGGCGCTTTCATACGCGACGGACCGACGGTACGCCGAAATGCATTGTGTTTGAGAGAAAACGTTGAATGTGAAAACCACGCTTTTGTATAGCATGGGGCGAAAATCGACATGGTGTAGAAAAAAATCTCAATTTCGAAAAGGGAAAATTAAGCATTTTTTAAAAACACCCAATATAAAAAGCACCTTTAAGGGCTCTTAAAAATCGAAATAAGCAATTTTAAGCACTTTTTAAAAGCGCTACGCACCATGTAATGGCGTACAAATGGAGCACATAATGAAGTACAAATAGCGTAGGTTGAGTTGCAACAGATGCTCGAAGATTACAGTAATAGGAATAAGGAGAAAGTAGGGACCGGAGAATCCCTCTATTGCATACCATGACTCTTGTGCAAAGCACCACCTACACTGTAAAAAATTCCAGATCAAATTATGGTATAAAGTACCGGCACTTGGGGAGCCGTTACTTTATACATCCGTAAAATTCATTGGCATCCGGGCACATCCGCAAAATCCATTTTACCCTAAAATTCCTTTTATACTTTAATATAATACCGTAATTTTTATAGTATATTTATTCAATTAGAGTGATTCAGAGATTTAACTGAATTTATTACTGTACAAATTACCTAAGGAGTTAATAATTAATATGGTTAAGAGTTCAAACGTGCAACATACCTCATAATAATAATAATTGGGGTATAAAATACCGCCACTGTAGGTGCACCATCTGTAAAATTTATGTTAACATAAAATCCATTTTTACTGTAATATTATATCGTAATTTCCCCGCTAATATTAGCGTGATTCAGCGATTTAACGGTAATTATTAATGTTAAAATTAAAATATATCAGATTTTTTTGTTCCGTAACATGTTCCTTTAAAAATGAATTTTCCAGTAAAAAGTACCTCTAAATTTTTTTACAGTGTAGCGAAGTAAGATAGTTAGACGCAAAAGAAATTTAGTATTAATATTGTGTGTACTCTATCCTCTAAATATTTATTGCTTCTTTTTTAAGACAACTTGTTGTTACATACTATTAATGAAACAGAAGAAAAAAAATATTCTCGCAATATCTCACTGTAGGCCAAGGGTGTCCATGGAAGCTGAAGATCCACAATTTCGTAATCAACGGATGATGGGTGGCAATGCGGTCATACACGCTGACTGCTGCTTTTAAACTCCCTAAACAATCTGGATCTATTCGATCTGAAGCTGTGTAAGCTTCAAACCAACACCGGGGGATTCAGTTTTTCAGAATTACATCATAAATCATTAAGAAGACGCTATACCAAGAGAGAAATTTTTCATCGCAAATTCTCTTTCACCTCCAAAATTAAAATTTAAAGTACCGAAAAAATGAGTTTAGACAAACCTTGAGTCAGCAATGAAGTTTCAAATACTGAAAAAAAATGTCAAAATATCAAAATAAAAATTAATTATGAGAAGATAACTTAGGATAACGCTATAAAGAAATTATCTTCCAATAATATTTTGCATTTTAATATCATCAGTTTTTTTTTTTTCAGCATTTGAAATTTCATGGCTAACTCTAGGTTAAACTGAACTCACTTTTTCTATACTTTAAATTTTAAATTAGTTACGAAGGTAAAATAGAATTTGCAACGAAAAGTTTCTCTAGCTGTATGGCGTCCTCTTAACCGCTGAACCATCATACTGTTGTTAATGAACCACGTCATTAAAATTGATACCCATTTTTAAAGAATAATTCACATCAAAGTTAATTTACAATTTCTAGTGACAATACTTACAAAGAAATTCAGGAATAAAAAGTCAAAAAATAAATTTAAAAAATTATTAATTAAGTTTACGTAAGGTTAAATAAAAATATTTAAGTTAAAAAACTGCCGAATAAAGTATAGTATAATAAACAGTGGGCCAAAATGGGTCCACAGTGAGCCAAAACAGGTTCCGTTGAAAACCGCGGGAAAGTTCCTTACGTTTAATATTCGTGGCGACAGCGTGAGAGGCGTGGCATAGTAAGTAGTACCGGGGGTTAGTTATCGAAGAAATTTGAAGACCAAGGGATCCAGAGTTCGATCCCTTTAAAGGGTTAATTAAAAAAGAAAATTTTAATTATTTCATTTTATTTTCTTATATTGCTTTTTCAATATTAAAACAGGTTCCTCAGTGGATTGATCGTTAAGACACGGTTTCCAGCAGATCACCGAAGTCAAACATCACTGGCTGAGGTCAGTCTGCGGGTGGGTGACCGCTTTGATCAGTCTGCGTAGGGACCGAGGGTGTGCGGTATTGGTCCTCGTTAAACTGTTCTACCGTAAGGAGCTCGACGTCGCGTGCAGGTCGTCGGGCTACCGAAGCGGGGGTGCCATCCCCTGTGCAGAGGATCAAAATTGTGATGGCATGTTTTCGGATCATCCACAGGGATGTTTTTCCCAGACCGTCGCCAATAATCCATTGTGCAGCTCTAGTGCGACGTAAATGAACAACAACAACAATCAATATTAAAACATGAATAAAGCGTTCTTTATCCAAAAATTATTACTTTTCTTTTGAAAAGAGCGAATAATACCTAAAAAACGATAAATTTCGGCTCCGGCGCTACGCATACAAAAGACCCCCATGTCTCAACTTTATTAACTTATTATTTTCAAACTCAGCCAGAAATTATAATTTATTATACTAAACTTTATAACAAATTCCAAAAAAAATTTTAATTTAGATGAAAAATTTACATGCTTTGCATTGAGGACATCTGGTTTAATCCATTTTATCAGTTTTAAAAACAAGTTACATCAAACTTGTTAAAGAATCATACAGCTTAGTTTAAATAAATGTTTATAGCTACTATCTATTTCAAGAGGGAAGATAAATTTTACATTTAATGTATACTGTATTATTTTAAAGGAAGTAAACAAAAAGGTGGGGAAAGTCAGCAGACAAAACAAACCTTGCTCCTCCCCATCACACTGTAAAAATAGCTTTTAAGTGAGGAATAAATCACAGGCGTCAGAAAGAAGTGGCATTGTTACCAGAAAAGTCGGCGAAAATCACTAAATTTAGAGACTCACAATAAAAAAATAATAGTAAAATTTATTATCATGTACAAATTTAAACTAGAGTACTTGTTAACGTAAAAATTTAGCTTTTTAGAATAAACCTGAAAAATTCTCATAAAATAACACTGTACTTTTCGTTAGTTTTAAACACACAATTAATAAAAACATCGCAATTTTCTTGTATTTCAAACCCAGGGTTTGACCTTTGAAAAGCAATAGCACTTTTATAGATTTAGGGAAAAGTGGCACTTAATTTTCATAAGTTTTTGTCTACTATTAATAGACAATATCACAAAACTTAAATATACATTCTGAGCGGGAGTCTTTCGGCTTTACATCACTCTATTATTAGTATTATAAAATCAAGAAAACTATAATGCTGCATACTTTTATAATTTCCGACAATTAATGATTAAGAGCTGTGATGGCTCAGGGGATAAAGCGTTCGCCTTCCAAGGATGTGAACCGGGTTCGAATTTCAGTGATGGTTGGTCGAAACGAATTCCGCATCCAGCTTGCACAAACCACAATGCTGACGTAAAATATCCTCAGTGGTAGATGGATCATAGGTAAGAGTCCCCTTGCCGTCAGGCTAACCGTGGGAGGTTTTCGTGGTTTTCCTATCCACGTAATGCAATATAAGGGTGATTCAAAACGTAACGTAAAATATCCACGTTCCATCAAAAAGTTCTCCACGGAGACAAATTTCTCCCAGCTCCAGGAGCTCCCTTGTCTTCTGGATTGGGTTCCAAATTACAAGGTTACGGCGGTGAACATTAGTAGTCGTAAAACCAAAAATTGGGACGGTTATAAAATAAAATAAAATTAATGATTAAAAACATTAAAATTTTGATCTTTGAAGCTCGGAGTTATCAGCATTTTTTTAGGCGAAATCCATGGTAATTTTTAAAATTCACTGAAAAATTACACTACATTATTTGGCTACTATGAATGGATAGCGTCACAGAGGTTTAACATGAAATATATATTCTGAAGCCGACTTTTATCTTTACGACTTTTTTGCGCTGTGTAATTCAGTTAACCAAAACTATAAGCAGGTGAATTATATTTTATTTTAATTTTATAATCGGAACTGAACACTAACTGAAACGGAACTGAACAAACCAGGACGACCTGATTTTGAGATTTCGGCTATTGCTGTTCAACTCCGTAGCCTTGTAATTTTGAACTTAAGAGCTTTTCTGGGTCAAACTAGCCTTCGTGGAGGACTTTTTGATGGAACTAACCCGTATTTGCGTTACACGAAGAGGAACCATGAAAACTTCTCACGGCTAGCTCGATGGCAAGGGGATTCTAACCCATAATCCATTTTTGCCTTGAACATAATTTACTGTTTATTGTGGTCGGTGCGAGCCGTGAGCAGAATTTATCTCCGATCAGATCAGTCAACACTGAGATTCGAGCCTGGGTCATCTCATTGTGAGACGAGTGCTCTGAGCATCGCAGCTCTTAAGGAAATTATAAATATATTTTTTAAATTTTATTTTATATACTTGCGTTAAACAACCGATTTAAATCTGCGTTTACGACAACCAATGTTCAACTCCGTAGCTTTGTAATTTTAAATCTAAAAGACAAAGGAACTCCTGGATCAAGTATTGGAACAAAGCCTTCGTGGAGGACTCTTTTGCGGAACTAACTCGCGTTTATGTTGAAGCAAAAAAACAACGGACACTTACAATATTTAGCCCGACGCCAAGGGGATTCTGACCTGTGATCCCTCTACAACTGAGGAAATTTTAAGTCAGCACTGCAGTGAGCCGGGAATAGAATTTGGATCGACTAGCCAACGTCGGAAATCGAACCAGGGACCTCATTGTAATCTCATTGTGAGATGAGTTCTCGATTCCCTGAGCCATTGCAACTCGTAAGAAAGTTATAATCGTTCACCGAATAAACTGAAGATGAATGAAAAATACGTCTTACTTAGTTTAGATTTTTAAATACTTCTGACGCTTCATTAGTAATCCACCCCAAACCACAAAGCAATTCAAAAAAAGAAAGAAAGAGAAGAAAATAAACAAGTGTTGGCGAGCGATAGTGAGCACAGCACGTAGTGGAGCCAGTGAGAATAATATATAAAGAATAAAATAAGCAATAAAGAATAAAATAAGGAATAAAATAAGAAATAAAGAATAAAATAAGGAATAATGAATAAAATGAGAATTAAAGAATAAGATAAGGAATAAGGATTAAAATAAGGAAAAAAGAATAAGATAAGGAATAAGGAATAAAATAAGGAATAAAGAATAAAATAAGAAATAAGGAATAAAATAAGGAATAAAGAATATAATAAAAAATAAAAGATACTAAACTATTAAAGATATTAAAATATAAAAGCTGGGATGTTAAACAAAGTTAGGATGAAAACAGTGAGCATACGGATCAGATCATAGCCACCGAGAGTCAAGTGAGCATACGGATCAGATCATAGCCACCGAGAGTCAAGGCCTCTTAGTAGGTTTGTGACGTCATCCTCGGAAGTGCTAGCAAACCATAAGATAACTCGGTATTCAGATTTGTGTTAAGAGAAAACTGTAATAAATAGTTCAAACTTTTGAGCGACGTAAAATACTTTTGTTTTAGCTAATTTAATAGCACTTAATTATTTTTAAGTGATGGATTTTCAGCTTTTTATTAGAATAATTCAATGTTATTTTTTATCATGTTATAACTCAATAAAATGAACGTGAAGGGACTGCTTGATGTTTTTCATAAAGCAATATTAGGTGTATTTTATAATAAAAAATTATTTAACAAGAAATTGTTTCTTTTAATTTTTAATCGTGATTCGTAATAACTTTTTTTATTATCATAAGAATAAACCTCATTTAAGTGTATTATTTATTATTTTCTAATATGTAATCAAATATTGGATTTAATCATACACTTGAAAATGAGAAATGATACATTTTAATACGGAAACGAATAAGAGACAAAAATATGTTATATCATAAAAGACGCAAATAAAGAAATTATAATTTCATTGGCACTTATCCAACTAAACTCTAGGAACCCTATGAGCAATTCTAGGAGTTAACAAATGATAAAGGATCACTTCTGGTCCTTAGAAGATCAAATATAATTGATTGAATTTTTTTGGAAATGTTTGATATACGTAATGCAATCAGTTTTAGACTTAAAATCTAACATAAAGTCGAAATGTGTTCGAAAAATGTTTCATTTTACGAAAACACAAATGTATCATGCAATGTTCTTATGTTAATTTCGTATAGAAAAATTTAAAAACTAAAATTGAATGTTCAGTGAACATTCCTGATAATAATGCTATAAATTCCTTCGCAGATTTAAACTGACATAAATATTTTTCAGAGACATGAAATATGAAGGAAAAATATGTCAATGAACTGTAGCTCACCGCATTAAATAGTGGCAATAGGCATTTTGGTTTTAAGGAAATTCTTATTTTTATGAGCAAAATAGGTAGCATTTTGTTTTATGGCACATTTGTGACATCAGTGAATATTTTTATTTTTATCTTATTCAAAAAGCACAAACTGCTATTAATCCTTCATCATTCCAGTCTCGTAAGTTTTACTTGCTGCGTAATAGATCTCATTTAATTAAGCCAAATATAATGTCATTTCTGACAATAGAAAAAAAACAGGAGAAAGAAAAAGTAGAAATTGCCTATTTTCAATTGACATATTGCAAAATGCAAATAGTCTTCTTATATAAAGTATGATCCATTTTTTGAAATAAGTAAAGTTGATTATCTGAAGCTGTTTATGCATTTTTTGGAGACAGGAAGGGTGTACTTTTTTTTTTCTTTTTTGGGAAAATTATACTCTTTCTCTTATGTCATGAAATTTGAACTAATTATTATTTTTTATTTATCGCCTTTTAATTATTCTATTTAATTATTATTAATTATTTATTTTAATTATTTTTACTTAATTATTTCAATTATTTATATTTATTTATTAAATCAGTTCAGTTTAGAATGCAAGTATAATGCGTAACATCTACACAAAAAAATTTTTAATTATATTTATCGTATAAATATAGATACAATACTTTTCTAGGTTGACATTTTGTTTTTTAAAAGTCTCATTAATACACGTATCTTGTAGATGTAGGTCACTCCTACTTTTTATTTATTTTTCTTTCTAATATAAGCACCTGTAGAATACCATATTTTTTTTTACGTTGTTCTTTATCGGAAAAAGTAACGAGTCGGTATTTTGCAATTAGTGTTGTGGAGATGAGAACTGTCGGGAGAAATCCAGAGCGATCATGTTTTCTGGAGTTTCTCCAAAGCAGAATAGCTGTTGAGTTTTCATTTCTTTTTGTGTTTTTCCACATTTCAAACGATAATAAAACTTGCAGGAGGCTGCTCCTCAACTCCCACAAGAGAATTATTATCGTTCCACTTTTGTAAAAATAGTTTTCTTGAAGTGGAACATATTGTACATGCCACGCTTGGGAAAACATATATCACCTCTGATGAATGACAGATTCAATGTTTATCCTAATTAATATGAAAACGATAGTAAATTGATAAGATCTAATCCTAATCTGGCAACGAAATTTACAAAGAACTATCTGTAAAGTGAGTTGATAAATCTAATTTAATAAGGGAAAATCCATTTGATAAGTAAACTTATTTTAAAGTAACGCACGCATGCCCGGTTTTCAATTCCATAGGAGGCTAATATCATTATTTTAGTTCTTAATGATGAAAATCGATTATCTTTAAAGTTCTTTGTGCCATTAGAAAAAAAAATTAAGTGACGGATATTTATTGTTTACACACATTTCGAATGCTAAGGATAACAAATATAGACGAATAATGATAACGAACATTAGCGATGATATTAACTATAATATTAATATTAACGATAATATTAATATTATTAACTAGTACTACCCGGTGACCAGCTGGTCCGCCATAAGTAGAATTGAAAGATTTCGATGTTTAAAGCGTAGAAATTCAAGACAATATTAAGTATAATAAACTCATATTGCTTAAATGATAGTGGATGAAATTTTTGTTTCTTACAAGTTCGAATGGTATCCTGATGAATTTGTTATTGAAATGTTCAATGTTCAATACTAATTATCTCTATGGCGACTTTGATGGAAAATAAATCAAATTAGCACCATTGTAAAAATTAAACAGTGCACTTGCCTACAAGTTGTCAACTACTAGTTATTTATCTTTTTGAAGCCTAGACGAAAGATTTTTCTAACAATATTGAGACCTGGAATTGTGACTTAATCGACGAAATCTTAAATGTGTGTATTCAAATATATAATTTGTGTACGCTTGAGGCATATCCACTGTTGGCACCCAAGCTTCATTTTCTACTTATAGGTAATAAGGACCATGTGTTAGGACCATGTGTTACTGACTGTTTTTTCGAGTTGTCACCCACACTAACATTAACACCCATGAGTAATGGGTACAAATTTTAATATTGCGACGCATTTTGTTTTACATTCTATAACCTTCGTTGAACAGCGGATCCAATTTTTGGGTTTACGACTAAAAATTTTCAACTACGAAGCCTTGCAATTTTTAACCCAATCCGGAAGATAAGGGAGCTCCTGGATCAAGTATTGGGAGAAATTTGCCTTCTTGGAGGACTTTTTGATGGAACTAAACCGCATTTGAGTTACATGGACAGGAAGACCACGAGAACCTCAAACGGTTAGTCTGACGGCAAGGGGACTCTAACCCATGATCTGTCTACCACTGAGGGTATTTCACGTCAGTACTGTGGTCGGTCAGGCTTTGGAGTTGAACATTGGAAATCGTAAACTCATTATTGGGTCTGCTGAATATATATATATATATATATATATATATATATATATATATATATATATATATATATATATATATATATATATATATATATATATATATATATATATATATATATATATATATATATATATATATATATATATATATATATATATATATATATATATATATATATATATATATATATATATATATATTTATATATATTTTTAGTAACCGATTTTTCACCGATATTTTGTAGTAAATTAGTAGTGAGAACATCATGATTAACGAGTCCAGTTTCGGCATAATATTTTATTTTACTAAACGATGGTGAATTAGCAGTTTAACCCCTCTCCAAAGCGGGAGAGGGGGAACACATATCCCGTCTAAGCTGACGGATTTTATTTAAGCATGATAAACAACAAAAAGCCACGCAAAAACTAGTGCTCTGCGTTTTATAGGATGATTAAACAGTGTAAAAAAGTCCAGTCATATGCTTTTTCTGTATTCTTACGCCTCATCAAATTTATTTATTACTCATAGCAAATCGTTTAATCTTTCCTTATATGGAAGTGAAAGATCTTAAAATAACTTCTCTTTTGAAGTATAAATCTAATTATTATTCATTGGCATGTTTTTAGCCTTGAAGTCCCAAAATAGAATTTCTACCCTTATCCTTTAATAAAGATATTTTATGAAAAGGAATGAAGTTTTAATGCTTTTATTAATACAAAAGTATTTAATTTTTGTATTACATATATATATATATATATATATATATATATATATATATATATGAATGATACGATCTGTTCTGAATCTGGCAACAAAACTCATTAAGAGTTAACTGAAAACAAAGATGATTAATTTATGGTTAATAAAGAAAAAAACATTTTATAAGTAAATATTATTTTTAAAATTCACCTGCATGCCAAGTTTCCAATCGCGCTTATCATCTCGAGCATATATTGTTATTATTATTTTAGCTAATGATGATGGAAAATGATGATTATTATTAAAGTTCTTCCTGGTGAAAGTATATAAAGTTAAAAGATGGATATTTATAAATAATTATCAGAAAAAAACTTAATGTTGATTTTAAAATACCTATTAGACATTCTATAATTCCTCATATAGAAAATTCAATTTACTCTGCTTATTTTTCTAAATACCTTTAGTCCTTTAACCGGTAATTATGGTAGATTCAATGCATAAGGCAATAATTTATTCGGTGAAATATTTAAATAATTGTTTTCGAAGGAAAATAATATTTCTAAACAATTTTCCAATGTTTCGATGCGAACTAAAATGATATTTTTTTCTTTTGTTGATTAGAATGCTATTTAAATCAATCTTCAACAAAGACCTTCAATTAAACAGTCATTATTTCAAACAAAAAATTTAAACAAATACACTTATTATTGATTTATTACATTTCAGACTGCTAAAAAAATGACTTTTTTTTCTTTTAAAAAATAAGAATTAAGGCAGTTTTTCGTGGGCTCTGTCGCCATAGGAAATAAAGAGCTTTTGCCAAAAATATGCGATTTTAAAAACCATTGTGAGTTAGCAATAGCTATTTATGGTTGTTAGGCCAAGTTAAGCCTATCTTAAGCCGCACTGTTAAAACTTCTAGATCAAATTATGGTAAAAGGTCAAACTATGGTACGGAAAAGTACCGGCACTTAGGATGCCACTAATTTTTTCTACTGGAACATGTTACGGAACAAAAAATCTGATACACAGTAATTTTCACGGCGTTAAGTACCGTAAAATCACTTATTAAATAAATATTGTTATAAAAATTACAGTATAATATTTTATGGTAAAAATCAATTTTATAGTAAAATGGATTTTATGGCAACATGGATTTACAGATGATGCATTTATAGTGCAGCACTTTTTACCGTTATTATAACGTAATTATTTACTCCGCAGTGCTCATTCTAAAAATGGGGCAAAAAGTAAATATGAGTAAAAGTCTTAAAATATTTTGTCCTTTTTAAAACTTAATTTTTGTTATACTAAATGGTATACTAATAATTTTAAATTATAGCTTTTTTCCCTTTGGTTAAGGTGCTTTGAAAAACAGGGTTAAAAATATTGAGATATAAAGTCTAAAGTTTATAGTTATAAAAAAATATTAGAATCACATTAAAATATGCAAATATGGAGTTAGAATGAAATAATTTCCTAGATCTAATGAAAAAATAACTACACAAAATATTTTGCGACTGGTAATATGATTTTTTAATTGCAAATGAGTTATATGTGTAAAAAATAAGCTCTTTCCATATTAATTATTAACTCATTAAGGTCCAATGACAAAACTTGTGATTTTTATATTTTTTAACACAAAAAAAAAATATTTTTAAAATCTGATTAACGTGATTCAAATCAGATAATTTGATTTAAACGGATTTTATTTTTATTTTTTCAAGATATTCAAAACACTTTTCTTTTTAATTTTATGAGCATAATTTGGGTTCGCTGATTTAAATCAGCTCGATTTAAATCAAGATTAAAACCGGGATTTAAATCACTCCGATTTAAAAAGAAAATCACTGACTTAAACGAGGAAAAAAAAATTTTTTTTTAACGTGTAACTTCTAAACATTTTTGCGTAAATTTTAAGATAACCTATCTTATCATAAATCTAAAATAAAATCTTTATTTATATGTTAACAAATTTAAAAGAGGGGAAGCTGTTTTCAAATTGCTTCTGTTCCTTAGAGGAGTAATTTAGAGGAGTAATTCTCCTCTAAGTTCTGTTCAGATCTAACAAAATACCTTCTATCCCATTTATTCGAATTCGATGGCATCACAACTGTTGTTTACATTTATCATTATCAGAACTGCTTTTCGCAACATTAAAATAAATAAGTAAATAAAAACATGTAACTTTTTCTTTATGAAACCACCAAGTGATAGAAAAACTATTTTCAATCCATATCTATGTTTCTATTGTACATATTTTTAATTCATATATCTGAAGTAAAAATTTAAATGAATATGAAAAAAAAAAGAATTTTACTTAGCTTAGAAGAAACATGTTAGTAATTTTCCTTACATTAATAATGGAATTTATGGCTGGGGAAAATCATTTCTTAAACTTTTTGAATAAAATGTTATATCTCAAACATTTCTTACAGAGATGGGGAAGGCATACTTTGAAATTCTAATTCTTGTGAAGCAACAGAGGAAAAAGTAAGAGTTAAAGATTTCATACAATTTAAACGATTCCTTAATAAAAATTTTCACTAAAGAAGTTGCTCGAAACTTTTCTGATTGAAAGAAGACATTTTAAAGTATTCTTTGTACTGCTTTTAAACATTTGTTTCAATTCGTTGAATGGTCTTTGATTTCAGCCAGAGTGAAATTTCAAGGCATGAAAAAGTAATTTTTCCTGAGTATTTTAAAATAATTTAACTGTTATAATGACTTATAAACCGTATAGATCTGAACGATACTTAATCATAGCATTGACTTATTAAAGATTAGTTCGATTTTATGCCTTTCTTAACTTATGACTCATAATTTTGTTCATTTTATGCATACAAAGTAAAAATTTTTTTTTCAAATTACGATTAATTCTGCAGACGCTAAGAGTTCCGGTACTTTCTTACCGTAAAATGCATTTTCACCTGAACATGTTACAAAACAAAAAGTCTGATATGCCGTAATTTTTACAGTAAAAATTACCGTAAAATTACTGATTTGCAGGATTTGGTATCGGCAAAATTTATGCAACTTCAATTCCAGTAAATAGATTAAAAGTTTAGTCCCATCGGCTATAAGAATAAACGAAGCTTTTAATCTTAGGAAAATTATTTAGACTATTTACAACTAGAAAAATATAAGTGAAATGATTATTGCGACAATTATTTAAATTATAACCTATCCTATTTGAATGTTTTTGAGCCTATGTTTGACTAAAATATTGAAAAAACACATTAATTACAAAGCCAAATTTATTTACCTAAATTCAAAAGTTAATGAAAAAGATATGCAAATGAATTATTCTATACATTATTTACAATAGTTTCCTTGTTCTAGAACAGGGGTTTCCAACTTACAAGAGGCCGGGGGCCATAGTTAAAAACACCAGTCAAATGGCGGGCCACAACCTTATTAAAATTTTATATAGGACTCTGTTATGTTTGAAGGAACATTAAATATTACTGTCAGATATTTATCAAGTTGTACAAAACAAAAGTATTGAACTACAAATTAAAATAAGAAGTAGATTTTTAAAAAAGTATTTAATTGCATATTAAAAAAATTCTGGCTACAATAACTTTAATTGTGCACCCATGTATTAAACAATTATTGAGCAACAGATATTAAATTGTTAAGATAAAAAACTTAAAAGTATTTAAAATCTATATAGGTTTTTTACGAAAATTGTCCTCAAAATATGACAAGTAATATATTTTAGTTCGCGGGTCACAAAAAGAGGCTTTGCGGGCCGGATGTGACCCGCGGGACCCGCAAGTTGGTAACCACTGTTCTAGAATATTCTCTTCTAAGGAATCATAAGATGTTTATAAATTTGCGAATTTGTTAGTATGCTCTTGATATCTGCTCTTTTTCTTACAATGGTTTCTTACAATTTCAATATTTTGCACAAATATATTTTGTAAAATTTATTTCCTCAACTGTCAGGCTATAGTATGACATGTTATTTTAAATAAAATACTATTAACTCTTAAGCATATTTAAACAGAAATTTATATTTACGTAGTAAGAATATTTTCCGATGGTTTGTTCAAAATTCTAATCGAGTAAAGTAGAACGTTTTAATTGTTGATTCCAGAGCTCAGTAAGTAACTTCTTTAAAAAAAATTATCCAAACAGACAACGTAATTTTAAAAAAATTTTATCCAAACAGACAACGTAATTTTGAAAAAAAATTTAATTCATTCAACTTTTTTTTCTCGCTAAAACATTGAGTCACTACGTACTTTTTCCAATTGTGCTATAAAAAAAAAAGATAAAAAATAGTTTGTAGAAAGTTGAATTAGTTAAACTCGTTACATAAAAACGGATTAAATTGAACTGTAGGAAAAATTTGCCTGGTTTTTACATTCAATATTTTTTAAAAAATAATATAATGAGAAAAATACAGTTATTTACTTCATTTATTAAAACGGCTATTTGTTTTAATTTAGCAATTTCTTTTAAATAGTGCAATAAACATTTTGTGTGTCTTAATCTGTGAGCACAAGCGGTGATCTTTAACATTGCATGTATAATTCATTTAGCCATTTAAAAAATTAAATTTCAAAATTTTAAATATATCTTCACAGTCTATACATATTCAAGCCACCTGTTCAATGCCGTTCATAAACCTCGAGGATTTCTTTGAAATAACTGTAGTTTCATTGGCATGAAACTGCTCTTTAAGTTGAAATTATTCACTTAAAATACGTATACTAAAAAGAATTCCATTCGCTTTTGCTTGTGACGCCATTTCCAACGTCCAAACATTTTTCTTATAATTGTATTAAGATCTATTAGTGAGCATAAATAATTTTGCTTTATAATCATATTTTTCAAATATCATATAAAATGAAGGGTATATTGTAATAAATTTGGTGAGTTTGTAGTGTAACTACCACTATAAATATTGAATACCAATTCACTAGTATATAAGACATGTTAACTTGATTCCATCTTGAGGTACCTTTTGATAGATGAAAGTTGACATAATCGATAAATAAATCCACTCAAGTTTACAACAGTAATTTAATATTTTTGCTTACCCCAAACGGGATGCTATATTAAATAAAATTTGTGCATGCATCTCATTGTGCATGAAGTTGATCGTTAAGTTCTTAATCATTTAACGAATCTCTTTAATTGTATTTTAAAGAAGTACCTTAAAGTTTGCACAAAAAAATAACAATTGTATAATGGTTAAAATGTTTAGACAGCTATTTAAATCAGTATATCTTAAAAATGTAGCTTAATAAGGTGATATCATAAAATTACGTTATATAAAAAAGCAACTCTTATAGTTTTAAATAAAATTTGCGCATGCATCACATTGTATATGAAGCTGATCGTTAAGTTCTTAATCATTTAACAAATCTCTTTAGTTGCATTTTATAGAAGTACCTTAAAATTTGCACCAAAAAATAACAATTGTATAATGGTTAAAATGTTTAGACAGCGATTTAAATAAGTATATCTTAAAAATGTAGCTTAATAAGGTGATATCATAAAATTACGTTACATAAAAAAGGAACTCTTATAGTTTTAAACTCCTATTTTAGGAAACTGTAAAAATCAAAAACGTATTAATATCCTAGTAGAATAAAAAATAAATAATACAGTAAATAACTTTAAATTAGGGATACAGACGTATTTACAAAAAAAAATTTGATTTTTATGCTGATGACAACCAAAAAAATAAGGAAACGAATGCGGTAAGTGTGGCTTTCCGGTCAATAAAAATGCACCGACAACAATGATAAACAGTGTTAAACTTAAACAATTTTTCCTTAAATATTATACAGAGAAATTATTAAATTACAAACATTATACATGCAAATTCAGACGTAAAAAAGTACTCACCAAAAAAAAAATGAAAAAAGATTTTTTTCCGAAACTGAGTAAGTTATCCTATGAAAGTGGGGATCATACTGCAGACGACAAGGGTTCTAAAGAGGTCGGGGGTGATTCCGAACTCCGATTGGGGAAGGGATGTACTGCCATGCTTTAATTAGAAAATAGTCTCCAATGTCAAGAACTGCTAGTCCCTTTCTCTATGCGACATCTGTTTGGGTTGTGGAACGAAAGAGCCGGGAGAATATTTTCTTTGAATTTCCGCTCTTCTGAAAGGTTGCTTTAGGAAATGGTGCCAGCGGAGATTAATCGCCAACAATTTCATTCTCGTTTTCGCCAAAAAGGATTTGATCAGACAGGAATTCTGTTTATAAACAAGAGAGAGAATCGTGGGATTTACGGTAATGTGCGAAGCTTATCTCAACCAAAGCTGCATATTTTCGCAGAAAGAAAGATGAATTGGTTGTTTTGTTCTTTAAAATTTATTTCTAAATGGGATAAGCTGATAAAGGGCAAAGGAAACAAAACTTTTGATTAATAATTCTTTCTTCGTCTAGTTTTTTGTTCTTTCTTTTTTTTTTATTTAATGATCGACAAAAAGGAAATTGCTATTTTGTACTTCAATTGCTGAATTATCTCTCGAGATTTTTTAAAATTAAATTAGCGGAACAAAGCAATGTAATTAAGTGCAGATATTTGTTCGTTTATATAGATATATATGTATAAAATACAGGGTTTTCCTCAAAAATCGCTCTTAATATGCATTTTTAGAATTCTAATAATAAATTAAATTAAAATAGTACAGATGTTTTGGTAACGCAAATAAATATTTAACAAACACGATATTAAAATATGTCGTAACAAGACTGCAGAACAGTGGTTTCCTGAATTGTCGACCTTCTTTTGACCGAATCCCAAGACTTAATGAATAAATTTCATTAGCAATTGCAAATATACTAATTAACGAAAGACTTGTAATGATTTTAATTCTTTTATTTATTTTAAAAATATTAAGTGAATAAATAAAAAAATTTTATCACATCGTTTTATTATTATTAGTCTTAAAATGGGTTTTATCTAAGTACCGACGTTGTAAATTAAATAGTACAGATGGGTACAATAGTTAAAATAGTTCAGACGAGTACAGTAATTAAAATAGTACAGATGTTGGGATGACTCAAATAAATATTTAACAAAAATACTATTAAAATGTGTCGTAACAAGACTGTAAAACAGTGGTTCCCAATGGCTGTGATTCCCTAAATGGTCAACCTTCTTTTGACCAAATACCAAGACTTAATGAATAAATTTCATTAGTAATGTAAACATACTAATTAATGAAAGACATGCAATATTTAAATTGTTTTTATCATTTTAAAAATATTAATTGAATGAATGAAATTTTTTCATCGTGTCGTGTTATTATTATTAGTCTTAAAATGGATTTTATCTCAGACAATTGAAGTCTAGAGTGGCATCCATAATCTAGTTCTTAATTAAAATTTACTGCATGCATAAACTGAAAAATGAATGAGATGAAATATAATTCTCATTGAAAAAAAAAACTAAAAAGGAAGAAAATGAATGTTTAGAATGATTTTCTTTTAGAAAAACATACTTCTTTACTGTTGAATTTAGTTGTTTTTATTCCATGCGAAATACTAAAGAAATTTTTCACAAATGCATAGATCCTTTTCTTCATTCACTCATTATATTGTTAATAGAAAAAAAACATTTTTTTTTTATATTTCTATTATTATTTCTTTTCTATTTCTATTAAAAACATTTCTTTGTGCAGAAGTATTTCAATTAAATCCTTTCATAAAAATAACGGAAATATTAAATAAATGAAGTATTATTATTTGAATTTAAATTTAATTGCGAGCTTCGAAAATAATAACTGGTTCAAAAAAAGTACTCTACTCTCGGAGCCTTTGTAAGCTGTGAGCATTTAGGAACCGCTGCAGTCGAAGGTAAAATGGAAAAATATCAAATATTGTTGAATTGTTCGGATAAAACCGTACTTATTTTACGACGTTCAATTTCTTGTACTATAAAATAGGTAAGATAACAGATTTTCTTTAAACGATGCAAAAACACTTTTACTCGAGCTCTGTATTTTATATAAACTTGTATATAAAATAATTAGGGGGTGTATTTTCGTAGGGGGTCGTGAATCACCTTTCGTTCCAGGGAGCCGGGAAAAAAAAGTAGTTTTAAAGATGCTCTCGAAGTAATTTTCTTCAAAATAGAAAAAAAAACTTAGTCTTAGTTGCATTATTGGAATGAACAGTTTAGATAGGATATTATAATAGGTGTTAAAATTGCATCGAATTATTAAAAATAGAAAGCAGTATTTTATGTATCGGTCGTTCTAATGGAAGAGCCACTGTAAAGGGACTTCATTTTGGTCGTTCTAATCGAAAGTCGTAATAAGGAGCGTAGACTGAATTAGAAGTATACATGGATTATTGTACTGGTCAACACAGTTGTTCAATAAAAGCAAAATCAAAACGCGTACTGAACTGCATAAGAAACTAATATCCAGCCGTGCTGATAAACCACGTAAGTATAGCAGGTTAATCTTCCTATTTTTCGGCCTTCATAAAGATTGTTTCGCCAACAAATTACAGAAAGAAAAAAAATTAAAATCTGCTTTTGAGGATTTTTTCATTTGTCAAAATATGTACATATTTTTATGACTAAGAGTTAATTTAATGACTATGATTCATTTATTATTCCAACTATCAATTCAAATATAATTACTGCCTCATGTTGAACATCAAATGGTTCTTTATAAGGGTTCATAACTAATAAAGAAATGCGCAATTTTCAAAAGAACATCTTTTAAACCATAACTAACACCTGACACTGCAATTTAGAATAATTATCCCCATTCAATTCGAAAGATTACGACATCAATAATACTTGCAAGCCATAAATTTGAAAAGAAAGTAGACAAGTAAGTACATATAACTAAAACTAACATTTTAAAGATTAGAGTGGAAGTTATATATTAAATTTTACTAACACAATGGGGACTTGATAGTCCTTACAAAGGACAAGTTTTAAATAAGCTAATTGACGACCTTCAAAACATTTCTCTTTAAATCAGTTCCGCTTGAATTATGGTAGACAAAGTCCCTCAGTGATAACTGCATCTTTATAAGACTAGCTGTTGAAACCAACTTGTATATGCAAATACGTATATTTCTTTTTAATTTTGAAAGAAGAGGCTTAAAATTAAAGAAGACTTAATTTTCGTGGAAAGCAGCTCAATTTATTTTCGGAAATTTTACTTGCGAGGAAAAAAACATTTCTTATCAATGAACTTTGACAAATATTTGGCTGTTTTGTTAAGGAAAACATTAACTCAGATCATTGATTGTTTCACACGTTAATTGAAAACAAATAAAAAGTTAGATAAACTATATATTTTTTTCTTATAATGTACTTTTATTTTATTTTATGACCGCCGTTGAACAGTCGACCCAATTTTTGGGTTTACGACTACTAATGTTCAACGCCGTAGCCTTGTAATTTTGAACCAATCCAGAAGACAAGGAAACTCCTGGATCGGTATCCCCAGAGGTATTGATATTTTTATAATGTAGTTGACGTTTTTTAGTTCCAAAGACTGATTTTTTTCACCTTTAAATCGATATTAAAATAAATTTTTGCGTGCCTAATTTTTAAACACGTTTTGGATTAACTCGTGGGTATGCTAGGGCGTGGGTCAAATTTTGCAATCAAAATACGGAAAACTTGCCGAAATGTTTAAGAGCTCAAATTTCATAAGAAGACAAGTTTCAACAGTTTTCCAACGACTGCAAACAGAATTAATAGCCATTTTAATCGCGAAAGAAAATTTATCATCAAATTTCAAACCACTTTTTCTGACTAATTAGAGTGTTCGCATCTTTACTGGAGTTTGAGCCATATGGCAATAATAGTTTGAATCATTCGCTGATTTCTCTACTAGTGAAATTTATTGACATATTATCCCCATAGGAAATTTATCGTAAATGAAATTCTAACATTCCGATAGACTGCAATGTTCGAAATTTAATTGGAGTTCTCGATTGAATAAAATAACAAGTTATAATTTTCATGCCACTAAAAGCAGAACTCATTGCCGTATTATCATAAAATGGGAAGAAAATAAAAAAATTATTGACAATTAAACCATTTTTTGACAAAAGCAAACTAATAGATATAAAGTTATAAAGCAAAAATAAGTAAAATAATAAAAGAAAATTAAAATAAATTGAAGCGCATGGCTTTGAAATAGCTCTGTACATTTACAAACATTTTACAGGAAACTCAAAAGCAAAAAAAAAAAAAAAAAAAATTCTCTTTGGCGGTTGAAAAAGTATAAATATTTTAGTACATGTTGGAAAAACTGAGGTCTAGACTAATTTTATCCGTAAAAACATCGTAAATTTCAACTGAAAAATTAATAATAATACTAATAAAGGAACCTATTGATATTTGATTATCGTAATGCAGTCCTACTTTGTTTTTGTTCAATTTGATAAATATTTTAGTATATGTTGGAAAAACTGAGGTCTATCATTGCCGTTCGACTAATTTTATCCTTAAAAACATCTTAAATCTCAACTGAAAAAAAAAATGATAATAAAACTAATAAAGTAACCTATTGATATTTGATGATCGTAATGCAGTCCTACTTTGTTTTTGTTCAATTTGATAAATATTTTTGGAAAAACTGAGGTCTATGATTGCCGTTAGACTAATTTTATCCTTAAAAACATCTTAAATCTCAACTGAAAAAAAAAGATAATAAAGCTAATAAAGTAACCTATTGATATTTGATGATCGTAATGCAGTCCTACTTTGTTTTTGTTCAATTTGATAATAAAAAACTGCATGCACTATACAGGGCATACCATAAAGACCGTTCTAAATATGTATCCTTTAAGAAACGAAAACGTAAAGAATACGCATGGGGTCGTAAATTAATATTTAGGGGAGGAAAAAACAAAAATGTGGACAAATTAAAGTAGAAGAAAGCTGGGGTAATTAATATCAAAACAAGTTTAATTGCAGTTTTGGAAATTGATAGAGTTTCTAGTAATCGTTTTTAGCTCTCTTTTTGTTTTCGCTCGCTATCAATCCTGCCGTGTTTATTACGTCTGTTTTTCTATACTGCACAGAGAAAAAAATACTGGTAAAATTACCATACTTGTATAGTAATAACATTTCTGTTAAGAAAAAGAAGAAAAAACCCGACAATTTTAGTAATAAAACCAAAACGTATGGTATTTAAACCATTCATTTGGCAATTTTTTTTTTCGGTAAAGATTTAAAGAAAATTCTGGTTTTAATTCTTATTACCACACATCTCTTGAAAATACAAACCTGAAAAGTAAATTTTACCGAATATATGGTTTTAATGCCCTAAAGTATAATGATTAAATTACTAAATTTTACCACACTTACTACCAAACAGCATGATAATAAAGCCATATTTTATTTTTAATTTTACCAAAAGTCACTACCAAAGAGCGTTGGTAAAAATTTTGATAAATCCATAGGGCCAGAAAAACGGCAAATTTTACTACATTCTGGTAGTTTTGACCATACATTTTTTTTCTCAGTTTGTGGTTTGTCCGATTTTGAGAGTGCTTTTTTTTTTTTTTTTTTTTCTTTTGCTAGATATTAATTTGACACCCTCAGTGTGTGCAATTTTTTGCCGTTATTGTTGAAAAGGATTCTAAAAAATTTTGCAAGGAGGGCGCTATTGTACTATGTTCATCTTTTTTCACGAAAATAATCATAATTAATAAGCTAATTAAATTCATTTATTTTTATCGAATTTCCAAATGATAGAGAGTAGGTTTTATTTAATAACAATAAAATAAATTTTATTTTAACTAATTCTACTTTAATTATAATTCAAACTACGTACGTAAATGTCTGCTACGTACGTAAATGTCTGCTACGTACGTAAATGCAATATTTTATTAATATATAAACTTTGATAAGTAAAATAAAAAAGCTTGAAAAACTTTTGTTTTCCTTCCTTCGTTTATTGTTTCAGTAATTAAATTTGTAATTTTAAAAACATTTTAGAAACATATTTTTACTTGACAATTTCTCACAAATCCGCTAACTAATTTTTTATTCAAATTATTTAATCTCATTTTCCAATATTTTTGTTTTAGTTTATTATAGACTAACTTTTATAAATTTTTCCGAGAAGCTAAAGCAAAACAACTCGAATCTTTAAACAAGTTCAAATTGTTTTGATTACCAATAAATATAAAATAATCAATTTTAACTAAGCATAGATTGATTTAATCTTATAAGAATTTTTATTTAAGATATATTTCTCTTTACCTTTAAATATGAATTTATTTATAATCTTAAAAATCTCAAAAACAGGAAATATTTCTCGAAATTTTATAAAAATATTAAAATTACTATATACTGAATTCAGGTAGCAGCTTTTAAAAAAATTCATAAACTACTGTTTACAAATTTTTATTATACATTTAATTTAAGAAAGAAAAATTATGTATATTTGAGGAAATAGTTTTCCTAAGAAACTTGATGCGGTTTAAAATACTTTTGAAATAGTTTCATGGCAACTCTTATTTGATTTCTAACTGAAACTTTTTATTATCTGCTTTCCGACAAAGATTGATGTTGTTTACAATCTGAGATTAATCATTGTTTGTAAACTTTTATTTCTTATTACTTTTCTAGTCTTAAAAAAAAAACAAAAACGATCCATATCCCCAGCAAAAGGGAAAATAAACAGTAAAAGTAATTATTAAACTTTTGAAACTTTACAAAAATATATATTTTTTAAGAAAAAAATATTAATTAAAATTGTGATTAATGACTTCTCATTGTTTTAAACTTTCTGTTTTTATTCATAAGATAACTTTTAAAGGGAAAAAATTTCAGAGTTATGTTAATACGTGTCAGACTGCAACAAAATAAATTTGAATTAATTATAACTATTAAAAATATTGTTATGATATTCTTTAGACAATTTATTTTAAATTTGCATATTGAAATTGTATTGAAATCAGAGTTCATATATATTTAGAATGTCGTAGACTAAATGTAGTGTTGGAAACGTGACAAACAAGTTATTTTTTTTTTAATTCTCTTAAATATAGTTTCTGGACATATGTGTTTTGAAATGATAAAAATAACTTTAAAATTTATTTATTTATATTTACATTGTAACACTTACTATACAAATCAGAGGTCACTTCAACCCTTTTTGTTTTAATCCTCAACACTTCAACCTGTAAATTACAAGTACAAAGTATTAAAATACAGGGTTATTCATAATTCCCTCCGCCTGCAAACGCCATTTTTCTTTACTACAAATGGCTTCAGTTGTACATGTTACTGCCATCTACCGGCAACTGCTTAATTTGAAACTTGAATGCTTTCGGAGTAATTTCATATGTTCTTTTTTGCCATATTCGTCTCCCTTTTTTACTATAACGCTTCGAAACCCCGGAGGGAATTATAAATAACCCTGTATATCAAAATGTCAGACGTCGGTTTTGGTATGTTTACATTTTTCATTGAATTGCTTCCTTACTCTTGGATTTTGTTTTTGCTATTGCAGCTTTTTAAACTTTGCATTTCACATGATTGCTGTGTGATTTTACATTTGTCGTGACTTATAAACCGTTGTTTTGTGACTTTAATATTGTATGGCTTACTAACTATTGCCCCATTCTTTATATTTTACCGGAATAAACAATTTCTCCTTTATGGTTTTATTTTTTACTTAAATAAAATTGCTTATTGATTTTACATGACTAAAAACTATTGCTCAAGAATTTATTTCGCAGGGCTAACTAATTATTGCTGTCTGACGTTCTTATTTTATATAACTAATTTTTGCTTTGTCATTTTACATTTTGCAGGACTAACAATTTCTTGTTTAGTGACTTTATTTTTTAAAGGACTGTTCTTTCATGATTTTAGTTTCGTGATTTACTTTGTCATGGACTAAGAAACTATTGCTGTGAGAATTAACGTTTTACATGACTAACAAATAATTAATTTCGGTCTTGTTTTTTACATGATGAAAAAACTATAGATCAATGATTTAACAATTTATATGGAAAAAAAAACAATTGCTCTGTTATTTTATATTTTACATGTTAGCTATTTCTTGTGGTTTCCGAATGACTAACAAACTATTGTTTTATGACTATTTTTTTACAAGACTGGCAAACTATTGCTTTGTGATTTCCCTTTTTACTGGAATAGTAAACTTTATAGTGCTGTCAGAAATACAATTTAATTGATCAACGAATTATTGATTGCGGTTTTGTATATCCTATGAGACGAGCTAATTATTGATCAGTAATTTTAAATATTGCGTGAAACACAAACTTTTTCAATGATTTAACATTTTACAACAAAATATTTATTATAATTTTATTTTTTAAATGAATAAGAAACTATTGTTTTGGAATCTTACATGTTACAGGTGTTACCTTTTAAGGTGCGCATTCTAGCTGGTTAATGTGTTTATTTTTATTAAAAAGTACTATTTCAAAGTAAAATTAAATAAATGCCATGTTTATTTGGAATTTTTTTTCCTAATCTTCAATATTTTAAACCTATGGAATGAATTATATTGGCAAATTTCAACACCTATATAAAACAACAAATCATATTTTTACAAGTTTCTTTTCAGATTATTTAAATATTCTATGTACCAAACCATTCTATCGTTCATATTATCCTTGTTCAAAATATATGAAAATGTGTTAAAATAACATATGAATAATGAAAAATAAATGAAGCAAAAAAAATCGCCAAACTGAGGATAAACACGTAAACATTGGCGATTAAAAGCGATTGCTATCGTTGCATTCATAGTTGTCTGCAGAGTAGGTCTGTCAACAAGACTCGTTGTCCATCTTCGGTGACGGGCAAAAATGGAGAGGGGGGATTTGAAGGGAAGAGCAGTTAAGTCAGCATTCTGGCGGCGGGGGTGGCTCACGGTTCTACGATCGGTTGCCGACCACGTGCGCTTTCCCTTTTTTCTTTTTATTCTAGAATGATGAGCAAGGAGCTAGTCCCACCCATCAAATGTAACAAGAGATCATCACGCTATTGATGCTGGGTAGCAATTAGAATTTCTGCGGGCTGGTCCAACGATGAACTATTCTTTTCAGAACAATAGATATGAGTCTTTTGTGATGACGTTCGAGATGAAAAGAACGATAGAAAAAAAATGTTCTTTATTAGTTGTTTCCCACAATGTAGAATGCCATTCTTCTGTTTGGCGGATTAGTTATTTTTTTCGAAAAGCAGAAAAAAAGTAGAAATTTAACCTGGTGGAGGGGTGTCGTCAAGGTTAACGATGATTAGAATGTTTCTCAGAAGTATGCTAAGTGCATAGTTCGTCATTTACTATTTTTGAAAAAATTGAATTAGGATCATGGTCTATATTTTGATCATGATGCAAACGAGGAATGCGGTGTCAAATATTTTGAAACACGGGAAAAGTTAGTCACGTTTTCTATTAGAGGTTCATGATGTCTTCAGTGCGTAGAGTAGTGTATGTAAAATGCCACTAATGAAATGTTTGTTTCACATTTATTTTACAAATTTAATATTTAATCACAATTATTTTACTACTGTTATGTTTAATTACTTCATGAAGCTATCATTTTTTTTTTATTTCACTATATAAACTTAGTAAATTATGTAAAAGAGGTTTGGTGCAATGTAGTAATAAGTCACACTTTTCCTTCGAGGGGAAATTTATACAATGAAATGAAGATTGTATTATTCTTAGGCGTTTTTCAAGTTTCCGGAATTTCTAATTACAGCACAATGCATCGAAACATCTTATGGTCTGCAGTGAATTTTCACCAAAAAAAACTATTAAAAACACTCATCCTATCAATTAAAAACTGTGACTTATCATTGCCCTAAGATCTCCGTGATGTTGTACGGCGTCAGGCTATCAAAAAATTGGCATGCAAAGTTTGGCCTATCTTTTTTTAGTTAATGCTGATTAAATACTTACTATTTTTCGATTAGCTATGCGTAATTTGTTTATTTAATTGTGCATGTAAATTGACCACTTTGCCTAATACATCTTAAAATAAAATTGAAAAACTACTACGTCATTGGAATTTACTCCATATTGCTTCACATAGAATTTGCTCCATTTTGAAACTCAGCAATGACTAGTCGGTACGAATTCCACATCTGGCTTGCACCGACCACAGTGGTGACGTAAAATGTCCTCAGTGGTAGACGGATCATGGGTTAGAGTCCCCTTGTCGTCAGGCTAACCGTGGATGGTTTTCGCGGTTTTCCTCTCCATGTGACGCAAATGTGGGTTAGCTCTATCAAAAAGTCCTCCACGAAGGCAAATTTCACCCAAAACTTGATTCAGGAGTTTCCTTGTCTTCTAGGTTGGGTTTAAAATTAAAAGGCTCCGAAGTTGAACATTAGTAGTCATAAAACCGAAAAATCGGGTCGGCTGTTCAACAACGGTTATATAATATAAAATAAAATTAATAACTTTGTCTAATACATCGTGAAATAATATTTAAAAACTACTACGTCAATTGGAGTTAACTCCATTTGGCTTCACATGGGTGTCGCTGGGGCCCAATTTTTGAGGAGGAAGAAATTAAACTTACAGTCGCTATAATTTTCTAAATTTCACTCATAAGAATTAAAGTATATTTTTTTCTTGTATGTGCAAAATACCTGCAAAAAATAAAGTATTTTATCTCATTCTTGTTTTTAACTGCATTGAATTCAATTTGATGATAATTCGAAACAATTTTATGCTGAAATTATTGAGTGGGACTTATTATTAAGGATTATTAAGGGGGGTAGACATATCCTCAACTTCCTCCACGCCAACGACACCCGTGTTGCTTGCTCTTGAAATGTGCGTGCTATCCTAATTGAACCATCGTTGAAAATTTCGCTGGTATTTTGAAATGCGCTAGGTAATTTGAAAAATCAACTATATTATCTTATCAAACTAAATTTTTTAACTTAACGTAATCACCCTATGCAACTTTAGCCTAATCTAGAAATGTGAAATAGGATTATTTAATCTAACTGAATTTTAGATTTGTTTGAATAAACCTTTATTAAGCCTTCATTACTCTAAAACAGCTTATGCTAAATGAGCAATGACTGATATACTTTCTAATTTGCCTAAAGGTACGTCATTACGTAATTACGTCATTCACCTAAAGGACTCATTGGTATAAATCTAAAACGTGGCAGGTTGTTAAAAAAAATTGGAAACTTTTCCAAGTAACTTGGCCCAACGCAAAATGAAGGACCCTATTTACAAAAATCCGGTTTGTCCGATTACAAAACTACAGAGTCGCGGAGACTCAAGCTATTAAAAGTGACTTGGTTTGTATCCCAATGATGGCTAATCAATATGAAATCTTCTACTGGTTTGCACCGACCACATAGCTCACGTAAAATACTATGTCAGTGGTAGACGCATCATTGCTTAGAGTCCCCTTGACGTCGAACTAATAGTGGGGGATTTTCGTGTTTTTTCTTTAAATGTAACCTAAATGCGGGTTAGTTCCATCAAAAAGTTCTCCACGAAGCTAGTTTGTCATAATGCTTGATCCGGAAGTATCCTTATCTTCTGGGTTGATTCAATCTATATAACATAGCTAGCCGTAAACTCAGAAGTAGGTTGACAATTCAGAGCCAGTTATAAAATAAAATAAAATTTGCCTGCGACAAATATTTCAATAACGTCTCTATAAGAAAAGCTATCGAAAAAAGTTTTTCTACTTTAGAGTATATACCCCTATAATTGTCTTTCTTTGAAAAATTTCTATGTCTGTCTAATTTAACATGCACTATTAAATATATTCTATTTATTTTGTCTAATTTAACATATTCTACTTATTTTTTAATCTAATTTAACATATTCTACTTATTTTTTAATCTAGTTTAACATATTCTACTTATTTTTTAATCTAATTTAACATATTCTACTTATTTTTTTATCTAATTTAACATATTCTACTTATTTTTTAATCTAATTTAACATATACTATTTACATACACATTTGACAGTTAACAAATAGTTTCCTTCAATGTGCCTTTTTAAGGTTAACGGAAAGATGTTGTTTTGAAATATAATTTAAGAGATTCTTAAGTGCTGACGTGAAGATTTGTCAGCTATAATACTTTTCCCAACCTGAAGATTTAAAAACGAATAAAAATATGTCAGGATGTCCCAAGAACATATGAGGCGATTAACTATTTGGATATCTTTGGAACGTCGCCATTTTGGAACTCAGAATGTGGCTGACAGATGAGAAATTGGAGAATCTGAATGTCAACTAAATAAACACAGGTCTCTAGAATTTGTCGACTTCTAATACTCCTCGGTCAACACCAAGATGGTTTGTTGAAATTGCTTTTTCGTTATTATTTATTTATTTATTTAAGAACACTGATTTACGAAGTTAAAAATTACGATAGTCACTCCTCAATTAGAGCCCTAACCCTTTCCATGTATCGTGTCATTGTCACACGCCAAAACGTGTGCAAACGACGTGTGTTTGAATAGAAAGCCGTAAAGTATTTAAATACTATAATTATTTCGCATAAAATATGTTACTTTAATGTAAATTTTCTTATTCGAATTAATAGCTTTTGAAAAGTAATTTGTGAAGGGATAAAAATTGCTCCTTAATCAGTTTGTGCAAAAACGTGATCTTTTGCATGTGTCATGGGTGTACCTCAAAATGTTTACTTTCAAAAGTAATTCGTAAAAGTATTTAAAATTAAAGTAACATTTATTAATAGAAAATTTAGTATTTGAAAAGTAATTAATGAAAGGCCAAAATTCACTCCTCAATTTGGTTTGTGCAAAAACGTAACCCTTTGCAAGCGTCATGGGAATTACATCAAAATGTTACTTTTAGAAGTAACTCCCCTTAGGAAAATTTGCCATAGAGAAGCCTATGGTAATCTATGGCAACCTATGGCTACCATAGAAATTTGTATGGCAAGATACCATACGCCTATGGTTACCATAGAGATTTGTATGGCACAACACCATAAGCCTATGGCTACCATAGAGATTTGTATGGCACAACCCCATAAGCCTATGGCTACCATAGAAATTTATATGGCAAGATACCATACGCCTATGGTTACCATAGAGATTTGTATGGCAAAACCCCAAAAGCCTATGGCTACCATAAATATTTGTATGGCAGTATACCATAGACTAATGGTAACCATAAGGATTTGTATGGCACGTCACCATTGGCCTATGGCAACCACAGAAATTTGTATGGCAGTATACCATAGGCCAATGGTAACCTTAAAGATTTGTATGGCAGTATACCATAGAGAAAAGTTGATCTAGATCTCCACCAACGAAACAACAACTTCTATGGAGTCCTCAAAAACATCTTCTAAAAGAAAGAAATATCCATTATTTCACCCCGAAGTTAATTAAATTCAACATGTAAACCCACAAGGCATTCCTGGTGAGTCTTTTCCGGCCTCCGGGTGGCCAATTTTTCCATTTTTGAGTGTTTAAAATCAGATGTTCCATTGATTTAGGCTTAGAGTATCAGACCGCCATATTAACGTGTCATCCACTACAAGTGGAATCTTTCGCAAACTTTGGCTACTTATTTTAATATTTTTTCGATCTCATTCTTGGTCAAAAACAATTTATTGCAAACGCCTATGCCATTATCTATCTGAATTTATTAAGTTTTTTAATTTCCGGCTGTCTGGTACTTTTATCAGCGTTTACATTCTCATTAGTTTTTTATTTTAATTCCACTTAGGTTCTTGCAATGCTTTTTTACATTATCTTACATATGTTAGGGCTTTATATTTATTTTTTGTGTTTAATTTTTGCTTGCCTTTAAATTGTTTTTATCATGTCTCTGTGTTTTACTATTTTACAACTAATATTTCTTAAGTATCCACATATATTTGTACAATGTTCTGTTACATGTTTATACATAGCTTAGGGTCATCACTTAACTAGATTTGCTGGATTACTGGTTGACAATTGTTTTGCTTCAATATCATCAACTGAACAGTCCCTGGCCATATCATCTGCTGCTATAACCAAAAATGCTTCTAACAATTTAATCTTTCCTTAAGTTTACAACTTTTTCGTCATAGTGATTCCCTATACCCAATTAATTTTTATTTACTATCCCTGACCAAGTGTAAATTTGTCAATAACAATTATTAATTTCACCAATTTTAATCATGTCTTAAACATGTTTTGTATTTACCAATGTTTCTATATTGTGTTCTCTTTTCTAAATGTGCTTAACACAACTCAACATAAATTTTCTGAGTTTTTTTATCCCTCACTAGTAGGGGATCAACTAATTTAGCCTGTTTTCTATTCTTAGCTTTTCATAGTCTAATACCATCTTTTTTATGGATAAAATTTTGTTCACATGCCACCACTGGTTGCACCATTACATATTCAGCTTTTGTCCGGTTTGATCTATTTTAAACTAATTTCGCTTCGACCACCGGCCCCACTCTTTATCTTTTGAGTTTTAATAGTATTTTATTGTTTTAGTAGTCTGTTTAATTTTTAGTTTAGTATCACATATCAAAATTTAAAGAATTTTCATACTCGCTCCGACCATCGGACCGTTATTTTGCTTCGCGTTCTTTTAGGTTCCTCTAATATCTGAGGCTTATCTAACTAATTATGATACCAATCAATCAAATTAACGTTTTTTATACTCGCTCCGACCTCCGGACCCACTTTCTATTTTCTTGTTTTTACAGCTTTAACAAATATTAGTTGCCTGTACTCAATATATTTTGTTCCTAATCAGCATAACCAATATTTTCCCCACTCGCTCCGTCCACAGGACCCATTTTCTAGCGGTTAGTACTAACTGTTTGAAATTTATTTGAATAAGAACCGCATACAAAAAGGATTCTGCAAGTAAAACAGGAGAAGTTTATCAAAGAAATTTAAAAAAAAGCTTTCTGGATATATATTTATTCTACAGTTATTAAGTTTTGCATTTTTAATATCCATTGCGAAAGATTCTTGTAAATAATTATTTTTTGACGTATGGTAAAATATCAACGAGAAATGTTGCCATAGCTGTATGGCAAAGGTATACCATAACCTATGGAAAAATATTTCTTCATAAACTGTAGCACATCTTAGTTTTATGGCAAAAATTTGCCATATAAAAAAATGCCATAGGATATTCCTATGGGGTTTTGCCTATGGCAAAATTTTGCCATACACTTTTGCCATACACTTATGGCAAAACTTTGCCATAATCACATAAATGCCATAGGATATTCCTATGGGGTTTTGCCTATGGCAAAATTTTGCCATTCAAAAAAATGCCATAGAATATTCCTATGGGGTTTTGCCTATGGCAAAAATTTGCCATACATGTATGGCAAAATTCTGCCATACGTATATGGCAAAATTTTTGCCATAGGCAAAACCCCATAGGAATATCCTATGGCATTTTTTTATGGCAAACCTATGGCAAATTTTCCTAAGGGTCCTAAAATTACTTAAAATTAAGGTCAAATTTTTAACCGAAAATTTAGATTTAAAAAAAAAATTAATGAAAGTACAAAAAAAAATCACTTCTCAATTGGTTTGTGCAAAACGCAACCTTTTGAAAGCGTCATGGGCTTACATCAAAATGCTACTTTTAAAAGTCACTCGTAGAAGTATTTAAAATTAAAATAATATTTATTAATAGAAAATTTAGTATTTGAAAAGTAATCATTGAAGGGCCAAAATCACTCCTCAATTAGGTTTGTACAAGAACGTAACCCTTTGCAAGCGTCATGGGAATTACATCATAATGTTACTTTTAAAAGTAACTCCCAAAATTATTTAAAATTAAAGTCGAATTCTTTTAATAGAAAATTTAGTTTTTAAAAAGTAATTAGTGAAAGGTAAAAAAGCACTTCTCAATTGGTTTGTGTAAAACGTAACCTTTTGCAAGCGTCATGGGTTTACATCAAAATTGCACTTTTAAAAGTCACTCGTAGAAGTACTTGAAATTAAATTAATGTTTTCTTAAGAAAAAATTTAGATTTTGAATAGTAATTAGTGAAGGTCAAAAATCACTCCTCAATTGCTTAAAGCAAAAACGTAACTATTTGCAAGCGTCATGGACATACGTTAAAATTTTAGTTTTAAAAGTAACTCGTAAAAATACTTAAAATTAAAGTAGCATTTTTATTAGAAAATGTAGCTATTGAAAAACAATTAGTGAAAGTTCAAAAATCACTCCTTAATTGATTTGTGCGAAAACGTAATCCTTTACAACTATCTTGGGTATAACTTAAAAATATTTACTTTTAAAAGTAACTCGTAAAAGTACTTAAAATTAAAGTTACATTTATTTATAGAAAATTTAGTATTTGAAAAATAATCAACGAAAGGCCAATATCACTCCTCAATTTGGCTTGTACAAAAACATAGCCCTTTGCAAGCGTCATGGGAATTACACCATAATGTTACTTTTAGAAGTAACTCCTAAAATTATTTAAAATTAAAGTCGAGTTTTTTTAACAGAAAATTTAGATTTTAAAAAGTAATTAGTGAAAGGTCAAAAATCGCTTCTGAATTGATTTGAGCAAAAACGTAACCTTTTGCAAGCGTCATGGGAATTACATCAAAATGCTACTTTTAAAAGTAGCTCGTAGAAGAACTTAAAATTAAAATAATATTTAATAATAGAAAATTTAGTACTTGAAAAGTAATCAATGAAAGGTCTCCTAAAAGTACTTAAAATTAAACTAATTATTTTCTTAAGACAAAATTTAGCTTTTGAAAAGTAGTTAAGGAAGATCAAAAATCACTCCTTATTTAGTTAAAGTAAAAACGCAAATATTTGCAAACGTCATCGGCATACGTTAAAATGTAACTTTTAAAAGTAATCGTAAAAATAATTAAAATTGAAGTAACGCTTTTAATAGAAAATGTAGGTATTGAAAAATAATTAGTGAAAATTGAAAAATCATTCCTTAATTGTGTTTTGCAATAATTTTGAATGCTAAATATTTTTATTCCTTCGTATTTACAACGGATCAAGTTAAACAAGTTCTTAAATCTTATTGTTTCTGTGCAGCGAAGCAAAATATAATGTAAATAAAAAGAAAGTGAGTAAAAATTCGCGAAAAAAGTAATTAAAATTGCAATTTTCGAACAAAATTTTCGAACAAATTGAAAATGAACTCTGAATTGAAACTCTGAGTTAAGTTTAGAAGCAAGTAAGACCATTTCAGCAGGCTAAATTTTAATTCTGTAGTTGAAGTTAAAAGTTGCAGTTAAGATGGCTTGGCCATATCTGGAGAGGTTCAGAAAACAATGCAGTACGAATCGCCACCTTTAAAAATCCTTCTGAATCTCGGGCCAGAGGAAGACCTCCAACTAGATGGCAGGATGACACTACTAAAGATCTCAAAGTAATAAAGATAAACAACTGGAAAAAAGTCGCCATGGATAGAAGGCGTTGGAGGCTTCGTGTGGTTGAGCCAGCCAAGGCCTGTAAGGGGCTGTCATGCTGAAAAAGGAAAAGAAGAAGAATTAGTTTGTTCCCAAAAATTTATTATAAAAATTTTAGTGCCGTTGCTAATTATTTCCGAGAATTTTAATTAATTTAGGTTATAGGTACAAACTGAAATTGGTGATCGAAATGGGCTGCAGGTGGCGTAGAGCAGAACTCTCTACCTTTGGCAAAATAAAATCTTTCAAGTTAGGGAAATAAATGGAACAGAAAATCACATTAAACATAGTGCTAAAAGAAAACGCCATGGAAATTTAAAAAAATATTTTTAACAATTAAATACGAAAAATAGTAAGAAAAGTAAAAGTATAAGTATTTTACCACGTTTATATTAACTTGCCTTCGTGTATGTCTGTTCAGGTGGAATTTTGTAATCGATTTTAAACTAACTTCCCGACTAGCTACAGACTTCAAATTTGGCACATAGTTCAGAATTGGATGACAATGCATGAAAATGAAGAGAAAGAAGACATACAAAGTATAATAAAATTAAAATTAAAGAAAAAAAAATATTTTCGCGATTGTTTTTTGTTGTCGAATCGATTATTTTAAATAAGTGTCACATGTCAGGTGAAAAGTTTTGTGTACAGTGAGTGAAAAAATTGAGATTTTCGAAGTGAGTACAAAAAAAAAAAATCAAAATTAAAAATAGTATTTTTAAAAACCACAATTTTTTGTAGTGGAGAATAATAATTAAAAAATAAAAATTTGAAAACGTGGGGCGCATGAAATACATAACAGTACATATACACATTTTCTTACTCATACACATGCACAGCCACATCCACATCCACATGCATATACACAAACATATTCCATATACACATCCACATTCAGATATAATTACAGATATACCTACACATATTTTCATGAGCGCACATACACGCACTAATATAACATTACTTTTATGTATTTCATGCGCCCCACGGTTTTCATTTCTCAAATTTTTATTTTTTAATTATTATTTTCCACTACAAAAACGTGGTTTTTAAAAATATTATTTTTTATTCTGATTTTTTAAATATCTTTTTCTAAATTTTTAAAATTTACGCTTTACACTCTATTAGCAATAAACTTAAATTTTCAGAAAGTACGGTGAAAATAATTTTTTTGAAAATTTCAGATTGGCTTCCTCCATTAATTAAATATAATTTGTATTAAGCAAGCGTTGTTAGACTTACAAGCTATTACTATCCCAATCTGTAACCATTATATTATTACACGCTATCAACTTTACAAATTATAACTGAATCATCAATTTTTGAATAAAATGTTCTTCGCAAAAATGAAAAACCTCATAAATCTTTGGAAGAAGGAGAAAATGTATTAAAAATGAACAATTAAGGTCAAGAATTTTTTTGGGAGGTATCAAGCACTGTTTTTGAATATCTTTATACAGTGGGATAAAACCTGGCACATATAATTGAAACCTCTCGTCAAACCTTGGAACAAAAATAGATGCAAATCTCCTTCTCAATGTTATTTTGCGACAAAAATTCAGGAGGGAACAAGCCAAAAGTGTTAAAAAGCATATGATGAATCACATAGTAATTATTTCATCATTACTTCTCTCCTTTAATTTTTTTTAAATGTTAACTTCTGATACGTTGGAATAAGATTGTGATGAATAAGGCTCCAAAATAATTATTTTTATTGAATGGATCATTACTTACTGAGTAATATCTGAATTCTCCCAGAGAAATACCTCATTGTTTGTTTGTAAACTTAAAGGCATCAAGTAACAACAATGCAAAAAGTTTTTCTGTAATTTACACGAAATTATTTATCAGGAGTCTGATTTAAAATTTCAGAGAATCAAAATCGAAAGTTTATGTAAAAACATTGAAAAATGTCGACCGGACAGTAAAATAAAACTATGTAAATTGTTTTTGACTCTTAGACATTTAACCTTATCCGCCTTTAAAACCACCGGGACTAAATTTTCCGATCCAACGACTTTTAACAACCAGCTCTCCTGTTTCGTTTTCTTAAATTAAAAAAAAAAATTTATTATTGACTTTGTTTTTACTTCGGGTAAAATAAATAAAAACTTGCATTATATGTTGATCCAATAACAGCCGAGAGAAAATGTCCAAAAAAGAGAGCGAGTCGTTAAATGTCGCTGGATTGTAAATTAGCCGCTACGATATTGCATTAGAGTAAAATGTAAACCACTAAAACACGATCGGAAAAAGTACAATCAGATCATAAAAAAAAAAAGATTTTAGAGTGGGAATCAAACCCTGACCGAAGGTGTCATAGGTGGAAACCCTTCATACCCCGGCTAAACATGTATGGTTTGTCTAAAGTAAGAACTCCCCGTCTGGACCCATAGCGGTGACTATGGAAACGAGGTATAACTATTTCAATAGGGGAGAGGGGTCATTGTTTTGGGTCGGGTCGCCGAGAGAAAGAGAATCTTTTTCTTCGGTCTACTGTGTTAGCCCTAGAGAGAAGAGAAGCTACCCTACCTGAAATGTGCTATTCTTGTTTCCATAGCAGCAGACAGCCTCAGACTTTGTGGCGAGGGGAGTTCTTACCGTAGACAAACTATTTACTTTTCATAGCGAGAACTGAGAGTGGAAGTAAACATAAAGGTTTGCTGGCTATCGGTTCCTCGCTTCTCAGTGGTTCATTCATTACTTACCGTTTAGTAAATTATTGGAGGTATTTGTCGTAACTTTGGCATCAAATAGCTTAAGGTAATGCCAAGTGTTCAGTGACTTTGTTTACTTATGCTATCAGTTCTCGCTTAATAGAGTGTAGGCGAGCAGGAAATGGCACATTGAATTATTGGTAGAATGTCCTTTTAGAGGAATACCCTGAAAAAAACCCGGTATTTTTCGTTACTTTGTTTCTGTTAACAAGAGATTCGAGGTAACTGATCTGGAAATTACTTAACAGAGATTCTCGTTTTTCTTTGTATGATTACAAACATTCTTTATAGTGTAAAAAATTCAAATGTTGTCATTCAAAAAATTCAAATGTTGTCATTCAAAAAATCTTAAATAATTGAAAAAGCTCCACAATTTTTTTTATGTTCATAATTATTCTACAAATGAAAGTTTCAAATACCAATTAATTGCAATGTAAAAAATTTGACTATCACAAAATCTTAAATAATTGAAAAAGCTCCACAATTTTTTTATGTTCATAATTATTCTACAATTGAAAGTTTCAAATACCAATTAGTTGCAGTGTAAGTTTTTTAAGATACATAAAACAAAAGTATATTAGAACTGCCTTAGTGGCTGAAACTTGCATTTTGACTTACGTTTATATGAAAGTAAATTAATTGTTTATAAAAGCAAACCCAATTCCCATTAGAATCAACTGAAAATTATTATTTTTTCAAATTTGGTTTCTACAAGGTCATGTAGGGCTATTCACCGAGAGAGATGGGAAATGCTAGATTTTTTTTGTGTTGAGCTGCTATGTGTCGTTGTCCCCTATGCGTGAATAATATTTACGTATTCCAATAGTCCAGGGTTACCAATTGAGGAGTGCATGACACTAAAAACTCCTCACGTGTTAATAGAAAGGGAGAAATATTGTGATATCAACACTGGAATTCAAATTCCCGTTCAGCCGGTCATGAGATTGACAGATTTGCTCTCTCGGCTAAAGTATATATCCCGCTTCAAGGGACTAAGTGGCTTCATTGGTGTTCATTATATAATTATTACTATAGGATTACTAAGTCTCCACCACCGTGTAAAGCATCCAGTGGTGAAAAAATGAAATTATGAATTCGTAATCCTTATCACATGGTTTAGCATCCAGTTTCGAAAAATGTGTGTTCGATTCTTAATGACTATGGACCTAGTTGGCACAAATAAAATTCTTCTTGTTTTATCGTTTTGTATGAAAATAGTTAGCAAACGATTTTTTTTCACAGTTAACAGTTTCAATGCCATTATTTTTATGGTTATTTGACTGTTTTGGTTGAATTTTGGAAAAATAACAATTTAATAAAATGTTATTTAACCATTTTTTCAGAAAATTTCTAACAGTGTATAGAGGAAATATTATAGGCTGGATCAAATCTGACTTTTTTCAGTTTTTAAACATATGTTTTGCTGATGAGTACCAAAATGATTCAGGATATAAAAGAGAGACAGATGTTGTTCTGACCATCAGTCACTTACCCGTAAAATCAAGCTAAACTTTTAATCAGAAAAGACATTTTTTTTATTGTTGAAAGATCTTCACGATCTACTGTCAATTATAACTGTTTTTTTAATTATTATTATTATTATTATCATTACTATTAATATTATTATTATTAAATGAGGTTTGACCCACCATACCGTATTGAAAATTTTGACAGGAAATCTTGAACTGACACAACTCGAAAAAAAGAAAGGAAAAAAAAAAAAAAAAAAAAAAGAAAGAAAAGGAAAAAAAAAGCTAAAATGGGAATTTTAAAATTTTATTTAAATAGCTCTGTTTAATGAAAGAAACTAAATTCATTTAACAATTTCAGTTCAGATAAGTTATTTTTTTATATGTAAGTAAACATTTGATATTTTCTTAGTCACAATTATTACCTGTAGACAAAAAGAAAGGAAAAAGAAAGAAAGAAAGAAAAGAAAAAAAAAAGCAAAAATGGGAATTTTAAATTTGTATTTAAATAGCACTGTTTAATGAAACTAAATTAATTTCACAATTTTAGGTTAGATAAGTTATTTTTTTATTAGTAAATAAAAATTTGATATTTTCTTAGTCACAATTATTACCTGCAGACAAAAAGAAAGGAAAAAAAAAGAAAGAAAGAAAAGTGAGAAAAAAAGCAAAAATGGGAATTTTAAGATTGCATTTAAATAGTTCTGTTTAATGAAAGAAACTAAATTCATTTAACAATTTTTGTTCAGATAAGCTATTTTTTTTTATCAGTAAATAAACATTTGATATTTTCTTAGTTACAATTATTACCTGTAGACAATTATTGCTGTATAGTATTTAAATAATTTTTTTAAGTCAAAACCCCCTTAAAGTTGGTCCTTATTACGGAGGTTGGACCCAGTTTGTTGATTCGGAAATATCAGTTATAAAAATGATAATTCATAATTAAAATAAAATAAAAAATATAATGTAAAAGAGAATACTACAAATGATTTAAGTACCTAAACCAATTTTTTTTGTAGCTTATAAATATGTTTTGTCTAAAAAGCCAAAATAATCAAATATTATAGATAAAATCAAAGTTTAAAATGAATCTCTTAGCTAATTTTATTTATTCAAATCAGTCTGGGATTTAATCATATTGTCCTTTTGAGGAAGTAAAACATAAATTACATTAAATTATTCTTTAACTCAAAACGGACATTTCAGACACAACGCAGTAACGCCACTTAAATAAAAAATAAATAAATAAAGACTAAATATCTGCTTTTAGAGAAACTGAAGTGCTTCGTTCCTAATGTCTTTCTGAAGTTGTGAGGCAGGAAGCATTTCTAAGTGTTGGGAGTATTATCTGTGTTTATAAAACTTGAAACATTTTAATGTGTGTATTGTTTTTATTTTTCATACTTTCTGGGAAATTTTGTTACTTTTCTGATGTCATACTTTATATCTCAAGCTAACCCACTTTTAGAACTGTTTGAAAAAAATCTTTAAAAGCGCAATTAATTTTCATTACTTTCAGAAAAATATCATATTTAAATATTCCTTTCAAAGCCTGGAAACACATGCGAAAAATTTAGTTGATAGTATAAAGCTTTTGATTACTTTAAATTAAAACTGAAGAATAACTTGTTGAAAAATCAGAAAAAAGTCAGTTTGTTTAAACATTAATTAGTTACTTTATTTGTATTTTGCTAGTATTTTAGTAATTGAAATTGAAGAGCCTGATAAGACAACGTTCTAAGTTTAATGTATTTAAGTTAGATTTAAAGTTTAAACGTTGCTCGTTTTCGTTACTTTACACAATTTCTGAGTTTATGACCTATTCGTAAAAATATTGAGTGCAAATTTGGATCTATATATGTATTTGGCTCTAACGTTATGTTATACACCGAAGAGCCATTACATTATGACCACCCTGCTTATAACATGTAGGACCACCTTTAGCCCTGAAAACTGCCAGCACCCGCCGTGGCATTGATTCCACAAGGTGCTGATAGGTAGTCTGAGGTATCTGGTACTAAGCGCTCATCAACTGGTCCTGCAATTCCCTCACATTGCGAGGGGGTAGCGTGGCAGCACGAATATGGTTTTCCAAGTAGGGCCACAAATGTTCTATTGGATTAAGGTCAGGTGAAGTTGGGGGCCAAGACATGACTTGAAAGTCACTGGAATGTTTCTCGAACCAATCCATGACGATTCGACCCTTATGACATGGTGCATTATCCTGTTGGTAAACACCATCCCCCGCAGGAAAAACCGTTGCCATGAATGAGTGAACATGGTCTGCAACTATGTTCATGTAGCTTACAGACGTCAGGGATTGTTCTATGAGGATTATGGGTCCTAATGTGCCCCATGAAAACATTGTTCCTGGGCAAAAAACCATGAAAACCTGGGCGAGCCCATTGTTATAGACGGAGGGTGGTTAAACGTAATGGCTCTTCGGTGTATAAATTTTCACGTTTCATTATACTTATTCACTTTTTGCATAGTAGAAGATATTGAGGTGAGTTCACATTGAACAGTGACATCAAAGTTTCTGTGTATTCATTCTCTGCGCAAGAGCTGACAACTAAATTTTTGAATGTTTGTTGCCAAATAAAATCCAAACAGTCTAAAATTTTTTCAATGCAATTATAGGATTTTCATGTTGCATATTACATGGAGCGATGCCCGCATTTAATACACCAATATCTGCATTTAAAATACCGAATTAGTGATGAATACGGATAAAAAAAAACTTTCTTTTTTTTATGTAAAAAGGAATTTTTTTCCCACCAATTCTGACTTTTATTCCATCTGTGAAAGGAAAACATTTTAAGAATTCGGTTTTTTATTAGAAAAGGAAACACTTAAGAGTTCACCAAAAGTGAGGTATTCCTGGGGGTCGTCGTCTGTTTTTGTCGAAGGCACATGAAATCCTCTTTTTTTTAATTCTCTTCAATAACGAGAATTCTAATTTTTTATTTATTTTTTATAAAATTTTATATTTCAAAACATTTTTAACAACTTGCATTGCTCCTTTAAACTCGTTGCGAATAGTTAACCTTAGCAAGAATAGTTAAGCAAAGAAAAATAATTAAAAACATCTCAGTTCTTCTAAATCATTTAATTGAGAAGAGTTCCATAGCCAATTTTTTGAAACCGCGACTATCAGCCACCATATATGTTACATTGTGATTTTTATTTGTTTTAACCCCTTAACGGTCGGTTAATATTCAAGAAAACGGTCATAACAGTGCCTATTTTTTATACACGTATGTAATACGTACGTTTTATACACGTATGTTTTTATGCACGCATTTGATTAGTGTGCTAACATCTAGTTCAAAATAAACTAACTTTCTACAATTACCTTAAAAATATCCTGGTTCTGCCATCTGGTGTGTAAAATGAGAAATAAAAGGTATCCGGGCAAAAGAAATGAATTAGTTTTATTCTTATTGACGCGTTACTACTGAACACTCCTGCCAGCGAGTATCACGGGAGCGAGAAATAGAGCGCGAAACCTCACCCCGTCATTTTCACAGGAGCGAGAAGGAAGGGGTTAAACTTCGAAGTAAGCTATTCGTAACGACATCTGCAAAAACATTTTGAACTAAAGCCAAGAAGAATAATTTCTTTAACCGTAACCGTTTTATTGCTATAAATTTTTGAAAAGTTAATTTAGAGCACCCTGTTTATTAATAACTTAATTATTGATACCTAAAATTTAATATATTGGTGATTTTCGTAAATTTTGCGGCAGTTGCATTTATGATTGTTATTGCTACCTACACGAAGAAAAAATTTCTGGCATAATTACCGTACTCTATTTAAATGACATTTCTGGTAAAAAAAAAAGTTAATAAAGCAAAAATATACTATACTTAAAACGCTCATTAAGTAATTTTTCCGTTGGTATGGTTTACCGAAAATTTTAGTTTTCGAAATTACATTTCTTACTATCACATATTTAGTATAAAATACAAAACTGAAACGTGAATTTAACCTAATGTAGTAAAATAAAAATTACCACATTATACGGCATTTATCATTTACTAATTTCATAAAACAATATTTTATTATTAATTTCAGAAAACCATTACCAAAGCGCTTCGGTATAAAATATCGAATTTTTTGGTGGTGGCGTATAGCCACGGTAAATTTTACCATATTCTGAGGATTTTTACAATACTTTTTTCTCAGTCTTAAATGAGTCGTAAAATAAATTTTTTCTTATTATTTTGCGTCTTTATATTTAAAAGTTTCATGATAAACGGTGATCAAGAAAATGTTTTTGGGATTTTTTCATTTTAATTAGAAAACAGGATTATTTAACTATTTATAGCAAACCACGATAAGCAAGCTAAAAGCTAGTTAAGTCAGAAAACCTATCAAATAACAAAAACATAAACTTTATTATTTTTATTTCTTTCCAGACGCATATCAAATATATTTTTATCAAACAGTATGCTTTCTAGTCTAAAAAATCAGGTTGTGTTCGTAAAAGTAAACTGACTCGTTTTTTTTATTCTAATGTAACTATAAAAGTCATTTTTTTTTTTAGAAAATGTAGGCGTATTTCACACCAAAATGTAGATTTCGGCCGCATCTCCACATGTGAGTGATTGCTCCGTATCCATCTGTATAAACCATTTCCTTTTTTAGTTCTCTTTAAGTATCGGTTTTGAGGCAGGAAATCACCCCTCAGGATGTGCGAAAATGTAGGAAACTTGTAATCACGAAAAAAACGAGGAGCTAAATTACTTTAGATGATTCTCTCGTAGAACTATTATTTTTTTATTTTATTTAGTTATTACTTTTTTCATACGCGGAAGGTATTATTTTCATAAAATTGTGTTTTTGCATCAGCGAAAAAGATCTTTTATGACAGAGTTCTAAAAAGTTAAAAATGTTTTTTCGGTTTAAATATGAATAGTCAATGAACTTGTTAGTTCATAGAACTGTAGCAGTGAGGTTTTATTTCGGTTTACGGTTTCATTTTTTGTGGTGTTGATAATAGTATTTTTATCTTGAATGAAAATAATAATAACTTAGTTGAAAAAGTTGCTAGATTTTATCTAACTAGTATAAGAACCGCAGTTGACTGATCGTTAAGACACGGCTCCCAGCAGAAAGCATCACTGCCTGCAGTCAGTGTGCGGGTGGGTCACCATTTGGATCAATCTGCGTAAGGACCAAGGGTGTGCGGTATTGGTCCTCGTTAAACTGTTCTACCGTAAAGTGCTCGACTTCGCGTGCTGGTCGTCGGGTTACCGAAGCGGGGGTGCCATCCCCTCTGCAAAGGATAAAATTGTGATGGCATGTCTTCGGATCATCCTCAGGGATGCTTCCCAGACCGTCGCCAATAGCCAATTGTGCAGCTCAAGTGCGACGTAAATGAACTACAACAACAATAACTATTATAATCTAACTAGTTTAATCAGTTATTCAATTACAGTTCTGATTTCATTATGATAAATTTTTATTTTGTTTTAGAGAATAAAAGCATTTTTTTGTAAAAGTAGATATTTTTTTTAAAAAATCTTGTGACAAAATTACAGCATTAAAGCTGTTCTTCAAATTTATATCATTTTTTTTATATGCAGAAATTTTATTTTGATAAGATATAGTGTTTTTGCATCAGCGAATTATATCTTTTAAAACAGACTATTGAAAAATAAGGTTATAAAAAGTTCCTTTTTCATGTAGTCAATGAACTTATTTGTTCACAAAACTGTTGCATTAAGGTTTTAATTCCCTTCACAGTTTCGTTTTTTTTTTTTTTTTTTTTTTTTTTTTTTTTTTTTTTTTTGCAGGTTTAGGAAATAGTTTGTATAGCTTGTCTAAAGCAAGAACTGCCATAGCCAATCGTCTTGATCCGTGGCGGAGACTATGGTTACGAGATATAACTATTTCAAGTAGGGGTGTGGGGTCATGTTTACAAGGGCGCCGGCAGCGGGGTGCAAGGGGGTGCACTTGCACCCCCCCTGGCTTTTTTTTAAAAAAACAATTAAAGAGATACAGAAAAATTTTGTTATAAATTTTTTTTTATTAAACATATTTTTATGGAAAAACAAATAATTAAGTAATTATTGATATATAACAATTAAAAAATTGTTTAATCAAACAAGAATTGTAATCGTCTTGTTTGCTGTCCAAATCTGTTTTTAACTTTTTCAATGAATTCGGAGTCATCTTTGATTCTTTTCTTATGCACACTGAGCATTCACAAACTTGGCAGATATCTAAGCTATATTTTTAAATTTCATTTTATAAAATGTAAATAATATTATATTTTCTATTAGTTATTCAGTTTAACAAAGGTGTATCTGGCAACTGTAAAACTGACATCTCGCAACTGTAAAACTTCATCAACACAATAAATAATGTTAAGCGTGCACAAACACGTTAGTATACGAAACTACTGTTTGTAGTTATTTGTGTTTCAAAGTCAGTAGCTATGCCAGCGTGATCGCCTCTGGGCAAAATTTGCAAGTACAAGAAATTCGTACTTTTTTTTAAATATCTTGCTAACAATGAAGAAATGTATCTTGAAAAAATGAACAGATGAAAGTATATGCAATAACAAAACAAAATGTAATAGCAGAATATTTTAATTTTTTTTCGGGGGGAGGGGAGGGTAGTTTGTTTAGAGGGTTGCACCCCCTTTTATATTATTCTGCCGGCGCCCTTGCATGTTTAGTGTTAATCATGTTTGGCTCGGGTCAGAGAGAGGAAGGGAATATTTTTCTTTTATCTATTGTGTTAGTCCTAGAGTGAAGAGAAACTACCCTCCTTGAAATGCGCTATTCTTGTTTCCTAAAAGAAGACGGACTCAGATTTTGTGGCGGGGGGAGTTCTTACCGTAGACAAACTATAATTCAAGTTCAGCTTTTCATCATAATTTATTTTTATTTTGTGTAAGAGAATAAAAAAATTTTTTAAAAGGAGGAGATAATTTTTAAAAAATCTTATGACAAAAATACAGGGTTGAATTTGCCTTTCGAACTTATATTTTATATGCAGAAGATTTTATTTTGATCAAATATTATGTTTTCTCATCAGCAAATTATACACATAATTGAAAAGTAAAGTTGTAAAAAGCTTCTTTTTCATGAGTCAGTGGATTTATTAGTTCCCAGAACTGCTAGTATAATCTGAAATTCAACTTCAGTTCCGCTTTTCATCATGATTGATTTTTATTTTATCTTAAATAATTGCTTTTTTTTGCAAAAGTAGATAATTTTTTTAAAAATCTTTTGACAACAATATAGTATCAAAGCTTCTTTCAAATTTATATCACTTTTTTAAGCGTAGAAGATTTTATCTTGATAAAATACTGTGTTTTTGCATCAGCGTGGTATATTTTTTAATACAAAGTATTGAAAAATAAAGTTATAAAAAGCTTCTTTTTCATGAATAGTCAATTAGTTCACAGAACTGTTACATCGAGGTTTCATTTCGGTTCTTAGTCTCATTTTTTTGAGGTTTAGGAATTAGAATCTGGAATAAGGAATAATTATAAATTAGTAGAAGTTTCGAAAAATATGATTATATTTAATCAAAGTATCATACGCTGTAACTCGTCTTCTGTTCTGCTTTCCATTATTATTGTTTGATTTTTTTTTGCCTTTCAGAAAAGCTTTTTCTTTTTTCAAAGTACTTACTTTTTAAAAATTTTATACATGCATGAAAAGCTTGTATCTGGTTGGTTTTATTTCTATCAAAAATTATGATTTAACATTAACGAATTGCATCTTTTAGGATACAATTTGCAATGCTTTGTCATAGGTTATTATTTGGCTATATTGAATGATAGAGCGTGTAGGACAGTGTGCGCGCTTTTACAGTGTGTCTCACTGAAATAAAGCCACTTTGATTTTGGATTATAGCTGGACACTAAGAAAAAAAACGATAACTAAATATGTTTTTTAAAGAAGTTACTATACAAATTAATATTTTCAAGCAGTAAATCACTTCTTTGCTCCACCAGGAAGGAAGTAGAAAAGTAAGTAGAAAAGGAGAAATAAAATGTAACACCTAAGTCTCTCTGACTACTAAGTCTCCGCAAAAATGTCACCTCTGATTATAGCTAAAATATCCACCATATTTATGACTTGAAACTTGCGAGATTGCAAAATCCCTGGAGAACATCAGCACCTGCATTATACCTGCATTATGACAGTCTTCAATTTAACACATGATGACAGCCTTTTTTTAAAATTTTTTCATTTATTTATTTATTTTTTGTTTATAGTCATTCTGACTGTTCCCTCTCTCCATTTTCATAGAAAAGAACAGGCAATACCATGAAATGTAACCTGTTATCGGAAAACCCTACATGCGAAATTTTGCAATGTGAATAGCATTGTCACACTGCTTGAAAATCCAACATAGCACCAGCAAATGACAGTAAATGAGTTCCCAGCCTTTTTCTGGTATCCGTTATTTGGCCTAGTGGAAAAGCCACTAAGAGAAAGTTTACCATAGCTAAAACCTAAACCCACTATTATTTAGCCTCAACTTTCGTCCACTAGAGAAGATATTCTTTTTTTCCCCTCATCTACTGCTTCGTTTTATATATCGAGATAGGAATTTTCGTTTAATATATCGTATTAGGAATTTCCGTTTAATATATAGTGCAAGGAATATCCGTTTAATATATCGTATATCACACTAGGAATTATCATTCAATATATCGTGCTGAAATTTACGTTTAATATATTGTATCAGGAATAGAAAATCAAACTGTAGTTTATGTTGAAAGTCAGCAAATTCAGATGGTCCCAACAGTTTTGTGCGCTATTGCAATAACATGAGAAGAAAAGTATGTATTTCTTCACCAACATAAAACAAGGTGTTAGCTGTAAGCTGTTTAACTCATTAAATGTGTTGAAAGGTTTCAGATATGGTGGTAAGCTAAACCTAGCCTTTCACTAAAAACGCATGGAAGTTACTGATAGTCAATAAAATCTAGAAATCAATTTACTGCCATTTGCATTGAGAACTGGTGGTCAAGGTGAATTTTCTAGCAGGATAATGCCGTGATTCACATTTCAAAATCTTCTCAGTGGTAGTTTAATTTAGATAATCGGGTGCATGTCAGGAGTTACTTGTCTTTTCTTTAAAAATGATTACCGCCAAAATGTCTGTAATTGCCGCTAATAAAACACAATTCTAACAATACAGGACACAATTTTCATAGAACGATGATAACAGCCATTTTTTATTTCGAATTACTTGCCGTGAATTACCTTGATTTCAATCCTTAAAAAAGCTTCGAGGGCTATTTTCAGTAGGGCTGTTTATATAGAAAATGAAGAATCAGTTTCAGTGTGTGAAAGAATTGAAGGCGGCCGTCACTGAAACCTGGGATAATATTGATGCTCATATTCCCCAGGATTTAGTAAATGGCACGCATGCAACATCATATATCTCAAGACATATATATGAGCCATGGTGACTCAGGGGATAGAGCGATCGCCTCCCAAAGAGGTGAACCGAGTTCGAATCCCGGCAATGGCTGGTTGATTCGAACTCCGCATCCGGCTCGCACTGACCACAGTGCTGACGTGAAATATCCTCAGTGGTAGACGGATCATGGGTTAGAGTCCCTTAGCCGTCCGGCTAACTATGGAAGGTTCTCGTGGTCTTCTTCTCCACTCCATGTAACGCAAATGCTGGTTAGTTCCATCAAAAAGTCGTCCACGAAGGCAAATTTTACCCAATACTTGATCCAGGAGTTTCATTGTCTTCTGGATTAGGTTCAAAATTACAAGGCTACGGAGTTGAACATTGGTAGCCGCAAACTCAAAATTTGGGTCGACTGTTCAACGACGGTTATAAAAAATATTTAAAGTCATATATAACTATAACGGATACATTAAGAATTAAAAGTAGTAGCTTTATTTCAGCTGGACACTTTTTCTTCTACTTTTGTTACTTATTTTAATTTTTTTCCTCTGTACAATTGAGGCAGGAGGTACAGAACTCCTTGTAAATATGTTTTGGGATTTAGACTTCTTAATATTGATGTTTGGTTCTAGATTACTTTTTTTGAGAGCAGTTACTGCAAAAATTGAAGGGGATTTTATTTCATTGGGACGCACTGTATTACGTGTTCCTTGGTGGCGCTTCAATTTTATAGTAATTAGTACTTTTGTAATGATGTATATTGCAACGTGAATGTAAATAGTTTCTATAATAATGCTCGTAGTTACTGTAGTCGTGTAGATCGTGGTTCTATGAAAATAGTGTAATGTTTTGCTAGTTTTCTGTTAGCGGACATCACAGACATTTTGACGGCAATAGTTTCTAAAGAGTGTTACCTAGATAAAGGCAAGATTTTAATACAAAATTCTGCTCTGCTATGAAATATTTCTTTTTACTAAAAATAAAGTCTATATACATGGGAGAGTCTAGTACTTTAAACATTTTTTTGAGGAAATAAAAACAGAACCTACGTATTCAGATTAATTAGCAGTAGCTTCTTAATTTAAATACCGTCAGATCGGGCGACTTTGTGCAACTAGGGGTAACTTAGTGCAAAATGTCATTTTTTCAATTTTTGCTTCGTGCCATCTAGGGGTATTTTTTTTAAGCTCGGTATCAACTGATTTGAGTTGTCAACATAACGAACTAATGGTTTACCAGGAACTGGCAATGTAAACATCATCGTTCTTGAAAAATAGTCAGCTCAAGTTACAAACAGTTTAAAATTTTTAAACGTCGCAAAATCGGAGGCTGGAAAGTCTGCTCGGTTGACGAAGTTCTAGTTATCCTGGCCAGGAAGATACGTTATACTTTAAAAGTCTTATCAATTGAGATAACAAATCATGCATAATTTTTTGTTTTTAATTATTATAATGTTACTTATTTAATAATTAACAGTTTGCACAAAGTCACCCCTCGTTGCACAAAGTCATCCCATCTGACGGTACATCGAATACATTTGAATACATACAATTTAAATACTGATAATTACCACCTTACTTTTTTGTAAGGTGGTAATTGGCAGTATAACCACCTTAAAAAAAGGTTTCATCTTGTTAATAACTGTTTAAAACATATTTAAAACGCTACCAAGCTTTTATTTTGCACTGAGGGAAAAAAAAACCATGCTATTTCTTTTCAAAGTCATCCTTCTCAATTTTTTTGTTGAAACTACACCTAGAATTCTTTTCACTCGTTGAACTCTTAAGTAAAGTTCATATTCTTCTATTTGGGATTTCTTAATGAAAAGGTATCGTACATTGTTCCTCCATTACAATAGAATGGAATGTTAGAAGAAATCAAGTATATGAAGGGTTTGTTCAAAGTGATGGGGAAAGCAGGTCAAAATATTAACCTCTTTTAATGAGTTTTTTTTTCTTCTTATAAATTTTTTAATTATTTATTTGCTTTGTTTGTTTGCATCGTATGAAAATAAATTTTTCTTAACTATAGATGAATTGAAAGAGAAGATAATTGTATGATATTAAAAAAAATTTAGATAAAAAGAGAAAAAAAAGAAAGACTGTAACAATTTAAATTTTTAGAAGATGATGTGAAAAAAATGACTAATTTCGCTCTGTGTTACGTCATTTTGCAAACACGTGAAACCACAGTTACAGTGAAAGCATTTCCCCAAAACAACGAAGCCATTAATTTGTTTTTTCTTAAATAATCCCAGCATTCTTCGGGTGATTTAGTAAGTGAAAGAATTAGGTGTGACTTATTTTATTTGACATGCTCCTAAAGATGCAAAAATAAATATAATTTCGATAAAAATAAATTTTCACAAAACAGATTTTTTTGTTTGTTATTTAGTTAAGTACTTCTACATATTGAATACAATTCAACAATTTTCTAAAACACAGTTTAGATTCCTAATTTGCAAAAGTAACCGATAAAAAAGTATGCCGTAATAAATATTTCACAAAAACAGATTCTTTTTGTTTCTTATTTAGTGGTACTACAACAAATTCTAAAATTTCCAATACATAGGTTAGATTCCGATTTGATAAAAGCAAACGATAAAAATATGCCTTAATATACATTTCTCAAAAACGGTTTCTTTCTGTTTGCAGTTTAGTGGTAGGGTAAACCAACCAGTGAAGGAACGATAACCATTGAAGGAACATTTCATATATATTGATTAAAAATAAGAATTTAAGAATTAATTAGAATAAGAAGGAACAGGTGTTCCTTTACTGGTTTTTTTTCTAAGTTAATGAAAATGAAAGATAAACTTTAATTTTCTTGTACCTTTAGTGATGTTCCGCATCAAAAGTATGTTAAAAATACGAAAAACAGCTTCTAACAAGTGAGGGAACAGGCATGTTCCTTTACTGGGCATAGATTTCCCAGTGAATGAACAGTATGCGTTAATATGTTGATACTTTAATTTTCAATTCATGATTACAAAAAAAAGTTTATATTTTCCAAGTATTTATATGTTATAATTTCAAGAATAGGCTTGTTTTTAAATATTTGTATGGTTTATAAATTCATAAAGAGCATTAAAAAATAACCAAAATTAAGTGTTCCTTTACTAGGTGTTCATTCACTGGTAAGAGCTGTTCCTTCACTTGGTCTTCTTACTACTTGTTATTTGAACCTCCAAAACTTTAAAACAATATTATGTAAGTTCTCTACAATTTTTTTTGTGCATAATTTGCAATTAGTAACAAATTTGTTGACACTGTCATTTAACTAAAATTACGAATTTTGAAATTAATATGATTTTTTAAAAGGCAAGCGAAGCTTAAGTGTTTCTTCACTGGTTAGTTTACCCTATACCTTTTCAAAATCAAAAATTTCCGAAATATAGTTTAGGTTCGAAATTTATAAAAGCGAAAGATAAGAGTATGACGTAATAGATATTTTAAGATACTTTTCTGTGCAGAGAATTAGCAATTTAAATTTTCTTTTCACACCGGGCAGTTTAAAAGTAAAAAATATGTAGTTTGTATAGGGTAAAATTAACCTCGCCACCGTTCAATGAGCAACTAAGTATTACAAATGGCAAATAAATAAATTTTAAAATTTTTCACTTATTTTAACCTAAATTAATACAAATTAATGAAAAAAGTATAAAAATTAAGTTTAATAAAAATTCTGCTTCAAAGGGTTAATGGAAATTTAAATTGCATATATTTTTTCTTACTTTTTTTCTAAATTTTTAGTATCGTGTTTAACTTATTTTGTACATCACAAAATTTGAAAATTTAAAAAAATTATTTAAAAAATTTCAAAATTTTCTTTTTATTTTTATTTTGAACTTATAATTATTTTTTTATTTAATGAAAAATGTGGAATAGAAAAACATAATTCTATTTCTTTTCCTAAAAGCTGCTGTTTCATATTTATTTTGTGATATTTATTGAACAAATAGACTGCCTTTTTTCCCTAAATTGCCCCCTTCTTTTACAGATACCCCGCCTTTCATAAGTTTATCGCTTTGACTTGTGCCCTGATGAGTGTTAAAAGCATAAATCATTGTAGCAGCGGAGTAAAAACAAACGGATCTGGGGTGTGGATTTGACCCCACAAGTACATACTCAGTTGCTCAATTAATGATAAGGTGATGGCAACAGTGACATGTGTTTATATTAACGGCATCCTGCCGCTAAAGCCAATATATCGTGGGAACAGTGACGGTTTCAGTGAAAGATTTTTCTTATCTTATAAATATTGGAAAACTGTCATGCATAGAAATAAAACAATGTGTTACAGAACTTAGAACGTTTATACTTCAAGCAGTGGAATATATTTTATGGAAACACGTGGTCTACGTTTTTTTTTCTTTTCTTTTTTTTCTTTTGGAAATTTTTATTGCAGTAATTAATAATGCAGTTAGTAATATTTTCGAATAGTTCAAGTTAGCTTAACGTAGCATAATATAATAGGCCAGTAAATGTTAAATGTTCATGTTTTATTTTATAACTGTCGTTGAACAGCCGACCCAATTTTCGGGTTTACGACTACCAATGTTCAACTCCGTATCCCTATAATTTTGAACACAATCCAGAAGACAAGGGAACTCCTGGCTCTGTACCTCCAGAGGTATTGATTTGATATGGGAATATGGAGGTCTTTGTGACCCGACAGATTTATCTTGCATCAGTCACCATTTACTACACTGTGAGTCTTCGGCACGGTGTGGCATTCAGGTTCAGATAGTGACCTCTAGGTGTTTGGCCATGGTTGAGTGATGCGTGCATGGGGCGTTAAATATCACTTTTTTTTATGTTTCTTGTCATCTCCTGGAAGATAAAAAAAGAAAGATGTAAACATGTTCTCACTCACCACACAACGTAATCTCTTAATAAAAACAATCTCCACATTCCATTTAGTTTCAGTTTTTGTTTTTTGTCGTATGCCTGTTTAGGCAGTGCGGGTGTGATTGTTCCTGTTTTCCAGTGGCGCCATCTATGGCCAGGAATTCGACTTCTGTCACGCCATTCACACAACCACAACCCGTTATAGGGCGAGTCACATAGAACAGGCACATAGAACACACAGAGAGAGAAAGAAACATCCATGCCTTGCCCGGGATTCGAACCCAGGACCTTTCTGATGCAAGGACAGTTCCCTGCCCCCTACACAGGCCGGTCGGCATTTAATTTCAGTGAAAAGTAAGAATGTTAAAAGGTAAAAGACAAGTATCTATAGGTGAAAGTGAAATCGGTCCATCTCTAAAATATCATAATAATTTTTTTCTGAATAAAAGAATTATGAAATATCCTTTGGACAAATCATCCTCCTGTACGAAACTATTAGATATTTTATAATTCTTTATAATAGAAGTATTTATTCAATATCTGCGATAAATTAGTTGACATATTCCTTCGTAAATTAATATCTAGTAAGTAGTATAGTTTGATATATTAGTTTAGATTGTCTATCACTCGTAAAATAATATCTATGTATTAAAGATTATCGCTATTACATCTATAGTTGCAAATGCAATACATTAGTTTAGATTTTTATTCCATCATAAAATTACATCTATAGTTAGATTATTATTGCTACATAAATGTCAATCTATTACTTGAGGTTATCATTTGCTGCATATGTAATTTCAAATGCAACATATTTGCTTAGATTTTTACTTCGTCGTAAAATTACATCTATATATTAGTAGATTATTATTCCTTCGTAATACAATATCTATATTAAATAAATAATCCCATGTAACTGAAGCAATAAGATTCATTGGCTTCAAAAACAAACAAATACGAAATAACAGTCGATGCCTATATGTATCAGTTAAGATTATTACTGTAACAAATATAATTCCTAATGTAATATATTTGTTTAGATTTTTATCCCATCGTAAAATTTCATCTATATATTAGTTTAGATTATTATTCCTTCGTAAAATATTGTCTATGTATTAGTTTAGATTATTATTCCTTCGTAAAATATTGTCTATGTATTAGTTTAGATTATTATTGCTTCGTAGAATACTGTCTGTGTATTAGTTTAGATTATTATTCCTTCGTAAAATATTGCCTATATATTAGTTTAGATTATTATTCCTTCGTAAAATATTGTCTATGTATTAGTTTAGATTATTATTCCTTCGTAAAATATCGTCTCTGTATTAGTTTAGATTATTATTTCTTTGCAAAAAATGTTTAGTAAGTAGTTGTTTGATAGATGAAAGTAAAATTGGTCCCTTTTGAAACTATAAAAACTAAACATAGGAGATGATTTTTTTTTCTTCGAATGAAAGAATTACAAAATATCCTGTTGGCAAATTCTCCTCCTCCACGAATTTGTTAATGACTATTTCTCCTGCTGAGTGACATAGACGTCCGCAACCTTCACGTCATTCATGCTGTTTGAAAAATCCCGAAATCGGAGCTGCCGACTCCACGCTGTCTGTAAAGGGTGGTCGATGGGTTCGCACTAGCAAATGTCGGAAGGTTCGTGGCCCATAGCCAGATTCCGATATAAGTCTAGACTATTTTCTGATTGGGTGTTAATTTAAGGTTCACTTTTGGCAGAGCTGCAACGCGCACCTGAAGTTAAGTTCTCGTATATGAATATCTTCAATGCCATCCTAGGTTTTCATGATCTATTATTTACCTTTTCAGAACTGACTCAAAGGTTTGGATAGGGAAAAATCTAAGGTAGGTTGTGAGAATGTAAACATTTACTCTGAAATGATACATTTTAGTAAGCGTAAGACTGATAAAAATTTTTTGAGTCGAATGACTGATAAAAAGGCATCTTGAAAAAGCACTGAAAAAAGCACCACCAAGTTTAACCACCTATTCAGCGTAGTAAAGATATTGAGGCCGAATTTAACGCAATTAAATGTTTGTCCGTATGTAATTAGGCAGTTTATTAAAAAAAGTAATCATGAAACTAAATTATTTAGAAGCGTATGGGAAAAGACTTTTTATTTCTCAATATTTTTGCATATTATTTTAATTATTAATCTTCTATAATATTATTATATAATGCATCAATTAACAATAGATTCTCAAGGGATTGATCTTGTGAAACGTAAAAATATTTACAACCTTGATTAAATTTTTCATTCTATTGCATTGCAATATTTTTTGTTAAAAATAATTAAAATTTCAAAAAAAAAAAAAAAAAAAGCACTGGCTTAAAAGTAACACATGAATACGATTATTATATCACAATACAATGAGTGTAACTTTTCGAATTCAGAAAATTTCAGAGCAGCTTAATAGACCGAATTATTTAGTAAAAGTAAGAAATATGAAGCCCTCCGTAAACTTTAAATTAATTAAATTATTGAATTAATTATTAAAACATTTAATTATTAATTAATACTGCATTATTAAAAAACAATTGTGCTGACAAATAACCCTTTCGAGAGAATACTGTTTGAGTGAATGGAATAAAATTTTGTACATGGGTATTATGATCTCTGAGCTCAAGAATAGAAATTCTTTTATAGCCTATGCTGTTGCAGTTACAGGGACACAATTTTGCAATTTTCGTATAGCAACACCCGCTTTCTTTGATCAAGACTTAATCTTTACAATAAAATACCAAAATCGTAGTTGGAACGATATTTTTAGTAGAAGAAATTGCGCCGCTGGTTATTTAACGAGCTTCTATTTTTCGCGAATACTAATGAAAAGTGAAGAGTGATACAAACTTTTAAAAACAGATAAGAAACTATGGCCATGTCGGACATGGGAGGACGAATATGGCAGACATTTTTGAAACATTAAATGCATTTTTTGTAAGTTTTTCTTAGTTCTTAAAAGTTTTTATGACCTCTCTTCTCGTTAGTGGTCACGAAAGTTTGCGAAAGCTTAGCGTCGCAATTTCTTCTGCTAAAAATATCATTCCAACTACAATTTAGGTTTTTTACTGTAAGGATTACGTTTTGATGTAAAAGAAAGTGGGTGTTATCATTCGAAAATTTCGATTTTTTTTTTTTTACCGCGAGTGCGACGCAATCATCTTTAACACCATTGTACACCTATGTACAAAGTTTTATTTATAATCACCTCGTACTTGAATACATTGTCCAGATAAACAGTTCGAATCGAATCGATTCCTATAATTGTTAAAGTGGTGCTTTTTTCCTGTGCTTTTTTGAAACTGTTTTTTTCGGTGTTCTTTTTTTCTGTATCTCCCGTTGAATAACTTAATAAGGTTACAGCATATTTGCAAAGAATCATGGTCCATGTTCAAAATTGAATCATAATTTCGATGCCTGAAATCATAATATCGTATAAACGGATCGCAATTTAATGGTCCACTTTAAAAATTTCGAAAGGTTTCTTTCCTGTTTGAATGAAACTGTTGAATGAAACCGTTGTAGTCAGAATGAATCATATATTTTTTTCTTTGGTAATGAAGTGGTTATTTTCAGGGATAGTAGAACACTAAAGCTTTTAAATTCTTTAATTAAAAACTGCTATTTTTGCATCAAATTTTTTAAAGTCATAAGTTTTAAACCTATAACTTATAACTTTAACCTTCACTTGTAAAAATTTTATTTAGTTAAAATTTAAACAAACTTAGGTTAAAATGTATTCTAATAAATTGTGTGTTTTTGAAAGGTAATATCTGCAAAAATATTCAACTGTTTATAACTTTGATTAAAGATCAACTTAAAAAAATATATAATTTCAGGTTTTAATTTTCTTCTTATTTAATTATAAGCTATCGGGTCAAGTTATAAGCCATAGGGTAATTTCAACCCTCTAGCTTATAACTTCAAAATTCACTTGTAAAAATTTTATTTAGTTAAAATTTATACAAACTTAGATAAAAATTTATAGTAATAAACTGTGAGTTTTTGAAAACTATCAATCATTCATAATCATGATGTAATTCATAATCTCTCATATTTTCAATCGTTCGATTAAAGATCAAATTAAAAAACAAACTAATTTAAGGTTTTAATTTTCGTCTTATATATCAATAAAATTATACAAAAACATTCTATTTTTATAATACTCGATATTTCAGAGAGCTTCTTCATGAATTTTGAGCAAGATCTATTTCTGTCATAAAAAGAAAAAAAAAATGACATTGCTTTAAAGAAAAAAAGGGGATAGGGGTATTTTAAAGATAAATTTAAGGCCAAAACAATTACTGTTTTGTTAGTTAGAATTACCAAATTTTTGTTAAACGTGCATTCCATTTAAGACTAACAACAGTAAATGAAATTTTTTTGCTGAAAAATACTTGTTTTTATGGAAATGTGATATTCCTTTAATAACTGCTATCTATATTTTCAGTGTCATAATGAAGACTAAAAATTAGTTGACCTTCATCCTTAAGCCTTAATAGAAAAAGCTGGATATGTTTGCCTTCTGCGCTTTTTTAGTTTTACTAATTATCTCATGTTCTTAGTTTTAAATTTGTTTGACCTTCAGATAAGGTTTTCGAGGTCATCTCATTTTTTAAATCAGTTACTGCTTTAAACGGCTATTTTGCATTTTAATACAGTGAACTTTACTGTGCAAGGACTTGAGAATTTTTTTAAGTTCATTTTTGAGGTTGTAATCAGTTTAAAAAAAGGGTTGTATTTTTTTTTTCATTTAATATCATTTCAAAATTTTATATAATTTTGGCAGTTAAATTCTTGTTTTGCAAATTATTATTTTGGAACTTTAAAATTAAAGGCTAATGCAAGCATACTGATACATGTATGAAACAAAATTACTTGAATCAAGGGAAAAAGTACAGGTAAAAAAAGTCGTAGGAAAAAAATATTAATAAAAAAAAGATACAGACCAAAAAAATAAATAAATAAATGAAAAAAATAAATAAATAATGATACGTGAAAAATTTGAATTGCAATTTTTAACTAGTTTACAGTAATTTTTTTCTTATGTAAAAGTATTCTCTTTAAAATGATGTGAAAATTCTGAGTGATTTATAATTAAAAACTTTTTCGACTATTACTGAATAAATTGATAAAAAATATTAAATAATTATTGAAAATTATTTTTAGCACGAAATTATCTTTGGATAAACGAATTTTATAAACTTCACAATTTAAGAAGGCAGGGATGATTCAGGCTTCATTTTCAAAGTCACTTTCATCTTCGTCTTTTTAAATATAATCTCTACCCTTTAAATCAGTTGCTAAAATATGCCTAAGTTATATTTGAATGGCCTAACGATAGGATTTCTATTAAATGCTTTAACCATTAGAAATCGGCGAAATTGGATTGGAGTGTAACCATAAAATAATTCAAACTTATTATGATCTAAATAAAGTACTTACGTGAACTATATTATCGAACTCTTTAAATTTTATAATACAATACAATGGTTCATAATGAATTCAATTTGACACTTTATTAAGGTTATAGCAAATTACCACAGCATTATGGTTCATGTTACCGATAATATGGTTCAACGCTGAACCGATTTTTCTAAGAGTTTATTCTGTATAATAAAATTTTTTTTATTCTATAGAAGGACGAGATTCTATTCAATTTGACACTTTATTAAGGTTATAGCAAATTACCACAGCATTATGGTTCATGTTACCGATAATATGGTTCAACGCTGAACCTATTTTTCTAAGAGTTTATTCTATATAATACAATTATTTTTATTCTATAGAAGGACGAGATTCTATTCAATTTGACACTTTATTAAGGTTATAGCAAATTACCACAGCATTATGGTTCATGTTACCGATAATATGGTTCAACGCTGAACCGATTTTTCTAAGAGTTTATTCTGTATAATAAAATTTTTTTTATTCTATAGAAGGACGAGATTCTATTCAATTTGACACTTTATTAAGGTTATAGCAAATTACCACCGCATTATGGTTCATGTTACCGATAATATGGTTCAACGCTGAACCGATTTTTCTAAGAGTTTATTCTGTATAATACAATTTTTTTTATTCTATAGAAGGACGAGATTCTATTCAATTTGACACTTTATTAAGGTTATAGCAAATTACCACCTCATTATGGTTCATGTTACCGATGACATGATTCAACGCTGAACCTATTTTTCTAAGAGTTTATTCTATATAATACAATTATTTTTATTCTATAGAAGGACAAGATTCTATTCAATTTGAAAATTTATTATGGTTATAACAAATTACCACCTCATTATGGTTCATGTTACCGATAATATGGTTCAACGCTGAACCTATTTTTCTAAGAGTTTATTCTATATAATACAATTATTTTTATTCTATAGAAGGACAAGATTCTATTCAATTTGACACTTTATTATGGTTATAACAAATTACCACCTCATTATGGTTCATGTTACCGATAATATGGTTCAACGCTGAACCGATTTTTCTAAGAGTTTATTCTTAATAATGCAATTTTTTTTATTCTATAGAATGACAAGATTCTATTCAATTTGACACTTTATTAAGGTTATAGCAAATTACCACCGCATTATGGTTCATGTTACCGATAATATGGTTCAACGTTCTTCCATGTATTGCAATTTTTTTTTATTCTATAAAATGCCAAGATTCTATTCGATTTTATTCTATAGATTGTCGTGTATTTACATAAATTGAGCTCGTTGCCTGTCTCTAACAATGAATTTTGAAGAGAAGAATTTCCTCTATTCATCAGAAAGAAGAATCAGGTAAGAAGTAGAGTTCTTTATTCATCGAAAGGCAAGGATTCGTCTTGGGATAAATGAAAATTACGGAGTAAAATTCTTTTGTTAAAATGTCAGCGTTCCCCTTTCAAAATTTAACCAATGAAATATCGACATTTAGTTAAAAGTTGGAGTTTTCTGTTTCTTTTGAACTATTTCCCACAGATCCAACCCTCATTAATCTCACTTTCCAGCTTCTTTGTGTAACTTGGGTGGGCAAAGAAAGATTAACTCTTTCAAGGTGCTTAGAAGTTGACAGGCAAATAGCTTGATAGCAGATAGCTTTGACCAAGAGGGTGTGAGAAAATGATTATTGACAGGCTTATCTGCCACATTTTTGTTTATTTATTTACCCTTTCGTTTAGTGGATGCTGTGTATATTGTTAAATGTATCTCTGCATCTTCTATGTCAAGTTTTTGAATTCAGTAGTTTGGCATGGACGATGGCATACTATTCACGTATCTTTTTGATTTTGAGCAGGAGTGGTCGATGTTGATTTTAATATAAAATAATTAAAGTTTTATCCAATTCAGGGAGTCGACTAGGAGTCAAAGAATACTTATGTTTATCTGTAGCAAATTTTTTCACTTATTTATTGCAAGTCGATGATCAACAAAGTTTGTCTCCCCCCCCCTGATTTAGAAAAAACAAAGAAAGAAAATTAAAAGCGCTTTCTTACACGTTTATAAACTGTTAGAAAAGTATTATGACAATGTCAAGGGATGCATCTCCAAGAAGATTGAATCAAAATTAGAGCTAAATAATTTGGAACCTATGCCCCCTCCACGCTCCACTCGCCAACCCCCATAATTACTTCTCATTCATCATTCCCCCCCTCTTAAACGTCGATATATTTTACAAAAACACAAAAATTTGTTTTTTTCTAAATATAAAATTATTGTTGCTTTATGCCAGAACTTTTTGTCAACTTGTTAATCATAGCCGATAGTCTAGACGACAATCTAACATAGACGATGTCATAGACGATAGATCTAGAACCTTAGACGATAACCTGAATTTTAAAAATAGTCATCCGAACTTGAGTTAAATAATTGTTTTGGTTCAACACGTGCTTTTACTTTAAATTCTTCAATGATGTTCAAATTAGTACTAAAAGCATTAGAACAATTAATATGTAATAAAATATTTATGTTCTGTTTGCTATGGTTGTTTATTATACTGCTATAAAATGCAAAACCTATAAATAATAAAAATATATCACTGCATTTACTTATTAGCTGGTGGCAAATTTAGCATGAGACTAATGTATATTTGTCGAATTTTTCTACCGTTGTCATTCGAATTTTATTCCTTATATTTAAATTGACTTTAAGCACTTCTTCAATTAATACCTTATTTTTAATTTTTTTTTTCATTTCACCAACTTATTAATTTATTAACAATAGTACACCTCTTGCGCGAAGATATTTCTCATTCCCGATGGTATTCGTTTTACCGAGGTTTCCCTGAATCAAAATTCTGCGGAAAACTAAACTCGTAGCTGAACAGTTGTTTCAGCTTTATTATTAATGAAACTGGTGAAATACAAGTTTTTTACCAAAACTATAAATATGAATAGTTTAAAGGTTATTATAATTCTGAATATTATGTCGAACATAAATGAGTGCTACCATTAAAATTAGCCGGGTGCAGGTACTCGGGCACTGAGTCTTGAGATTCAAAACCGGGTTCGGAAACCCAGTAATTTAACTCTTTTGCTGGGTCCGGGAAATGAAAATCTGGCCGGGTATTCAGTATATCTATCATTATATCCAGTATATCTAAAAAGAATTAACTGTTTTTTAAAATTAATTGAGCATTTTCAGAAACTAGGGAGTTATAACCCCTATTTGCCATCACTCGCACTTGCAGCTCAGTTCATTTCTGGTTCCTTTACATTTTGGGATGGATTAGAGCGACTTACTACAGAAACGCTGCTCAGTTGTAAAAAAAAAAAAGGTAGATTTACTTCATATTGTCATTTCACGCATTTTCATTAAAAGCATTTGCAGCCTTGGTGAGGGAGGTACAAAACTGAGCAGAACAGTTATGAATGCGGTTACGAACATGTTATAAAAATAGAATATTATCCGTTAAAAAATGTTATTTCAATTGGCGCAAAAGCTTTCGACGAACAATCATAAACATGCTAATTAAATTGGCTTGGAGATCTTTTTTTTTATGTGTGCCCTCAAACCAGCCAATTAACCCATTCTATTCATTCTCCAAGCGTAACTATTTCCTGCATTCCTCAGGAGCGTCTTATTATATAAATATCATCATTTCAAGCGTCTCCAGTTGCTCCTTTGACTTTTTCATTTGGTTGAGGTGAGAATTTCAGCACCACACGATTCCCTATTCAAAATGGAAGACTCACAGCCAAAGGCTTTGTTTCTTCTTTTTGCAAGAAAGAGATCCTTGCCAAGAAGACAGAGAGCAAGCAGAATGGCACAAAGACCTGCTGTTGTTGTTTTTGCCAGGGACGTGGTGACAAGCAGACCAAGAGGAATAGACTCTGTGCCCTTTTGTTTGCCAGACTACTTTTTTTTCTTCTCTATCGCCAAATTAACACGCAAAAGACACCTTGGCTTCACTATGAAATGCGTCTCTGCAGAATCAAATAAAAAGCTTCCATTTAAATGTTTTGGTTATTCATCACGATTTTCGAACAGTACGTATATATTACGTTTTTCTTTTTTGGAATACCATAATAGCAGAATCGAGAAACGAAATTGAAGGATTAAGTGGAGGAACATGTAAAATGATATTTTACCGAATTTCTCAGTAATTGCTTTAGAATGTTTATTAAGATATATAAGCTGTTTTGAAAACATCTTTTTCCGTTAAAAATCCTCATTGTTTGCGGTTATTTAAAAACCTAGAACAGTGACCTTTTTCAATATTCAATATATCACAGGTTTGATCACAGTTTAAGCGCATTACACTTGAAGCAAAACCATATTTTTAAACTATATATGTGCATCTTAACGTAAAGAATTGACTGTGCTTTAGAACGGAAAAAAATAACAGAAATATTTCACTTTTTTAAGTCACCAGTTTGGCGAGATTTTTCCACCTAAATTAAAATTATTAAACTCAATGAATAAGCTGGAACTGGATTTTTGCAACTTTTTACAGCCCAGACAATACCGCGTGGGTTAGATCACAACAATAAATAAGATAAAACCAGATCACAACCGCTTTTCATATTCTCATCAAAACTGTAGCTTCTTTTTTTTTTATTGATGTTTTGCGCCATTTTTCAAATTAACATAGAGGGAACTTACTAAAGATAGGGTTTAACTTGACCTAACAGTCACAACCCAGCATTGGGATAAAGTTTTGGTGATGCTCATACGAATAATCTCGTATAATTAATCGTATAGGAAAATTATTTTTTTTTTCTTAGCGCAATTGTTGCACACTCACAACAATTAAGAAAATAGCATATTCTCTTAAAAATAGTTATTTCGTGTGATGAAAGATGACAAAGCCTCAGAAAAACAGCAATAATATGAAGGGAGTGTGGCAATATAATGATTAGCCACATTTTCATATTGTTCAGGAAAAGTGTTTTCGATTAAAATCATCGATATTTTCCGGTGAGCAATCAATGTATTGTTATCAAGTGGAAATTTCGGAAACAGTAGAAAAATGTATACCTATTTTAACGGTGAAATTAAAGACGTAAAAGTTTCAGTTTGAGAAAAATGTGGCTGATCACTATATTGCCCCTAGCTTACCGATTCAAAGTACCTAATTCTCAAATATTAACAAATGGTTAAAAAAGATTTTTTTCACGATAAAAGAAGTAATAATTAACAAAATCAGAGGAATTTAAAAATCATTAATATTTTATTTTATTTTATAACAGGTGTTGAACAGCCGATACAAATTAAATTTACAGCGGCATCAATTTTACTCCCAATTCATGCGGCAAGGAAATTCTTGGAAGCTTCTTCAAGTTCTACCACGTCCACCCGAGATAAGCGTGACGTCATAAAAATTCTGACTCGTGATTCGTTAAATACTAGGAATATTTTTTGTCAGCACAGTGTTAGCTGCGAAGAGAGAGAGAGAGCTGTAATCTGTAGTAGGGTGTTTAAGAAATAAGCGAAGTATAAATTCGTAGGGTAAAATATCATATTTAGTTCAAAAACAAAAATTTTGTTAAAGGTCACTTTAAATAAAATCGAAATCATTTATAGATAAATAGTTTTACGTGTAAGTAATTTTACGAGTAACAAATTTTACGTATCAATGTAGATTAATGTATCAATATTATGAGTTCAAGCTTTAAAAAAAAAACATTAAAATTTAGTAGATTAGACTTGTGTCAAAAAAAAAAAAAAAAAAAAAAAAAAAAAACGACTTACGACTAAATGTCCCCCACAAACCAATTTTTCAACGAAAAATGAAAGAATTGTATAGAATTTCATAATTTTACAGCTTTTTAAATTGTTTGTAAAAATTCATTGTCATTTAGTGAGTTTTATGAATAAATAATTAGCGAATCACTTTTGAATTTTTTTTTATTATGTACACATTTTATTGTTTTTAATAAGTAAAATTACAAATTTTAAATTAAAATACCGTTATAAATTTTTTGTTAGTATTGGCGCTGAAAAATGCTCTAAAGTAAAAAATTAAAAGAATATATTTTTTTTTAAACGTTTTTTTTACAGTTATTTAGTTTACAAGTTTAATTATTCTTCAGTAGTTCAGGCAATTTTTATTACACACGTATTTGTGGTTTCCATTGATATAAAGGCAGTCCTATATTAGTCCCTGGTGGTTTTATTTTTCAATTAATCTAATCATGTAATTTCAGTTTTTATTTTCTGAACTTTTTTTTAAAATTGGTGTCGCCATCTATAGAAGTGAAACAAAAACAAAATAAGTTTTTCTTTCTTTCTTCCCTTTCTTTTTTCTCTTTTCTTTCTTTCAGTACCTTTATTTTTATGAAAATAGAGTTGCATTTATCTTTTGATAAATATCTATGCTAGAATAGTTATTCCCAAAATATGTTTACTTATTTTTTAATATATTTTTGAATTGAATGTCGTATCAATTATAGTTCATTTCTAGTTGATAGGTTCTAGTAAATTTCTACTTTTTTTATTTATCTATATTTAATTTTTATCCTAAGGTTCAAGAATATTTGTATCATTTCTGATATTTATTTAATTTTATCATACTTTTTTAGTTAAGGGAGAAAATGCTCGTAACTGTAAAATTTAAATTATGAAGCAGTGTTAACTTTTTAAATAGTTATTTAGTTCATAAACTTATTATTACTTTAGTAGTTCAGGTAACTTTTATTTCACACTTATTCGTGGTTTTAATTTCTAATAAATCTGATCTCCTAAATTTAGCTTAAATTTTTTTAAGTTTAGTGCTGCCATCTATATTAGTAAAAAAAAAAAAACAAGTTTTTCTTTCTTTTTTACACAGTGGTGCTGCTATCTATTGCTAAATATATATTCTAGAATTATTATTCTTAAAGTCTGTTTATTAATTTTTTAAAATATAATATTTGCTTGCGTGTCCCATCAATAATAATTAAATTTCAGTTAAAAAGGTTTCCATTTTGGTACCAGTGAAGAAATAATAAAAAAAAAAAAAAGAAAAAAAAGAATACAGAAAATGGTAAAATTAAAATAAAAGGTAAAACTCCTAATCAAGCCAGGACAAGCCAATATACAAGTTTGTCTCGTTAAATTATTCGAAGACCATTTAGTGACTAACAATTTCAATTTGCGTTCAAGAGATATACGTATGGAAATATGTCCCAAAAGAGGTATTTCGAATAAATCTCATTAGAAATAGAAATACTCAATAAATAAAGATATTCATTTAAGAAACAAAAGCATTTATTTGATAAATTGAAGATAAACTTCACAATCATCATAACCGGAATATTCGAGGAGCTAATTTTCTTTTGGATTTATTTTGGTTCTTGAAACTTTAAAAAATAATCTAATTGCGTTATACTCTTCTGTTATAAAAGAATCATATTAAAATAGTTATAATAATGGCTATTCGTATATTTAAAATTTATTTATAATAATGGCTATTCAGCTAGTATTCTATAAATCGGCCAATGAACCGCTTTTGACTTTTTCTTTTAACAAATCTGATCATCCTAGTGCAAAGATCATTTGTTTTTACTTGGTGCTGCCAAAAAGAATATCGGCATTTAAATTTTCGATGAAAATTTGCAGTGCTGCCATCTAGTGGTAAATGTTTGTCTATTTTTTAAAATAATGTATTTTTAAGTATATTATTCAATTATCTAAATATTATAATTTCCTTATACATTTGTTTTAAGATATATTTGTGGTAGTTTATTACATACTCAACGTGATCTATGTTTGCAACGAGCCTACATAGGAGTCAACGAACTAAATTGTTTGCATGCAAAACTTGAAACATTTCTAAGCAATGAATGATTTTGAAGCTTGTCAGAAAGTATTTTCCAATCAATTGCTAGAGCATTTTGGTTGAATGTCGAATGTGAAATATTTCTTTTCCGAATTTGTGTTAATCATCTGGATCATAAAGACGTATTTCTCTTAATTAGAAGCACAATATTTTACTCTCATGCACCAATAAAGTGCTTTAATGATTTTTAATTTTAAAACGAATAAAAGCAGATGAAACTTAGAAAGCTGACGGACCAGTTTACTTGGATATAGAATAGTTATTGGATATAGAAGCAGATGGTCTTATGGTATATATAAAGGCTAAATTATTTCTTTGATTCACAACAAAATGGAGAAAGATATAGAATGAAAATGTTTCTAGAATAAAATATACAGTTCTATACAAGTTAGTTTTAAAATATACTGTGAATTAAAAAAAGAATGCTTAAAGTGGACTCATAAACATTAAAATGATGCTAATCCCTTTGTAGGTTTTTGTGGCCATCTTTTTCATTTAACGCAAATGCGTGTTAGTTCCATTAAAAAGCTCTCCATGAAGGCTAGTTTATCCCAATGCTTGACCCACGAATTTTCTTGTCTTTCGGGTTAAGTTAAAAATTACAAGACTGCGGAGTTGAAAATTAATATCGTAAACTTTAAAATCGGTTGTACATGGAAATCAGCTGATCAACGCTGGATATACAATAAAATAAAGCGCTAAAACTTGCCATGAAACAAGTAAAAAAGGAGTCCTTTAATCCAGCAAATATCTAGTCAAATCTACTTGAAATCTACTTGAAAAGTTAGTAGTACTAAAAATATATATTGAAATTCGAGGGGCAACTTGCAGGGAGCGATGAAATTCTATAATTAACTTTATTACGAAAGGTATTTCGTTAAATTAAAGCATCTCATAGTGATGAGAAATTTACTACCTACCGTACTAGAAAAGATACGAAACTCGTTAAACTATGTTTATTGAAGCTGAATGTTTAATTTCAGATTTAATGGTGTCGAAATGTGAGAATTATAAATTCGGTAAAATGTAAAGAGCTCGATAAAAATTAGCGATATGAAAGTAAAAGCAAGCAACATGAGAAAAAGTAAGAGCAAGCCAGAAAGAATTAAGGACAGAAATCGAAAGAAAAAACAAACAAACGAAGGAAAATAAAGTAAAGGAAAATAATAGTAATAAAAAAAATCCAAGAAAAAAACCTCAAATGAATTAAATGAAAAAACAAGTAAATATGAGAAAAAAAAAACTTGTGAAAACGAGAAAATATAAGGAAAAAGAAACTTACACGAGGAAAGGAAATAAAGAAAAAATCAATCACAAGAAAAGAAAAGAACAGAAAGAGCGAACGTTTTAGAAAAAAATTAAAGGTTACAAAAATAAATAAAAAATAAATATGAGATAAGATCAGACAAGAAAAGAAGCAATAAAAGAAAACGTAAGATTAGAACAAGCAAACATGAGAAAAGGAAAGAAGGAAAAGTAAGAAAAGAAAGAGCAAAGAAATTCGAAAAAATGAAAGAAATTGAAAAAAAAAAAGAACAAAAATGTGAAACAGGAGAAATGAAAAGACAATAAGAGAAAGAACAAATAAATACGGACGAATGAAAGAAAGGGGGAAAAAAATAAACATGAGCAAAGAATAGAAAGAACAAGCAAACACAAGAAAGGAAAAACACGTATTAAAAAGAACAAATAAACACGAAAAAATGAAAAAAAGAAAGAACAAATAAACACGAAAAAATGAAAAAAAAGGAGGGAAAAGAAAAAGAAAAGAAATGAAACATAAATATGATAGATAAAACGAGCAAATACAAGAAATGTAAAGAAGAGAATTTTAAATTACACTAACTTCCATTAAATTCTTTTAACACCATTTCATTCGTTTAATAAACTTAACTACTTTATCAAACTCTAGAAATACTAGAAACATTACTAATCGAGAGGCAGCCAGCATGTTAAGACAATAACAGTCTTCATAAAACTAAAACTACGACGGTATGATACCAAAGTATAATAAACCTATATTAATACGTTGCTGCGTTTATAAATGAAATCATATAACACGCAGAATCTATGGAGTTCCATAATTAACTTTCTAACACAGCGAATATTGAAAGGTATTTTGTTAAATTGAAGCTTCTCGTAGTAATGAGAAATTTACTACCGCACCACAACAGATAGGAAACTCTTTTAACTAGTTTTATCGGGACTGAGTTTAATTACAGATTTAACGGTACAGAAACGTGTGTAATGGTAAATCGGGGAAATGGAATGAGCTTGATAAATTATTTTGCAATATTCCAATCTTATTATAAACTTAAAGCCTCGAAATTTGAAAATATCCATTTCCGTGTTAAGTTATTCAATTGCTGTATGTATTTTGAGTATAATAGTGATAGAAAAATGTGTGTTTGAGAATATATAATTGTTAAATGTTTAAACTAATTAGAATATTTTCTTTGTATTTTAACTACGATGTGTGGAAGTCATACCTGTAGTATTACCTGTAGTACCTGTACAAAACAATAATTTGTCTTTAAATAAAAGTTAAATATTTGTAGATTGTAATTTCAAAAAATTATTAAAGAATCATACAGGATTAGCATAAATTAGTGAATCGGGTTTTAAATATATACATTTTTCAAACTATTACACATAAAGAAAAATGTACAAAAATATACAAAAAATATTCCAAAAATATACAAAAAAATATACCAATTAAAGAAAAAATGTTCCACGAAAATACAGCAATGGAAGAAAAATATTCTTCAAAAATATACAAATTAAAAAAAATATTCCTCCAAAATATACAAATTAAAAAAAATATTCCACAAAAATATACCAAATAAAGAAGATATATCAAATTCTTTTTCAGTTACAAATGTCCGATGAGCGATTCATTTGTTACATGACAAACATTTAATTTGCAACAAGGATAATTTTCCACATTTTTTTGATTCACGGTGCCCATGGTTCTTAATGTTTCAAAAATGTTTTTCTTAGTTCATTCTCTTTCATTGTTCTCGGCATCTGCAGTTCATAGACATTGTCTTGAGCGTAGGATGATAGTGATTTATCCTAAATTGCATAGCCATCAAGATCTCCAGACTTTACACCGTGGGTTATGTCAAAGACACTGTTTGTAAACCTATGAAGCCAAAAATTTTCCAAGAACTTAAAGAACGTATTTGCGCACCATAAGGGTCATGTAATGTAAGACTTTATAGGTAAAAATACAAAATGTGGGAAACGAACATTATTACAAATTACCTCGTTACTGAACTCAATTACTCAATTGTCCTGCAACAATTGAGTCACACATTTGTAACTAAAAAAGTATTTTTCATTAATTTCATTTTTTGTAGTATATGTAATAGTTTCGAAAATATAAATATTTTAAATCCAATCATTCATTCTTACTAATCCAGCATATTCAAAAAATTTTTTTAATAAAATAAATAAATACATAAATAAATAAAATTAACTGAAAAGAAAAACGTTTCAAACATTTTTTGCCTATTTAAGCCACTGAAGACTAGTTCACAATTTTTTTTTTTTTTATATTCACATTAAAAGTTCAAAAATAAAATCCTACGTGAAAATGTTTTTTTTGTAGGATCAGTGCAATTTTTTAAAATTAAATGCAATAAATGTTTGAAAATTTAATTCAAAATTTTAACTTAAAGTATTTAAAATAAAATTAATTTAGACGATTCAAGCAATTTAATTTTAATTTAATTTAAAGCATAGTAAAATATAACAAACAATTGTTGAACTTCATGATTGTACAGAGAAAAAAGTCCCTTAAATACATAATTTAATTGAAGAAAAACGCATTTAAAGTTTAATGCAGCAGAGAACAATTGTTCTCATTCCGGTTGTAACAATATTCTTTAAATTGTTTTGATATTGCAAACTAGAGCTAAAATTCTCTGCTAATTGAGTCAAAAAATAAAAAAATATCTATTCAATTATTTCTTCCAAGAATACTAAGAATAAATTTATAATCTCAGCTTAACTTTTATTATTAGCGAAACTATTTGGCTCAGAAGCAAAACGAAAAGAACATTTGTATCATCATACTCAAATATTGTTGATATACGTAGTAAAAAATAATTATTTTTTATCGAATTCAATTATGCATATTTAATCATATTGTACGAGAAAAAATATAACACTGTAGTAGAGATTATAATCATTATTCTTGAGAAATTGCTTCTACGATCTTCATTGGACAGCTTAATTGCAAAGAAAGAGTTTTATAAAAATTTGTTCCTGTCAAAAAACGTAATTATCACTCCTTTTTATATTATTATCTTTAGAAAACGTTTTTAATCTTCTGGTTGAAAAGAAGGTTAATTTAGAAAAAAGAACTTGCAATTTTTCTTTTTCATTTATGTTACTATTCATAAATTTTCATTAATAAGCAGAAAAAATAATAATTATGATAAAAAATGCGCAATATATGAAACAAATAATAATTTTTTGAAAGCCACCACTAGTTTTTGGTAGCATAAATTTTATTAAACAATTTATACTTCAATTGCAAATGATTTAGTATTAATTTTAAGAATTTTATAATAAAATTTTCAGTTTATCTAAAGGAAACTATTAAGGATTACCATTCGTCATATTTAGATTAAAACATATAATGCATCAATTTAATAGAAATCATATTGTATCTCTTATGTACGTGTGTGGTCATAAAACCGATGGAATTACTTCACTTCCGTTGGCAACAGAGAATTGAAATAGTGGATAAAGTTTAACGGACGTTAAAAATTAATAGCTAACTATTTGTTGAAACAAAAAAAGCCGTGTTGTAGTTTGTTTTAATTATCTCTATAATGGTGCTTGAAAATTTATTGATCATGCTAAGTTTTTAATTCTTATTTTTCTTCCCCTTTCTTTTTTATGCATTTTACATATTCATATAATTTAAAATAATGTGTCTTTAAACATATAATTTAAAATTGTGAATTAAAGATTTGATATTGTTGTTGTTGTCGTTGGCCATTAAGGCAAGGGGTTCGATTATTCTTATTTTCCAGTGGTGCCATATCTGACCAAGAATTCGACTTCTGCCACGTCACACTCGCTTATTGGGCTGTCTCATTCCTACAGCCATTCATCCACAGACCGTAATTTTGACCGTAACCAGAGAACTATCAATGTCCAATTCAGTACCCCCAGAGGCAGAATTTGTTATGGGAGAATGGAGGACTTTGTGACCCGACAGATTTACTGTGTACTAGTTACCATTAGTTAGTACTGTGTACTAGTTACCATTAGTGTGTACTAGTTACGAGGGGAGTCTTCAACCGACTGAATTCGACCTCCCTTTCTTACGAACGAGAGTCCAGCGCCCTTCCAACCAGGTTATTCCGGCCACAAACTTTTTGATATTTTTAAAATTTTATTTTAAAAAAAGTATCACTATTCATACAAAGCGGAAGTATAAGAGAATAGCGTTAATTAGGGAGCATGAGCAAGTCGGATTCCGGAACAATTTAAAACAAATACTCTAAAATAGACCAGAACATTTAAATTTTATGTTAATAGCCAGTAGCTGGTAGCCTGTATTAACTAATTAGCCACTTTTTCCTCAAACCAAATGAGTCGGTGACCGATATCTATAGATCCTTTTCAGTTAATAGCAACTCTCTGGAAACTTTTTTGTTTGCTCGGATTAAAAAAAAATTATGTTATAAATATTCTATAGAAATAATCCACGACTATAAAAAGTTAATTTAACAATAGAAATATGATATATATATATATTGGACTAAATTTATTTAAATATACTGACTTTAATGAACTTTACTTTGAAACAATTGGGGAGGTTAATTAACTTTTAACTTTTAACATTAACTTTTAATGTATTCATTATAAATTTTAAATATATTAAATATTAGAGAACTCTACTTCCACATAATTCTTTCCATCACAAATTGATGGATTTTGAAAGATAAAATTTTTTAATGGAGACATAAGTCATTTTATTGAAAATTCCGATTCTTTCTGCATTGATGTACTGTTGTTATAAAGCAATTAAAAAGAAAAAAAAAAAGAAAAAAAAAAGAAAAAAAAAGAAAAAAAAAAAGATAGGAAAAAGTTATTGGGTGTTTATTTAATTTAAGCAGCTGCGTTTTTTTTGTGAATCACCCCATGTTGAGTGATTATTTTCAGGTTAACTTAAAAAATAATAAAACTGATAATTTATTATATTAGCATTGATACATAACTTGAATTTAACATGAGTATCAACATTTTAAAGTATTAATCAAAAATATTGGATTAATTATTTATTTCGTTAGACTATTAGAAATTTCACAGAAAAAATAGTTAAATGAAAATTTCTTTGGTATTTTACCATACTCAAACAAAATAGTCCAATTACCATAAAGAAGATCGTATTCAATCTGTTTACTATGAGAAAACCAGTTTATTAACTGCTTTCACTGATGCTGTTAAGCAATCCGAATTTTAGCGCACCAACTAAGCTCACCTAATGAATCTGCTTAGTTCCTTTCAGTTTGGTATACATTTAAGCCAAGGGGACTAATCTGTCAGTCTCATGACTGTCAGAACGGGAGTTTGAGTACCAGCGTTGACAGCACAATATTTCCTTCATTCCCTTCAACGCATGAAGAGCTTCTACTGCTCTACAGCTCTACAGCTTCTTCAACGCATGAAGAGCTTCTACTGCTCAACAGCTCTACAGCTTCTTCAACGCATGAAGAGCTTCTACTGCTCTACAGCTTCTTCAATGCATGAAGAGCTTCTACTGCTCTACAGCTTCTTCAACGCATGAAGAGCTTCTACTGCTCTACAACTTCTTCAACACATGCTAGAGCTTCTGCATTTCCCGTTTTGTTTGTCACCTAACGAAAAGCTTGGCTCCAATGTCCAGTTAAATTTCCTTTTTTTAAGGTTTTGAAACCAGGCTAGGTGCAAATGATCAAAAAGCCGTACTGTTTGGTGTTCATGGTTTTATAACCATATTAGTTGTTAACGGTTTAAAAACCGTGAAGGTAAAAAATGTTCTTTACCGTAAACTTTACTGTTAATTGGATGAACAGACTGCCTTCCGGATATTTTACAATAATTTTAGAATAAAAATTCTAACTGTGAAGTCACAAAGTTATTAAAAATATTGCATTATTAGCGCTAAAACATTAACAATTAATATAAAAAACACTGATAATTTATTTATTTGGAATTATCAATGATTTAAATTTATTAATGTCATACTTAATTTGTTTAGAAAACAACTAAACTTTCTTGAATCACGATATACTATCAATTGAAGGGTGTATTGTTAGCATATCTTAATTGTTAAAGATAATTAAGTTATGTTGAGTTCACTGAATGCAACACAGTCTTTATCTAACGAGGCCTAGGATTATCAGGAAGTGTATGAGACTTAGTGCTACTTAATAGGATTCATTAAGTATATCCTCAATCAATAATTGATCTTCTGCTTACTTGAACTAACACCTGTCTAGATTTCGTTGTCTGAGAGTAAACATTGAAATAAGTCATTAATAAGGTTTAGCTTTTAATTAGTATATTTTTGTTGAGGTTACTGAAACTAGTAAATTTAACTATGTTTGCTAATGGTAAAGGGTTAGGAATTTAGACAAAAGAATAAAGAGTTCAGGCAAAAGGGTTGATTAAAATAGTGGCAAAAATATAGCTTTTTGAGATTTCATATAATTTGAGAATACCTAATGATAGAATTTTATGTAATAATAGTTCAAGTACACGAAGAAAGAATGTATGGTCAAAATTACCAGAATATGGTGAAATTTACAGTGTTTCTGGTTCTGTGGGAACACCGAAATGCTCGTTATTTTTTACCGAAGCTCTTTTGTATTGATTTTTGTAAAATTAACCATAAAATATGGTTTTGTTAAAGGTGATAAAATTCGGTAAATATGGTAAAATTTGGTATTTTAATATCTAATATCTTAGAGCATGGTATAAAAACCATTTATTCGGTTAAATTTATCTTGTATTTTTTTTCTAAATATGTGGTAATAAGAACTATAGTTTTAAAAAACTATAATTTCCGGTAAATCGTTACCATATGAATTGAAAACTACGAAGTGAATGGTTTAAATACCGTGTATTTTTTTTAAACGAGAAATGTTACAAAAGACCAATCACGGAAATTTTGCCAAAATTTTCTCCTCTCGTCAAACCTTTATTTAATATTTTTTTTTAAGAAAAACAAATTTTGCTTTAAATCTACAAATTTTGCGAAGTCCAAGTGAAACACTTTCAAAAAGAGTCTATATAAACTATAAATGTAAGCTAAAATTTGTGAAATATTTATCTTTATTTCCTATAATCTATTGAAACACGTATAAAATTTTGATAGTGAAAAGGTTAAAACAAATAAATGAATGAATAAATAAATAAATACAAATTAAGTATTAGTGAAAACTGCGTTACAAACTTTTAAACATGGTAATTTTTAATAAAGAACACATAGTTTTAGTGAAATTCTTTCAACAATTCAATTGAGATTGTATATTTTGCTTAAAGTTTTGACAAGGATTCTAAAAACACAAATTCTGGACGATATTTAAAGAAAATTCTAGTAAGATATACAGTAAAACCTTTTTCGCTAGATTATGGTCAGTGACCGATAGTCAATGATCATAAGGTAGAGGAAATTTTTTTTTACAGTGTATCTGTTTTCAATAGTGCGATTCTTTACAGTAATTTTTTTTTACTGTATCCAATTTTTTTCAGTGACCGTCAAAAAAGTTCCAGTCACTGACAGTAAAAATAAAGCCATCTTCATAAAGCTATTATGACCATAAAAATACAAGTTTGTCAGTAAATTCTTTCTCGAAAAACATACGGACGCTGACCGTAAATTAGCATAATGCTCTTAAAAATTATATTTCTTCAGATCAGGCCTTGACGTTGTTTGAGACTCAAGCAATATGATTGCCAAATCAAGGCGTTCCGTGGAACGAGGTTAAGTAGTGTAGTGCTGCCCTCTGCCAATCAGTGAGAGAGTTGTATGTTCTTTGTGCGAGTTCATTAATGCAGAGGAAGTGCTATAGAGACGCTTTTTGGTAACAGCTGTGATCGAACTCGCGACCTTTGCTCTGTAGTCAGACCATGAAAAATTGCGTATGTTCCGAAAACGGTGAATTAGGAAACTTTATTTGACAGGGTTTTGTTCTAAAAAAGGAAATGCCCTTTTAAATTAATGGTCAGTTATAGTTTTGCTGAATTTCGTTACAACTGCGAGCACTGGGCTTATTTCTCAAAGATATAGCTGGCCGTATAAATAAACTGCATTAGTTTTTCTGAAAAAAAAGGCACTTACGGACATTAGCCTTTTTTTTCCTCAAAGAAGAGAACTGGAAGTACAAATTAACGGTCAATCGTCCGAATTTTAGGGAAATTTTTTACAGACTACCGATTGAGATCACTTTTACCTTTAATCAATTATGTGGTCTTGTATATATTTAAAATATGAATTAAAATCTCCCGCGTTAATTCTAATAAACACTCACGACAAATGCGAAATTCGCAAATGAGTTAACATTGACAGAAATCTCACTTCAGATTCGTCGGTATGAAATTTAATTACAAATTTAACACCCGGAAAGCCTTTTAAGCATGAATTTCAAATCTAAAATTGTACCAACTCGAAAATTCTAATCAATCCTGATCTTCTCAAAGGATCTTCAAAATTGATTATATTTAATTCTACGTTATTGAATCTATTTAATTCCGCATAAATCCCAGATGAAACGTAAAATTGTTGGAAAGAGAATTCAATTCAATTTTAGGAAACATTCAGAAGAATGATTTTAATCTTTGCATGCAATTTTGAAATTCGCGTACTACTTACGAATTTTTTTAATTATTAGGGCACAATTTTAAATTGAAAACCGTCTACATTTTCAAAAATTTCATAAAATAATGTTTGCAAGCATTTAATTTAATTTTCTAGTATTCAGAAATATCATTTTTTGAAGTATAGAGACAATTGTAAAGGCATCCGATTTTTAGACTCATTTATCAAAGATGATAATGGTAATATATTAGTTACTTTCTTTTTTCAATTTAATTTAAAAGAAAGTTAAAATACTGCGCAACATTTACCAAAAAGGAAAAAAAAACACAGACAAGAGACTTTTAAGAATAATTTTTATCATTAAATATTTACATAAAACAGCTTATTTTTCTTTGGAAAATTCATTGGAGAAAATTGCAAAAATATCATATTCTTAAACTCATTTATAACTGTAAATTATTAGTTACAGTTTGCGTTGTTCGAAGAAACTGTTTTTATTTTTTATGAAGTAAATAATAAATAAAAAATTTAAATGGACTTTTTTCGTGTTCATTTAATTAATCAAAAATAAATACTGAAATTAAAATATCCAAACTGAAAAAACTACATGAGTAATGCATGTACTACAAAAATTTCGAAAAATTTGTATGAAAATTAACATAGTGCAGATTTAAAATTATTACAGAGTGTCAAGCAGTTACAAAAATTTCAAAAAATGTCCACCTTACTGTGAGCGATATATATGATCTGAAATTGGCTATTTAATGATTTTCTTTTTTTTAAAAGTTGTATAGTTACTTATGTATATATATATATATATATATATATATATATATATATATATATATATATATATATATATATATATATATATATATATATGTAACATAAAAAGCTTCTATTAATCTTTTTATGCTAGTTTCTTTGCTATGAAACAACTCCTACTTTATTACTAATTAATTATTCTATTCGAAATTCTTTCTCACACTTTTAAAAGCCACATCTTGTTCTTAAATCTATTTTTGGCTCAACTATGCATTTAATTAAGAGCAGGACATATTTCCCTTTGCTCTGTGTGGGAAACGCTCGATCTCTTTCATTAACCAATAGTAACCCTTGGGATTTCCCTTTTCCCCTCAAATATAATAAAATAGAGGGAAATTTCTTTGCTACTTTCCCTAAGATAAAAACTTAAGCACACAGTTTTTGAGTGCGATTTTGAGCTCCGCCTTTGCTAGAAAATGTCTTAAATATACTATGTGAAGCTAATAAAATATTTTTTGCCTTTCAACTGCTATCTGCGTGGCCTAACAACACTCACCATGACTGCTACCCTTTGAAGCCTTGCAGGATAAATTTTGCAGTTGGTTTGGCACTTTTTTTTTTCACTGACTCCATTAAAAAAATGCTTTTTTCAAATAATTAAAAAATATATAAATATAAAAGGAAAGAAGAAAATAATCGAATGAAGTTTTGGGAGATGCCGGCGTTGCTCGTGAAACAGATATTATCCTGACTAAAAGAATATGATGACAAAAAAAAATTAAAGGAAGAGAATTTCGGGACTTTCCTTCATAATGGGTCCAGACGGGGGGCCGGGATAGCCGGGTCGATAGGGCGCTGGGCCCATATCCAAGAGGTCGTGGGTTCGATCCTCGCCGGCCGAAGACTCCCCGTGTAGTAAATGGTGACTGATGCACGTTAAATCTGTCGAGTCTCAAAGTCCTCCATGTTCCCACAACAAATCAATACCTCTGGGGGTACTGATCCAGGAGTTTCTTTGTCTTCTGGATTAGTTCAAAATTACAAGGCCACGGAGTTGAACGTTAGTAGTCGTAAACCCATGAAGTTGGGTCGGCTGTTCAACGGCGGTTATAAAATAAAATAAAAATGGGTCCAGACGTTGCCTCTACCGTTGTACCGGAATCGCCGTTAGAGAATTGATGTCATCGCTGTTTTGTTTCATTTTCGTCTACCGTGTGTTACCATCAACAAATAGTCTCTTGCGGATTTACAGCAGGTGCTTGCTGTGTTGCCCTACTTACTTGCTGCTTGTCGGTCTCATTGAGGGTTGATAAAGGTTCAGCATATGATCGAATTGATTTCGTTTTTGGCGATTTTCTCGAGTGTTCTTCTGTGTTTTCTTGAACGGAAGATGACCAAAAATGTGATCTCAAGTGGTGGCTATGATTCCGCTCGCGTGTGCGCGTGATTCATCAAATATTAAAAGTGATTTATTGGTGATTAAATACAGATGTGATTGGTATTTAGTCTCAAAATTTTCTATACCAGTTTAAGTTTTTAAACGTGAATACTTTTGAATCATTTACGCTCATATCTTGAAATAGGAACATATAATTTTATGTTTATTGTTCCAAATATTTATTCCAGTAATTTTATATTTATCTATTGATATTTATATTTTGATAATAGTTCCATTTACTGATGCTATTATTCAATGGTTTATAATAGTATTTGTTTAAATTAAATAATGATATTAAAATTTAGTGCTATCACATATTTTTTTTCCACTTATGATTCAGTATGATTATAGTTTTAATTATTATTTAAGGAATCACTTTTTGTATTGCATTATATATCACAGTGTATATTATATTGATTGTAGAAGTAAAATTTAAATTTTTATTTTATTATGGTGTTTAAAAGAGCAAAATATGTGCTATTCATAAATTTAAATTTTTTTCCTTCTAAATGTTAATGTTAAATTTATTTTGGTTATTTGAATGCCCTTACGGAGTGGCAAAAACTACAAATTTAGCATGGATGAAAACGCTAAAAGCAATGCAGAAAATTCTGTAAATGAAGTAAATGATAATTTACAAAAATTAAGTATAGATCAAAATGTACAGGATAAACCAGACATACTAATCTTTGAGCCTGACATAATGTTCTATTCACATCCTGGCTCAAACATTTCGAAAAACAGACTTTAGATGCTAAATTAAATGACGAATGGAAAGTTAGACATTTTCAAAAATTCATTAAAGGTTCAGCTTCGAAATTGTATATTAATAACTGCCTTAATTGTAATTCATATCAGGAAATGGTTGAAATTTTTTAAGAACATTATTTTTCACCTCCCTTTGGCTTAAACGATTTTCAAAATTTAAAATTTTCTGGCCAAGCTAAATACCTTAACTCATATTTTACTGAAAAGGTAGAGTTAGGTAGAAAAATAAATTTAAGTAATGATCATATAATTGAGGGTCTATCTATAGATTTGCCTCCCCAAATTAAGACACTTTTGGTTTTAAAAGAACCCAAAACCCCGATTGAATGGTTCACAATTGTTTCAAAAATAATACATGATATACCTACGGTCTTACCCCAAACTGAAACTAAACAGAAATTACCAGAGTCATGGGTATAGACCTCAATATCAAGGCTGGGCACCAAGGCGGCCATTTATTAATAACTCATGTAATCCAAATTATAACCCTCGACAAAATCAAAATTTTTCCCGGCCAAGTCAAAGTTATGACCAACAATCCCAATTTAGACCTAGAATTCAAAATGAAAAGTTTCATATAAATGAACAACAAACAAGTCATTTCGCCCTGGCTTCCCAGGAGTTGCCTCCTAAGCCATGTAAATACTGTGATAAGCTTGGTATAACCAATGCTTATCATTGGGGCTAAAATTGTATAAACAAACCTAATATTTTTACGGCTGAGAATCAAACTCAGCCTAAACAAGAAAGTGACCAACAACAAAATTGTCAATTAATAGTAACTGGATATTTACAAAATAAAAATGAAAACAATATAAGTGACAAAAACCCAATTTTGACAAATAAAACTATCTTGTTAAACATTGATACAGGAAGTACTTTAAATATAATTCCGGCTAAGCTTTTTGAAAAACTTAAATGTCCTAAAAGAAAGAAAAGACTTTGTTAATGTAAAACAAACAAAAGGTATTTTGCAACTTAACCACACTTGTACTTTAAATTAAAAAATTGGAGATATAGCTAGGTCAGTGGAATTTTATATTTTAAATACTGATCTACCTTATGCCATATTGGGTTTAAAGGGATGTATTGGGTTTAAATTTGTGATTGATTGTGATAAACAAGTTGTAATGCAAAATCAGAGAAAACTGATCACTTTTTCGGATTATAAAAGCAACTTGTCTTTATACATTTCTCCTGAAATCCAGGTTAATGATTGCAACAAAAATACCAATAAAGAAAATAAAGCTAAGAATAAAAATAAGGAAAGTAGGAATAAAAGATAAAATGTTAAATCAAATAATAATAAACAAAAGGAAGAATTTGTTGTGGAAAATAAAATTTTGGACATGAGAATAAACAAAAATAAAAATGTAAACAAAGTGAAGTTAAGGAAAAATAAGAAAAATGGTATTAAAAATAAAGATTTAAATAGCAAAACTGAAAATAATCTTGAATTTTCAAATGTACTTGAGACTGATTGTGATAATGTGGGGCCGCATTGTCAAAATCATGTTGACGGAATTATGCAAATTCAAGATAATGAAAAAAATTTCCAGCTTCAGGAATTTTAAGAAATTTTTCAGATATTTTTGCTAAAAATAAATAGTATATAGAGACAATAAAAGCTGAACCTCAAAGGGTAAAATAACCATCAAGTTTTCCAGTGTCAATTTTTTTTGTGTCATGAAAATAAAATTAAAAGCACCAAATATGACAACATTACACATGGTTCAATGAACATGTGGACCCCTTTTTTTTCTGGAAGATCCGACCTTTCAAATTTTTTTCTTCAAGTTCAACGTTTACCCAATCTAGAAGGATATGGGGCGATGGTAGTTTTTCTCTGTGGTGAAAACCAAAAAAATTAATATTTAAGCATCTGTTGAAACTAGGATCTATCTTCCAGCACATCATTGTTGAGACTAGGGACTGTTTTCCTCCTTTTGGGGAATACAGCCCCTAATCCAGCAAAAAAATTTCCCCTAATAACACTGAAGTCTAAACTTCAGATTAAAGACCAAGTGTCAAACTTTTTATTCTCTCATTGAAAAAAAAATACTGAAGTCTTAAACTTCAGATTAAAGACCATTGTGTCAATTTTTTTTTAACATTTTATATTGAAATTTTCTTTGATGAAAAGTGTCAATTTGTATTTTTATATCTCATATCACTTGCATTTTCATATTTTTTTTTATCTTTCATGTTGTTGAATATGAATATTTACAACTTTTAGAAAATTTTTATAGATTTTCTTGTCTTAAGTGAAAAGTTTATTTTAATTGTGTTAGTATGGGGAATAACTTTATTTACTGTGATTTTCACGGGACTGAAGAACTTGAATAACAAAAACTATTGAAAATGAAGATCTAACATTTTAATTTGATGATAGCACTACTTCAAATTTTTTTTCCTCCTCGAACACTTTATAAAAAAATAATTTTTTTACATTGTATACAAACGTGTAATATTTATAATTCATGTTACTTTATATCTTGTTAAAATTGCATTTTGATTCTTTTAATTTTAACTGTGTCATCATAGGAAAAGTTTTGCAAAGGGATAATTTTTAAAAATTTTTTTTAGACATTAGTCAAAATTTTTCGGCGAGGGGGGATGTAACATAAAAAGCTTCTATTAATCTTTTTATGTTAGTTTCTTTGCTATGAAACAACTCCTACTTTATTACTAATTAATTATTCTATTCGAAATTCTTTCTCACACTTTTAAAAGCCACATCCTGTTCTTAAATCTATTTTTGGCTCAGCTATGCATTTAATTAAGAGCAGGACATATTTCCCTTTGCTCTGTGTGGGAAACGCTTGATCTCTTTCATAAACCAATAGTAATCCTTGGGATTTCCCTTTCCCCCTCAAATATAATAAAATAGAGGGAAATTCCTTTGCTACTTTCCCTAAGATAAAAACTTAAGCACACAGTTTTTGAGTGCGATTTTGAGCTCCGCCTTTGCGAGAAAATGTCTTAAATATACTATGTGAAGCTAATAAAATATTTTTTGCCTTCCAACTGCTATCTGCGTGGCCTAACAACACTCACCATGACTGCTACCCTTTCATATATATATATATATATATATATATATATATATATATATATATATATATATATATATATAACGACTCGGGGTGCAATTAGGCTACATTGGTAGATTTTCTGAAAATTTATATTTTATTACGAAATTTGTATGGGTGATTAATTACAGTGTCATTGAGGCAGTTTTTACAATTAAAACACGAAATATTTGTGACTAATATAAAACAAAAAGAAATAGAAAGCACAAAGAAAATAAGAAACGAAACAAAAAAAGAGAATGTAAGGATTTTAAAAAAAGATTTTTAAAAGTTTGAAAACTGTTAAAAATTAAAGCAAAGTTTTAAAAATCTGAAAATTATCAACAGAAAAATATTATTTCGCCATCAGTTCAAACGGTTATAACGTAAAAATATCCCTTACTTGTTGACTCAGATGCAAAAATATCCCTTACTTATTGAGAAGAGTAAGAGTGTTTAGCCCTTTAATCGTTTTTTGTTCAATATGTATGGATTACTCACACTCGTATAAGAGTTCTTTATTGCTTTTGGCTAACATTTATTAAAGTTAGTTGAAAGAGATTAAAGAGACTTGATTCCACTAATATTAATTTCCAACTCTTTCAATATAATACGTGAATACGAAAAGGAATATCTTAGGGTAACATAATGACATTGGTAGATTTCTTTTAAAAATTTATATGTTATAGAAAAATTTTAAATTAGGGATTAATTACAGTATCATTGATGTATTTTTGTAATTAAAACACAAAATTTTTGTAAGAAATATAAAGCACACACATGTCAGATAAATTCAGTGATCAGCACAGGGCTCGAAAAAACTCAAAACTTTTACCCGTCCCCGAGAACGGCTTGTTCAACAATGTACCCGTCCTCCTTTGAAACTAACCCGTCGCTTCTAAATAAATAAAAATAAAATTTTCTCTTATTTATTACAAACATTTATATAAATTGCACAATGAATTAGTAGTTAATAGGATTACAAATACTAGGATTGCATTATACAATAATAAAAGGAATACTAGGTTACTAATAGGAACCCAGTATTTCTTTTATAAAATAATTTATTTCTTTTATGAAATAATTTAAATGGCAAATGTCAAGTTATCTGGAATGTCAATTTATTTGATGGTACTGCGTTTTTTAAATGAATTAAATATGACGTTTGCCAGTTCCACAATCAAGCTAATGATTTACAGAGGTTTCTGCACAAAACTCTGAAAGGGGTTTTCCATTTAGGTAGATGTTCATAATTGCGTTTAACGCTTCTTGTTTAAGACCAGTACGTAATGTTTTTTTTTTTTTTGTAAGTTCATTGCTGAAAAGTTCCTTTTAATCGCTGCAGTACGGGAGACAGAGAAAACATCAATTCCACCATGCGCAGTATGTTGCTATATTTCTAGATTAGAGGGTCATTTTAGAAGTGAGGCGCTAGACTCTTGTAAGATAACAAAAATTGAAAATGTATCACCAACATTAACGAGACGTCAGATTCGAGAAATTCGTTGTCCGCTGAGAATTTTTGACCGCCTTGGACGGGCGGACGGGTGGTTTTTCGAGCCCTGGATCAGCATGAACATGATAGCAATATCAGATTATGTAAACAATTTAGTATTTCTAAAGTAATTTGAAATCACGAATATATATTGTTTAAAACGTGAATCTATAAAACTAAATAATTTGAAATGAATAGTAATTAAAATAAGAAATGATGAGTTAGTTATTGAAAAGCAAAATTTACTTAGAAATAGTACGATTTCAGTACTGATATATTGATTGCATACTTTTTCCACCCCGTACAAAGAACGGGTATTCACTAGAAATGTACAAAGAACGGGTATTCACTAGAAACGTACAAAGAACGGGTATTCACTAGAAATAATAATAACTCATAAGAACATCTTTTAGTTTAGAAAGTGGAATGCAATTGAGGAGACCCTGGAAATCAAAGAGTTAAAGGTGTAGATTTAATTTTATTGCGTTTAATAAAATCTGAAATACGTTGTGAATTGGTGATAAAGAATGAAAAACTTTTTTTTAATAATATAGTCAATCATTTAATTTAAGCAGTTAGAAAAAAATATTTCCAGATTTAACAAGGTAAGTTATTAGGTACTTGAGGAAAATTAAAGTAACTACAGTATTACGAAGCACTGTTTTTGGGATATTTTCTTGTGAGCTGATGGCGAGATAGTAATTATATTCTATTGTTGATTCGATCTCTGATTGTTTCTTTAAGGCACATTGGCACATCTTAAGGCAGTAAGGCACATCGTAGGGACTGAGAATTGCATAGTAGTCCGTGCTGGAAAGGAAGCCTTTCCATTATTAACTGAGTATTTGCGCGCATTTGAAACACCACTTTTATTCATTTAAATTATCTTAATTTGATGTAAATTTTTCGCTCTCCATTAATAATGGTTGACATTCAATTAAGCCGAGATTTAACTGTTTCATAGTAATTTACCAAAACCTTAATCAGACCAATTATTCTATATGGTAGAGAGACCTGGGCAATTAATAAAACAGAGGAAAATCGATTACTCATTTTTGAGAGAAAGATCCTTCGGTCAATTTTTGGGGCAGTTAAGGAAAATAACATTTGGAGAAGTTTATATAATCATGAGATATACAATGGATATAGATTACCTAATATTTTGCAGGTTATTAAGGCCTACAGGATCAGATGGCTGGAACACGTTTTTCGGTGTGAAGAGATGGACCTAGTTAAAAAACTTACTTTTTCGAAAATTGAAGGAACTAGAAGAAGAGGGAGGCCAGCTACAAGATGGTTGGACAGTGTTGAGAGGGACTTAAAATTGTTGGGAATAAACAGGTGGAAAAATCTAGCTCAAAGTCTAGCCTGGAGGCAGCTAATTGAGAAAGCCTTGACCTGCACTAGGCTGTAGTGCTGACGAAGAAGAAGAAGAAGTAATTTAATCAATTTCCAACTAACTTATCAAGCTCGCCACATTGTAAGGCAAATTTTAAATTATGATAGAAGAATGCATATTGCCTTACTTCGATGCTATTTTGGACAATAATTACGCAAATTGACTTAAAATTAAGATAATTTAATAAGATGAATAAAAGCCCAGTTTCTACTGCTCACGAACAGCCAGTTCATTATATGGAGGCATCCTCTGATACACTTCTAGACATGGGCTGCTATCTTTATAATGAGTCATTTATCATCTCCAAGTTCGTAATCATTGTACTAAATCTCCCAGTATAAAGACACAGTCAGTTCTATATTGAATAATTTAATTTATAAGATAAGTTAGTCTTTCTCTTAAACTCTGACAAATCAAATATCATTTAAGCAAGGAATTATTTAATAAATAAAGTAATACTTGCCTTGAAGGTCATTGACGAGATTCCCAATCAGGAAAATGCTAATAAATAAAATAAACTTAAGAGAACAGAACAAATACCTAAGGGAGAAAAACATTCTTATTTGATTTCTATGATTACTTAAGCAGGTATCGCTCATTCATGACACTGCATTTCATGGCGATGGTGTAGTTACTTTTAGTTTTATTTGATTATTTTGTAGCTTGATGAATCATCACTAGTTGTTTGAAAGGAATTTGGACTTGTTTACTTGATGAGAAATATAAATGAGTTTTAAATGTTTATTTCTATTTAAACCGTAGAGGAAGGTCTTTAAATTATTTATTATTATTTAATAGTTTCTTAAATTATTTTAATTATATCATTAATTATATTATTAATTATATTATCAATTAAAATTATATTATTTTATTATTAATTATTATAATTTATTTTAAAATTTAAGTATCGTCTTGATTTATAGCTAGTATTTTTCAATGCAATTGCTGCACCAAAAGATGCATTTTGTGAATGATTTTTTTTTTGAACATAAATACCTGTCGTTTTAAGAAGAAAATTTAAATACACTTGTCAATATCATACTCTTCTGTTTTAGAAAACAAATTTCTTTAGAATTAAGAATAATTTAAACTAAATGACAAATATGTTTTTAATGGATGCACTGGAATATACAACTGAAAAAACATTGGCGTATTTAAACTTCCTTTACACAATAGAAGTATAATTCTAGCTCCATTTTCAACCAGTCTATTCACATAATGATAGTATGGTTGTTAAAATTTTCACTAAAGCTTTGAAATTTTGAGCACAGTAAATATTGTCTTACTACTGAATCAAACATATGGATATACTCGCTTTTATATGATTGAAATTAACCCACTTTTGCTTAAATATGAAGAGGGAAGCTAGATCAACTTTTCATATCTAGCCACACTCTTAATAAATTCACCGCTAGATTACGGTCATTGATTGCTGAAAGGTGTTCCAGTCACTGACCGTTGTAATAAATTTATTCTCGTAAAGCTATCCTGACCATAACATACTGGTCTGCCCGTAAATTTTTCTTGTAAAATAAATGGCTATTAACCTTAAATTAACTTTATGCTCGTAAAAGTTATTTTCAGTTCAAGCTTTGACGTTGTTTGAGATTTAGGTGATTCGTTTGCCGAAATCAAGAAAAGTCCTGGAAGGAGCCGAAATAGCGTATTGTTGCTATCTGCGATCATCGTTATCACTAATGTGGTGGGAATGCGAGAGATGAGTCTTTTAGCGGCTGCTAGGTCCTGAATCGGATCCTTGAAAGACCAGGACTTTTGAAATACGTCTTGAAAGATGCTGCTTGAGATTTAGGTGATTCGTTTGCTGAAATCAAGGAAAGTCGTGGGAGGAGCCGAAATAGCGTATTGTTGCTATCTGCGATCATTGTTGTCACTAATGTGGAGGGAGTGCGAGAGATGAGTCTTTTAGCGGTTGCTAGGTCCTGACTCGGATCTTTGAAGGACCAGGACTTTTGAAATACGTCTTGAAAAACGTTGTTTGAGATTTATGTGATTCGTTTGCTGAAATCAAGGAAAGTCGTGGAAGGAGCCGAAATAGCGTATTGTTGCTATCTGCGATCATCGTTGCCACTAATGTGGAGGGAGTGCGAGAGATGAGTCTTTTAGCGGCTGCTAGGTCCTGAATCGGATCTTTGAAGGACCAGGACTTTTGAAATACGTCTTGCAAGACGTTGTTTGAGATTTAAGTGATTCGTTTGCTGAAATCAAGGAAAGTCGTGGAAGGAGCCGAAATAGCGTATTGTTGCTATCTGCGATCATCGTTGCCACTAATGTGGAGGGAGTGCGAGAGATGAGTCTTTTAGCGGCTGCTAGGTCCTGAATCGGATCTTTGAAGGACCAGGACCTTTGAAATACGTCTTGAAAGACGTTGTTTGAGATTTAGGTGATTCGTTTGTCCAAATCAAGATAAGCCGTGGAAGGCGGAGAAATAGCGATTGTTGCTATCTGCGATCATCGTTGTCTCTTATGTAGAAGGAGTGCAAGAGATGCGTCCTTTAGCGCCGGCTAGGTTCTTACCCGGACCTTTGGAGGACCAGGATTTTTGAAATACACTACTTAAACATACACTCTGTACTGTATTCTACAGTGCACTCTGTTGTCACCATTTAATTATTTTTTATTCTCTATAGTTTGATTTTAAATTAAGTCAAGTTTATTAATTCAAGAAAAAATAATTCTTCTCTTTATTTAAATACAAAAATATTTCATTAGAAATTCGTTTAAAATTGTGTTATGATTTTTCTGAAGTTAGTTTCAAATTAATTACATTTTAATGCATTTTAAGAGATTTTTGAGATTCTTTCTCATTTAGGATATAAGGTTTTAGAATAGCTTTTTTACCACAAAGCTTAAAGTAATCGCTTTAGAAAATAAGCATTATGATGTTCCAAGTTTTGCTTATTTTCATAAATGAAAAAGAAATCCTCCAAAGTTTATTAAGATTATGTTGGATTTGCTAACTGAATTAAAACAGTCATTAAATTTTTTTAACAATGCTTCCAACAGCCATTAGAATTTTATTTATCAATATGTACATTCCATTTATGTTATGCCTTAAAGCAATATAATTTTTCTTTCTTCATAAAATTAATTTTTTGCTTTTTATATTTGAAAATGATGCCTTTTTAAGTCTTATTAAGTGCTGAAATATAATATTACCGCTTTAATTGTACTAATTATGTACGTTAGCTTGTTGATACTCTAAGGGTAGCTTTTATTTTTGAACCTACGGACACTAAAAAAATAGTATGGAAACACTACTGGAATATGGTAAAATTTACCGTGTTTCTGGCAATATGGTGCTTTGATAATGATTTTGTATAAATTAACAATAATTTTTTTTTATAATTAGTGTTTTAATTTGGAAAATGCTAAAAAATTTGGAAATTTTGTCATGATACCTAAGAGCATTGTATTGAAACTATTTTTTCGGTTAAATTTACTTTTACTAAATGTGAGGTAATAAGATCTATAATATTAAAAACCAGAATTTACGTTAAACCTTTACCATATGAACGGAAGCTGCAACCATATGAGTGTTTTAAATATCATGCTTTTTTTAAAAATAAACTGAATTAAGGAATTTAACAGCGAAATGTTTATACCATTGAGTATGGAAATTTTATCAGAATTATTTTCCCCGTCAAGGATTAAAAACATGAGTTTTAATATTTATGAAATCTTGTACCGTTCTATTAGCAAGTGTATTAGCAATTAAATTAAGTCAATGTTTTGTAAAGCATTTTGATTTTTGTATCGCAGAAACTAATTATAATAAGTTTTTGGCCTCTTTGATGATGGAATGGAAAGCTTCAGTCTAAAATTCACTGGAAATTTAAAGACCGTAAGACTTATAATTTTCGGACAAAGATGACTGCCGACTGACTGACCTGCTTTCTAACTTAGAATCGAATGAAATAATCTGTGCAAAATGCTATACTATATTTCTGATAAATATACATATATGGGTAAAATAAAGAGGTATTCTTTCTCTACATAAAAGAAAGAAATGATTTATTAAATTTTTCACTCCATATTTTAGACAAATATATTTCTCTTGGTAAAATAAAGAAGAATTTTGGGCATAAAAAATTACTCGTAATCTTTCATACCGTAATTTAGATAAATGTAATTTGTTTCTAAAGGTAAAAAACGTATTTCAATATCGTTTTCGCAGATTTTAAGACTTTTCCCAAGCGGTATTTCCTTCTTAAAATTGCGAAACAAAGTTCATTTTCTGATGACTTTGATAATAAACTTTGATAACTTTTCCGACAAAATTGCGCTGGAAAAGAAAACTTTCACAATTTACCGGTCAGCATATTTTTAAATGAGGTAATTTTATGGTACCTTTAAAAGTAAGAATCGAATCATCATCTATTTTCATTCTACGGTCTTTTATGACCCATTCAGCGGGCGTTAACTTTGATCTGAAAAATGTCTTGCTGAAATTTAGTACGGAATAAAACGGCTATTTTAGTAACTTTTACGCTTAAATGTGAAGCGAAAAATACGGGAAACTTTTAAATTGGCTAAAATGAGCTCGGTCATTTGTAATATTGCATCGTTGTCTAAATTAATCTCAAAGATAGAGTAAACATATCTGGGTACCATTAAAGAATAAATAATTTAATACTTGTTAATTTTAATATAAAAACTAAACGTTAAAAAATCATATTTATTCGCAAAATAATACTAATTTAAGTTCTTATTTATTCGTAAATTAATATCAGCTAAAAACGTGCCTGGTAATGTTTTAGTAGCTGAATGACTACTTTTTGTACGGGTTATAGAAATCATACACAACACAATAATACACAAAACACAAAAAACTATTTCTAAATCTGCACATTTTTGTTAATGTTTTAAAACGTACCAAATATGCTAATTTATAAGTATATATACTTTTACTTAAGCGATTATGTTCACGATGATCATAGAATTTAGCTGACATAATGAATAAAAAATGATTAAATAGTAAGGAAGTGCAATAAATTACTTTTTGTGAGAAAATGAATTTAGTGAGAATTTTAAGCTAGAAAAAATCACTGTTGTTATTGTTTAAATTTGTGAAAAACAAAATAAAACAAAACCGCTATCGTAATTATATTATATTATATTATATTATATTATATTATAATATATTATATTATATTATATTATATTATATTATATTATATTATATTATATTATATTATATTATATTATATTATATTATATTATATTATATTATATTATATTATATTATATTATATTATATTATATTATATTATATTATATTATATTATATTATATTATATTATATTACTAGCTGAATTCCCGTCTTTCGTACAAGGTGATTAAAAATCAGTACTGAATGACATTATGAAGTCAAGCGCATAACTAAAAGGCACATTCCTAAACAATTGAAGTGCTCAGTGGAAGAACCAGGTAAGTGACACTTTAGGGATATTTATGATTCAGTGAAAATAACAATAAGTATAGCTGCATCAATATGAGTATGTTTAATGTAACAGAATTGTCGTCTGGGCTTTCACTTTAATCTTAACACATCTTATCCAGATTAGTTTTTAGTATTTTTGTATGATTTTTATTTGAAATTAAGAAGCTGTAAATGCAATAAGGGCAAGGATTATTAGTTCCGTCTTCTAATTAATCAGCAATAAAATAATTTGGAGACTACTTTTTTTCTTACCCTGATTATAACTCTCTGAAAATGTCACTTTCCTGGTTTTTCCACTAAGTTTTGCAATTAATAAATCTAAAATAATTTTATTTTTTTATTCGTTATTATTTGTTATCCTTCTTGGTATCTTTACTTTATTATATTAAGAAAAACACGTTTTTTGAATTTATCTGACATAGCGACGCAATGAGCTTTTATTTGATCAAATAGCTAGCAAATATAACTGATGTTATCTTTGAAATATTGGAGAAGTTAAATTTTAAGCAATGGCTAATGCTTAACCAATCAGTTACGTTTCATTTTTCGCTCATCTTGCTTGAACGGTTCGTCGTAGATCGTTAAAATGTCAACAGTGACTTTCCTTGGACTTTGAATTATCTATATGCAAAATTTAATCGCTTTTGGTGACTTAGGAGTCTATAAAGAGCACGCACACAGACAGACATTTGTTTTTTATACGTATCATATCGTATCATATCATATCGTGATATCACGATTATTCAGATGTTAAGGCTGTGAGCTGTCATCATGAGGCGTTGAGATTTAATCGCAAGAGCTTACAGCATCAGATAGATGAATGTCTGCTACCGTGGGAAGTAAATGCAGTCAGAGCTCAATTTATGACCATAATTGCCATCATCATGTCATTTGTCACGAAATTGTTGAACTTAACCTAATGACTCTTCGATCCACAATGAACCATTGCTGGAATGATTTACTGTATTGTGTAGTTTTTACATAATTTTTTGTTCAATAATTTGGCAGTCTTGCGTTTCATCTACAGTTCTTTCAAGAATTTTTCAAATTGCTTTTTTGGCCATTTTTCGCCACGATTTTTCAGAGGTAAACAGAGCATAGTTATGGGTCTCATTGCCAGATAATAAAAAACATCCATAGTAAGCCTTAAGGTTTCACTGCATCTCTACAAATATAACATAAATGCTGTTTATTTATTATTTAAATTCTCAACTTTGAAGAGTTTTTTTGCGAATAATTCACAAGAGAGTTTATTCACGTCTTTAATCTCAGAAGACGATTCAGACGTCTTTAATCTCAGATTCTCAGAAAACGCGGTTCAATATGATGAAGTTTAATATGATGAGTACAAAATGGCTTTCAATATGAGGTATATGATGGTGCGTGGTCAGTGGTATATGGTATGCTGTATATATCAAACTATAATATTAAATAAATTTACTTCAATCCTAATGGTAAGTCATATACAATCTTGAGCCATAATATCGAACGAATTTACTGCAACCTTAATTATCCATATATATGTACGAATTAACCCTAACATGCGTAGAGCATTCAAGTTCAAGAGTGATTATTTTTCTCAAATGTGGGGTTCAAAATGACACCGCATTGATGATACAGAAAATGTCAGCAATATTTGAATCAACGTAATTAAAATATAGACGTTAATAAAATGAAGAATAATAAAAAAACACTTACTTGAAATAGTTTTTTGCATCGGACTTTTGAAAATATAGAGCTTTTGAAAGTATAGAGTTTTTGGAAACAATTTAATTTTATTCGGTAATTTCTTCCTGTTGAATTTCAAAGTTAGTTTCGAGAAAATCATATTTAAAATTTTTAGAATGCAATATCAAACTCAGGTACTCTTTTCCTCATAACCTATTCAGAAATAATTTTACTCAGAATAAATTCAGAAATAAATTTTTTATTATATTTTTAAAATGCTCGAAATTGAGTGGAAAAACATTCGATAGTTCCATCAAAAATTGAATAAAAAGAATTTAAAATTGCAGGCTCATATCCCGTGAAGAATTTCATAAGTGAAAAAAATCATTGCACTTTTTTTGTTTCCTTTCATCAGCAGTTTTATAAATTAGGATATGCGTATTAAACATACCTATTTTATTATAATAAATTTAATGGCCTAAAGCGGGAAAAACAGGAAAATAAATATTTCCTGTTTTCCCCTATTGCAGGCTTTACGAAAAGAAATAAAAAGTTCCACCATCTTTAATCGAATTACATCTAGTTTACAAGATTTAAATTGAAATTATGCATGCAAATATTGTTATTTGTTGCGTTATGGATAATTATGTTCATTTTCTTTCCTCTAATCATATTTTAAGTGAATCTACTTCAAATTCAGCCATTGATATAAAAATAATTAACCGGTTATTATTTTTCTGAAGTCGTTTAAAATAAAAAAAAAGAAATAATAACTATTGTCTAAGATCTTTATAATAAAGTAATGAATTCAAGTGCAACTTTCGAAGATAAAATCAAGCATTTTAATGTTTTTCAGAAAGAAAAAAAAATTTAAAATCAGTTTAAAGATAATATGATTGTAAGCTAGTAAACAAATTTAATATTTGCCATTATGTTTTATGGCCTCATAATTCTTAGCAATTGTAGCTTTGAATTGAAATAAAATCTATTTTTCTCAAATATTTAATTATCATTTCATTGTTAGTTTTATTATCTCAAATTAAAATCGTACCCTATTTGACTTTGTATTGGTTTCTTTAAGTATATTTCCGATGAAACTTCTCGTCGTTTTTATTGAAAGTATAATTTGCTAGAATCAATATTAGCAAGTTTGATTTCTATTTATCTTCCTTTGTTAAGCTTTGAATTTTTTTGCTGATAAAATTTATGATTTCCAACTAAATTCAAACAATTTTAGAATAATTAATCTATAATAATAAACACTTTCTTTTATATTTGTCATAAAAACGCTTAATGACGTTTGTTCACAAAATTAGAGAACATTAATACCGAAACTATAAAACGGGAAAGTGGTATTTCTTAAGAAAAGGAGCATTTCTGCTTCTATTGTACTATGGTTGCTCTTGATAATATATGTTTTTTATAAGCAAGTAAAAGTTGTGAACATGCCGTTAGATATTGTTAACTTTTTAACAAAAACTTGGTTTGTTCAATTAATGTTTTTCTTTGTTTTAATGTTTTTCTTTGTTTTAAAAAAAGTGGCTTCTGCAAACATTGCTTAACAAAATTGTACAGAACATGTCGGGTAATTTAAAAGTTATCGATGAATTGAAACAAAAATGAATAAAAATGTCAGGAGTGCTGCGTTCCTCTTTGGAAACAAATTTGTTTTCTCCAAGCTTCAAAATTAAATGCGCATTTTACATGCAGATGATATAGCTATCTGAAAAAAATAAAAATAAAACATCGTTTTCTTTAGCGTATTAGAACTGAAATATTAACACCGGCAGCTGTTAATCTATTCTTTGGACTGCCCCAAATTTTTGCTACAAATGACGGTCAATATTTAAACATCGTTTTCTTGTGTATCTCATTAAATACTCCATCATAAGACGATTATTGAAATTAATTTTAAAACTTGGTTGTTATAAATAATTTGTTTCCTGAGCAGATTGCAGCAAGACGTACTTTTTACCTCTTTCCGCTTATCTTTAAAGGTTTTTTCTTTTAAATTTGGCTAATTTTCGGGGTATCTGAAGTATTAGTGAACAAAGTAATGTAAAAATTAAAATAAATAATGTAATTATTAGGTATCACTAATATTAAAATAAGCTCTAAGATATTATACAAACTGTATAAATTAATAAGCATATTTCAATAAAAATATAGCACAGTTCGATTCTTTACACGAACAGTTCATTTTTAATTTTTCTTTTTGCCCAAGATCTTTAGATAATGCAACATATAACTCAAAACCCTCAATTTTCAGTGTTTGAATATGTATAAGTTTTAAATCCTTGATTCTTCTCACAAGAACTCCTAAAATGTGTAAGAACTTAAGGAAAGGATTTTAGAAACTTGCGTAAATCAGTAAGCATAATTAAAACAAAAGACAGAAAATATTTCTTTATCTTCTTGTGTTCGTCTAACTTATAGCTCAGTTTGTTTGAGCTTTTCGTAACCAATGAGAGAAAAGAAATTTTAATGATGTATATTATGGAATATAGAATAATAGATAGAAATTTTAATAGATTAAAAAATATTCTCGTAAATGTAATGACATTTCCCGTAATGTATACGAGTTTAATTAATTTAATTCTAACACATGTAAGGAATTAAGCGAATTTAATTCTGAACACTGATGCATTTAATCTTTCAAAGGAAATTTTAAATATAAAAACTCTCACGATTCAAATTTATTCTAATTACTGTGATATACTACTTAACTAGTACTAAATCCATTAATTCATTCTGTCGAAAAGAAATATTCGAAAATCAAAAGAAATTTTTAAAAGTATTCAACATTAAATGATAAATTCTTTAAATGGAACTTGTACAAACTGTTTTAAGAGCTATTAAATTTCTTTACTAATGTCTAGATTTTTTATGCAGTATCCAAAGAAATAATAAACCCTTTTGAAATATTTAGAAACTTTACTATTAAATTAAACTACTACAGATAATTACTTGCCAAAATTTTTTTTTTTGCATTTTTACAATAAAACACAAGAGCAAAAACTGTTTTAATAAGCGTATTTAGCGTGTAGTTAGATGTCAAGTTTTTCTCATAATTAAGACTGAAATAATATGTAATCAGTTTAACCAATATATTTTAAAATGTATAATATTAGTAAATTAAACATCACATAAATATGATTAATTTATATCTTTAGAAATTATATGATTAATGTATTTACTAAGAGCATTTTTAGATTCCTTTTTTTAGTTTGAATAAAAAAGTAATTATGATTTATTTTAGTAATATAGCATTAGTTTTATTATGCTATGATACACAGAGAAACCATTCTGGTAAAATATCCATACTGTATGGAAAGATATTTCCGATAAACAAAATTATAATAATTTCTGTAATAAAACCAAAATATGCGGTATGTAAAACATTCATTTAGTAATTTCTTAGTTCATATGATAATGATTTAGATAAAATTCTGTTTTTCGAAGTTATAATTCTTTTTACCACACATATAGTAACATTTACAAAAGGAAAAGTAAAATTAAGCAAATAAATGGTTCTTATGCCCTTCTCTAAAGTATTACAATAAAATTACCAAATTTAAATTACATTTTACAAATCTTAAAGCATATTATAAAACAATATTTTGCAGTTAATTTTACCAAAATCATTATTAAACTACTTCTGTAAAAATTATTGTGCTTTAGTGTTATCATAGAGGTAAAAACATTTAGCAAATTTGACCATTTTATGGTATCTTTGATCATACTTTTTCTCAGTATGTTAAGGACTAGAATTATCATGTCTGACTTAATCAAAAAGAAATGAACAATAAATCAGTTATCATCTTTCATTTTATCAAATCAGGTATTAAGTTAATCATCAAGCATTGAGCCATCAGGAATAATGTTCTTCATATGCAGTTATTCATTCACCAGGAGCTCAATTTCAATAATTTGAGCAAATCCAAATTTAATCAGAACTACATTAAAAGGAAGACTGTTCACGTAATTGATTTTCTTTTCTTTTTCATATATATTTTGCAATATTACCAATTATCGGACAGAGGAAAATGGACATCTAACATCTTCCAACCCTCAAGTGGCAGTTTTTAAGTCCCAATCCAAGTTTATAAATGCGCAAAAAAATAATAAATAAATAAATAAGAATAGACCACTCTGTATAACTTCTGATCTAATTGACGTATCTTCGCGTTCTAATGTTCTCCGAAATCAGACGTAAATGTGTACTTCCTTCGAATAAACATACCTTTTTATGTAATGAAATGGGTCGAACGGTTTCTGAGAAATCGAATTTTAAAAAAGTTGTATTTTAAAATTTGCTTTCTCAGGAACTATTTGACCAATTTCGCTCATATTTTATATTTTTCTATGCAAAATTACATTCTTGAAGGTGATGTAAAAAATCATAGCTTGCAATTCAAACTGTTTTTGACTATTATTAAATAAAATTATAGAAAATAATAAATATTTGCTGAAAGTTTTTTTTTTTTTGCATGGTATTATCTTTGGATAAACAAATTTTATAGTTTGTGTGAAAAATTCTCGAGGTATGAAGAAATACGCAAAAAATAAAATTAGCATTAAGAGGTATAAATTTTGGACCCCATCTGGACCAAAAATACGGGGACCACATTTCTCTGATTGTTTCTTTCCCCTATATTTTTGGGTTAGAAATCCAAATCCATTATAAAAAAGCACGTTTATTCAGAGAAAGCGCGTTTTTGTATCTGATTTTGTAATTTAAAATACTGTCTGCATTGATTAATTAGCTGTTGTTGTTGCTAATTTACGTCGCACTAGAGCTGCCCAATGGGCTATTCGCGACGGTCTGGGAAACATCCCGGAGGATGATCCGAAGACATGCCATCACAATTTGATCCTCTGCTGAGGGGATGGCACCCCCGCTTCGGTAGCCCGACGACCTGCACGCGAAGTCGAGCACTTTACGGTAGCTCAGTTTAACGAGGACCAATACCGCACACCCTCGGTCCCTACGTAGACTGATCCAAGTGGTCACCCACCCGCACATTGACCGTAACCAGTGATGCTTGACTTCGGTGATCTGCTGGGAACCGTGTCTTAACGATCAGTCCACTGCGGGACACTGATTAATTAGCATATTTGAAATGATCACTTCGAACCATTAAGATTGAGTCCCAAAACGTGCAAGTTCGATCATTAGATTAAAAGTTATTCTGGGTGATCCGTTTATTTTTATGCACACCGTACATCTAAACCAATGCTTAGGAGCACAGGATGAAATCCGTTATTGGTGATTTTTTGATAAATAATACATTAACATTAAATTTAAATAATTTGATTAACAGATTAACCGTTAGAATTTACTATAATCCTGTAACTGAAACAATGTTTTTGGTTAAATGAAGCACGATTCAATTAAATAAAAAATGTTAGCATTTATTGAGAAAGGAATAAAATAGAAATAATTGCATTTGCTCTTTATGAAATTGAACAAAAATATTAATTAATTAATTAATTTCTTAAAATTTATAAACATGAACTTAGGATTTATGAATTAAAAAAAATGAATTTCATGAAAAAAAAGAAAGAAATTCAAAAGCTAGTACATATGTAATCGCTATAATTACATAGCAAAATTGATTAGATATCAGCCGCATGTTTGTCTTTTTTCAGATTTGAGTATGTTATATAAAATTTTATACATTTGAATTATTGTTATTTAATTCTGATTTAAAAATGAGATACAGTATTCTGTTATTTCTATTTTTAACTATTCCTAACTGTATAATCATTTGTCCCTAATTTCGTGAAGTTTCATTTAGATATTTTATTTCAAATGCAATAAATAAAGATTAAGTCATAAAAAAGAAATATATTTTTGAACATAAAAGCATTTGGATGTTCCATTCCTGCCTTTGTTAAACTTTGATGCACCTTTTCTTAGACAATGTGTAGTAGATCAGAAAACTAAGAGGATTTGTCCGTTTTGCTCTTAAATTCGCGAAAATTTTCTTTTAAAAACAAGCAATAAAACTAGATTAAAAAATCAATGAATTATTTAAAAAAATTATAAGCTAAAAAAATCCCTACTATTATACAGTTTTCTGTTACAGTTACATGTTAGAATGTGTACATAATACCATACAAAAAACCCGATGCAGACGCAGTCTGCTACATCTCTATGTTTCCTTCTTTTAACATTCAACCATGCTACTTCCCGATAATTGGAGCGAATAACATTAAATAAGCTATAGAATTTTCATTTGCTCACTTTGAAAATTTTATGAGAAATCATTTCAAAATATACTTTACCTAAAATAAGCATAATATCTACAAAATTAATTGAGGATATATCAATTCGATTCTTAGTAGTTACACCCAATATTTTATTTCTTACATTTTTGTACAGAAATATGCAATTTTCTTAAAAATTGTTTTAAATGACTTTCAGTAAAATTTTCCTTATTATTACTACTAGTAAACAAATCTAACTAATTGCCATTTCTAATCATAATTCCAAAAGTTTGGAAACGTAAGCACATATCCTCCTTCTTTCTATTACTCTATCTAAATTAGAAATTAATAATCAAAGAAAGAAAAGGCCTTAATTAAAATATGGTGCTCGAAAATATTCAAATTAATCATTATTTAATTAAAATTAAATGCATTCAAATTTTAAAATCAGTAACATCTTAATAACTCATTAAGCACAGGAAGAGTATTTTAAGGTTAAAAGTATTTCCAAGTTGCTTCCGACTCATGTAAAAGGAATATGCATTTAACATTTTAAAAAATGTATACCAAGAGAAGTAATTAAAACCTCATTTCAATTAATTAAAGATTAAAATTAAAAGGGGTTAGAGTTTGTCTAATTTCTATTAAATGAGCTCCCTGAAATTGTTGGTTGGAATAATTAGTTGGGAGACCATGTGTATGAACTTTGTCATCAAAAATGTATTTCAGTTTTAACTGCGTGAGATATTTGCATGAGGTGAGCAGATATTATTTACATTTAATACTCTCAAAGATAATTAGTAATTTGATATTAACTAGTAACTAGTAATTTATTTAATTTATCAGAATCTATTTTATTCAAGCTTTTTAAAAAATGAAAAGCATCAAAATGTACACAAAAATTCTCCCTATTTGGGCACAAAATTGTGAAAAAGGAATTATAATTTGTGTGCCTTGAACAAGATAAGGGCACCATTATGATTCAAGAATATTATTTTTTCTCGAAAAAATTGGCAATGATTTCTAGAAGCTCTGGCAAGCGAATGATTTTTCATAAACAAACAAAGAAATAAACAAGAGAAAAGAATAAACGAGCGAATGAACGAATAAGCAAGTAAGCAAACAAACAAGCAAGCTTAGTCTCAGAAAATATTTTTTTCCAGTATTAGTAAAGATATTGTAAAATGATATTCTAAATGATTAGAATTAAAGAACTTTTTCGTACTACAACTTATAAATATTTAAACAGTTTATTAAAGGGCAGACAGAGAATTTACCGATACAGAAAAGTTTTGACACTGATTCATACGGGCATTAGAAAAATATAAATGCTTGCTAAAGGTAAATTTAGAGTATTATGAGTTGGCCGTAGAGTAATAGCATAATGTCAAGGGGTACTGAATATAGTTAATTATTTTTTCGTTAGGAAAAAATACAGAAAACGTGTTTCCCTTCTCGCTCCCGTGAAAATGATGGGGTGAGGTTTCGCCCTTTATTTCTTGCTCCCCTGATATTTCCGGGCTGGAGTGTTTAGTAGTAACGCGCCAAAAAGAATATGACTAATTCATTTCTTTTTGCCCGGGAAAGATTTTATTTCTCATTTTACACACCAGATGGCAGTACCAGGATATTTTTAAGGTAGATAGTTAGTTTATTTTGAACTAGATGTCAGCACCAATGAAGTGCGTGTGTTTGTGACTGGGTAAAAAAACAGTCACTTTTATGACCGTTTTCTTGAAAATTAACCGATCGTTAAGGGGTTAATAAAGTAAAATCTCCGGAAATCAACAAAGAATGATAAATGAAGAAATAATTCTAATAGTTTTTGCTTTATTAATAGTGTCGGTATATGTCTTCCAGTTTTGTGCATGATTTCGTAGTGTTGTTCACAACTGATTAATTAAATTTTTTTTTTATTCACCTCATACGAAGAACGGGCATCCAGCTCAATATAAGTACAAATAAATTGAATAGATTGATAAGTATAGCTAACAAAATATATGGAAGTTTATCACCAGTTTCGCCTATTTTAAACATCTTTAATGGCTAAGAATAATTTTAAAGGCAAGAAAAATAATACACGCCTATAATTTTGAATTTCCACTGGTTAAAGATGCCTTGTTCGATGGACCCGATGTTGAATTCAGGAGGAAATTTTTGTTTCGTTTATTTTTAATAAATTTTGGCTCTCAGCCAATCACAGGTTGTTACTCGTATGCTGTTCATTCTAAACGACGTTAAGACATTTCAAATCTAGTAATTTTTAAGCATAAAAGAAGCAAATTTAAGAAACTGTTTACAAAAGATCTGAAGAAATGAAAATTGCATTAAAAGCTGCACTTGAAAACCATTTAAATACTGTGAAAAAATATATATACTGTTTTTGATTTGCTGTTTTATAACAAACATTACTCCTCAAAAAATTTATCAATAAAAAATAATTTTAGACTAAACGTATTTAAGCACAATTCCGAAAGCAATTTATAGACAAAATCCATTCCCATCAGAGTTTAACTTTCTTTTACAGTAAACATAAAACTTCCATCATTAGAAAGCCATTTATCTTTTTAAATTTGTGATAAAACCCATTCCCTTTATAAGAATTTAATAATTTTCTGGTTGAGTAATGCTGAAAGAAAACTTTTATCATTTATCGGACAATAGATTTTTGAACAGTGTGATTTTATGGTACTTTTGAAAGTTAGAACCATATCATCATTAATTTTCTTCCCGCATTCTTTATGGCATTTATAACGGGCGTTAACTGGGATATGAAAATATGTTGTTAAAGCTAAGTAGGATACGGAGGAATTATTTTCCAAGTCTTGCCGTCAAAATGTGCATTAAAATGCGATGTTTAGTTTTATTACTTGGTTGAAGTAGTTTTTCCATGATGTTTTATGACATATTTTAACGGAATATGAAATAAAATTTAATCTAAGTATTGATTGTAAGGTTGCTCCAAATTTACAAGAAGGTAATTTTTATCATGAGATAAGGTAAATTAAGGACCTTACCTTTGTTCGGATGAGTGTCTTCTTACCAATATCACGGGTTGCGCTGTGTTTCTTATAGGTTGTTTTTAAAGAGAGGAGAAAAAAGACATTTTAATTAATAACATTTAAAGGAACAGCACATAGACGAACAAACTTAATAAAACAAACAAAGCAATTCAAAAATATCGTCTTTGCTTTCCAATCGTTCTTGAACCAACTGAGACCGTTAAAGTTGCGATTAAAACTGTTTGTTGTGGTTTTTAAGTTACTATTTATTCTAGGTTTTCCGACAAAGGTATAAAGAAGAAAAGCTTCATAGTTAGAGGTACACTTAAACTCTTCTTGTAGACTTTGAAAAGATTAATTTGCATTTTTTTCTTTAATCCATACAAGAGTTTTGAAGTAGTTATATTATTTTTGCATTCACATTTCATTGAAATTTTGAAAGCAACTTAAAAGACAAGCGAATTTGAAGCATGAAAATTTGTAAATTATTTGTGAAGCTTTAAGAAATATTAACAGGCATTAAAAAGTTTAAAGGAGGAAAAAAATTTATTACTGTGTTCAAAAACTCTCGATAATTTCTTATAGCTTTTCTGCTGAACTGAAGTGAGGAATAAAATAATATATTTAGAAAGATTTAAAACAAAATAAGGGAGAGATATTATGAGCTATCAATTATGCGGCATGATAATGACAAAAAAGACCCGGTCATTGTCTCACGATATCGGATCTAGAAAATGTATTGCAAAACCATGAGTGCTTTCTAACCCACCAATCCAATATCATTTATCAGATAAAAAAATTATACACCGAAGAGCCGTTACAATAACAATGGGCTCACCCAGGTTTTCATGGTTTCTCGCCCAGGAACAATGTTTTCATGGGGCACATTAGGACCCATAATGCTCATAGAACAATCCCTGACGTCTGCAAGCTACTTGAACATAGTTGCAGACCAAGTTCACCCATTCATGGCAACAGTTTTTCCTGCGGGGGATGATGTTTACCAACAGGATAATGCACCATGTCGTAAGAGTCGAATCGTCATGGATTGGTTCGAGGAACATTTCAGTGACTTTCAAGTCATGTCTTGGCCCCCAAATTCACCTGACCTTAATCCAATAGAGCATTTGTGGTCCTACTTGGAAAACCAAATTCATGCTGCCACGCTACCCCCTTGCAATGTGAGGGAATTGCAGGACCAGTTGGTGAGCGCTTGGTACCAGATACCTCAGACTACCTATCAGCACCTTGTGGAATCAATGCCACGGCGGGTGCTAGCTGTTTTGAGGGTTAAAGGTGGTCCTACATGTTATTAGCAGAGTGGTCATAATGTAATGGCTCTTCGGTGTATATTGCTTATTATAACGGCACAGTTTATGTAACCACAAATCCTATCTATCCTTGTCTATATTCTTTTGTCTTTGTGTTTGTTTTTACACTTTGTTTCGTATTTTCCTAAGAAACTCGATTCTGATAAAATAAATACTTTGCTATCCTTCTTTGATCTTGTACTCAATTTAAAAAAAATATACTTATTCATAATCTTTTACAATGCATTCATAATTGTGCCTAAAATATTTGATAAATCCAAAATTTTAATAAAATCTTATCTATTGCTTACAATTAGAAAGATGAAAAGGGAACCAAATTCAAAATCATTACAAGTTTCATTAATTTGTTCCTCACTTTTCACAACTAGCGAGTTAACTATTTAATTTATCACAATAACTCAAACTATTATTAGCGTTTAGCAAAACATATGGAGCTCTAAATCAGCAGTTCCCACGTATTATAACTACGGAACCCTAAATGATTGACCTCCATTTAGCGAAACCCCTACTTGAGATTATTGACTATACTGACTGAAAAACGACGATTTCACAAGCCATCATCGTGCATTAGAGTTTAAAATGAATCATTGATCTAAGAATTAGCTGTTTAACCATCTAGAAACATCTTTTTTCACAGTTTCTTTGATTAAGCAGTCAGATATATGTATAAATCAATAAATCTTTTTAGAATCATGTGTAGTTTATCAGCTTCACTAATCCTGTTACTCAACAGAAATGATGTTTCTGTTGCACTTTAATATGTGTGCTTTGAAAATCGAAAACAAGCCTTAATTCTCGGAACCCCCGTTTGCCCTTCCACAGAACCATAGGATTCCCTAGAACAGCATTTGAAAACCTGCTGCCTAAAAAGAATATTTTTAAACAAAATCTATATATTAATGAAGTTACTTTTGAAAAAGTGCTAAGAAAATCATTTTATTTTCCTTAGATTTTACGTATACTTCATAAAATATGTTAATATCAATTATTATTATTATTATTTTAAAATTCCAATTTGCTATCGGTAATTTTCTCATAGTCGCCATCAGCGTACGATATCGGTGAAATGAAAAAGCGTCTGCTGTTGATCTAACTACTGTATAATCGTTCCGTCATTCCGATATCTGATTTGTTCAGTGTTGTGTTTGTTCAAGAGTAGCAGTAAACAGTGCGCATGCGTCGTCATTGCATGCGTTACTATAGCAACTACTACTGTTTGATAATTTTTTTAGAATTCTTTTTTCACTTTAAGTTCATTATACAATGATATTTTGGAGAATTTACTCCTGAATTGAGGGACCCGAGAGATCCTATAAATATCACTGGAATTGTCAATAAAGAGAATCTCTTCCATTAAACGATGTTTTCCTTGTTTAATTAAGAATCTGAAGTCGAATCAACAGTTCAGTGTTGTCTAATAAGAAAAAAAAATGTGTCTTTAAGTCAATAAATCGGCGAACGGCAATATATCTTTCAAAGTATATTTATAATACACTGGTGTAAGAAATTAAGAGAATTTGCAGACCTGGTCGATTATCTCTAGAACTATTTGTATTAATGTATGTACATATCAAATTTCATTAAAATCGGGCCAGTAGCTCTAGAGATAATCGGCCAAGTCTGCAAATTCTCTTAATTAATTTCTTACACCAGTGTATTTCCAATAGTTAAAAGCATACATTGACTATTGAGGATATTTTTATGCCTGTGTGGGTAGAAATATTATGAAAATTTAGGTACCACAAATATATATAAATATGATTCTTCTATGTCAGATATGAATTTCGATGTTTCGAGCTCTTCGATCTAAAAGAAAAAAAAATTAAGCAAAAATTGAAATTGTAAGTCAATATCAGGAAAAAAAAAATCTTCGTATCAATTTTATTTGATTGGACAAAAATTTTTTATCAAAGAGGCTCAGCTGTTAAAATTTTTTCCCGACAGATAGCACTGCAGGTAGTAAAGGTCTGAATCAGAGAAAAGTAACAGATAATCACATCACAATTTTTCGAAATCTATTAATGAATCAAAATCATAATCCACTGATCTGATATAATTTTTAATTTGTTCTCTTTGACTTTGAAATTTATCAGCAGCGCCACCTGTCAAGGCACATTTGAACTAAAATCAAATTCTCCAAGGAAGAAAACATTCTCTGGCACATGAAGTTTCTGCCGGGATACTTATTTTAACTTCAACCACTTTCCTGTCATAAAGTTTTGAAAAATGGTAGTTTATTTTAACAAAAATTCTACATACTTTGGTTAATTAAACCATAAACTCAGATTTTATATGCATTTCTTTAAAAATCATAATTATCTGAATTCCTAAAAATAATTCCTGACTTATTGGACTTGTCTTTTATTGTATGTAAAAGATAAACTATTTAATAAAATTAATTCAAACGTAAAAGTTAAAAACGAAAGTAGTTTTATTACAAAATAAGACTTGACATTTTAATTTACATAATCAGTAGATTTTCATGCAGCAAAGAAAATACTATTTCACGATGTTTCTAACAATTCCAATAAAATAAAGAAACGCAAAATTATTAATGTATGTTTAGATTAGATTTAAGAAAAATACTATCGAGTTCAATATGGAGAACTGGAATATAAAATTAAAAATATTACTAAAGCTTTTATAAAAAAAAATTGCATTAAGTAGTTTGCTTTTTATATCTCTGAGAAATGTAGTACTGTAAATCAATGTGATAGAATTCTTATTTAAATTTTCATACCATTTATTTTCTAAAGCTCTTGAGCTTTAAAAGAATGAATGAAACAGAAGAAAAAGAATGTAACTACTTTAATAATTCAGTATTGTGCTTTTCTCAAAAAACGCTTTAGAGAATTGGTAAATGTGAAAAATACTTAATACGTAAATATTTCACAGAAGATACGCTCGTGTTTTTTTGGATTAAAAGTGTAAAAATCTCTGAAATTTAAAGATAACGCATTGTGTCTTTTTATTCAAAGATTCTTGTTAGAATAAGAAGTATGGAAAAGAAAAATAGGATTTTTCTCTTATTTTTTTTTAAGGATTTTTGTAAGAAAGTGCCTGCTTATTTATTTTATTCCTTATCTGAGCGAAAAACTCAAAATTTTTTATACACTTGGTTACTACTACAACTATTTATAAACAGGTAACCATTCTGTTTATTTATAGTAGTACTAGTAAGCGAGTGTAATGATTAACTGAGTTAGATATTATTTTATCAAACTTTTATTTATTATGTATTGTAAATAAATAAATCTCTGAAAACAAATTACTATTTCAGATAGGAATAAACTAAATACAGGAAGCGAACATGTGTATAATTTTGTAAAAGAAAAAAAAAGAAAGTAAAATAACAGCTTTCACAAAAATAAATTAGATAAAAATCTTAAAATTTGCTTAAAAATATGTACATTATTTTGTATATACACTGTAAATAATTCCGGATTAAATTACAATATAAGTGCCGGCATTTTTGGATCATCATCCATAAAATCTATTTTATCATAAAATATTATACTGTAATTTTTACAACATTGATATACAGTACATTTTACTGTAATTTTATCCAGTAATTTTTACAGTGTAATGTAGAATAATAGACGGAAATTATCAGAATAGTTTTTGTTTTTATCACTAATTGTGCAATCCTAGATATATTAAAAAGCAATCTAAACTTTTTCATAAATTTCATTCATAGATAGTTCAGTATTTAGACATTGTCTAACATATACATTAATTATTCATTCTGACTCATGTTTTTCTTTTAAAAATCTGATCTAGTGTGCTTGTTTTCAAACATGATCGATTTATCTAACCGATCATTTTCAATTACTTTAATTATTTTTCTTATCAATTTCTGTGGGGCTTTAGTTTTAAATGCTAAGATTCGTTATAAAAATTTCCGAAAATATAATACTGCCCAGATTTTGAGAGAAGTCCTCCCGACTATAAGTCTGAAGTTGTCTGCTGCAGAAAAAAAGAAGGTAAAACCAGTTCTGATTGAGGAGAAGTGAAGAAATGACATGATTCTTTCAATCTAAACCTAGTCTTGCAGTGGACTGATCGTTAAGACACGAATCCCAGCAGATCACCGAAGTCAAGCATCACTGTCTGCTGTCAGTGTGCGGGTGGGTGACCACTTGGAACAGTCTGCGTAGGGACCGAGTGTGTACGGTATTGGTCCTCGTTAAACTGTTCTACCGTAAAGTGCTCGACTTCGCGTGCTGGTCGTTGGGCTACCGAAGCGGGGGTGCCATCCCCTCTGCAGAGGATCAAAATTGTGATGGCTTGTCTTCGGATCATCCTCAGGGATGTTTCCCAGACCGTCGCAAACAGCCCATTGTGCAGCTCTAGTGCGACGTAAATGAACTACCTACCTACTTTCAATCTGAACCAATGTGAACCAATGGTTAGTCCCACACCCCTGATTGAAGTGACTTACATCCTTACTATCTGCATGACAGTTTGACTCCAGCATCTTTGCACTTTTTTCTCAATTAACCCCTTCCTTCTCGCTTCCGTCAAAATGAGTGAGATTTCGCTCGCTATTTCTCGCTCTCGTGATATTGACGGGCTAGAGTGTTCAGTAGTAACGCGCCAATAAGAATAAAACTAATTAATTTCTTTTGCCCGGAAAACATTTTATTTCTCATTTTACACATCTGATGGCAGTACCAGGATATTTTTAAGGTAATTGTAGATAGTTTATTTTAAACTTGTTGCAGCACTAATCAAATACGTAATACAAATACAAAGACAAAAAAATAGGCACTTTTATGACCGTTTTCTTGAAAATTAACAGATCGTTAAGGGGTTAAAGGAATTTAATTATATTTTGAAGACTTTTTGTTCAGAATTTAATTTTTTTTTCTTTTACATTTTAAAAATTATTTCAGTATTACTTTTTTAAATAAAATTTTTCTAATTATTAGCCTTTTATATTGCAGCTACGAATATATGTACACTTTTTCACATGTATATATACTATATACATGTAAAAAAGTGTACATTTTTTTAATACATTTTCAAAACATTTTTTAATACATTTTTCTTAATTTAATTTGTGACGCCCATTGGCTGAGCGGCAGCGCTTAGCGCTGTCGTGCCACACGTCCCCGGTTCGATCCTTGGGCTGGGCAAGGCTGACTCAGCCTTTTATCCCTTCAGCGTGTCGATAAAATAGGTACCAAGCATGCTTGGGAGCTAAACACTGGGGGTTCCACGTTCGGCTGACCACTTAGCCGGAACATCTGCTTTTGCACCTCAGATCCCGGAGGTCAAGAAAACTGAGATGGGCACAGTAGGCCTTGGCCTTCTATGAGCTGTAGCGCCACTGAGTTTAGTTTACATTTAATCTGTAATGTTAGAATTTATTTAAATTTTTAATGACAATTGCATTTAATTTAATTAATTTAAATTTTTCTGAACACACAATCTTTAATGCATTTATTTGATATGGGAATATTTAAAAAAAGAGATATTGTTTCACGTTTAGATTTTTATTTTTATAAAAATTATTTAATTTATTTTTAAGATGCTTTTTCTGTTTTCAAGGTTATGTTTTTATCATTCCGATTATCATAAAACTGATTTTTATTTTAAATAACTAAAACAATAGGCCAGTTTGCTTCACATAGTCTTAAATAATAACGAAATAAAAAGTAAGTGCCTGTATTATAAAATATTTCACGTAGCTTTACTTTCATATATATTTTTGAAATACATAAGTGTGCCTAAGTCCTAATAAGTATACGATTTAGAAATGCACTACAAACAAATCAAATTTGAAACAATAATATTGCTATTTAATTTGATTTTGCATTAAAGCAAAAATTTCAAATCTATACCTTAACAGATTTAGTTTTTTTTTCTTCTCAAAAAACGACGAACATAATATTGGAAAATAAATGACCTTCAAGGAATCGAAACATTTATTATTGTAGAATGATTGAAATGGAATGATTGAAAAATATATTGCCTTTCCAATAAAAATAACGATATAACTTCTGTATCTCTAGACAATTCAATAAAGATAATATTCGAAACAGTTCCAGAGCTTTTCAAGTATAAGATTGGTATTTTTGATTTGTCAATTTCCAATTTTATTTTAATTATTTCGCTTTCAGTTTACATTCCTGAGTTAATAATAAAAAAGAAATATAAATCGACGGTTTTTCATTTTTGCAAAATTTCTATTCACTTTAATACGATGTTTTGAATTTAGTAGCAATGGGTTATATTTGCCAATTTATTTTTGAAAGCTCACCTTTATTAAAAATATATAAAAAATATTAGAATCAGTATTCCTTCTGAGAAAAAAAAATTATATTTTTAATTAATAGCAAAGAAGTGAATTTATTCTGAAACAAGAAATTTAAACAAACAATTAAAACTTGTAAAAAATAAAAGCAAAGAATTCTCTTTTCCAAACAATGAAAATTACAAATTAAATTATGAAATGAGAAACACATATGGCGTTTATGTTTTCGGACTTTATTTTTAAACAAAAGCATTAAATAAAAATTTAGAAAAACTATAATAAATGATCAGTATTTTTTATCAGGAAATAAAAATTATATCTTTAATTAAGAATAGAGAAACAAAAGAATAAATAATTAAATAATATTGTTCTACTCCTTATTCTTAAAAAATAAAAAATTTGCATTTCAAGAAAGAAAAAAAAAACCTTTTTAGTATTTGTTCACACATTAGTTTGAATTAAGCACTTTTAACAGTCGTTCGTTTAATTTTTTTAGCAGCTAAACTCGATCTGTGTTTTTATTTTAATCTTAAATTTGTCTTTCTATGTGTTTATTGCTGCCAACAAAAAACAAACTCAACTAGAAAACGAAGCTTTTCTTAAAATTATAAAACATGGTGTTCAGTAATAACAGCCATTAATATACATTTTTAGAATTCTTGCTAAAAATGAAGTAAAAAACATGTATAGCAGAAGTCGAAATTAAATTTTGTGTTAGAGGGGAAACAGATACGCTACTGAAAATTAAATTACTGCTGAGTAAGGCGGAACTGAAAGCATCAAAACTTCTTTAGTTTTCAGAGGAAGCAGAAGGTGCTGCATGTCTATCATTAAAACAGCTCCAAGTTTCAAAAAGCGATCAAACTATGGTGCTCTTTTATCCCGTGCTTTTTTCAAGTTATTTGAGAGATTTCAACACCGTCTTTGTTTCTTCTTCTGAAAACTTTTGAAAGGCTTTCATTATTATTATTTTCTAGTTTCATGAAGCAACCAAACTGCTTTCAGAGCTTTTAATTTTTTTTATCTTGTCTTTTTCGGCAGTGATTCGACATATTTCGACATCGTTAGGACGTCTTTTTTCGCATGAAGTCTTTAGGAAAGACTAACAACTATAAGTTTCAAGAAGCAATTCGATTGCTTTTGGTCCTTCCTTGATCTTGCATTTCTCCCTAGTGATTCAACATATTTCGACATCGTTATGACGTGTGTTTTCTCCTGAAGTTTTTTGTAAGGACATTATTAGAAACAACTATACTTTTCAAACAGCAATTGAACAGCTTTTGGTATTTCTTTTAATCTTTCATTTCTCAGTAGTGATTCAGCACATTTTGACATCGTTATGAAGTACTTTTTCTTATGAAATTTTTTGTAAGGACATTATTGAAAACAACTATCAGTTTCAAGAAGCAATTTAACTGCTTTTGGTCTTTCTTTTATCTTGTATTTTTCACTAGTGATTCAACATATTTCAATATCGTTATGGCGTCTTTTTTCTTATGAAGGTTTTTGTAAGGATATTATTAGAAACAACTATACTTTTCAAACAGCAATTTAACAGCTTTTGGTATTTCTTTTAATCTTTCATTTCTCAGTAGTGATTCAACACATTTCGACATCGTTATGAAGTACTTTTTCTTATGAAATCTTTTGTAAGGACATTATTAAAAGCAACTATAGTTTCAAGAAGCAATTTAACTGCTTTTGGTCTTTCTTTTATCTTGTATTTCTCACTAGTGATTCAACCTATTTCGACATCGTTATGAAGTATTTTTTCTTATGAAATCTTTTGCAAGGATATTATTAAAAACAACTATAAGTTTCAAGAAGCAATTTAACTGCTTTCGGTCTTTCTTTTATCTTGTATTTCTCACTAGTGATTCAGCCTATTTTGACATCGTTATGAAGTCTTTTTTCTTATGAAATCTCTTGTAAGGAGATTATTAAAAACAACTATAAGTTTCAAGAAGCAATTTAACTGCTTTTGGTCTTTCTTTTATCTTGTATTTCTCACTAGTGATTCAACATATTTCGAAATCGTTATGAAGTATTTTATCTTATGAAATCTTTTGTAAGGATATGATTAGAAACAACTATAGTTTCAAGAGTTGTTCAAGTTGCTACTATAAGTTCAAGTTGCCTTGTAGTTTCGTTTATCCTACGCTTCTCACTAGTGATTCAACAGATTTTGGCATCGTTATGAAGTATTTTTTCTTATAAAATCCTTGTTCTTTTGAGGTCTTTTGAAAATCCATTATTAGAAACAACTATAAGGATCAAGAAGCAATCTAACTGCTCCTCGTGTATTTTATATCGCGCATCTTATATCGCTCACTAGAGTTTCGATAGCATTCTCACGATTTCTTTCGACAGCATTCTTGTTTCTCCCTCACTTAAATATTAATTTATTTTGCATCAGTTCTCTTAATAATTCTAAAAACCTATATTAAGGGTGGCGATTACAGAACACTTTTTTTTATCTGCAGCTATAAAAGAGTAGCAATTTATTATGTATGGCAATGTCTGTTTGTAACATACCAATCTTTTGAAAATAAGATTGGTGTGCATATCATTCAAATTAGAATACAGACTTATCCTAAGACTAGACTATTAAAAACGAACTTAAAAGGTCTACAATTTATGAAACAATTAGAAAAGAAAAAATTTCGGCTTTAAATATGCCTATGTTATAATAAAATCAATTATTAGTTTTGATATCTTGAATATTTCTTATTATTGAAATACATTCTTGCTAAATCTTTCACGCAGGATGTATTTATCTGGTATTTAATGTGTTTATTTTAAATATACATTTTATTCAGTAATAGAGATTAAAGAAATAGAGGAAGGATCCTTTTTAAAATCTCTTACAGATAAAATGTAATACCCAGTTAAAATCATGAACCCTCAATTAGAGAATGCTAGGAAAAAAAAATGAACTGCCTATTTAGTCATTAATGATAGATGTTAGGATGGGTTAAAAAAATATTTTTACTTTTTTCCTACAGTTGTATCCGGCAATTGCAAAAGTTTCTGACCGATTTGAAATCAAATGAAGCAGAACACTTTTTTAAAAGAAAGAAAGGAGAAGAAACCTTAGTTTTCTACCATTGTTTAAAGTACAGTATGGGAAAAAAAAAGAGATCACCTTGATAACTTTTGGTAAAGTGCTCTGAATTTAGCGCACTGTAATCTTAAGGATTTGAGAGCATAAATATGTTACTTAAATAATGATTACTATTTTTAAGTTTACAAAACCACACACAAATGCGTACTTTCTCTGCAAAAACACACTTTTTTTTCTATGAATTTGGATTCTTGTATCTCAAAATAAAAGGAGTATTTTTTTATCTGGTAAAATAAGGTCTCGATAGTTTTGTTGGGACACAAGTCGAAAAATGACTCATTAATTTAAATTTATTTATGTGCATAATTTGCATTTTCAAAAAGTAGTGTTTTCGGATTTTTATTTTGTATAAATTATTTTATCGACTCCCGTTTTGTTATTTAAAATTACACAGATTAAAGTGCCGCCAAAATGTTTAGGCCTTAAATTTCTTTTTTTACCATTAGTAATTTAAATTGTAAGGAAAATAACTTTCTACATTGACTTTTCTTTGATGAACGAATTTTACAATAGCATGGAAACCATTAGTGACTCATTTAAAGCGTTCAAGATATATAGCGAAAAATACAAATTGTGTAAATAACATTAAGGAGTCCAAGCGTTTGAGCCGTTGTCCTGACCAAACTATTGAGACAATATTTTTCAGCTTGCTTCTATTTATTGTATTTTGAAGGTTAAGAGCTATAATTTGTAGAGAAAAAAGTATGTTTAGTTTGAGAAGGTATGTTTTCGTAACTTTCAATATCTGTACTGTTTAATTAGCATTACGTTCCATCTTTGAAGTCATCGAATATCTTGTTTACTATTTTCATATAAAATTCTTAATAATATGATTGATTGCTCTGATATTTGAAAAGTGATTCATTTTCTGTAAATACAATTTACGAAATTAATTATTTGTTAACTTATTTTGTGAATATTGTCACACAAAAAATTTTTCTTCATACAAATTTTGCAATGTTTTTAACCAGCATGATAAGAACCTTGATATTTAAAAACCATGTTTAAATGTTTAATTGTTGTAATGTCATTCTTTTTTTCCCTAGTTGTGTATACCAATCTCACTGCATTTTTCATCTGTAGTGTGTGTTTTGTCTTTAAAAAATAAAAATAAAATGAATTATTAATTTGTTATAAAAAAGCTTAAAACATTGACTAAGAAATTTGAATAAAAAAATCTACGATGCACTGGCAATGACCATATTTTTTAAACGATTTTTACAGATATTTTATTCAATTGTTGACACAAATCATTAAAAGGGAATCTCTGGAGTGTCATGATAAATTTAGCTCAACGAATATTGTTTTTAGTAAGAAAAAGTTTTCGATTAATTTTCGCTAAAAATATCGTTGAAAATTCAATCTATTTTTTTAAAATTATTTTTAATTTAAGCCGGAAGCAAAAGAGCATTAAATAAATATCTGAACGTTTTTCTATATAATTATCATTGTCACAAAATAATCTTGCCTTAATTTTCATTTGAAATAATAAGCTAATATATTGCACCCAAATGGCTTTTTTGTTGCCATCGAAGTGAAAAAAGCAATTACTTTTATCGTCCATAGGGCATATAAATAACATGAAAATCAGTTTTGTGTTTAAATACTGTGCATGCGACTCTTTAAATTATTCAAATGATCTAGATTCACAACATTCAGTGACTTACACCACAGAAAAGGACTATACAAATTATCTATCAACAACTGGTATAAAACATATAAAGGAAAAAGCAGTAAAGGCAAAATAAAATTAATCGAGAAGTTAAGAGAGTTTTCAGAATAAACATCTCAGCGTAATGCATTTACAAATTTCTTTACTTAGTTAAATGTTTATTGCATACACATTGTCATTATTTTATTTCTTTATAATAATAGGGTTAAATATTTTGCTAACATTATAATTTATTGATATGATATATTTTAGTAATATAAAGTTTTTATGCTTTATTTTCGTCAATATTAAATTTAATATCATACTACAATTATAATCTAATGATCTAGAACAGCGGTCCCCAAATGGCGCTCCGCGGAACCGCTGGGTTCCGTGGATTTCATAACTATTCTTAACGTTTATATCCGTCCTTTTTTATTTTTATTTAAATGAAAATCGCATTTTAGCTTATTCATTTTCAGTTTTTGCCTACAATAAAATCTAATTATGCGCTAGACTAGATGCCAATTTCGTCCTGTAAATTCAATGGTCTGAGATAAATTCCAATTTTAAGATTAGTATTGTTAAAACTACACAATGAAATAATTTCTTTCTTAATTAAATATTTTTAAAATAATTATAAAGTATTAATTGATTAAAGATTTTTAAAATAATTAATTGATTAAAGATTTTTAAAATAATTAATAAATTTTTAATTGATTAAAGATTTTTAAAATAATTAATAAAATAATTAATAAATTTTTAATAGATTAAAGATTTTTTAAAATAATTAATAAATTTTTAATTGATTAAATATTTTTGAAATAAATAATGCTTTAGTGTAATATTTTTCTCAATTGCAAAGATAATTTCTTCTAAGCCACTAAAATAAAGTCGATCGCTTTGGGTTCCGCATCAAACAAAATTGGAAACCACTGATCCAGAAGTACTATGAGTACAAATAACCTGAATAAGTTTTCAAACCCCAAATTTTGCACTTTTGTCAAAGTGTCTAGGCATTCAAAATTTTGCTATTTTGTTGAAAGAATATTGGGAATTTAACAAAAGTAATTTAAAAATCTTTAAGAATAAATAGTGCGTCGCTATGGAAACTGTTAATATAACGACCATTTGTTATGAAAGTGATTCTTGGTATTCTGTGTAAAAAAGCGACGGATTGAAAAGGTGAATAAAAAATGAGTGAATGAATAAGAAGGAGAATGGAGTAAAGAAAAGAAGAACGCTAATGTATCAGTAAATGGGAGAATCAGCTACGCGAACGATCAAACTCAGCGGATCAATGATTTGGAATATTGGGAAAAAATGTATTAGTAAATCGGTAAGTAAGTGAATGAGTGACTCTGTGAATGGGTTGAGTGAATGGAAGAACAGTAATTTCACGAATCACTTAATCAACAAATAGTTTGTAAGCAAGGAAAGAGAAGGAAAAAAGAGAAGCTTAAGTAAGTTGAATGAAAAACCATATGACGGGCGACATATTTTGTAATTATCTTTAAATTCCATAGTAATTATATTCCATAGCTATTTTTTATTATATTCTATATTCTGTAATAATTATATTCTATAGTTATTTTTTATTATATTCAATGATAATTATATTCTATAGTTATTTTTATTATATTCCATGATAATTATATTCTAAAATTATTTTTTATTATATTCTATAATTATATTCCATAATTATTTTTTTAAATTATATTTCATATTCCATAATAATTATATTCTATAATTATTTTTTATTATATTCTATATTCTATAATAATTATATTCTTTAATTATCTTTTCAGACATTTATTCAATAGTTAAAGCAAATAGTTAAAAGGAAATATCTTGTTTCTGTCAAGTCTTATAAAAAATTTAGCTCAATGAATACGGCTTTGAATAAAAAATAATTTCTTCTTTTTTTTGCTGAAGATATTGTGAAAAACTCAATCCACAAATAGTTTTTCATTTATTTGAGATTCAAACCGGAAACAAAAGTGCATTAAATAAATGTGTACACTTTCCAAAGCAATAAGGATTGTTTCAAAAGCAATCTTGTCTTAATTTTTACCTGAAATAATGAGCTAATATATTCCACCGAGCTGACTTTTTTGTTGCCGTCGAAGTCACAAATGCAATTACTTTTATTGCCTTTATGGCTTATAAATATCTTAAAAATGTGTTTCAGGTTGAAGCACTGCTCATGTGACTTTTTAAATTATTCAAATAAGGATTTTTTGGATAACAGTTTCTTAGACATAATGTATGCTGCAAATTATGCTTATTTTACCAATTATTCCTTTTCCTAAAAACAATTTACATAATAGGCGGCAATTTTATTACAACAACATAAAATTTTAATGCCAATACGCTATTAAGCACAGTGTTATTGTTAAACGGTTAGTGTTGCCCTAAAATACTTCTGGACTTTTTCCGACTACCATGCGAAAGAAATGTAATGCATCATAACAAAAGATCTTTGCTAACCAATTATGATCTGTTAACCTGATGGCTAGTTGCAATGTCGAATTTATAGTGACAGTGGGGATGATTATACTACTACTACTATTGTAAAAGATTTGTCCCACAGTCTCCAGATTTCAATTTCATGGAGGATTTTTTGTATGAAGTTGAAAAAGCGTTAAGACTTTTAGATTTACAAGCAACCAGTTTCAAGCTCTTGAAAAGGGTTATTCAAATGCCATAAATGACGTATGGCATTTCAATACTTAATCTGGTATAATCAATTTCAAACTTAATGCTGTAATAAGGGCAAAAAGTGACTAATAGACAAGTAGTGACCGTTGTCAAAAATAAAGTTCTTAGTGTATGTCTTGACAATTTTTTTTATTTTGCCAAATGTTTATTACGTATATATACGCGTATTTTTTTAAAAGTAAGGGTAGTTTTGTTGTGTACACAGTTTTTTTTTAAAGATATCAAATAGATTCTCTTTGTTAACAAAATGGAAATTGGGTGTTTATTTTACTTTAAAAAACTTTCTTTTCAATAATAAGGATAATTCAAATAAGAGTAACAATCCAACAAATTTTTCTAATATTGTTCAATCAATTAAGCAACTTCAAAAAATGTTTGTAATTATATATATATATATATATATATATATATATATATATATATATATATATAATATATAATATATATATATATATATATATATATATATATATATATATATATATATATATATATAAAATATATATATATATATATAGGGCAAAAAATTGTATCAATTCTTAAATTACCAAGGTAATCTACACATTGGCTGATAAGAACTCGTTAAAGTAAAAATAAGGTTTTTGCAGGAACAATAGCAACGTTTCTGTAAACTTAAATTAACATACTGTTATTTGTTTAATTTTCGATACTTAAACACTCAAGTTACTACAACCAAAGAATCACCACATTAGTTGATAAAATCTATTATCCATCACTTTAAAAGCATAATACCAGGGATCAGATGGTTTAAAATATTGTCATAATTAGAGAAATTAACTTTAAGTCATTTATTTAGCTTTAGGTATCTAAAGAATCAAGGTCATTTCAATCAAATAATCAATAAAAGTTGAGAGAGTGGGAGAAACAAACAATGGTAATCTATGTTTTGTTTTAGCATTCCTTTTATCGATACAGAAACCGTTAGCCTCTTCCTTCTCGCTCCCGTAAAAATGACGGGGTGAGGTTTCGCCCTCTATTTCTCATTCCCCTGAAATTTCCGGGCTGGAGTGTTCAGTAGTAACGCGCCAATAAGAACAAAACTAATTCATTTCTTTTGCCCGGAAAAAATTTCATTTTGCATTTTACACACCAGATGGCGGCAGTACCAGGATATTTTTAAGGTAATTACAAACAGTTAGTTTATTTTAAATTAGATGTCAGCACTAATCAAATACTTGCATTTGGTTAAATAGGCACTTTTATGACCGTTTTCTTGAAAATTAACCGATTGTTAAGGGGTTAATACGCACGTTATCTCGCTAATTTTCTGAAAATACTTGATTCCTCACTTAAACGTCTCAGCCTAGTTATCTCAGAATTAGCTACAGAGAAAAAAATTCTGCATCAAATTGCGGTAAAAAATAATGGCACGCAGGATGCCGATACTTTTTACCTGATTAAATAAATATTACTGTAACGATTACGGTATAATATTTAACGGTAAAAATGGACTTAATGTAATATTTAATAATATATTTTAGTAATATAATACTTTTATGCTACATTTTGCCAATATTAAATTTAATTAATTATGGCATTAGGATATTTAAAAATTATGACAACATTTTAACTATTTATGATTTTAAATTGGTCGGTTTTTTATATAAAAAAAACAATTTAGAAAAAAAAAATTACTGCTCTAATAAAAGTACAACAAATCATATATATTAGCAGCTTTTTTATAGTACTTTTACATCAAATATAATTAATTTTAAATTAAAATATATATAATTAAACGCAATCATGTTAAGACATATTTTTATATGCAATTTGTTCTCATACATGATAATAACAGAAGTATTTTCGACTAAAAAGATTTAATTAAATGCATGCATATTTAAATTTATTCTAAATAATGTAACTTTTTAAAATTTTTTATGTATATTTATGATTTAGATAGAACATTATTTCAAATAATGATTTACTTTTTGTCAATTGCGAATATTTTTTAAGTGAGTTAAGTAAGCAAATTTCAAATAATTTAATATTTAAATACTGAAAACTATTCAGAACTACTAATATTAAACAATTCAGTATATCCAATTAGACTACTAGACTAATTAGACTACTTCAGTAGTTCCATTTAGACTTCTTCAAAATAGAAGCTTTGATTTCAATTTAGAGGAAAAAATAAAGTTTATTCCTTAAAGATTGCCAAAGACACAAATACTTCCATAGTTTTATTTTTGTACATTATCGTATTTATTTTAGTTTTTTCTTTTTCATTTTTTTTATTTGATTTCAAAGTGCGCTAAAATTAAATATTTATTTCGTGTAGAATATAACAAATACATTGGGATAGATGTAATAGTATTTTTTATGTGGCAATTTTTTTTCTTAAAATTATGGTGCGCTATAACAATACCACTTAGAAGAGGGAAGGCTTCAGCACGGGTTACCATAAACAATAAATTTGATCCATTAGTAGTCCAAACGTAATTGAATCTTTCGCATTTTCACTGAGCAGTTCATGTTCCATACTGTCGGACTGCTAAATTGATCCGTGTTGAGGCCTTCTCTCTTCTAGGAGGTGTTGTTACAACTCACTATTAAGATTGGCTTGTTGTTCTTGTCATATTGTAGGCTGTGTTGGAATTTTCTTAAAAAGGAATTTAAAAATACATTATGATCTTTCCATATCTGTATATGCAGTTAGCGACAAGATTAAATTATTTTTTAAATAAATCTTTTGTTAGTATTTCCAGTTGTTAATAAAATATTTATTTTCCCGTTTGATTTCCAGAAAATAATCACTCATTGTCCTTCAAATTTGGATTCTCAATCACCTAAGACCACAAGAAACTAAAGCCCCACACCACACGCCATAATTCATCTTCGTTTGATGTTAGGAGTTTTATTTTCTTGCGTCAAACATTTGTCTTCGTGTCTTCCGCTTGGTCCGTTCGAAATGTCACTAAATGAAACAAAGCGTTGTGACATATAAGTAAAAGTAGCAAGTAGCAGTAACAAAAGTCGACCTAAATTGACGGTTGCCAAAATTTCTCATAATAAATCACATAAGGAGAAAATTCTTTTTTCTGCTATGAAGATGTCAAATGGAAAATGATATTTTATAAGTGGCTTTAAGTATTTCGTGTTATTACGCCAAGGAAGTTTAAGTACTTAACACTTGAGTCAAAATTATAATTTTGAACAATATATATTTTGATATAAAGAGTTGCTTGGGCTTTAGAGCGGATAAATAACTTTAAAAGTCATTAAGCTTTCGTAAAAGTCGCCAATTTGGGTATAAACTCTCTCATTTATCTGAAAATTATTAAAATCGGTGAACAATTCTCAATTTTTGCAAATTTGTAAGAGCCTAAATAATTCAGCGTTAGAGAAAATGTTTGAATTTAAAAAAAAAAAATGGGATTATAAACGCTTCTCCTTTTCTTGAAATTGTACCTTCTCTTTATAATGATGTTTTGTTGCATTATCAAATAAAGATAGGTTTTAAAGATAGGCTTAACTTCTTCGTTCAATTCACTACAGCCTGTTACAGACCAATTCCGTTGCAAGTAGTTTTTGCAATCTGATCCTCTCCATGGCAAGGCTTTATCAGTTTCCCTTATTTACTGTATAAAAGTACCAATAATCATGTCCGTTTTTTTGACAGGTAACTTGACTTACATTGCAACAAAAATCTATTAAATGCACAATCCATTAAATGCGCGAATCTATAGAACTAGCAGTCAACGCTGGGATTCAAGCCTGGTTGAGAGGCGAGTGCTCTGTCCCTCCTCTGAGCCACGGCAGTTCTAGTGTTTGATACGAAAATTTCTAAACTGTCTTTATTTTAGAATTGTTACTTACTCTAATCATATTTAAGTGCATAAATATTGAAAACTATATTGCCCCACCCTTATAACAATTATTGGCTGCTTAACTTTCCTGAAATTTATTTTTATTTCTGATGGCAGATAACAATCAGATAGAGTATCAACACGGCAAAAGCAAGAATTTGAATTGATAGTTTTAATCCATTTATGATCAGAGTGAAAAACAGAGAAAAACTGCTCTATCGTCAGCTTTGAATTGCAACAGCTTTATCGTCAAATATACAGAAAAAAAAAGAGAGAGAAAAAACGGGAATCTTTTGAGTACGCGAGTAGCGATGGAAAACAGAATAAATCGATATTTTTCTCTGAAAAGTTTATTTCTTCGGTAGAATTTACAGTTACTTATTACTGTAACATAACAGCATGAATTAATATTATAAACTCGCAATAGTTACGAAAATAGCATATTATTCATAAATTTACTAGTGATGACAGTCTTCAAATAATATCCTTAAAGATTGCAAAAAAGACTGGACTGCCTACATCGTTAAGTTAAATTAAAAAAATGGCGAAATTTTTTTAATATGTAAAAAAGTATTAAAGTTATGTGAAAAAAAGCGTTTGCCATCAAATTTTTTTATATTAGGAAAGTTACTTCAGTGCTGCATTGCTTAGACGCCTAAAAATATGCGAAAATGCAGAGTTATTGATTGATTTTAGTTATATTAGATGTAAATTCAAAAATATTATTAAAAATAAATTTTGTAATATTTAATTACATTACAATGAAACGTAAATTTTTCAAATTTGTGAGCTGCTTTAAAGAAGGATTGCACATCTATTATATGGAAAATCAGATCTTAAGTTAAGGTGTTCAAATTATTTCCTTAGGTCACAACAGTTTTAAAAATTACACCTGAGGGACATTTTTTTTTGTTTTCTGCTGTTGAGATTTTTTAACGGATTTTGGAAGTTTTCCCACTTCTGATTTCAAGTATGCAGTTGGTCTATCTTTCCAAGCAATTGCTTGTTAATGATATATTAGTCTATTTTTCGTCGAAATATACAAGTTTCAAAACGTCATATACAATTGAGAGCCGCGTAAATGTTGCGCTAACCTTTAGAGGATTTAGGGCACACAATCAGGATTAAATATGAATAGGTACCTATTCCCGGCTATGTCATAATACGCCGATAGGGGTGCTTTCCCCATTCATAAATCGTTTCTTTTTTGTGTTTCTGAAGAGGTCTAATAGAGAACTGCCTCTAGCCGTGTACGACGATATTTCTGGGAATGGGTTCCTATACATTTTCTTTCCTCATGATGTGTTCTAATTCCGCTGTAAGTTTGTCACTACATTTACGTGACTCCTTGTTACATACAGCTTTTTAAACATGTTTATTTTGACAAAAAATAGCAAATTTTTTTCATATATGTATAAGACCAAATAGGACAGTGACGAAGCTGCTCTAAAGAAGGATCACACATCCATTATATAGAAAACAGATACAAACCTATGGTGTTCAAATATACTTCTTAGGTCACAACAGTTTTAAAAGTTACACTGAGGAACATTTTTTTTGCTTTCAGTTGTATGAGATTTTTTAATGAATTTTGGAAGTTTTGCCAGTGTTGATTTCAAAACTGCATTTAGTCTATCTTTCCAAGCAAATTTTTTTGCCATGATCTTATACATAAAAATCTGTTGCATTAGGAGAAAGACTAAGTTCAGATTTGAAGTATTCAAAACCAAATTAGGCAGAATCAACAAAAAATTAACTATTATTAATAATTGTATAAGTGCAACAAAAAATTTGTTTCTCCATGTTAGTGGTTAAATTCGAAAAAATAACCATATCCATAATAACCATAACTTAACCATAAAACATAATCATACTATATACAACTTATTTCGAGATTTGTAATTAATTTACTATATCTGAGATCTTTCCGACAATGAGTTCAAACATTCACAATTACTTCATTAAGTTTAATTGAAATAGCAGTTCATGAAAGCTTACTGATACGCTTAAGGCTGTTTTGTAACTTTTATAAACATTCTATTATCAAAGTTCAACTACTTTTTCGAATCTAGCGCAACAAAATAAACTCTAAAATCCTAATCGTTTAAGTTTAGATGGTTCAAATTAAGTTTAAGTTGCCGTAATCCCATCGGAAAAACTCATTTTACTCCTTAATCAATGGGGGAAATATTTTGTTACATTTCATTTGTTTTAATTTCCTATTTCATTCCTGTTTTGTTTAGTTTTCCAACTTAAACTTAACTTTAACTTTTACCAACTGTCTTTTAACTTTAATTTCAACTTTAGACACTAGCTAAATATGCATAGAATATCCGGAAAACAAACCGTGATTAGAAAAAAATAATTAGAGAAATATTAAAGGAATAGAAATGTATTTTTCTTATGTTCAGCTTAAAAAGTTAAGAGCATATACTATTGAATGAATTAACGTTGAAATCATGTACTCAGACAAATTCCAACAGAAAATATTTGTACAAAGTTGTTACAAATGAGTTGCACTAAAAATACATTTTTCAGTGCTTTTTCATGTCAAAAATGCCATCTTTTAATGAACGTATTTTTCTTTTTTAGAATTTAATTTTTACGCTTGTTGAGAATAAGTGAACGAAATCTAATCAAATCACAACAAGCCGTACGTTTCTATCACATTTTATTGTTCTTTAATTAACTTTCCCAACAATCAGTGATATTTTTGAACTCCCGACATCGTTTTATGTTTGTACCAGGGTAAAAAATTCCGTATTCCACTGTAAAAATGTCCGGATTATATTGCGATGGCACTCAGGGTGCCAGTACTTTTACCGTAAAAATCACATCTAACGAAATCAAAACGAAACAAGCAGCAAGTTTCTATCGCTTTATGTTATTCTTTAATTAACTCTTCCAATAATCAGTGATATTTTTTAACACCCGACATTGTTTTATGTTTGTACTAGTGTAAAAAATTCCGAATCAAATTTCGTCGGCTCTCAGGGTTCCAGTACTTTTACCGAAAAATCACATCTAACGAAATCTAATCGAAACACAACAAGCAGCATGTTTCCATTGCTTTTTGTTATTCTTTAATTAACTCTTCCAATAATCAGTGATATTTTTTGAACACCCGACATCGTTTTATGTTTGTACTAGTGTAAAAAATTCCGAATCAAATTACGTCGGCTCTCAGGGTTCCAGTACTTTTACCGAAAAATCACATCTAACGAAATCTAATCAAAACACAACAAGCAGCATGCTTCCATTGCTTTTTGTTATTCTTTAATTAACTTTGCCAATAATCAGTGATATTTTTGAATACTCGACATCATTTTATGTTTGTACTAGTGTTAAAAATTCCGAATTCCACTGTAAAGAAATTCCACTGTAAAAAAAATCCGAATCAAATTACGTTTGCGCTCGTGATTCCAGTATTTTTACCGTAAAATCACATTCGATAATTTAAAACAGTTGTATCATTATCTAAATATTAAGGAACAAAAGAAATGTATGTCTCAAATATAAACCTTCTAAATAGATAATCAAATAGTTTTACAAAAATTCCTGTGCAACATTCCCAAACAAAATATTCTTTTTTCAAATTAGGAATGGATTATTACTAAAAAAATGAAAAATATGCTGCTAAAAGTATATAATATGAATCTAATAATATACATGATGTTACTCCTGATAGATTTAGCATGTTAGAATAATATTTTTAAGCATTTATATTTGAATAGTTATGAAAAAACAAACATATAGTTACCCATGGAAATGTTCCAGTAACTATTTATTCGGAAAATAAATATCTCGAAAAGATATTCTACGACTAGTAACTACAAATGAGGGCTGTACACAAGAAATAATCCTGTTTTACTAGTATGTGATCGACATAATAGCTTTTATTGTTAACCGGGTGAAGCCGTATTCCTAATGAAGGAAATCGAATTATCCTCTAAAAAGTGATTACCTTTGATTATCATATTGAATTTTGCTCCATTTTTTGAGTTAATTTCATCATTAAATATGTGTGAATATAAGCATTATATTAATTTAAAAAATATAGTAAATAATATCGATAGTTTGTGTCTGTTTTTGAATAATTGGCTAAACAAATGTTTATAATTTTACAGCTGAGTATTTTACAAGTACTTTACAGCTAACCCAATTTTGAGTTCACGACTATCATTGCTTAACTCCGCAGCCATGTAATTTTGAACCCAGCACTGAAGACAAAGGTGTGGCGTAACTACCACTATAAATATTAAATACCAATTCACTAGTATATAAGACACGTTAACTTGATTCTATCACGAAGTACCTTTTGATAGATGAAGGTTGACATGGTCGATAATTAATTCTTCCAACAAAGGAACTCCTGGATGGAGCAAAGCATAAACTTTGTGATGGAAACAATCCATTTTTGCATTACACGAAAAGGAAAACCACGAAAATTTCTCATGGTTAGACAGACGGTAAAGGGATTCTAACCCTTAATCCTTCTACCAGTATTGGTATTTTAAGTCAGCACTGTGGTCGGTGCGAGTTGGGAGCAGATATCGCATCAAACAGCCATTTCTGGGATTCAAGTCTGCACTCTTTCCCTTGAACTACCACGACACTACTTTCATGTATTTAACAAATTTAGTGTTGCAACCTCTTTTAGAAAATGAACTAAAAAGGTTTCTTCTCCTCGAGAAGAAACTTATGTTTTTGAGTACCACCTATTCTTCGGTCCAGACTATGACGGTGCCAGGAATGCTCATAACGCTTTCGATCTGGTTCATGGGTAGAGAAATGCTCTGTCGAGGCACGTTTGCTGTAGAATCATGTGACCGAACCAGGATCGTGCATAACACTCAATCAGTAAGCTTTTATTTTTTATTTCAGTTCCCAAAGTCAAAATGCTGTAAGCTTAAAAAAAAAAAAAACATTTTCACTTTTTAACTTCAGATAAGGAGGACATGGATTCTAATTAAAATAATTTTAACTATATATCGTCTACGAAAATGCATTACAGCATTAAAAAATGCTTAAATACAAGGTGTTACATATTGACCCCTCTGAATAGGCATTTTTTGAATCTTTATCAATAATAAAGTTAGAAAGCAGTTAGGGAATCGTTAACTAAAAAATGACAATTAAGAAAAAAAAACATAAACGTTATCAAAATTTAAATAATAAGCACTGGAATGAGGAAGGTGGGACTGAAAACATCAAAACATCAGGGGAAACAGAAAGGAGTTGAAGCGTGATTAATAAAAATCTAATATATATAATTCTCTTACGTGGCTCCCAAACTTTGGCTGTAATTCTTTTCCGTCTGGTGGCAACGTTTGCTTTGTTTTGTTTACGTTACTCTTTCTCTTACATGGCGAATCGACCGATGATTGCCGCTAAAAATGCCACATGCCAAATCTAGCTGAGGTGGCTCAACATATAGCGCTTTTAAAAACGGAAACTGAGGTAACCAGAGAGCAACAGCTGCGGCAATTATTATTACTGCCTATTAAGCTAGGCAGAAATGAGTAGTCTTTGTCGATAGATCTCTATTTTAGTATTTTGTCGAAAGAGCTTTTTTTCACGAATTTATATATTACGAATTTATTTGACGATTTTTGATTTATATCACGAATTATACTATAGCACATTTCTAATAGGTTTAACGAATTACATGTCATTTATTTGAATTCAAATTTATTTTAATGACTTAGTATTTACTAAAAAGATGTAATTTTTTTTAAAAAAAAAGTTGTTATATGGATTTGAATGATTGTTTTTAATTTTTAGAATTTTGTGCACTTGCAATGTACCTAAGTTAGTAGCGAGCGAAGCGAGCTAGGTTTGCGAAGCAAACTATACTAGATTGCGTAGCAGTTTTCGGGGGTTGGCGAGCGTTAGCGAGCAGGGGGCGCAGTTCACTAGTACGTATCTTTAAATTTTACAATGTATTCAAACTGTTTTAGATTTTTTTCTTTAGATTTTGGAAGCGTTCTTGTTCATTCCTCGTGTAAATAATACTTTCTCCTAATATGTATATTTTTTGGCATAATTTAAAAAAAAAATTATTTAAGAAAATAATATTACCGTACGCACCTTCTAGGTATCAAATTCAGTATCTCTAATATGACAGCAGTGACTGCAGTTTTTTACTTCCATTTCCAATTATTGTAAAACTTATCATCTTCAATTTTAAACATTTCATTTATTATTCATTTTATACTGCATTTAAACAAGAAAATGAATTAGAAAAATAATCAATTAAGTGAAAAATTCATTTAAAAAGAAAATTCAGTAACTCTAATGGCTAATGCTTAACAATATATTCTTGCTTTTAATAAATTGAAAGTAAATGCGTGTCTGTTTCAGAGCTTGAGTACTGTTTGTATTATTTTACACATTAGGAAACACTATCTGATTAAAATACATCTCTTGAAACACTTTCGATATATTTTTAGTAGGGTCCACAATCTCATCGCTTCGTTGATTTTTGGTGACTTTCCAATCTAAAAATCAGAGAAGAAATAGAGGTTGGATTTTTTTTGTCTGATATATTTTGTCTGAAGTCTAGTTTCGTCTTTAAGATGAATGATATGGTCCAGACATAATCAATTAAGAAGTTTTCCTTTGAGCAACTTACAATAAAAGTGTTTCACTCACTTTTTATTTCCAATAGAGAATTTATTTTAAACTACTTTCATTATAATAGTTATCAAGAATGTTATGCCCGTTTATTTTTTTGTGTTGGCATTACGATTAAAGCTTACAACTTGTAGAAAATGCCTTCGTGGAGAACTTTTCCATGGAACTGAGCCTTATTTGTGTTACATCGGGAGAAGAAACACGAAAATCTTTTACTAATGGTGGTCTCTGTGGCATAATTATAAATAGTTGCTATAAATTGCATTATTCATCACTATAATAGTATATATAATAAATAGTAGTCTGCAAACATTAAATGAAACTTTTTTAAAATGAAGTGTATATTTTTAACTCATACGGGTAATTGATCTCCTGAAAGTTGTGGGGACATTCGCTGTATGAGATTTTTTTCCTCCAAATACCCACTATTTACAGCAATAACGTGATGCAATCTGACGACAGAATAAGCAGCCCGAGCAAATAGTTTGAGTTGAAAGGGTCTGATATGTACTCGAACGTTAATTGAGAGTTTTCTTTAGCTGAAAACGCCTTCTTTTGGCAAAATTTGTAACTAATTTGAAATTTGGCAGAACAATTTATCTGATTTCCTCAAAAGTACTCAACAAGCCACATTGCTTCCTGCTGAATTTCTTAATTAACTTTATTCATTTCTTAAACTATTCTGATTAATGTTTCTTTAATTAATATATACATTTAATAATTTTAATGCTAATTATAGCCAACACATGTCATTAAATTCTATGCAAAATCATTGAGTTAATTGTGTGTTAAAGTTAATAAATAAATATATTTCCATAAATATTTTTAAGTTACCTAGATTGATATTTTTGCAATGTGCTACAGAAAATTACAGACATATGAAAAAAAAGGGGGAGAAAGAAAAATAATAATAATATAAAAAAAAACACACAACTGTGGGAAAAAAAAAGATGAATTTTTTTTAAAAAATCCGGAAATTTTTTTTTATTATTATTTTTCTTTCCCCCCTTTTTCTCATATGTCTGTAATTTTTCTTTGTTTTATCTTCATTTTGAACTTATCTCATGAGCAATAAATGAAACTTATTGTTTTTCTTAATTTTCTTCGTGTTTTTTTGTATTTATTTATTTTGTTGTATATATATATATATATATATATATATATATATATATATATATATATATATATATATATATATATATATATATATATATATATATATATATATATATATATATATATATATATATATATATGTGTGTGTGTGTGCGTATTTAAATAGAACGGCTCATAAGCGATTCGGCTTTCTGAGTAATGAGTGTAACACGTCCTTACACGACAAGACAAAATCAAATAATACATTTAAAAGAATATTTTGTCAAAAAGATATCCGTATTACTAATTTTGTTAAATGAAATTATTTGCATAATGTGCAGAAAAATATTATGCAAATAATTTTCAAAAGACGGAAATTATTATTTGGGGCACTCAGAAGAACAGAAAAAATTATCTTTTCTTCGTTCTGAAATGTTTATTGAAGTGTCTGATGCTTTCGAACCTTAAATATGAAATTTAATAAGAATCATTTGAAACTCTTTCTACGAGTTTACATTTTTGTTTTATGTGACTTTCTTTTGAGCCAGTGTTTGTTTGAGAAATTTTAACTTAATTATATTTAGTCTTACGAAATTCCAATTCCTCTGTAGTATATTTTCGTTTGTTTGAATTTTTGTTTATATATTTGTCTTAAGTATTTTCCGACTTTTACTGATCTAATCAAAATAAACATCATATTTACATACGATTTTTTTTTCTTTTGGGACAAGCTTATTTTATGGTATTACCTAAATAAAATAACGGAATTTAAAATATTATAAAACAGATAAATTGTGACACAGGTCTCTGTAAGGCCTATGATAATAAGATTTTTAAATTTCTATGATTTTTCTGAACTTTTAAAAACAAATTGAAAGAAGGAAGATGTCAAAAAATTTCTCCCTATGTCATAAATACAGTAAAATTCAAAACCTTTTTATTTTGATTGAAAACTATTAAAATTAATGTCCCTTTTTGCCCTATGTAGGTACAACAGAAAAACAGAGTGACTTCTTAATGATGATATTTAATAGGATCAGTCTAATTTGTTACAAAGAATCCCGTAAAATTTACTGTTTTAGATTGACAGCTGGGTTGGTTTACAAGACCGTTAAACTTACGAAATATATCCGAAGCAACAACGGTTTCTTACCATACAAGATTAGATACATAAATTTTTTTCCTCATAGGAAATCTGTAGTTACAATGATTTTTTATTGTGCAAGGAAAAGTTTTGATCTTTCAAATTACGAATAAAATCTGCAGTCAGAATGGCTTTTTACCAAACCATTGTGACTTCATATTCCTATAGAAAAATACGTTTTTTCTGTTAGTAATACAATTAAAATGCATAGTCATAACTGGTTTTCAACACAAAATACTAACGCTTCTCCATAATAGTTACAAAGTAAATCTGCTGTCACAACGGATTTTTACCCTATGAGAGTGCTTTCCTTGTGAAAGCTGCACGCTTTCTTTCCTACTCGATTTCTTTGTGAAAGTAACGAAATAAATCTGTACTTGTACTAGATACGGATATTTTATTTCAGTTTTGTTGTCGATGCGAGACGGGAGCAGAACTGGTATCTGCCAGTTATCGCTGGGTTTTGAACTTGGAAGTCGAGCGCTTACTCTCCTGAGCCAAAACGGTTGTAGTGTTTCATAATGAATAAACACTTAAAAGATAATTTTTTACTATAGTTCAGAGTTCAATTATAAAAAAGACATTGAAGTTTCATTTCTTAATCTAAATAAAATCTAATTTGAGAAATTAATGAAGGCAAATGAATGTTTTGAACTATACTTAAAAATTATGCCTACGATTATCGGCATTTTTTTGATCGATTTGTGATCTAGAAAATATGATATTCAAAGGAATTGTAATTTTTATATCGGTGGTAACTATCGGAGTTTTCAAATAGTGAGCCACAATGAGATATTACTTCGTGATCCCTTCGATGCATTCTCTACTGGACAATATAGAGTTTTTTTTTGAAACTTTGTTCCAAAGTTACAGAGTTCACGTTTAAACACATGCATTACGGCAAGAATATAATTTTTAAGGATACTTAGAAAAGAAGCATGAAATTCATCTGTGTGCCAAGAAAAATAAGCAATCACCAGTGGCATGCAATCAACAACGAACTAGGCTGTTGCTATTCGTAACTTTACTTACCAAAAAAGTATATGTAAAGAAAAATAATAATCAGATCGAGTTATGGTAGAGTATAAGTTTGATAATAAAGTCAAATTACAGTTACGATGCTAAAAACCATAAAATAATTCCTGAAAGGTAAGAGAAAGTATAGAAAATTGTCTTGAAATGGTTTGAGAAAAAGTTAAGTTATCGTAAGATAAGCAAAATTGTATGCCAACAGATAGAATAAATAACGTTAAAAACCGTTTCGTCAAAGCAGCTTTAGACTGTCAAATATACGGAGAAAATCCTGAAAAAAAGGTCTTCTTTACAATGCAGGTTAGGAGAGAGTGGTGCTTAGGGGCTGTGATTTTGACTCTTTTGACTTTTTTATAGTACTGAATATAATAATTAAAATAACATTGTTCGTAATAATATATAATCTGAATATATAAGTTTGTTTAGAGAGTGAGAAAATGCTATACAATATGGCAAGAAAAGAATGTTAATGTATGAAATAGCTGTCAAATCTTGGTGTTAAGTCATGGTGTTAAATCTTAATTGTAATCTGACGTTGTACTATGGACAATTCATGTAATGCTTTGCACAGCTCTTATTTTGAATTTTTAGTTGAGGTGACTAAGCTTGGATATTCATGTAGTTCAAACTCAATTTTAATAAAATTTTCAAGTATCCTGAGAAAGCTAAATTAAATTAAATTAAAGGATATACTATCCTTTAATTAATTTATTAATTTATAATTTATTATTTATTATTTATAATTTATTATTTATTATTTATTATTTATAATTTATAATTTATTATTTATTATTTATTATTTATTATTTATAATTTATAATTTATTATTTATAATTTATTATTTATGATTTATTATTTATAATTTATTATTATTAATTTATTATAATTAATTTATAATTTATTATAATTAATTTATATTTATTAATTTATTATAATTAATTTATTATTTATCAATTCCATTAATTTATACTAAATATAGTATCAAATAATATTTTATTGAAATATTTCAAACATTTATAGAATCCATAATAATGCAAAAAGTTTTACATTTTGCCTGTGTCAAAATTCCTCATAAAAATAAAAATGTAGAGTGATTTATAAAATTTTTAATTTTTTTTAACAAAAGAAAGATTGAAGAAAAAAAAAACCAAATGTGAATAAAGTTTAGAAGACTAACAGAGCAATTAGTGGTTTACGAAATATTCGTTAAGTTAATGAATGAGTAGCTGAATTAGAATATAGTAAATAAATATTAAAGACATAAAAAAAAACTTTTAGCTATATTGAATAAAATATAATAATCATATTTGCTTACGCACAGTAATGAAAAAAGCAATATTACAAAATAACAGATAATTAAACACATACATTACAATGCGTCCCTGAAAACAAGTATGATGTTTCATTCGAAAATGAAATTTATATTAATTTTCATGTTTTTATATTAATTTTTATGTTTTTATCTTCAAAATAAAGAATTTCAGTAATATTTTTTTGCAGAAAAAAATATTTGGAATGGAAAGGAATAATCGATAATACCATAAATTTTTGTAAATGCATTCAAACTCACGTATATTGGTTTTCTTTGCAAATTTTGATGCAGTAGAAAATATTTCAAAGAAAAATACTTACTTTGATGTATTTGTTTGGAAGGTATAAATTTAATAGAATTTTTTTTAAAAAACTTAATTCGATAAACTAGTTTTACAAGTTTTAGTAGCTACGTAAATAAATAGATAAAAAGTATTTATATGTTTCCAAAATTGTTTTGAAATAAATTTTGGTGAATCTTAAGTTAGTTTGGAAAAAACTATATCACTATAATTTGTTAATTAAATTTCTTCCAAAATTCTTCTTATTTGTTTAGCTCCCTACACAAATTTGAAAAGAATGGTTACAACTATCAGAATATGGTTAAAAAAACTTACCATGCTACTGGCTGTATGGAAGTAGAGCCAGTAACAACCGTGGGAAGTTTTCATGGTTTGACTGCTACCCTAACACAAATGCTGGTTAATTGAATAAAAATATTCTCCATATGAAGGCCGAATTTCTCCAAATACTTGATCCAAGAGTTCCTTTATCTTCTGGATTGGGTTCAATATTACAAGGCTACAAAGTTCAACATTGGTAGTCGTAAATTCGAAATTGGGTCGGCTGTTCAACTATGGTTACAATATAATATATAGTGCGTGAGCTATTATGACTCAATGATAGAGCACTCGCCTCTGAATGAAGTGGCCTGGGTTCGAATTCCATCGATGGCTGGTCTATATGAGTTCCACGCCCGAAGTGCGGACAACAGTGCTGACGTAAAAAATTTCATCAGTGGTAGACGGATCATGGGTAAGAGTCACTTTGTCGTCGGGTTAACTGTAGGAGGATTTCGTGGTTTTCCTTTCCATGTAATTCAAATGTGAATTGTTTCCATCAAAAAGCTCTCCACGTCGGTAAATTTCTTCCAATACTTCGTCCAAGAGCTCCCTCGTTTTCTGGATTGGGTTCAAAATTACAAGGCTACGGCATAGTTCATTGGTAGTCATAAACTCAAAATTGGGTCAGCTGTTCAATAGCAGTTATAAAATAAAATATAATATTATACTGATTAAAATTTATCTCTATTATGATGGAAAAAATTACTAAAAAGGTTTCTTTTTCTTAATATAATTCTGTAAAGTCATTGGGAAGGGAAAAGAATATTAACATTAAAAAAACAACAACTTTTTTTCGTTTTGTTGATTGTGTTAGTTTGACGCCCGGTGGCTGAGCGGTAGCACTTCGCGCTATCGTGCCACAGGTTCTTGGTTCGATCCTCGGGCTGGGCAAGGCTGACTCACCCTTTCATCCCTTCAGTGGGTCTATAAATCAGTACCAAGCATGCTTGGGAACTAAATGCTGGGGGTTCCGCATTCGGCTGAAAACCTGACCGGAACATCTGCTCCTGCACCCCAGAGTCCAAGGTCAAGAAAACTGAGATGGACTCAGTAGGCTTTGGCCCTCTATGGGCTGTCGCGCCACTGAGTTTAGTTTAGATTGTGTTAGTTTACTTCTTACAGTTTTATGTATTATTTCGTAGCGTGTTGTATCATAGATTTTTTGTTATTTTACTTTTATCAACCCGTACGAAAGACTGGTATTGAGCTCATCAATATTTAAATTTAATCAACTAACAAGCTTAAAAGAAAAGATCTCAAAATGAGTGTTATCCAAGAAGTAACATCCAAAAGACCAAAGTACAACATTTGCATGGTTTAATTTATTTTAGCTCAGTCAGACAACTTAAAAAGTGACTTTTAATTTCGCGAGAATCTAAATTTTATTAACAAACTAGTTTAAAAGAAAAGAATAAAAAATGAATGTTATCCGAGATGTAGCATTTAAAAGGTCTATTATACAATATTTTTTGAGCCAAGGTATAACACTATTTTATACCATTAAACCACTTTTCCTTATTTTAAAATATATTTTTTCCTAAAGTGTATGACAGATTTCGTTCACAAAAAATATTAATAGACTATCTTACAATGTATTTTCCAGAAAATTTCTTAGATATTTGATTCACCGCATTTCTCATTAAAAAAAAGTTAAAATTGGTTCATGATACAACACTCAATCCTATCTTTTAATTATAAATGAAATATGGAAAATATTACGAAATATGAATGAGATTATTTAGTTATAATACAAAATAAATATTTCGAATGCAATTTCAAAACTCAAATATTTTCATAGAAATGGAAATCTTTTGAATTCCCATGCACGCTACTAAAATAAACGTTTCATTCGAAATTTCTGCTTGAGTAATCTCTAAAATAGATTTTGCTGATTTATTTATTCATATATTTACTTATTTATTTAACTAAAGAATAAATACGAAAAATTTTAAATGGTCCTCCAAATAATGTATTTTAAAGATAAAATATGAGTACTTTCTGGAAAACAAACACGAGCTAAATAAATAATCAAATCAATCCATGCGTATAGTGATTTCTAGTCTATGTATTAAATGTAAAATTTAAATCAGTTAAAAATAAGTAGAAATATTTTCATTGTAATTAGTATGATAAAATTGAACATGATTAGTTTGAAAAAAAAACTGTTAATTGAAATTTGAATATTGTTTGAAATTTGAAAGACTCTGATTCATTATTAAAATGTTTACCTTATTATCGAAATTTACAGAAAGTCGGTTACTAAGATAATTAAAAAATTTTTAGTAAATCAGAATATAATGTAAATAATTAATACCCAACTTTTGAGAAATTTTCTTTGTTTTTGACGAAATTGCTTGCATGCTATCCTAGCAAACATTTCGTCAAACTTAGAATCTTCTTCCCCACTTGTTTGAGGGTATTAATTTTGTAAAAAGCATTATGCTAGTAAAACAAATTGATTTACTCAATTGATTATTATAACCAATATAAAGTGAAACGAATATGAATACTATTCTTCACTAGGAGGTAAGTGCACAAAACCTGTTTGATATTTGAGTGTACTAGCAATCTTACCACCTTAATTGTGCTAACAGTTTCGAATTTTATAAAAAAAACTTTGACCTGGTCATGACGTCATAGTAAATGAAAAAATTTATCATGTTCTTCGGTCGACGTTAATCTTGACAACTTTCCAATCACCATTTGCTGTCAAAGTTTAAAAGTATTGTAGAACCTATATTATGCATAATACTTATCTAATTGATTGGTTGGTTTCGTATGCCTGTTTAGGCAGAGGGGTGCGATTGTTCTTGTTTTTCAGTGGCGCCATCTATGACCAATAATTCGACTTCTGCCACACTCATTCATCGCACCCGTTTATAGGGCGGACCCTTTTATTCATCCACAGATCGTAATTTGACCCGAATCAGAAAACGATCGATCTCCAATCCAGTACCCCTAGAGGTATTGATTTGTCATGGGAACAAGGAGGACTTTGCGACTCGGCAGATTTAACGTGCATCAGTCACTATTGATAATTGATTGAAATCTAATTGATTGAAAGTAAGATAAGCTTTCCGAATTTATGAGTGATGAGAAAATGTCAAACACATGAGAGTTTCTCAAGAAATCGTAAGATTTCATAGCGAGTTTGGTTGTTACAAATAGCAAATTACAGTTCAAGGGTTGATGGATCGTCAATCCTTTTTATTTATTTTAATTTCCCGAGTATCGATTTTATCACAAAAATTACTTCATTGCGTAACGAGCATCAATGAGTATTTGTATCAATAAATAACTCTTAATATCAGTCAATACAATTGAATGCTAAATCGTCTTCAATTTTGCGAATTTGCCTTATGTTTACTTATATTGAAATAATACTAAGTTCGAAAATTATACTTTAATATAAAAGTAAAATATACACCTTTATGCATATGCAAAAGAAAAAAGAAAATCGTATAAAATTTTTTGAATTAGGATCATGTTTGCTTATATTGAAATAATAAATGGGGTTAGAATTTTGCGACTTAACTTCGTGTTGATTGATATTGAAATATGAAATGGACAAAGTTTGAAAAATATATGGCTCTATTTATATGCAGAGAAAAAAAAACAGAAAGAAAAGAAAAAAGATCGATATTATAATAAGGTCCCCTTGGGCAGGAACTAAATCGTTTTCAATTGTTCAACTCGGTCTTATGAGTTTTTATAAGGAAATAAATGAGGCAAAGTTTGAAAATCATAGTTTAATATGAAAGCAAAATATAGGCCTTTATGCATACCCGGAGAACAAAAATAAAACTGGCGCTACAAATATGTCCCTTCATGCCCGAACTTATTCATCTAGAATATTGTAAATTGGTCTCGCGTTACTTAAAATTTGTAAGTTAATATAAAAGTAAAAGTTAGGTCTCAACGTATGTGCAGAGAACAAGAAAATCAAAAGATTTACACTAAAATACGGCCTTCTTGGGTACCTAATTCGTCGACAATTTTGCGAATTGGTTCATGTTTTCTTTTACTAAGATCATACATGAGCTGAAGATTGAAACTAATAGGTTAAAATAAAAACAAAATGTAGGTCTTCCTGTATATGCAGAAAATACAAGTCATTTTCGGACATTTTGTATATTGTAAAAACGCTTTCTTTATGAAGGGGAATATTGAGAGATAATAATTTGAAATATTTTATGAAAATTGCCTTACTGTAAAATAAAGACAAAAAGGCAAAGAAAGAAAAATAATAATTTTATATTAAAAGAAAAAATAAACAAATACGACAGACCGCCCCACGGGTTACGAATTCTTGGTATTAGTAATTTGGCGCTTCATCCAATATTATGGGACTCTGATGATCTGGCAGCTTAACGAGAATCAAGCTTTATGTCATTTTGGCTGTTTTGCAAAGAACGCACAATGGAAACATACTATGTCTTATTGTACTGCTCATAATATTTCTATAATTTCGAAGCTTGGTGTTTCGGTTTAGTACTTTATAACAATATATCTGCATATGAAATGAATTTCTGAGTTATGCATGAAATTCATTGCTTTGTAGGAAAAGCGTAAACACATCGCATTATAAAAAATTATGAAGTTATAAGATATAAACTCGTTATAAGAAAGCCAATGACACTATGAAAAACTCTTTCCTTAAATACGGTTTCATAAACGTTTCTCTTAGCTGTCAATCTTAGCTTATATATTTAGCCTATAAAATAACATAATTTCTTAGAGTTTCGTTACCACTTACAAGAGTTCGCTCTTAAAAATTAATCAAACATAAAGTAAAACACTTAACTAAATTTTAAAAAGATAATTGCTTACGTTTCAAAGACTTTGAATAACACTTCAAATTCCTGAGCATTCTTCTTCAAAAAATTTAATTACTTTGATCGTACTTAAAATAAAGAACTTAAAAGTTAATTTCACAGTTTTATAATGAAAAGCTATTGTTAATAAGAATTTTACTGCAACAAACCACTTTTCTTTTAAGCGAATTTTTAAAATAAAATGTTTATCTACTTAAAAGCTATCAGCTTCTGTCTAATATTTTCCCATAAGTGTGTCTTATTCAAAACAAAACAAATTAAAGTTTTTTTTGGCTTAATTAAGCATTAAATGATTTGAGAACATTAATGAAATGTGAGTTACAGGGATGCAAATAATAATAATAATAATAATTACAAATATTTAACCATGAGCCGCGATGGCTCGGGGGATAGAGCGTTCGCCTTCCAACGAGGCGAACCGAGTTCGAATCCTAGTCGATACGAAATTCGCGTCCGGGTTGCACCAACCACAGTGCTGACGTGAAATATCCTCAGTGGTAGACGGGTCAGTGGTAGTATTGCTCTGCCAAGAATGTCTCAAATATGCTTTATATGGTTCAGGATTGGATTCAGGGCTGGAATCTTAAAGTCCCATATATGTTCATAAACAAGGCGCTTCCGGTCTTTAGCTCGTTTTTAGTGCTGACTAAATTTCATGTTGACAGGGGTGCACTATTCAAGGAATAACTTAGTCGAAGAAAATCAGAAAATGGTGTGGCCAGCCAGATCTCCATATTTTTATTCCATAAAGCATGTGTAAAGAATGCTTATCACAAAGTGATTGAAGCTCGTCCCAACCATCCCATAAACATGCTAAGAACTGGTATATAATTTAAATAAATTTATTGTTTGTAGTCCTCATATTTTACACCCGGTGGCTGAGTGGTAGCACTTCGCGTTCCCGTGCCACAGGTCTTGGGTTCGATTTTCAGGCCGGGCAAGGTTGACTCAGCTTTTCATTTATTCAGTGGGTCGATAAATGAGTATCAAGCATGCTTTTGAACTAAACACTGGGGGTTTCGCGTTCGGCTGAACACCTAACCGGAACATCTGGTCCTGCACCCTAGATCCCAAGGTCAAGAAAACTGAGATGGGCACAGTAGGCCTTGGCCCTCTATGGGCTGTCACGCCACTGAGTTTAGTTTTTTTAGTCTTCGTATTTATTGCCCCAAGACATTTCCTCTTAAACGGTAAAAGTGGCTATTGCGAGAATGCATTACCACCAAGGAACAATCACATATTGAGGACTCTACCAGCGTCAAGTGCCGTTTTGCTAAATTATTATATAATATATTACATATTATAACAAACAGATATAAATAATAAAAATATGGTAAAAAGTGTTGTAATTCATCTCCAGCCAACAGCAATAATATTAATTGGAAATTTTTTCATCAATTACGTTTTGAGCCAATTTAAAACTTAAGTTTAAATTTATTTCTTGGGATTTAGACTGACAAAACCGTCACTTAATTCATTTGTAACTCACCATTTAATTCAATTGATTATTTGATTTCGCATTGATTATGCATTAAAAAATTTGCGGTTTTATATTCTAAAAAACCTTTTCGTTCTCATGTTATTATTTATTATTGTTAGTGTAGAGTCGAGTCCAGTCAATAGTAACATGGCCTACTGCCTTTGCTGTTCGCCAAGTTGATATATATATATATATATATATATATATATATATATATATATATATATATATATATATATATATATATATATATATATATATATATATATATATATATATATATATATATATATATATATATATATATATATATATATATATATATATATATATATATATATATATATATACACAAGATCTTTGATGAAAAAATATTTCTTTGAAAGTGAGCTCTGAATATAAGTTTCTTCTCTATTTCTTATAATAGTTACCGTTACTATAAGAATTGTAAATTCTTAGAGTAAAAGTTACTTTTTGGATAGAAATATTATTTCTTCGTGCATAGCATTTCAGTTCGTATGAAAAGTATAAAATGCATATAGTTAGTTAAAGCAGCTTTTTATGAGCTTACTTCCGAATACGAATTACTGTATTACGCCTAAATCGTGTACTTTACCTATGTGCATCAAGAAAAACTGTATAGTGACTTTTTCATATGCGCTTTAGAAATAAATTTTATTCTACGAAAAAAATATTTGTTATATAGCTACTTCATGTCCTTATCAATGCAAATAATTTTAAAAGCTGTTTTTATTATCTGTAATTGGATATTTATGTTTCATATTTAATATATTTCTAAGTGTAATTCATATACATCAGTAAATAGGTTTTTAATGTCCTAAAAACAACACGATACATCAGACTTCTGAAAATTAAGTGTGTGAAAGATTGATTGATTCATATGTTTAATTATAGATCTCTTTTTAATCAACATTAAAAAAGCATCTTTCAATATATCAAGGCTTACACAATAGTAGATAAAGAAAAATCCAATTTTTTCTTGCCATTTTCGCTTATTAATTTTCATTAATATACAAAACACATAGCTTAGGACATATTATTATTTTTTTACAGAGTATTTCTTTCAAAATACGTTTATATGATAACTATTGCTAATTTTCGATAAAGAAAAGCACATGCGTTGACGAAATACTCAAGAGAAATTTCTGAAAACGCTTTTTTATGCAGCATTTATTTTTTGATATATTTAGAAAAAAAAGTACTACAAACTATTCCTGAATAAGCGGTTTCTCTAAATAATTGTTTTGGCGTAACTTATTTTTCGTACAGTTTCGAATTTAGAACTAGAAATCGAGCAATAAATTATTAAATATTATAGAACAATGATAAGAACGTTTAACACTAGAAGTTCTATGGCAGGGAAAATTTCAAGCCAGCTTGATATTTTGTAGTTTCCTTGGCTTTAAAAAGGTTTGCTATAAATTTTGATTCGAAGTTTGTGCAAGGAAATTTCCTTAATTATTTTTCTAATTAATCAGCAAAGCTTTAATGGTTTGCTTTGAGAATGGAGGACTTGTAACGAATCGAGTTGGGCACGTTCTGTGCCCTTAATCGTGAAAAAATAGTGAGTCTAAGTCTTTACAGATATGCTTCTGTTGCAGAAAGGGAGCTATGTTGGTGCGGGGGATAGAGCGTGGTGAAATGAGGTGACTCAGTTTCGAATCCCGGTGGTGACTGGCTGGAATTCTGCTTCCAGCTTGCACTGACTATGCTGACGTAAAATATCTTCAATGGTACACGAATAATGGGATTGAATTTCTTTGCGGTAAGGGTAACAGTAGGAGGTTTTCATGGTTTTCTTCTCCATATTATGGGTTATATCAGGGATTTGTTCCATCACAAATTCCTCTACGAAGGTTAGTCTCTCCCAATGCTTGATCACGGAGTTCCCTTGTCTTCAGAGCTGTGCTCAAAATTACAAGAAACAATCATGGTCGTTAACTCAGAATTGGGTCGCCTGTTCAACGATTGTTATAAAATAAAATAAAATGTGAGAATTAGATGAATTTAGTTACAATACGTTATCAAACTTATAAGCAAATATGAAGCTTGCAAAAAAGTTACTTCTGCTTCTATTTGCATATGGTATTATATGTTATAGGTACTGGGTGTAGTATTGCGTATGTATGTAAGGGTAAAAGGGATTTTACGTCCTTTATGAGAGTATCTAGTGACGGTAAAGGATAACGAAGAACAATATGCGCTGTAAAACAGCATAAAGCAGCAGTAGTTATGGGAAACTTTGCTAGAGTAAAATCAAAATTTTGTTTATTAATAAATATAGCTTACGTCTTTTATTTATTGCATAATAAAATAATATTTCCCTGTAGTTTATTCTAAACATTTAGAATCAAGAGTTAGCTAAGTAAAATAGAAGATCAGCACATTTAAGTAATTTATTACTTTTTTAAAAATATTTATTAGTACTAGAATAGAATTTTTAAATATTTACTCGAACGCTATTATTTAAAATAAAGATTTTTAAGTACAGATTAAAGCTTTAAAAATATACAAATGATCGTTCTATGTTAGAATCATTACGGGAGAAATGCTAAAGACATTATGGTAATTTTTTTAGTATTACCGTAGTAATTTCTTAGTATTTAGGTATTACAACAATTTTCTTTGTAGCACTGCCAGTGATTGGGTATAAATGATTTTATAGTGACTAGTATATTATCAGGAACTGTTTCCAAGTCCTTAAAAATTTATTTTTGTACTGTGATTGAAATTTTTTCTTCTAAACTTATAACTAAACTGTCAAGAGTAATTAATTAAAACTAACAAGCGAGAATAAAGCTCAAATAATGACTTAAAATGAATATACCAATAGTTTCGTTTCTGTAAATAAAAAACTTCCTCAGTTTCCAACACAAATTTCATGTTTCGTTTCTGAAAAAGTTAATTGTTCATAGAACCGAAACAATAATATGTTCATTTTTGTGCTATTATTTTGTGTTCTAGAAATACAAATTTCATGTTTCCACATTGAGGAATGTTATTGTTCATAGAACCGAAATTATAATAATTCCATTTGTGTGCTTTCGAAATACATATCTTGTGTTTCGACACTAAGAGAAATTTTTATTTATGGAAACAAAGCTACAGTATGCCAATTTCATGTGTGTTTACTTTTTTCTAAAAACATTTTTATCTTTATTTATGTATAGTACAAAGTATACCATATATGTGTAATTGAACTTTTTACTAAGGCAAAACTATCTTGATAAACTTATTGCGGCACTTATCTTTTTTTCTTCAAACATTTATTTTTGAAGGGATTTTTTTCTTGTTTCTTTCTGTTTCTTTTAGAAAAGAAGGGTCATAATAAAAGCAATCTTATTCGCATTGAAACTGGGAAATTGTTATTTGTAAGATAAGTTGTTTGGGGGATGGTTGTGTCAGAAAAAGAATGGGCAAGATTTGGAACCTACAGTCTGTTTTGATAAGGGGTCCCATTTGTTGAGAGTATTTTTGTTCACAGACTACAAGTGACAGCTTGGATACTCATTTATCGTACTCGAATGCTTGAAAAAAATACAGAATCTATGTAAGGCTAGTAACAAGAAATTTGAAAACTCATGCTTTAAAATTTAAAAAAAAAGAAATCTGAGTTTTTTTGTGTAATCTTAATCATAGTTTCATACATTTTTATGGTAATTAATAAATTCATTAAAATTAATTAATAAATTAATGATAAGATAATTAATGAATAATTAATAAATAGTTAATAAATTAATAATAAGTTTTATAAAAATTTCAATTTTATGATGAAGAGTAAAAAATTAATTGGTTATTGTATAATATAAAGTTGAGTATTTCCAAAACAGCCCGTTGTGGGCTAGAACAGGCAATGTAGTTTAAGGTCTAATAATTTCATGGTCAATAGCATGTCTTGGACAATATGGTGAGCACTGCGAACTGTCCGGTTTTATTTCTCAGACAAGCTGATAATCATCTGCCTGAAGCTGCGGGGGATTCAAGCCACCACTGAGGATCGAACTCCAGACCCTTATATTGATAGCTCAGTGACAAAAATTTCTTAAAGGTGAACTTAGTACGCGCATACAATGTGTTTAAAATACTAACTACTCATAATATAATATCTATTATTAATTTACAGCATAAGATATGTAGTTTCAAAAGTACAAATCTATAAAAGATATATGTTTCATTACACAAACATATTTTTACTAACTTTGGTAAGACACTGTTTCGTATATTTGTTCAGTTTTTCATACATTTGTACATTGATTATAAATATCAAAGTGAAGAATTCTTGTCACAGCTAATTGTGAACGAGGGCAAGGCTCATGAAAGTTAAGGTTTCGTAATTTAGTGATTAATAGCACTTTGGTGGTAATGTGATCAGCAATGACCATCGAACACTTTAACTTCCCAGTCAAGCTAGTACCCATTGATTTGATGTTGGAATATACCAATAAATATATACAAAAATAATTTGATCCTCAAAGGTAGCCGAATACATTAAGCTTATAAAATTTAATAGGGTAGTATTTTTTACTTTCAAACTTAGTGGATAACAATTGTAAAAAATGAGTGAAAACAATCCCACGGACAATGCAACGGATTTAAGGTTATGTCAAGGTACGTCTCTTGTGAATATTAATTGATTGTTAGGTTTTCTCTTTTCTAATTGCTATTTATATTTCACCAAGTGCAGCCATGAGGGATATTAAACTATTTACTGCAAAATCTTTATTGCCACTATCCACTGCAGGTTCACAAGCTCTGGCAGACGTTACTGGTGAAAAAATTGATTATTGTGAGCGGCCTGTGATCCTTGCAGGAGATTTTAATGTGAATTTCTCGTTACCTGAAGCTGAAACATTATTAACCCTCCTTAAAGACAAATTTGGATTGGAAATGATAAATGGTAGGAATGATCCAACAACCAAAGGGGTAACTGCAATTGAAGCAGTTTTTGCAAGAAATATTGAAAAAAATAGAACTCAAACATTTCGTATCTTACTTTAGTTATCATAATCCCATTGTAAATGTTATAGATCTGGATATTTCTCCACTCGAAAATGATAATTAAAAGATGCGATCAATTGTGAATTGTAAGCATTGTTAATAAAGTTTGTCTTAAAGAAACAATATGATTTCACTGAAAATCAATCTCTACCCTTTAGTATTTTCATTTCCACATTACGAAGTTTCACTTCTTCCGTGCGGAGGGACTCCACGCACTATTTTTTTCTCATAAACTCTCATTGTCATAAGCACTTGTTTTTTGTCATGTATTAGAAACTCTTTCTACATTAGAGCCAAGTGCTTTCTAACCGTCAATGTGTTCAAGACTCTTATTTCTATCTTCATAAGCTCAGTGTGGAAATTTTTTTAATAAAAATACTACTTTATCACATAATCTACATTTTTATCCTCCCCCCCCCCTTTCGTCCAAAAGACAATCAGAAAGTTTTGAATCTAGAATATTAAATAAAATATTAAATAATATGTTCTATTTAATAAAAATTAAAAACGATATTTTTAATTATTAATTTTAATGTATAGAATAATTTATGACGTCTTTCATTTTCCTGCTTTTAAGTGTCTCTTGTTTGCTGTTCCCGATTCATTTTATATTTATATTAATAAAAAAAGACAAGAACTATCACTTTAAAAACTTAAAATATAACTTCATATACTCATTTAAGGAAAAAGAAAGAAGAAATTTCGACATTCATTAAAATGCTCGACAGAATAAAAACTATTTGTAGCATTTGGATAGCAGAGCAATTTAGACTTGAGATAACTTTAAAATAAAATCCAGAATATCATTTATCGATACAATTTTGAGATTTAAATGTTAAATAGAAACATTTAAATAAGACAGGACCGCACAAAAACCGATAAAAACCCACTTACTGAATGGTTTTCAATTTGGATAAGCGAAAGAATCTTGTTAGGATTATCTATAAACATACCAGATCTGATTTTTCTCCCTTTTTTTGTAGTTGTCTTTAAACAAGAGCAATCCCAATGAGGTCTTTTATTATTTTCAGAAAGACAAAACCATACTTTTTTTCTATAAGAATAACACCATTTTTAAGGATGCACGTTTCTCTGTTTTGTATATACTAGGACTCGTATTTCGAAGCTATAGTTTTGAAAAAAGATACAATTGGAAAAAAGATTAGGGCTAAAATAAAAAAGCGAAAATTCAGGTGGCGGCGTATAAATGTTTCATTTCACAATTAGTGTTTTAAGCTTAGAAAATTTTCAACAGATGGCGTTGATGACAGTAAATATGTCCAAAAAATCTTGTTACAGTTTTTCGAAATCTTTAAAGGAACATAAGCCATATAAAAATATTTTTGCAACTTTTCATTCATCAATCACGCATAATTTTTGAAAAGCAAAACTAGCGCATGCAACAAATCAAACAGCTGGCGAGACTTGCAGTAGAATCTGACGAAAACCTTTTTAGCTAAAATCAGCAGGAGAATTAATGCTCTGTTAGAATTCTTTTTATTATTTCCTTAACCCTTCTCTATTTATAAAAATTTAATTTTTTAGAGAACTTCAGTTTATTTTTAGATTTACATTTAGGGCCAATATTTGTTTATTGATATTAGATGTGTGTTTTTATTAATACAGCTATTCAAAATATGTGATATTATATATGAAATTATTTGATTTTGTTTGTTGAAACCGCTGTTTACAAGAATTTTTTCAGGATATCTGCAGACACATAGAAAACTTTTCCGAAATACTAAAAGTCTAAGGATAGTCGCGAAAGGAAATCCATATATTTTTTCTCAACATGAAATGCAAACAATAACGTCTTATCTCCAGGACATGAATTGAAAGTTTTATACGCTTTATATACAAAACTGTGCTTCATCTTGGTAGTTTCTTGAAACATTTTATTGTAAACATCAAAATATGAGTCAGTAAAAAAATGCATTCTCACAAAGAATGCATCCTCAATACCTATCACAAGTGAAGCTGAATATTTATCCAGTTCTAAAAGACTTTGAAGCTAAGAATCAATATGTGAAATCTCAGTTGTTTATATTTCAATTTTGAGAGAGCAAATTATTTATAAGGATCATTTTTAACGATAAAATTTGTGAGAATTTATCAAGCTGTAAAAATTATTATAAATATTACGCAAATGCATGCGTTTGCACCACAAAGAGCAATCATCTATTTCAACGAACTGATAAGAGTTATTTTTTCATTTTTCGCAATTATTTTTCAGTAAATTTCGTACTGAAAATAATTGTCTATAACACAAAGGTAATTTATAGTTAATTCAAGATTAAAACTTGTTTATTTGAAACAAGTAGAAATTTTAAAGATGATTACGAAAAGTGATCCAAACAACCGTTTAGATTTCCTCACATTTAAAATATGAGAATTTCTATTAACTTAGTGTAAAATATCACCCACATTGGCAAATATTGCGTTTTTTATAATAATAGTTTGCAGGTTGGGAAGCATTTTGAAGCAATTTTCGTATAAAGCAACATGAACCAAAAATATACTTCAGTTAAAGTAACCATTCGTGTCTTGTTTGGAATTGGTGTCTTTTTTGAAGAGAAAGCTGCCATTTTATAATTATCGTGAATATACAAAGATATTTGCATATTTTGTTGCTATCTATATTTTTTTGTCAGTGACTCTTATGTTACCTAACTTATAAATTTACTCTCTGTTAAAATCTATTTAACTTTTTCGAGATTTCAGTCATATATTGAACATATAGTTCGAAGGTATTTCTGTTTTTGGAAGTAGGTGAACTATAAACATTAGTGAAAATATCGATATTAACGAACTAAGTTCAGTGAAATAATGATTTAAATTTTTTTCAATTTCAGACTTTGTTTAGTTTATTCGTGTAAGGGCACGAAACTTTTGTCCCTTCAAATCAATGGGGATAAAATCAGGTTCATTATAGAAAAATGCAGTTTGATGATTAAAAAGTGTTTGATATGCTATAGTAATTACATAAAAATTACACTTAATATTGTTGTATAGTAATCTATGATATTCGTAGGTGCGAAGAAGATTGGAAGATGTCAAGTCTGCGATTCACTCGATTATTTCGATATTCTGTCCTTCGACCTTGAGGATGGTTTTTGATACTTGGAACCAAAACTGCGACAAATCTGTTTCGTAGCATTATTTGTGCTTTCTTTATTGCGATTTACTCGATATTCTGAGTTTTGACCTTACGGATGGTTTTTAATATTTTGCACAGAAACTGTAGCAAATCTGTTTTGTGGCAATATTTGTGTTTTATTCATTACGATTTACTCGATATTCTGTGTTTTGACCTTAAGGATGGTTTTTGATATTTAGCGCAAAAAAATACATTTATCAAATCTGTTTTGTGGCCTCATTTGTGTTTTATTCACTTCGATTCACTCGATATTTTGTGTTTAGACATTGAGAAAGTCTTTTGATCAATGATCATAAAACCAAAACTGTTACTCATTGGGAAAATAGGTGTTGTTCTAGGTTTTTCATGACCGCACACTCGTTCACTGGACCAACTTTATCTACTAGATAAAACTCATCGAATAGATCAACTTCAACATCATAAATAAAAATGAAGGGTAGCAAAAGTTAAAAGAAAAGATCAGAATAACATAAGCATTAATAAAGAGACAGCATATCAAGATCAAATGTACAAAGAAGATCATAATTTTGGAACTTCTTGAAGTTGATTGTTTTCCTGATTGTTCTTAATTTTTATTCTCACCTGTGGTAATTTTATTGTTTTTTTTCGAATATTAATTTAAAATATTTTTATGTTCTCTTTAGAGTAACTTATTTACATCGACTGTCTTGGCGGCGATTTTAATATAAATGTTACCGGCAAAGTTTGATATCCGGCATTCTATAGAATGCCTAGGCATTGTACGTAATGCCTAAAACTAGCCGGCAATGTGTGAAACGATTTATATTTCACACATTTCCTAGGCATTCTATAGAATGCCAAATGAGAAACCGGCAAATTATAAAATCTTCTGTGATGAAATAGATATTTTGTGCAATATATGTTTCTAAACTGAAAATAGTTGTGACTTAAATGTGAATTTTTTATACGAAAATTTTGCTTCCCCTAATAAGAAAGGCATAAATTATGTTTTTGTACAGCTTTCATTTTTATTTATGCATTTTGAATAAATTTTTTTAATGGCACTGTCATTATTTTTTCAGAATAACATTTTTATTTTTGAGAAATGCACATCATTTTCATAATAACCTCAACAGGAATTTATTTTCATACTGTGCCTAAATAGCATTTGTCATTCTATAGAATTGCCGAGGTATTATATACAATACCTAGGGAAAGTATGTCATACTTCTCATATTTCATACCTTGCCTAAAAACATCCGGCATTATATACAATGCCTAGGCATTTTATAGAATGTCGGCGTTTCATACTTTGCCGGTAACATAAATATAAAAAATGAAAAGAATTTTGAAAAGAAAAGAAGAAAAGGAAAAGTTCATTGAACGACAAGAGAATAAACATCAATTTTGCAACCTATGCATCTTTTTCAGCCTTTGTTAAGTTACAAAAACTGCGTAGTTGCCAAACAGCAACGTTTTTCCAAATTGAAATTTTTTGGCTTTTATAAGAGTCTACCCGGAAGAAAAAGTTTGACTAATGGGTAACCATGATCACAATAATGTGATTAAAATCTTCTCTCTCTTGCAATTAATCAACATTTAATTTGTTTTATTTTTATATTGAGTCACAGGAGTCCAAACTTAACTCATTAATTGTTTTATTATGTCTGTTGCTATGGCATTATTTGAGCTTTATTAAATTTGATTTAACCCATTGTTTCTATGTTTTGAAATTTAGTAAGGCCCTTGATCGTAGAAGCAAAACTATAATATGTCTGCTTTAGTGGCTTTATTTGTGATTTATTCAATTTGATTTAATCGATTGTTTTTATGTTTCGACATTTAGTATGGCTCCTGATTATAGAACCAAAACTATAATATTTTTTTTGTGTGACTAAGTTTGTGCTATATTTAATTCGATTTAATCGATTGTTTTTGTGTTTCGTAGAACCATAACTCGTAGATCATGGAACCATTACTGAAGTATGTATGCTTTTGTAGCACTGTTAGCGCGTTATTCACGCTGTTTAGATGAAATCACATGCGATTATATAAATTTGAAATCAATGCTTTATATTGCTTTCATTAAATTTTAAAGATTAAGAAATATTTAACCTTTGACTGACGAAAAACCCTAGGGTTCTTTTGCTTTAGCAGATTTTAAAAGTAAAGAGTGCTTGAGTCGCGATGGCTAAGGGGGGATAGAGCGCTCGCCTCCCAATGAGGTGAGTGACCCGGATTTGAATCCCAGCTAGGGCAGGTCGATACGAATTATGCACCCGGCTTGCACTGACCACACTATAATAAATTTCCTATGTGGTAGACGGATCATGGGCTGGAGACCCCTTGCCATTAGGCTGACCGTGGACGGTTTTCGTGATTTTTCTCCCCATCTAATGCTAATGCCTGTTAGTTCTATCAAAAAGTGCTCCTTGAAGACACATTTCTTCCAATACTTGATCCGGAAGTTTCCTTGTCTTTTGAATTGGGTGCAAAATAACAAGCATACGGAGTTGAACATTGGTAGTGGTAAATTCAACGATTTGTTCAACGACGGTGATAAAATAAAAAAAAAAATGAAGAATACTTGAACTACCTTAACATATTTTTCATATAGTGCACATTCCACATTCTCAGGAAAAGAATTAAAGATTGATTTAGAATAACATCCGAGAAAAAATGGTAATAATTTAGGAAAAAAAATATTGAAATGCTTCAAGTATTTTGTTTCAACATAATCAAAGTTATAAACAGAAGCTTATACATAATACCACTTAAGAAAAGAAATGTCCTCTAATTTATTTGAGATCGTTCGTAATGTTACACTTATTCCCCAATCGAACTCTTCAGCAAACGAAAATAATGCATTATTATATCTCAATAAACATTGGAGATAATAAATTTTGTTTTTATGACAGAATAATTGTTTAAGCTTTTGTAAGGATTTCGTCTCAATTTCCAATTCTTTATTTAACATGCAATGAATGAGACAGCCATATTTCACTTGAATGAGATAGTCTGGTAACAAATTATGGTTATAATAGGGAGACCATGAAGTGTGAAACATTTCAACAAAAGACTATTCGATGTGGCAATAATGATTCATCAATGCTTATGAATATATTTATTGTTTCATTTCTTGGCAAAAAAATGTCCCCAATTGTTTATTAATATCTAATTTTCTACGGAGTATTATTGCTTTATTTTATGTCTCAAAAGATATTTATTACTTGATGGGATTTATATGCTTGCTGTTTTATTCATATTTCTTTCTTTTTAATTAATGATTTATAACAAAGATTTAAAAATAAATCTTAATATTATAACTTTATTTTGACTCTTTCTTTTAAAGAGAATTATTTAAAAACATATGCGTTTAATGCTAATAAAGGACAATTTTACAGTTTTTGCATGAAAATAATTAATAATTTATGCAATAAATAATACATGCACTGAGAAAAAAAGTATGTTTATAACTACCAGAATATGGTAAAATTTACCATGTTTTTGATTCCATATAAATACCAAAAAGCCCGGTAGTTTTTACCGAAGCACTTTGGTATTTCAAAGCTCAGCCCCGTCCCGCCCCCTAGCGGGGGCATCCGGGGTGAAAATTTATTGATCAACAAAAGGATACAAAACAAAATCCAGTTTGAAAACAAAAGAAGATGAGAATTTACAATGATAAACATGAATAATAAAACAAAAAATAAATGAATAATAAATAAATATAATAATATTTAACGCTTATCCTAAATTTTAGTTGACATCCTATAATTTTAGTTGACAATGACTTGTATGCCTTAGATTTGAATAGAAACGAATTTGATATAGCATTACATGATTTCCTAAGTATCTTTGAATATTACTAACTACAACAATCTGAAAAAGAATACAGTATATAACATTGGATCCAAGAGGGTAAACAGGTAAGTGAAAGATTGTAAACATTAAAAACATTGGATCAAAAGGTAAATTAGACAAGAAAAATCAATTTAAACGTGATAAAGCATTGAAAACATTGATATTGAACCAACAGGCTTCCAGAATATAAAATATCATTGAACCAAAAGGGTTCCAAAGTTAAAAACAAATAAATAGCAATGAAGTGAAATGAGTAGAATTTAAAGAAAGCATTAAGAGCATTTAGCTGTTTGTGGCAGGGCAGGTGGTCGCTATGCAACCCCGAGAGATGTTAATTAGGAGCAAATATCTAAATTTGATTCATATAAAGAGGGTCCATGAGATCGTCTGGTGTCATTATATCTACCAGGGTACGTTTAATAATCTCAGTGATAGCATATTTTTGTGCGTTAGATCGGAACCAAAGAGTCAAGTCGTTCATATTACGAAAGAGATTTCCTCGGAGTGTCCGGAATTTGTCACATTCGGCAAATTAGGTGTTTAAGGGATTGATATTTTCCACAGTATTTACAGCTGGCTGTAGCTTGGAATAGCCTAGCTTGATGCTCGCCGAAAACTCCATGGCCCGTGAGAAATTGATTAAGAAAGAAATCGCTGGGGAGTCTATTCTCCTTGACCATTTGGTAGAAGATATAGGTATGTCTCCCATTTGTTGTGGTTGACCACCTGTCCTGCCAGATTGCGTTGCTTACCTGCCTCAGTCTGTAATTGATTTGTGGTTTTGAAAGAGGATAATAGTGATCAACCCCGCCAAGAAGAGTGCCTTGTTTGGCAAGTGCATCAGCTTCCTCGTTGCCTATGTCCCCAGAATGTGCCTTTACCCAGTTGAGACAGCATGTTTTATATTTGACCATGTTCTTAATTTCTTCCACAAGTGGGTCATTCGGATTTGGGTTTTCTAGCGACTGCAGCGAGGATTTAGAATCAGAGAATAAATTAAATGCATTAATATTTTCAGCGTTTGCCCATGTGATTGCAAGTTTGATGGCAGTGAGTTCGGCGGGGTATACACTTGCATCGTTATTAAGTCTAGCACAGTGTTGATAAATGGTGTAGTTATTAAGCTTCACCAAGAAACCACAGCCCACTCTATCCTCGGTCAACCCTGTATCCGAATTTGTTATTTGTCTTCTACTGCCGTCTGTATAGATTTCCTAACCCACACCCCTCGGTGAGCTGTAGCCCCTTTCTATCATCTTGAGATCCAAGGGATTATGGTGTACTGGGGTATCTATCGGTAAGGCATCTAGTTCTCTGATTTGGAAGTCGCCATCGAAAATGATTTGCTTATCTCGCGTCCACCGATGTTTCTTTATAGTACAAGTCTGTCTAATTTTTAGGTCGATGGGGGAATACCAGCAAGAATTTGGAGAGCCTCTGTGCTGGTGGTGGAGTAGCATTTGGTGATATTTAGAAGTGGGATGCGCTGTATGGAGTTCAACTTCTTATTAATTTTCACGTTATTTTTATACCATACAGAGGCTCCGTAAGTGATTTTTTTCTCAATAGCTCGGAGATAAATTTGTTTAAGAATGTTTGGGGACAAGCCCCAGGTGGCTCTACTGAACTGTTTCATTTTGTTGTAAAAGATGTCGACATCGGACTTTAACTGCTCGAGATGTGGCATCCAGCTCAACCGAGGGTCAAAAATCACGCCAAGATATCTAAGTGTTTTTACTGGTTTAATATTGGCAGTAGTTGTTCCAGCCATTTTGATACGCGGTTGCCTTCTAAGACATTTGGCGTCTTTAAGAAATGTGATCAATTTTGTCTTTTCAGGTGCGAAAGCAAGGCTGTGTTCCCTGGTCCAGTCCGTAAGAGACTGTATAATATATGAGCCTATTTTGTCGATTCTATAGAGTATTGAATGCTTCATCAGTAAAAAGACGTCATCGGCGAAGGCAAGCAAACTGCAATCATGATAGCCAAAATTGACGATCAATGAATTAATGAGTATGAGCCATAAAATGGGTCCCAGGGACGAACCCTGGGGTACCCCTACATTGGTTGGTGATTCTATAAGAACATCATTTCGATTAAAACAAACATATCTATTGTTTAAAAAATCAAAAACCACCTCCAGCACCGAGTCGCCCAAACCCAAACTATTTAATTCCTGCTTAAGCAGCCTCCAACTGGCAGAGCCGAAAGCATTTTTAATGTCCATGGCGACGCCCACTGTATGTTTACCTTCGTGTTTAGCAGCTGTGACATAGTCCACAACAAATTTAAGCGCGTCATCCGCACTTTGGTATTGATTTTGGCAAAATTGTCAATATAATATGGTTTTTATAATATGCGATATATTTTGTAAATTAATCATGCTACCTTAGAACATTGCAATAAAACTATTTATAAGGTTAGAGTTACTTTTCAGTTTATTATTTTTTACTAAATGTGTGGTAATAAGAGATATAATTTTGAAGAAAAAAATTGATTCTCGGTAAATTGTTATTGAATGACCGGAATAATTCTCGAATAAATGGTTTAAATACTATATATTTTGGTTTTATTAACAAATGTATGTCTTTACTTATTTTTTTACTAGAAATATAATTGCCGTATAGCACATTAATTTTACCAGATCGTTTCTATCGTTTTCTCCGTTCTATTGTTATAAAATCGCCGCCTTTATACAATTTGTTAAACAAGTTAACGAGATTATTATTAACGAGTTAATAAGAAGTAGTTTTGTTGTGAGCAAAAAGTAGAAACAAATGTCTAAACTAACGAAGTTTAAATAAAAAATTTGGTTATAAACTGATTTTGTTCTTTTTTTCTTTCTTTTCCATTTGATGTTGAATAGTTTCATTAAATTGGATAGTAAAATTCACCAGACAATGACGGTTAAGAGCACTGTGAACAAAACAAAGAAATTGTCTTAAACAGTACAGATTTGTATAAAAGTTTGGTAATAAATTATATTTTTTGTTTGTTTGTTTTTTCTAATCAGCACATTAAATGTTTAAAAAAACAATGTTTTCATAGAATTTCATTGTCACATTGGCAAGACAATGAGGCATGCTTAAATTGTTTAAAAAATGTTACAATGTAAATAGCAATGTTTTCATAAAACTGCATTGTCGAATTTGCAAAATAATCGCTTCGTGAACCCAGTTTGCTCAAAACTTTTCATAATAGAGTAATATTATTCTTTTATTTTATTTTTATTTTCTAGTTTATAGGATGTTGTAAAGACTGGCTTCGTAAAGTTGGACATTGAATAATAAATAACAAAACAATGATAAGTGCTTTTTTTAAAACAAAATTAGATAAGCAAACCAGTCAAATTACCAGAAATAAATGGTAATCAAACTGCTAACAGTGAGAAAAACCGTGTATTTACTACTTCCTCCCGTTGTTGTAGTAGGCCAATAAAGCAAGGTGTGATTGTTCTTGTTTCCCAGTGGCGCCATCTATGGCCGAGAATTCAACTTTTGCCACACCTATCCCTTGGAGTATAATTTGTTATGGGAACATGGAAGATTTTGTGACCCAATGGATTTAACTTGCACTAGTCACCACCTACCGTGCACCAAAACTACTGCACAGGGAGTCTTCTGCCAGTTGGGTTCAAACTCCGGTTCTTACGAACGTGAGTCCAGTGCCCTGCCAATCAGACTATCCCACGCAACTACTGCTTTCTCCTAATTCTGTTAAACAACCAGAATTTTATTGCACCCACTAGAACGACCTAATGAAGGTACTTAGTTCCTTGAAACTGCGTACATATTATAGCCGAGTGGGCTAATTCGTCGATCTCATGATCGACAGAACTGGTGTTCGAGCCCCAGTGTTGAAAGCACTATGTTTCCTTGGTTTCCTACAACACATGAAGTGTTTCCAGGGTCCTGTATGCCCCATTTTGTGTCCTACACTCTCCGATGCCCATTACCTAACGAAAACCTTAGCTTATACGTTCAGTTAAATTTATTTTTTGACGGTTTGAAATCATGCTAGTTGTAAATGGTTAAAAAATCCGTATGGCTCTTTATTCATGGTTTTATAACCATACCAGAAGTAAACGGTTTTAAAAGCGTAAAGGTTAAAAATGTTCCTTACCGTAAACTTTACAGTTAATTGGATGAGCAGACTTAATGCTGCCAGTTATAATACCATATAATTTCAGAATGAAAATTCTAACAGTGTGCAAAATTAAACGTTTCCAAATTAAGTTACTTCAACTTCTAAATAGAAAATGAAAAATAAGAGCATTTTCTTCTTTTTGTTGAAAGAGTGGTTCCAGAATTTTTCATGAACTACGATGCTCGAGATTTAAATAAAATAGTTTAGAATAAAAGCCTAAAAAGAAAACTTTTTTGTAAAAAGTTAAAAAAGAAAGCTTCCTGAGAAATATTGCTACTCAGAGAAAGAAGAATGTTTCTGACAATTTTTTAGAGGGAAAAAAGACAAACAACGACATAGAGCGAAATTAAATAAAAGTCGCTGTTAAATTTTATAACAAAAACCAGGAGTACGTCACATTAAGTCTTTCTATTCTTCTGAATTATTTATTACCGCAGGCTTCTTTTTTATAGATTACTTTCCTTGGTTCTTGTTTTGAATCTGAAATCTATGAATAACAACAAAATTGAGAAGTAAAAGTAGCTGTATTTGTAACTACGGCATGCAAAGTGTATTTTATTTCAAGTTGCATAAGCATTATTATTATTATTTATTTATTTAAATGGTATTTTTTCCATGTGATTTTAATTTCTTCTAAGAAAATTTTCTTACTAAAAACATCGAAATAAGTTTTTTAGTCAGTTTTGTTTTTGACTGTAACTATTGTACTAACTCTTTAAGCAAGATAATACTTAAAATGTGCTATATATATTGAGAAATGTGTAATAACGAACTTAGATGCAAAACATCTTAAGAGAAAATAATTATTTTATTGTCAAGCATAGAGATAAAAATATGAATCTACATTACACAAAATGATAAAGGGGCCATCTAATAATAATCGGTTCTAAGATGCAATTTTAACAGTAACTTCAAATGTGCTAAATAATTTTAATGGATGGTTTTTTAAGTTATAAGATTCAACACTCAGAAGTTTCTCAGAAAATGAGTTAAAAAAGCACCGATATATTTTTCAGCAATTGTGCTAATTTTATTAGTTTCAAGTACTGCGTTAGCATTACAAAATATTAATTTACCTGGTAATGTAGTTTTTTCTCAGGTTTGTATTTGAGCTGTATGTGCTTAGAAAGTAGTGGTAGCTGTAAGCCAGTGAGCTTAATAAAGCAAATAATTTCGCATTTCCAGTGCTTTGTAACATAAAGGTTATGCAAGATTAAAAAATTATTTTTTAAAATTTAAATATTTCATTTGAATACAAAAGATTGTATTGAAAAAATTGTATTTCATTACTTTGATACACATTGGTTTTTTAATATATTAATACAATATATATATATCTAATCAAGGCATGAAAATAGAATTTAACAAAAATTAAAAACAAAATTTAATTTAAAAACAATATGTCAAAACTGAAAAGCGCTAAAGCAGCTATAACCAAAGTTGTCTCAATTAAACAATATAAAAAAAATTTGTGAAAATTTAAATGCAAGAAAAACGCACTATAAGGACACGCATCTTGGCAAAAACGGTGGATCAACATTGGATACACTGCCCTGTCAACATGCTGGAGCCTTTTTGTTGTCGGTGGTGAAACCAAAATCCCACAGTGCCCCCAGGATCCCATAATGGAAAATATAATAAGATAATAATACAATACTTCAAAAATTTAAAGATCTAAATAAAAATAAAATGAATGAATTTCACTGGATTTTAATTTTTATTTCAATCTTTGACTTTTTGAGGTATTGTATTATTATCTTATTTTATTTTCCGGGCCTAGGGACACTGTCCGATTTCGGTTATACCACCGACAACAGAAAGACTCCAACTTGCTGGCAGGGTGGTGTGTCCTCCGATGAAGTGCCATTTTTACTAACATGCGTTTGTTTTTCGGTATTTAAATTCTCATATTTTTATTTACAATTTATAAATATAATGTATAAACATAATGAATAAATAAAATGTTTATAAACAGTAAATAAATGTAAGACATTAAATATACGATACATAATTTTTATTCATCCATCGCTAGTCACAGAAGACTTTGATATTGCATAATAGAAAAAGTAATTTTTGCAAAAGATGATTCCAGAAATAAAAGTGTTAAACAAATTATATAAGGAAAATCTGACAACCCCAACTTTCTTACGAATAATAGAGTTCTTTTTCTATTTAAAGAACACGTAGTCTCTGAAGATTAATTGTAAAGAACTTGCGTTTGATCCTATGGTGAAAAGTCATTTATCACAGTATACAAAGACTCCGAATTTATTCTCAACGATGTTTTATTGATAAATTAGAGTAAGAAATAGAATATTCAGTGAATAATTAAGACGATGTCTTTATAAATGATCAAGAGAGTTTAAACTATATTTCCATATACTCCATTAAAAATGACTAAAGCTGTTTTATCATTCAAATATTGCTTAGTAAAAAAAATCTTAAAATCTTGCGTAAAATGAACTAGAAATCAGAGTACTAGTACTTTTTATTGAAAATTCAATATTCGCTTTATAATTTACACAAATAAGTTTAAATGGTTTCATTTTAGAAATTGCATTTTTTTCTGAAAAAAAAATATAATCTTCTAAATAAGTGGTTCTCATTTTAATCAGTTATGGAACCCAACAGATCGAACTTCTCTTGGCATAATCCCAGTTTCAAAAGCAAAGTTTATCAGCAATAAAAAATAGTAACCGAAAAAAGAATATTAACTATTTTGAAAATGTTTAATGCTAGGAATAATTTTTTTCATCATTGTTGATTTTTGTCTGAACTCTCGAAACTGCTGAGATCCTTCCACGGAACCCAAGGGTTCCACGAATCACCGTTTGGGAAAAATAAATTTTAAGAAAAGAAAAATTTCTTTTGTGGAACCCTGGCTTCAGAAACAAAATTTGTTAGCAATAGTGAACACATTAACCGAAAAACCATTATTGACTATTTCGAAAATATTTAATATGAAATAAGAATCTCTTTTATTGTCGATTTCTGACCTGACTCTTGGAACTACAGAAATCCTTCTATGGAACCCTAGGTCTCTGCGAAACACCTGTTGAGAAAAGAAAATTTCTATTGACCGTACCCCTGCTTCAAAAGCACAAAAACAAAGTTTCTTAGTAATAGTGATCATTTAATGCGAAGAATGCTTTTTCTTTAATTTTTTATCATTGTTGAGTTTTGACTTAAATTTTGAAACTGCTGAGATCCTTCCACGGAACCCTAGATTTCCACGAAACACCGTTTTTGAAAAATAGAGTTCAAGAAAAGAAAATTTCTTTTATGGAACTCTGGCTTCAGAAAACAAAGTTTGTTAGCAATAGTAAACACTTGAACCGAAAAATGATTATTGACTATATGGAAAATATTTAATATGAAATATGATTTTTTTATTGTCGATTTCTGACTTAACTCTCAGAACTACAGAAATCCTTCCACGGAACCCTAGGTCTCCACGAAACTACTGTTGAGAAAAGAAAATTTCTTTTGACGGAACCCCAGCGCCGAAATCAGAGTTTATGAACATAGTGAACATATACCCAGTAGTGAACATACTAACAGAGAGAGAGAGAGAGAGAGTATTAAAAATTTTTAAAATATTTAATGTGAAGAGAGAATTTTTTTTTTATCATTGTTGACTTTTGATTTTTTCTCGGAACAGCTGAAATCTTTCTACGGAGCCCTAGGTCTCTACCAAACACCTTTTGTGAAAAATAAAATGTAAGAAAAGGAAATTTCTTTTGGAGGAACCCCGGCATAAAGAAAAATAAAGTTTATGAACATTGTGAGCATGTTAACAGAAAAAAGAATATAAACTTTTTTAAAATGTTATCATTGTTGGTTCTTGACTTAAATCTTGGAATAGTACAGATCCAAGTCCTAGGTTTCCACGAATCATATTATGGGAAAAAAATTGTTTAAAAAAACAACATAAAAACAAATAATGGTGGGCAGAAATCAGCATCACATAGAAATAAATGATATGTTAATTTATCATTTCAATACATAAAATTAGCATACTTTCTATTTTAAAGTGCTTCTGAAGTATTGCGTCATCCAATTTCAAACAAAAATTACAAAAAAGGGAAAAAACAGTCATTCGTCTGATTTTCAAGAAATTATCCCTTTGACGCAGATGGGACACAGGTGTTCAGTTTACAAATTTTTTTGTCTTGCCTTCTAACTACAAGCAATAATATATTTTTGTTTTGTTTTTTTAATAATAAAAAACAGTCTAATAGTTGCTAAAAATCTGTTATATCATATTATCGGAATTATATTAGTACCAAAATGTAAAAACCAAATAAAGCTGTTGAAATTTTTTCCCATTATATTAAAAATTTATCAATCAAATTTATGAATAATTGATTCTGTAAATTAAAGAAACTTCATTGCTGAATAATTGTTTTTCCTAGATCGGAATAACTGCAAATTAGTGCAAATTTGAAAAATGTTGTTTGAGAGTAAGCCGTGTGTTGGAAGATTTTATCTTTAGATACCATTTTGTATTTCTTACCCATAAATCATTAAAATGCCAAATATAATATGTTTTACTTGTATTTACTAAATTATTTCAAAATAATGAAAATGGTATGAAAAACACCAAAAAAATTCAAAGGGTTAAAGGAAAACTCCTTATCTACAATTGGTGGAAGTGAAAAGATGTGCAACTGTTACTTAAGTTAAGGAAAGAATATTCAATACAATGGATTGTTTAAAAAAAAAAAGACTGCAATCAATCGAAAAAGTCGAAGGTGATTAAATTATAGCATGGAACAGGTAATAGCAAAAAAAATATTTGAATCAGGCTGAAAGAGGGTTACCAACTGCATACAAGTAGAACTACAAACCATAATTTACATACAATGTAACAACTTAATTTTATTATGTCATTGCATGTGTAATCTTTAAACAAAGCATATATTCACAAAAAACGGCATTTCACTCTTTTTTAGAATGTGGTGTAGTTTTTTTTTCTGACAGCACTGTCGAAAAATATGACCCCCAAGTGTTCTACATTGCTTTGAAGCAAAACAAGAAGGAACAAAATCCAATAAAAGCAGCTTTTCACATTTTTGAAATAAAGGAGTTTATCGAAAGCAAATAAGTTAATTAGTTTACATTAACTCCAAAAACTTCTAAAGAGAAATTTTAACTTTGGAGGAAAATATTTGCAGTTCTTTTTACTTTGAAATTAACTTGAAAAAGATTTTGGATTTTTTTTTTAAAAAAATACATTATTTTGAAGATGATTTGTTTGAATAATGAAAGCAAATATAAGAGGAATTCTTATAAAATTTTAATGAAACGCAAATTAAGTTTGCTTTTGAATTTTCCCAATTTCTTCTTTTAAAACTATAACGTAAGAAAAGATCGAAACGACTATATTTAATATTGAATTATAATCTAGAAAAATTATACGGTTTTAAGAGATTCAGCGCTTAAAATAATTAAGCTATTTTTGGAAACTAAAATGTCTAATCGAAATGTAATATGCTTTCTTTTCAATTTATTATTCGAATTTGAATGTTAAAAATGTGGTTTGAATAATGCTTAATGATAATTTTGAATGAAAGAACCATTAGCCCTTTTTCAAAATAGAAATTTCAATTTAAATGGAATGATAAATGTTTCATCACAAGTTCAGTTTAGCAAATGCATTTGTACTTTACAAACAGGATCATTAAGTTAGTTTATCTGTAAAAGCTCCTGAGTCATTACTTTTCCATTTTCTTTGCCATTTAATAGCTTTTTTATCCAAGTTACTCGCTATATTACTTACAAATTGATATTTGATTTGTATTTGCTGTAAACAGATTTGAAACTTTTGATCTGGCTAATACAATAATATTTTTTATTTATTGTGATAATATTTAGACATTTAGTTTTAATATACACTAATTTTCTAAATAAAAGATAGTATATATATATGTAATACAAAAATTAAGTACTTTTGTATTAATAAAAGAATTAAATCTCTTTCGGTTTCATAAAATGTCTTTATTAAAGAATAAGCGCAGAGAGATTCTATTTTGGGAATTCAAGGCTGAAAACATACCATTGAAATATAAATAGATTTATATTTCAAGGGAAGAGTTATTTTTAGAATCGTTCCCTTTTTCACTTCCATATAAGGAAGCAGAAATGATTTTCCTTAATGCGTAAGGTTACAAGGAATGTACGACAGTGTGCCTTTTTTACCTCAAATCTGTGTTGGTATAAAACGTAAGAACGCATAGTTTTGCGTGTCCTTTTCATCATGATTTGATCCTGATAAGCTGTTCAGGAATTGTCAGAAGTCTTGTCCATGCCCCTCCCGTAGGGAGTGTGGTTATCAATACCAGCCTACATTTAAATAAACCTATTTAGAACGTCTGATGGCTTATGACAGCAATTATTTCAAGCTAAACACAACACTGATAACAGGGTTGGAGCCCTGTTATTACAAGACGCCAGGATAAATACTTGTGGAGGAAGTTTACCCATTTTTATCTCGCAAAAACTAAGCGTAAAGTAGTCTGGCTGACTGCTAAGTTGAAATTTTCCATCACCCCCGGAGGAGAAAAAAATCGGCAGTGAAAAAAACGTTGAAGGAAGGAAGGGCGATTTTCCACCCGTACTACTTGTACCTCGTCGCGCCTGAAATGCTGATGTAGATGGAAGGAAGGACGATGGCTGGAGATTGTCCCCCGACCCTACAAGTCCATAGTGCCTCTAACTTGGAAGAAACATCATCCATGGTAGTGATTCGACACCGAGTGATCCTACAATTCTTACTACTCAAGTTGTGAAATAAAAAGTGAATGTGCGCGAATCTTAATCATGAATATTCATGAATTGCTGCGATTTAAGTGCTCGAAAGAAAAAAAAAAGAAAAAAAAAGTGATATATTTTTTTTCCCTCTCTTCAACGAAATAAATGAAGGTCAAAAGAAAAGTGTGGCAAATGGAAAGGATTTACTGTAGATAAATTTTTTTTTCTCTCTCATTTTTGTTTCTTTCTCAATGTTATGATTAAATATTTTAGTAATATTAGATATGAGTAGTAATCTAGATATTTTATTTTGAATAATGGAATAGTATATTATTAATGATTAGATTGCATTTCTAGTGTTTATATTGTTTTTTTTTTAAAATTATGATATAAAATTGTTCCTTAGTGCATTTAAAATGTTTTTTTTTTTGGAAAAAAAAATATGGTTCAAACGTCAATTAAACTAGTGACGGCAAACTAAATTAAGTTTTTAAACTTTTGTTTCCAAATGATTTTTCTAGATCTAACCACATTAAAAATTAAATTTTTCAAAACTATCTTTTGAACCTAACAATGAAGAGTTTTCAAACAAAATGAAAGAAAGTGTAATACTTTTATTTTTTCGGACTTGGTCAAAACTAAAAATTCCTATTTTAAAAAATGTGAAACCCAAACAAACGGACAGTTAACACTTAACAAAATTTATGAGACTCCCTTATTACGATAGGCCAAATTTTTAACTCAGCAAAGTTTTATACTTGATACTGATTTACCATGTGCTTTAGTAGGGTTGTAGACTTGCAGGGATTTTTGTTTGTTTATTGATTGCGTCGGGCCAGTTGTTATTCTATTTGGTAAGAGACTGATCATCTCTGATAATTCTAAAAGTGACAACTTATCTTTGCACATTAAACAGCAGAATTCTAAAAATGTTAAGGTTAAAAATGGTGAAAAAGATGTTTAAAAAAAAGTAAACATCGAAAAAAGAAAAGAATGATGTTTCAAAAAAATAAGCATCGAAAAAATGAATGTTAAGGATGTTTCAGTAAAAGTAAACATCAAAAAATAGGAAGAAAGAATGTCCAAAAAGTTCAAATGATTCGAAGATAGATCTAGGTAATGGATGCGTTCATTATCAGGTTAATATCGACGAAAAAATATGTAAAGGGTAACAATAATAAGAACAAAAAATAAAAGGAAAAATAGGAAAAAGAAAGAATGACCAAAAAACTGATTACAAAAACAAAATAGATGAAAAGAAATTTAAGTAAACAAAATTTTGAAATAGTACATGTATCAAAGCTTAGGAAATATCACAAACCACAAATGTTGAAATTAAATTCTAAATAAATAACACATGTTGTCCAGTTCATTTGCATAAAAATTTTGTATATTTTTGTGTGAAAAAGGTTTTGAAAATTTTAGTTGAATATTTATATTTCATCAAGTAAATAATCATTTAAACACACAGAATCTTAAATTCTGAATAAATGACACTTGTTTTCCAGTTCGTTTCCGTAAAAATTTTGTATATTTTTGTGTCAAAAATTTTTTTTGAAAATTTTAGTAGAATAGTTTATAAATGTTTAATTTTTCTTTCTGTTTAGTTGACTAAATAGATAAATTGCATAATCATGTTTTTCATATTTTTGTCATTGCAAATAATATTTTTTCTTCTCATAATTGAAAAGATGTTGTTTGTAGTAGGGAAAAAGAAACACTCGTACCAACCTAAAAATTTTAAATTTAAAGTATTCTGAATTTTTTTCGGCTTACCAAAATTTTATTGGGGGGGGGATGCAGTGGCGTAGTGACGGGGGGGGAGGGGGGGCATCATGCTCCAGGCGCTACTCACAAAGGGGCGCCAAATGGTCCATAAAACAAAAAATTGCTGGATAATTTTTATTTTTATTATAATTGATTTCTGGAAAATATATTTTAAATTTAGTGCCAGTGTAATATAATAAATGTTATTTCGTAAATAAAAAGATGAGAATTATTTGTAAATTGTGATAAACATTCATTGAATTTCGTAGGATTTACTGCAGCTAAACAATATCCAATCGTTGTGACATGTTTTGGAATAATTGAAAACATATATTTTTTTTCTCACGTTCAACGTTACGATGGGAATTATTAAAAAATGCTTTAACAAAAACTGTCAAACGTGAATCTGAAACACGATAGAGCACCAGAATACAAGCGGTTAGCGTTATCGTTGATGGGCTAGAGAATATAGTAGATTATTAGAAAAATTAGCAGAGGACACTACCACTACAAGTGACACCAGAAGTGAAGCTACAATTCTGCTTCAAAATTCACTAACTTTTAGTTTCATAACTTTAGTTCATTTCTGGTATGAAATCTTAAGGAGGATTGATCGTGTGCAACTCAGATTACAAGATACTAAAAGGAATTTTAGGGAAGTGTTCCATGATCTTGAATCATTAGCGACTGAACTAGCCGAAATTCGAGACAAGCTCTGTGAAGAGGCAATAGAAAAAGCGAAGTCTCTTTGTGAAAAAGAGGATATTGATACTACAATATGTGTAAGAAGACGCCGCAAAATGCGCGAAGAATTGTCTAGAGATGTTGGTCTTTCCGCAGAAAGTGAAATTTCTCGCCTTATGAAAAGCGTTCTCGATTGTCTCCTACAAGAAATATGTACACGATTAAGTGACCTTAATTCAAATTTGGATTTCTACTAGACGTTTAAAATTTATTAAACAAGGATAATGTTGATAAAGACCTTGAAAAAAATTTGGGTGAATTTTATAATACAGATTTCAATTGAATAGAACTCTTTATCGAAATATGTGACTGCAAAATGTAACATGTTACTCCGCAGTAGAAAAGAAATTGAACCTAATACTCCATTAGAATTTCTTACTTTTATAATCTCGTATGGAGAAAACGTTTTTCCAAACCTACCTGAGCACTTCAAATACATACTCCTGACTAACTCAGTATCAATTGTTAGCTGCGAACGTTCATTCAGCAAATTAAAATTTATTTTGAAATATCTACGATTAACGATGGGACAAGATCGCCTAAGTGACCTAGCATTTTTAAGTGTGGAAAGAGAAAAATTTGAAATGATCAAATTTGATGATATTATCGATAATTTGCTTCATCAAAAGCAGGGAAAATTTATACATAGTAATTACTTTTATTAATATATTATAATCATATTATTATTAAATATATGTATCTCCTTAGAGATAATGAATATTTACTTTTTATTGCTTTAAATCTGTGAATTTTTAGAATATTTCTTTATAAATATATAAAATAAATAATAGGTATCTTTTGAACAAATTCTAGATGATCATATAAATTGCAAAATCTAGTCTTGTTTTCTCAACTACATTTTTTGTCTCAAATTTAAGGCCTAGCTTGAGCCTATGACTTTATTTATTTTACTTTATTTATTAATTTGCGAGTATATTTTAACTATAATATTATATGGTTTTCGAAGGAGGGGGCGCTAAAAAGGTATTGTGCACCGGGCGCGAGTTAGGCTCGCTACGGCTCTGGGGGGGATGTAATACAAAAATTAAATACTTTTGTATTAATAAAAGAATTAAATCTCTTTCGTTTTCATAAAATGTTTTTGTTAAAGAATAAGCGTTGAGAGATTCTATTTTGGGAATTCAAGGCTGAAAACATACCATTGAAATATAAATAGATTTATATTCCAAGGGAAGAGTTATTTTTAGAATCGTTCCCTTTTTCACTTCCATATAAGGAAGCAGAAATGATTTTCCTTAATGCGTAAGGTTACAAGGAATGTACGACAGTGTGCCTTTTTTACCTCAAATCTGTGTTGGTATAAAACGTAAGAACGCATAGTTTTGCGTGTCCTTTTCATCATGATTTGATCCTGATAAGCTGTTCAGGAATTGTCAGAAGTCTTGTCCATGCCCCTCCCGTAGGGTGTGTGGTTATCAATACCAGCCTACATTTAAATAAACCTATTTAGAACGTCTGATGGCTTATGACTGCAATTATTTCAAGCTAAATACAACACTGATAACAGGGTTGGAGCCCTGTTATTACATATATATATATATATATATATATATATATATATATATATATATAATTAGGAATTCTTTTTTATTTAAGCCAGTTTCTCATGATATTTTTAATATGTATGATTTTTGAACTTATGTTCAGCTAATTAATTTTACTATTTACTTTCATTTGTTATCTTTTCAGCCAGAAATTCTTGTTGCACAGTGTACGGATAATCCTGATGAGTCTGAGATAAATGATGACCCAGATGAGCCAGATTAAGTTATCTATAATTTGAATATGAAAACTTTTTCGAGATTTTCAGCAGAAATCTGAAAAATTATGACTCACGACTACTGAGTGCTAAACATTGTGTTTTCAAAAAAATAAAAAAAATAAAAATAAGACTTCGACTCCCGATATTTAGGAGATAATTGTGAGATATGAGGCCCTCAAAAGGATGGACTCTGAATCTGAACAAAAATGTTCTCGACATTGTTGTAGAAAAGCGAAGAGTTTGACTATGATAATTGTGTGATATGAGACCCTTAAGAGAGTGAACTCTGATTGTGAACCTGAAAATGTTCTCGATATTTTTGTAGAAAAGTGAAGATTTCATCTCATAATCATTGTGCGATATGAGGTCCTTAAAAAAGGGGGTGGGCTCTGATTTTGAAACTTCTTGACATATTTGTAGAAAAGTGAAGAGTTTGACTTATGATAACTGTGCGATATGAGGTCTTTAAAAGGGTGGACTCTGAATTTGAGCCTAAAACATTCTTGTAGAAAAGTTAAGACTTTGACTCATGATAATTGTGTGATATGAGCCCCTCAAAGGGGTGTACTTCGATTTTGAACTTGAAAACTCTTTTGACATTTTCGTTAAAACTTAAAGATTTTTAATGACACATGACTATAGTGTGATATAAAGCCCTAAAAGGGTGGACCCTGTGTTAATCTATATTCTATATTTGTTGGTTTGATAAGTTGTAACTAATTTCTTAAATAATAATAATAAAAAGAAAGAGAAGAAAAAAATCGAAATGCAATGTTTTATTATTGGTCCACTTCATGTAATGCTTAATGTAGCGTAAAATTCTTTAAGGTCTTGCAGAACCAAATACCAAATTTTAGACATTTAATTCTACTTTTTATACTACATTAAGTATTACATTTTTAGTACTACATTTTATACTTTCAAGTGGTACTGTTATGACGTAAATAGTTGTATAAAAATATATATTTGCATAGCGGGATAATTTAGATAAGATAAAAATAAAATTTAGAGATACGAAAAACAATGTATTATTATTGATCTGCTTCATTTAATGCTTCATGTATCGAAAAATATTATTGTTTTCTTCGAAATGCACTCAAAGTGCAAAAATGTTCTCTTATATTTTATATGTGAGTTGAATTTGCAAAATTATTTATTATAACGGTTATTAAAACAATTTTAAAAAAATTTTCTGCATAAGCAAATATCACAGCTTACAAACTGATGCCATGTATTTTACTGTGCATTTATTCATATTTTTTAAACTGCATAATTGAAATTTATGCATTTGGATTGTACACTTTTATTACGGGTGACACATTTTCATCCATGTTTTTTAGTGTAAAGTGTGTTTTAAGTGTTTTGACGTACAGAGTTGTAAAAAATATTTACTTTTTCATTAAACTTATTACTTTTTTATTAGCTTACCAAGTTTTGAGTCTAAATTAATTAGAATGATTTAGTTTCTAGAATGCTTGTTAAAATGTCATGTCTGTTGCATTATTTGGTAATGTAATCGCAATTTGGATAACTGACATGACCTTATTAATAAGATTTTTTTTAAATAATTTAAATTTGCGTACTATTAATATTTAACTTATTTTCATAATAACATCAAATTTCAATTATAACCCACATTAAAACTTCAGTCCAGAACAAAAATTTTAATTAATATTTTTTAATGTCTTTAAAACGTCTTTTTAATGCCTAAGTTATATTCAATAGAAATATGCGTTACATTTTTCATAGAAAAGAAAGAAATGCAGAGCATTTCACTATTATATCCTTAATTATATCGTTATTTATAATCTATTTTTTATGAATTTGTTCCATAAACTGCAGTTTTTAACTTAAGATACCTATCTTAAAAGAAACAAGGGAAAAAATGAAAGGAATATTTTTTGCTACTTCAGATAATGAGTTTTTCCTCATTAAAACTAAATTTTTTTGCACTTTCTAATGCATTTACAAAATAATGCGGTACAAAAAAAAACTGTTTCCTAATTTAAATGTTTGAACTACTTTCTAATTTAAATGTTTTAACTAGTTATCTAATTTCAATTTCATTTGTAAATTCGAGAAGATCAAGATTGAAAAAACAAATTAACGTCTCAAAGAAGCATACTACTACAAATTAAAGAAGCATACTAGTATTATTTTTAGTTGTTTGAAGTTGCAACACTTTTATAAAGAAATAATCTAGACACAAATGTTTTTTTCTACATTTCTTTAAGTTTCAATACGTTTTTCAATGTAAAAAAGTTGGATTGAATAAAAAATAAAATGAACAAATAACAAATTTGTTGACTTGCTTTTAATTACTTTCATTAAAAAAGAATTTTCAATTTGCTTTTGAGTTTAATTTGTTGATATTTTTTTGATATATAGTCTTTGAGCAGACATTTCCTAATTAGAAGTACTGGTTGGATATAATAGTTCTTTCTCCTATTTCAAAATGAAATACGTTATTAATAGGTTTTCAAAAATTTAAAATAAATTAATCTCATGATCTAGTGAATTTGAACATTCAAAAATAAATTTTCGTTAGATAAGATTTATATGCTTCTATTAATTAACAATTTTACATATTACATATTAACTTACATATTTTTAATTAACATATTATTAATTATTAACGTATTATTATTTACATATTATTAGCATATTATTTTTTATATTATTAACATATTATTATTTTTAATTAACATATTATTAACATAACATTTTAATTAACATATTACATATTCTTAATTAACATATTTACTTATTTTTTAAGTTTATGTAAATACACTCTCTTTTCATAGCGATTCTAAAGCTATTATAATTGATACTAATATCCTTTAAACTTCCTTCCCTAACTTTTAGCGAAAATTTTTAAATTTTCTTTTTTTCACCCCTGCCAGCAATTTCTTTTGTTGAATTTTGCAAACACATTTACATGCACGCCATTAGCAGAAGAATAAAACCTTGTAATAATGCTAGATGAAATTATTTTTGCATAGTTGAAATTTGTAGATACTATTCTAAAATATAAACATCTTGAGTTTTTATTATACGAAATGATAGTAGTGATCTGGATGGATGAAAACATCAGTGAACGGAAGTCTCAAATTCAAAACATAAAAAGAGGTAAATAAAGATGTAAGTAAATATATTTAACATTTATTTTCCAGCGTGGATGTAGAAAGTCATAAGAATAGTTTGTAACAAGTAGGAAAAGCAAAGTCGTGCAGAATAGCCCACTTTCAGGGATAAAATTTTAATATTTGGTGATTTAGAAATCCTTGGGATGTACTTAGATTTTTTGATCATCCTTCCAAAATCATTTGATTTTTTTGATTTGAGGTTTCAAATTTTTGACGAAACTGCTTCCTCTCTAGTGTTTAGTTTTGATGCCTTCTGCATATTAATGATATTACTCTTTTATTAGGTTAATATTACAGTAATATTTGTCTTCAATGTAATTGGTTCAACATGAGAGACGTAAGCTAAATTTACGTCAATGGAAGCATTTTAACGTTTAAACTATTACTTCCATAACTATAACTCGCTTATTACATTAATATTACTGTAATATTTGGCCTTCAAAGAAATTGGTTCAATGCGAGAGAAGTTAGCTAAATTTACGTCCACAGAAGGACATTTTAACATTTACTCGCATATTGCAGTACTATTTGTCTTCGATGCAATTGGTTCAACATGAGAGACGTAAGCTAAATTTAAGTCAATAGAAGTGCATTTTAACATTTACACTATTACTTGCATAACTATAACTCGCTTATTAGATTAATATTACAGTAATATTTTGCTTTCAAAGAAATTGGCTCAATGCGAGAGAAGTAAGCTAAATTTACGTCCACAGAAGGACATTTTAACATTTACTCGCATATTGCAGTACTATTTGTCTTCGATGCAATTGGTTCAACATGAGAGACGTAAGCTAAATTTATGTCAATAGAAGGACATTTTAACATTTACTCGCATATTACAGTAATATTTGTCTTCGATGCAATTGGTTCAACATGAGAGACGTAAGCTAAATTTAAGTCAATAGAAGTGCATTTTAACATTTACACTATTACTTGCATAACTATAACTCGCTTATTAGATTAATATTACAGTAATATTTTGCTTTCAAAGAAATTGGCTCAATGCGAGAGAAGTAAGCTAAATTTACGTCCACAGAAGAACATTTTAATATTTACTCGCATATTACAGTACTATTTGTCTTCAATGTAATTGGTTCAACATGAGAGACGTAAGCTAAATTTACGCCATTAGAAGGGCATTTTAACATTTAATCGCTTAACTGTTACTCGCATAACTATAACTTGCTTATTAGATTAATATCACAGTAACATTTGGCCTTCAAAGAAATTGGGTCAATGCGAGAGAAGTTAGCTAAATTACGTCAATAGAAAGGCATCTGAACATTTACTCGCATATTACAGTACTATTCGTCTTCAATGTAATTGGTTCAACATGAGAGATGTAAGCTAAATTTATGTCAATAGAGGGGCATTTTAACATTAAATAGCTTAACTATAATTCGCTTATTAAATTAATATTACAGTAATATTTTTCCCTCAAAGAAATTGGTTCAATAAGAGAGAAGTAAGCTAAATTTACGACCATAGAAGGGCATTTTAACAATTACTCGAAAAACTAATTATTAGGTTAATATAACAGTAATATTTGGTCTTTAATGTAGCGCGCGAGAAATAAACTAAATTTTCTTCAATAGAGGGGCTTTTTAACATTATTTATAACCGTTATGAAGTAATGTTTGGTTCTCCAAATTTGTTTATATCTAATTTTAAAAAATCTTTGCTCTGCATGATAGGATGGTACAGGTGTTAATGTGCTCAGCTATTAAGCTGGTTTTTTAGGTTATATTTTTCACGATGATAACCTAATCTCTCACTCACTTTATTTTCCTTTTATGCTGTATTTTTTAAATAAGTATTAATTAATATTTTGCATTTGGTTTTGCTTTTGACTAAATTTGTTCTCTCAAATAAGTAAAGAAATTTGTTTTCTCAATATGTCGAAGAAATGGTATGACAAAAACGAAGAAAATAACGCAAAACTTGAGTATTAATTTTTTGCAGCCCTCATAATTCAACATCACATTGTTAAAAGTTCTTCAGTTTGATGAAATCATGGTCTAGGAATAGAAAATGCTAGAAGGAAGAATTTCATAATTTTCTTAAAAAAAGAACATGATCGAATTAGTTGCAAGCTATCACCAGTATTCCAACCTTTGTAACTTGCTTGCCAATGCACGTATCCCAGTACAATTCCACGTGCTGAGCAAACTGTTATAAAATCAGATAAGTGCTGAAGAAATTCCAGAATACACTAAATCGAACCAGGAGTGAGAAAGAGTTTTCATCAAATATTAAAGAAATTATATTTCCTCAAAAATCTCGTGATTTCTGGACGAATCGATTTTTAAAAGATAGCGAATTGCAAACTCATGAAAAAAAGACGATTTTTTTCTGAAAGTATTTAAAAACAACAGAGAAAAAAAGCTTAAAAGCCACTACGCTAAATGATGTTAAAATATAATATTTTAGCGGCATTTCTTAGAGAAAGCAAAATTTGGAAAACAACCATTTGGTTATCGATAGTAAAATTTAAACTTATAATTAAAAATTTACATAATCATACACACATAATCATACACACAGTATTCCATAAAAAGGTCTCTCTTTTGATTTCCGATTTTTAGAAATAACAAGTATATTTAGATAAGGTATAAAATATGTTTTAACCAACAGATGGTGCCGTAAAAAGTCTTATTTTTAAGTTTCTATCTTTTGTTGTAATCATAAAACCCGAAATCATTTGAATAAATAGAAATTTGCATATTTTTGTCTCGTCTGTTTTTCAGATTTTTCATTTCCTTAATCCATAAATAGGAGAAATAAATTTGTAGCGGCTTGAAATGAAATAAATACACCCACAGAGTTTCAAGTATTTTAAAAGCATTTTTTCCGTATTTGAAATAAGGTCTTTTCTTTGAGCTGAAAAAGAGTTGCTTTTACAAAAATTCTGTTTGACACAGCAAATTAATTTTTATTAAATTCATGTTTATTCATTTTTTTATTTTATACTAATTTTATTTACTATATTTCATTTTTCTTACAAATCTAAATAGTTTATTTGCTTTATTCAAAAATTCATACAGATCTAAAGTTTCTAAAATATTTGAAAAGTAAGTCATAAGATTCAAAAATATTGAAAAACACATGAAATATGATTAATGCGTAAAAGTATATTTGTAACGGCTTGAAAGAAATAAAAACACCCAAAAATTTGAAACATTTTGAGATAAATTTTTTTTGCTTTGAAATAAAGTTTATTCTTTGTTCTAAGAGGAGTTGTGTATATTAAAATTCTGTTTGACACAAAAATTAGTTTTTATTAGATACAAGTTTAAATATTTTTATTTTACTTCTATTTCATTTACTTCATCTCTTCATTTTTTATAAATACTAGCTTCTTCATTTTTCATACTTATGCATATAGATTTTTGCATACATATATATAGATATTTCAATACAAATAGATTTAGTAAAAAATAATTATTATACTTAAATATGCTTAACTATTAATAATTATTCAGAATAAAATAATACTGATTTATTAATAATTGTTCTAAATTAAATATTATTTTTAATTGAATGGTATTATAATAATATGATAATACTCATTCTTAAATATTAAAAACATGTGAAGAACGTTTATTATGAGCACAGATATTTATACAAATTGTGATTAGGTTTCTGTAATTGACTATGAATAACCTATACTAATTAGTTAAAAGTGTATTTTAGCTAAATAATATTTTAATAAATAAATAAATTCATTTAATACTTACGTTGATGTTCGAAAACTGCAAAACATGAGAAACACAATATTAAATGCCTGACTGACAAGAAATTCATGCTTGTTTTAAAGACACTTTTAAAGCGTTTTATTTTCTAGTTGATAAACATATTAATCAAGTTTATAAATTATTTTTATCATATTTCGAATCAACAATCTACATTGAGTTTGAGCAAAGAGTTTTGCATGCTATTGTATGAATAAAATAAAATAGTTGGTTAAACTAAATTGTAAACGTTTTTAATCAGTTTATTTCGTTAAAACAAATAAGAACGAAACATGGTAGAGGTACATACATTTTACATTAATAATAGCAATCAATTATGTCTTTGACAATGAGACCTAATTAGTTTCAGTTAAAGCTAAACTTCAGTTAGTTAGTTTAGTTAGAGAGTTAAGATGTTGATTTTTTTACTTTCTTTGAAGTATAGTGAAGGAGAAAGTTTAAAAAGATTTCTCTTAGAACCTATAATTATTTTCACACAGCATACTAAAAACTAGTGTTTTGGAGGTAGTAGCTTAGTAATTTATAATAAGATTGGATTTTCGAAACAAATGTTTGTTTTTTATGTTATGGGAAAAAAATACAGCAAAATATGAGAAATTAAAAAAAGCAGTTTTAATTTAAATGTAACTTATTATATTTACTTTATCAGTTGCAATCTGAATTGCAAAGCTAAACTTGATAAAACAGTTTTGAAAATGAATTGCAGCTGCGAATCATAAGTCACAATTGTAAGTTGGATGAACGAATAGCTTATGTTCCTGGGAAATGCAAATAACTTTTAAAATCCTAGCAAATATTTTATTTTGCAATTTGATGACGAAAAACCACACGGACAAAACAAAAATCCTTGTAAAATTTCTGTACTGAATGGCAATGACATATCTTGTGAAAAAAAACATTTTTTATCACTAGTTATAAAACCAAGATATATTGTATTTAAATCATAAATTTTGTACTTTTTCGGTTTATATGGTGACGGTTTACCTAAAATTCCGGTCTTCAAAATTATGGTACTTATTACCACACATTTAGTGAAAAATACAAATCTTGAAAGTAAAATACAAGACTTTCATGAAAAAATTTACAAATTTTACCAAATTATATCAGATATTATAAAACCATATTTTATTGTTAATTTTAAAAGCATTTCGGAAAATGAATTTAAAAGCCAAGAATCAGAAATCGGAAATAAATCATACAATTAAAAAATTTTACAAAAAAAATCTTACTGCCAAGAAAAGTTAGAATTAAACAATTTAAAACCTTTAAAAAAAGCAAACGAACAAAATCCGGCAAAAACTTTCAGTGCACTGCAAATTTGCAAAACATGATGAACTGAAATTTTTCCTTCCTTCATTATTATATTTTCATTTCTACACTTTTCTATAGAAAGCTAGAATACTAAAATGGAAAGTTCTAAAAGATTTCTTCTATTAACTCAGATTTGATACTGGAGATTCACTTCCAAATTTCAATTTGAAAAAATTTAAACTAAACAGTTTTCTTCGCTATAAGCATATAAAAATATTTGTTCAAAATAGTCTATCTTAACAATAAAACTTCCCATTTCAGGTGTATTAGTTGTTAATTATTGGGAAGATAATTTGGAATGAGTTTTAGTGGTTCAATCTTAGAGAAATTAGCAATCGTTTTTTGCATTTTTTTTATTAAAAACAACTAGAAAGTAATACGTATATAGTTTGTAATCAGGGTTATTGGGAAAAACAACTTGTGCATATATAGTCTGCAATCAGTGATATTGAGAAAAACAAAAATTTGACCTAGTCTTGAATTAAATAAAAGACAATTTAATAAAAAAATAATTGCCATCATCGCATAATTAAGTAGATTTCCTTGAAATAACGTAATTATCCATGCTCTGTGATATATAATGTTAAATACCAGAAATTATGTCGAAACTTTTTGTTTTATTGATTGAAAGTATAATTAAGTTAAGGTATACAAATCAAAAAGTGCTTTATTAAAATGATTTTCATTCGAATGAAGAAGATCGAAGAACATTATATAGAAGAATAGACTTTATTTTTTTTGACCTTTATTGTATAACTCCCTTTTATATTTAAATATATTATTATCCATATGCATACAATATTGTTCTTTATCAGAAAAAGAAAAAAAAACGATGAAACTGATAAAAACACTTTTGAATACGTATTTTTAAATTTATTAAAATATACTTAGAAAATGTAGATGCCCTTAATTTTTACAAAAAAGAAAAACAGTCATTAAGTTATGTTATTAGTATGAAATAAATATGGTATTGCCCTGTTACGGTTGGGTATAGAATAAAAAAATGAATGAAAAGCTGCTAACAAGCAAGTGACAACAATTTAGAAAGTAAAAAAATTAATGGCCGGGTGAAACATATAGTTAGTACATTTTTGAAGTGGTGTCGCAAAACTTTTACAACCCAGAGGGAATATTAATTTTTAAAGTTCCAGAAGATAACAAATATATATTCTACAAAAACATACCTCATCTCCATAGAAGATATCCAGACCTAGGATGAAAACAAAAACCATGGCTAGTGAAAATGAAGTAGTCCAGTTCTTTTTTTTGAAAAAAATCTTTGTTGTTTTATTGGAGAAAACATGTTAAAAATCATCATAGTGAGGCACAACATCAGAAATTAACACAGCGATGCACAACATCAAAATTACCACAGCGATGCACAACATCTTGAAAATGTGGGTACTAATGGAGGCTGGAGCAGAAGACCACACTATCTAAAAATTGGTGCGTCATAAAGAAGAGTATTCAATCAAAAGGAATTCCATAAAGCTAGAAATGGCTGTGACAGAGCCCATTAATGGTGGTATCAAAATGGCAGCGGATCAGATTAAAAAGCAGGAGATTCCCATAAATATCCAACATGTTGATGTGCAATCGGGAATTTTACTTAGTAGACATTAATCAGAGAGAAAGGAAAGCACAGCAGATCGACTTTCCAATATGGCGGTAGACGTGACGCCATCCAAAAAAATGTTCTCTTCCTCAAAAAGAGGAAGGGGAAAAAAAAAACGTCCTGCCAGGAAGCAGCGTGACGCTGGGGTGATGAAGAATTTCGAATGCAACTGGTCATCTTTCGCGCGCTCTTTTTATAAGAGACAAAAACTTAATAGTTGAAGTTGTAGTACATGTTGTGCAAGTTAAAGTTAAATTATCTAAAAATTACGAGTTGAGACGAAAAATTGATTATACGTTAAAAGTTACGGTTGAGAAACACAACATACACGCGGAGATGAAAGATGCCGACGACCAGTGCGAATTCTCAGAAACGAAAAGGGTGGAATGTTCTAGAAAAAAAGGGGTTCTGCAAGGAGCTGGTGAGGAATCTTAGGGGGAGAATGTCCAAATTGCGCTAACGCGTTAAGGGGTGAGAAGACAAAAGATGAAATAAAAAATTTATTATAAAATTATAAATTAAGTCGAAAGAAATTAGTATTTTGATTAAAAAAAGGATATTTAGAAAATTAGGCTGTGACCTAATGTCACATTATACCCCCCACTGCAGAAAAAAAATTCTGAAGAAAATTTTTTTTTTCTTTTTGCCAAAAAAAGAGATATTAATCCAAAAAAAATTTATAAATGAAATTAAGTTCTAACAGCCTGCAACTCCAGTTCACCACTTCTCCACTTACAAATAGTCAGATGTTTACATAACAATCTATATATCAAAACTTTTGATAGTAAGAGTCTGAAATGAGAAAAGCTGTGCCTCAAACATAAGACATACAAAGAATTAGTAACACATAACGACACATACATATAAGCAGCTTTACATGGCTGCATCTTGATTAGTGAAATGGTAAAACAATGTTAATTGTTTGATAAATGGACGAAAAACACAAAACAATCTTAATTGTTTGCTACATGAAAACAAACATTTTGACAATGAATCGTGAACACATGTAATATAAATTAAACAACATATGCCTTGATGCATGTGAATGCCTATAAGTGCAATAACACCCGTATAAAAAAATTCAGGCTACATGAAGTAGACTGAGAAAATCTTCTCCAAAGAAAATAACATTAAGGAGGTAAAATGGATAATTGATTATTCAAAAAAAAAAATCTCACTTAGTAATAGTGGAAGAACTATTTTTTGAGGTAAAGGACATTAACTCAAATTATTCCTTGTAAGAAGGAATTGAAAAAAAATTGATTTGTTTGCTGGAAATTATTATGAAAAAAAAAATTGAAAAATTGCAAACAAACGAAAAATCAGGCTACCATTGCAGACTGACAATACTCCGAGCTTAAACGAAAAAAAAAAAACTTTGTACAACATTTTGTACATCAATCCATTGAGTGAATTTTGAGAAAAAATGAAACCAATCAAACAAGATTGATAAGTAGTAATCCGAGTTAAAACGACAAAAAAATTAGTACACATCAAAGTGTATACCTGAAACAAATCAAAGTCATTAGTGAGAGCAATAAGTGCATAAAAATTATTAATTTAAGACTTGAAGGAAGTTAAAAAAATTGTAATTAAACTTACTAGTTGTAACAGGAAAAGCCTAGGCAAAACATTAAACTTACAAAAACTGCAAGGAATTTTAACACTTAAAAAAACAACAAATTGACTCACAGAACTTTGACCAAAAAAAACTGCTAAAACAAAACAAAAACAAGGCCTTGACACATTGCTTACAAAAAGCATTACCTAAAAAAATGCTGAACAATATACAATTAACAAACTCAGCATCAACAATTTGTATAAAACAACATAACACAAAACAATAAAAAAATCATAACAAACGTTGTGACACCTTGAGATGTACAATGAGGTGTACTTTTATACCTTACTTTTGCAAAGAGAATTCACACTCTGCAAAAATCCAAAAAAATTTGTATGTAATAAGAGTGACTTATGACATACTAGAAAAGGAAAAAAAAATTATACTGTACAGAACTACAGGGTCGAAAAACAAAAAAATTGGCATTCGAATTCAGACATCATTAATTAATTACAATTATGTGTTTAAGTAATTTAAAAAATACAAATATTACCATGAAATATTTGTTAAAAAAATTGCAAACAGTTAGACATGAACAACCAAAAACACGAACCCATAGTTATAAGTTTGTAGAGTCGCAAAAAGGAGGGCACTGCTCATCATCCACCATACAAAACCATATCACAATTTGAATACCTCATTCAATTAAAAAAATGTTAGAACTATTGACAAAATTAGTTACAAGAACTGTATATCAAAAAAATTTTAACCAAAAAAATACTGGTGTTGCCTGACAAATACTACAGGATCCCGATGTTCCGCGGATATGACGGCCAGCATCATATACACCGATACCCAAATAACACCCATCACACATATCAATGTTACATTCAAACACATTTTATTAGAAAAAAATTATTTACTTCTTAAATTGTAAGGACAAGCCTTAGGGAGAGTGATATCACTATCAATTACACTAGGGGAGGTATCCAAAGAGGGATGAAAAAGCAAATTTTGCCTCCTATGAGGACATAGACGTAAACGGTCTATATGAACAGTTAGTTTATGTGCATTTGTATTGTCCAAAAGTTGGATTACATAATCCACATCATTGAATTTTGACAAAATAGTAAACGGACCATCAAATTTAGGTTTAAACACATTAGTATGTTTTAAGTAAACAATATCACCAATATTCAGTGATCTTAATTTTGCTTTCACACCTTGTCTCGAATTTTGTTTGACTTGTGCTCGTTCAGAATTATGGTAAGCATTTTCATATGCAATATTGAGCTCATTCAAGGTCTCCAATAAATAGTGAGATTTATCCAAATGTATTGGTTCAACACTAGTTTCAAAACAATCAAAAATTAAGGCCAAATTACGACCAAAATGAAGTAAGTTAGGGGTGAATTTGGTTGAAGAGTGAATTGAACCATTGTATATATTTTGGTGAATTAATAAGCTGGTTGCAAATGACACACCTTTCTCATGTACAGTTAAAACAGAAGACTTAATAGCTTGATTAATACGTTCACTCATTCCATTACTTTGAGGATGAGCTGCACTGCTATGGGCTAATTTTATGCCTAACTTTTTATTGATTAATTCAAAAACCTCAGCTTTAAACTGAGTGCCTAGATCTGTTAATAGGTATAACATTCTACCATAATGAGCAATATAATTCATTAAATGTTTAGAAACAGTCTCAGTGGTTAAATTGGCTAGTTGGTTTAAAATTAAATGTCTAGAGAAATGATCTATGAAAGTTAAAATATATCCACAATTCTTAATGGGTCCTACAATGTCCATGGAGACAAATTGTCCAGGCCTCTGAGGTAGCCACATTGATTTTAAAGGAGCAGGTTTGCTCGCAGACTGTTTATGTTTAATACATAATTCACAAGACTTAACATAATTACAGGTATCACTGTAACAACTTTTCCAAAAATATCTTTTAGACACAAGCTCATACGTCTTTTGAATACCAGAATGGGAAACATGACAAATATTTAACACTTTAGATTTTAATGAATTTGGAACTACAATTCTGTGTTTATGAGGAAAAACCTCAGTGGCATACATTAATATACCATCATTTAAAAAGAAATGTTCAGTCTTAGATTGATTAATTAACGTGGGATTGTTTAAAAGAGAAATAATTTCCTGAATATTTTGATCTTTACATTGTTCCGATTTAAATGTGTCTAAAGAAATTTCAAGAGGGGAGTCATTATTAGTTAAAGCATGAATTACATGGTCTTCATTTATATCAGTGAAAGGTAAAATTAGTTCAGAATCATTACTATTTAAAGCAGGTTGACAAAAATTAGGATCAGGTGAACGACTAAACCAGTCGGCTAACACATTCTCATGACCAGGTATATGTACAAACTCAAAAGTATATTCACTTAAAGCAAGCAACCAACGTGTGATAATATCAGCAGGTGATGTAACCTTGCGATAATGTTTTAGAGGTTTACTATCACTCAGAATTGTAAAATTTCTATTATAGAGGTAAGATTTAAATGCTGTAACACCCTTAAAAATTGCATATAGCTCCAATTTGATGGCGGGATAGTTTTTCTCAGACTTGGACAAAGCCTTACTAAAAAAAGAGACAGGGCGAAGAGATCCTTCATGCTCCTGCATCAAAACTGCTGAAATGCCTAATTTGCTCGCATCAGTATTTAGGAAAAACGGTTTACTGAAGTCTGGTAACTGAACAAAAGGTTTCGAAAAAAATGCATTCTGTAATGCATCAAATGCCCGCTGTTGTTCGTCAGTCCATTTAAATTTAGATTGCTTAGTAGCAACTTTAGTCAACACAGCAATTAATTGGGCGAAATTTGGAATTAAATGGCGATAAAAGCCACACACACCTATAAACTTCTTAACCTGTTTGGCATTACGAGGGGTAGCAAATGAAGTAATTTTGGCTATATTGGATGAAGTAGGGGTTATACACTTATGGGAAATTACAAAACCGAGATATTCAACAGAATCTTTAAAGAAAGAACATTTATTAGGAGCTAAAGTTAAGTTGTATTTAGTTAAAATTTTAAGTAACGCTGATATTCTATTAGTCATTTCCTCAAAGGAATTTGCTCCGATGAGAAAATCATCTTGATAAGCATGGATACCTTTAATACCCTCAGTATTTAATTCCTCAATAAATAGGTCTACTAAAGCCTGGAAAGTACTCGCTGCCGTTTTGAGGCCAAAAACGAGTCGTCTATTAGCGAAGGATCCAAAAGGAGTAGTAAAAGTTAGTATGTCCTGTAGGTGTTCAGGAAGCATAACCTGCTTATAGGCTTCTCGTATATCACACTTTGTGAAAAATTTATAAGAAGAAATTTCATTAATTATAGTGCTTATTTTAGGCAAAGGGTAAGTGGAGCTTTCTACCACTGCATTAAGTAATCTTAAGTCCAAAGCTAAACGATACTTAGGTTTTCCCTGACTATTTTCTGAGTTTTTCTTTTTGACTAAGACTAGTGGAGCAGCCCAATGGCTAACATGCCTATGAATAATACCGGCTTCCACTAACTCATCTAATTCTTGTTTAATGTCATCCCTTAAAGCATATGGAATTTCAAATGGTAAAGTTTTTATTGCATTGTCATTTTTCAATGTTAAAGAGGGAACCACACGATCAGTACATCCTAAAGTTTTTATGGTTTTAGAAAATGCAGCAAAATTTTCCAATAAAATGTTTTGAAGAATTACTTTTTGATCAGTGTCTAAATGTGCTAAATCAAAATCAGTAGATTTTAGCTCATCTTTTCTTAAATTTAAAATATCCTGAGAAGCAGTAATTAAATTACACTGTTCTAGATGAGTACAATCATTTAAATCTACATTATTACCATCATTACTCTTTTGGACAACAAAATTACAAATAATATTACCTATATTCAAGCCTTTATTTAAATGAACAGTGTTATCAGAATTATTTTGGATTATTGTATTAAACACATTATTGTCAACAACATTAATAGAAGGATGAATTATAATATTTGAATTATAAGTAGGTGTGAAATACACCTCTTGATTTGTTTGTTTAACAAAAGAATTAATTCTTAAATGGGCAATGGCAGTCTCGCCTGGCTCAATTGTGAGTTTATTTTTTAAAACTACATCAATCTGTTCATTATTGGTATGATTAGAAGCTAACTTATCAAAATTATTTAAAGGAATACAAAAATTACTAAATTGCGCAGACTCCTCTTGGAAGTTTATAAGAACATTATGTGTTCTTAGAAAATCAAAACCTAGAATTCCCTGAAAGGTATCACTCTTAATATCTGCAATAAAAAATTGATGACGAAAAAAATTATTATGGATTTTAAAGGAAATTTCAGCACAAGCCGAGAACTCTAGATGAGAATTAACTGTTCTTATTTGGACTTTTCTTGATAAGAATTTTACTTTATTATGAGCCCTAATTGCATTGAAAGTATCTAATGTCAATAATGAGACTGACGACCCACTATCGAGTAGAAAATTTACATTAACATTTTTAAAGTTAGATGCAATTGTAGGAAGATTAATTTCATGTGAAACAATATTTATGTGCTCAGTATTCTCTTTATAGTCACAGTCAGTCAAAAACTCCCTAATGGTAACATTTGAATTATGCATCGATTTTGACATAAACTCATTTATATCAAAAATTTTGGATGGTGTGGTGGATGAGAAGACAGGGCCATCCCCTACTGCCTCCTGCGAGAGTTTAAAGGATTGTTACCTCTATAATTAGTACTATTAACCCTCGGTCTAAATTGTTCATTTTGACTAGGAATCGGTGGCGGTGGATACTGCGGTGCAGTGAACCTGGGAGAAACCATGGGGAACTGTGGCGGAAAAGAATGCATCGCCAATGGCCCAATTGAATTTTGTCTTAAATGTCTGAGATACGTTCGACACACACTCATGATATGCCCAGACCTATTACAGAAAGCACAGTGAAGGTTTGGAGTTGGGCGAGGTTGTTCATGTCCAACCCGATCCTGGTTCTGTACAGGGTGAAGTAAAAGGGGACATAATTTAGTGCTGTGGGGTTTCTGACATATATTACAGTTAGACTGCATAGTCTCAATTCTTGTTGTCAGCATTTCGAGTTGTTTTGAAATTAAGGTGAGCTGATCAGGTGCAGCAGAAGCACACTGAGTCACCGCATGAGCTGCGACTAAAGGAGTAGCCGAGCCAGCTAACGATTGCTGTATTGTCACGATATGATTGGCCCTTTTGACCATCTCGCGATAGTCTTGTATTCCCTCAATGAGAATAGTCTCCTTAAGGTGCAAAGGGATTGCAGATAAGAACTGCATGGCTTTAATCCGAGACAAAGCAGTTTGGTCATTTATAAAGTTATATGCCTTATGGGCAAGAGAATCTATCCTATATTCCAGATTTTTGATAGTTTCAGAGGGCAACAGGCTGATTGCCTGAAATTTTGCCAAGTCAGCCGAGGAAGAATCTTCCTGTTTGAAAAAATTTTGAAGCAGCTGACCTGCATCCTCGAACTTTGTGACCACCCTACATTCAGGTGAATTCTGAAAAAAAGTGAGAGCAGCCCCAGACAATTTTGATTTTAACAAGTATAATGTAGCCGCATTATCAAACTGATTTAATTTTACTAGATCTTTAATTTGGTTCAGAAACCACTCTACGTTCTGAGAATTTCCAGAAAATTCTGGACTATTGAAATTGAATTTAGGGGTTTGCCTATTAGCCTCTATGTTATTTACGTTGTCAGGCATAATTATTGGATTAGAATAAGTTCTATTACGGGTTTGAATTGGGGTCATCTAATGAAAAATATTAAGTAATGATAGTATCAATTACACAGGTATTATTACTAATTGTAACCTTTTGATAACCTCATGAAAATAATGTAAACATTGAAACATAATGAACCTAAATATCAAGAAAAACACAATTAAAAACTATTCAAATTACTGTGAATCATATAACTATATACTTGCTTAAACAAGAAATATCAACCATTAGAAAACAACAATATTGCCATTAATTATTTCAAAGTGCAAATAAACACCCAAAAATTTTTAAAAACCAATCAATCATAAATATGTAATTGTAGTATAATAGATTAGAACACTAATAATTTATCAATATAGGAGAGTAAGACATTGGCAATTCATATTAAAAAAATCAATAACCTTTCAACAAAATTCATCAATTAAATTATCAAACATGACCTGATTCAAAAGCATAAGAAGCAAAATTTTAGTTCACATAAAATTTACCAAATATTAAATAATAATTATTATTATTTTAACCAATTGCTGTGAAAATTTGTAACTAAACTATTTATGTAAACATCAATTTTATAAAATAAAAGGAATCTTATTTTTAAATTGTTATATGAAAAATTATTTACCAAATCTTATCCAATTACTACTTCTTATTTAATCAAAAATATTTATATTAATCATCCTAATCAAAATCGTTATTTTTAATCACTATTATAAAACAATTGTAATATTCAATTACAGAAATTATGACAAATAATTATTATTTACTCAACTTAAAAATTATCTATTTGGTTATTGTATGAAACAAATTAGTAAATAACCAAAACCAGATATTAATTAACTAATCAAAACATAAAGTCTATTAAAAAAATTTGATTACATTGCATAATTTATTATTGTTTATTTGGCTATTATATCAAAAACTATTGAAATAAACAGTTCATTTCCTACTCCAAACTTAAAGAAATTTATTGAAATTAATTGTATTAAACATTGAATAATAACATGTTACTTTACTCATATTAAAAATTTAATTTTGAAAGAATACTCGTTCACTGGTCAAAATAAATATAATTAAAAACTATATACACCAACCGAAAAGCGGAACGGCACCACATGCCCTGTTACGGTTGGGTATAGAATAAAAAAATGAATGAAAAGCTGCTAACAAGCAAGTGACAACAATTTAGAAAGTAAAAAAATTAATGGCCGGGTGAAACATATAGTTAGTACATTTTTGAAGTGGTGTCGCAAAACTTTTACAACCCAGAGGGAATATTAATTTTTAAAGTTCCAGAAGATAACAAATATATATTCTACAAAAACATACCTCATCTCCATAGAAGATATCCAGACCTAGGATGAAAACAAAAACCATGGCTAGTGAAAATGAAGTAGTCCAGTTCTTTTTTTTGAAAAAAATCTTTGTTGTTTTATTGGAGAAAACATGTTAAAAATCATCATAGTGAGGCACAACATCAGAAATTAACACAGCGATGCACAACATCAAAATTACCACAGCGATGCACAACATCTTGAAAATGTGGGTACTAATGGAGGCTGGAGCAGAAGACCACACTATCTAAAAATTGGTGCGTCATAAAGAAGAGTATTCAATCAAAAGGAATTCCATAAAGCTAGAAATGGCTGTGACAGAGCCCATTAATGGTGGTGTCAAAATGGCAGCGGATCAGATTAAAAAGCAGGAGATTCCCATAAATATCCAACATGTTGATGTGCAATCGGGAATTTTACTTAGTAGACATTAATCAGAGAGAAAGGAAAGCACAGCAGATCGACTTTCCAATATGGCGGTAGACGTGACGCCATCCAAAAAAATGTTCTCTTCCTCAAAAAGAGGAAGGGGAAAAAAAAAAACGTCCTGCCAGGAAGCAGCGTGACGCTGGGGTGATGAAGAATTTCGAATGCAACTGGTCATCTTTCGCGCGCTCTTTTTATAAGAGACAAAAACTTAATAGTTGAAGTTGTAGTACATGTTGTGCAAGTTAAAGTTAAATTATCTAAAAATTACGAGTTGAGACGAAAAATTGATTATACGTTAAAAGTTACGGTTGAGAAACACAACATACACGCGGAGATGAAAGATGCCGACGACCAGTGCGAATTCTCAGAAACGAAAAGGGTGGAATGTTCTAGAAAAAAAGGGGTTCTGCAAGGAGCTGGTGAGGAATTTTAGGGGGAGAATGTCCAAATTGCGCTAACGCGTTAAGGGGTGAGAAGACAAAAGATGAAATAAAAAATGTATTATAAAATTATAAATTAAGTCGAAAGAAATTAGTATTTTGATTAAAAAAAGGATATTTAGAAAATTAGGCTGTGACCTAATGTCACAGGTATCTATATTTTTTGTTTCATTACCTTTTATAAATAAATATAAATAAGTGAATTTATGATACATTAGATAATATCATTGATTTTATAGTTTTTTTACTGATTCAAATATTGAATATATAATCTTTTTATATATAGCTCTTTTAATAAATGAATTTACATGAATAAATTTATGTTGCAATTGATTTTATTTTACTTCAAAATGATCACTGGCTGCTCAATGACGATCATTAAATCATTTGCATAAACTCATTCAATCATTTGCTGCTCATTCATGATCATTAAATCATTTGCATAAGCTCATTCAATCATTTGCTGCTCATTGACGATCATTTAAAAGCAATTGCATAAAATTGTTGGTTGTTATAACTTTTTGCCATCTAATATGCATTTAAGTGCAACTGATTTCAGTATAAAATTAAAATTTATGAATTGGAAGAATAGTGTTTTTTTATTATCAACTTACTGAAAACACTTATTTAACAAATACTTTTAAACAAGACACAAATTATCAGTAGCGTGACTATACAAGATTAGAAAATTAGTATAATGGATGGAAAGTTAAATACAAAATTGCATGAAGTAATTTAATGTACGATGATTTGTATGCATCTACCTTAGAACAACTTTACATCCACTTTAGATTCTGTCATGCGAACTCCCTTAATTATCTGGTGTAATTTAAGGCTCCCTCCTTTTGCCCCAATTCATAATCCTGAAGTGTGGTGCTACAATTTCTACTATAATTGTGATACCATCACAATTGTCTAATTTTCGTTAGAGCAAACGTTATTAAATGTTAGTAAAATGTTAAAAATTGTCGTTAAATACTTTAAATTAAACTCCAGGTTTAATAATGTATTTTACTAAAACAAATTTAAAGCATATATTTAATTCTGTTGGTTACGTTAAACTGCATTTTAATCAGAACCCCAAAATATACCGAATTTCATAAGAAACAATTTCAAATCTGAGGATAAACTAAATCTGCAAAATTAGTGAACTAAAAATATCACTTAACTTGAACAAAATGTTACTGAAAAGTTTTTTCCCACAACTCAGGTAAGAAGAATTAATTTAGTTAATCTTGAATGATATGCTAAATTTACATTTTTATTAAAATCATCAAGCATATCTTATTTTAATCTGTTCTATTCTAAATCATGAGAAAACAAAATTATTAAAAAAAGGTAGAATTAAAATTTTCTTTCACTAAAAGGTTGTTTTCTCATCCTTATCATTAGCATAATAAAAGAAATTTAGGCTCGATATTTAAGAAGAAATTTGGCTCGAAATTAAGTATATCTTTCATTCAAAATTATGTATGTTGGAACGTTCCGACAAACAAAAGCATGCATGCTACAAATAATATAAATAATTTCACATTTGTTTTAAAAGGAAGATTTTAACAAAACTAGACCGAAAGGATAAGACTTTTCTAAAAGTTTATTTATCAATTTGACCTTTCTCAGATACTGAATAAAATAACAGTCTTCCTTAACTATTCACTTTAGTGATTCTATATTCGATAACTCTTTCCGTGAAGTGATTTCAGCTGTCAGCTACGTTCTTAATTTCATATATTCATCCTCCTTTTATCCAACTTTATGAAAGAATTATTAATATTCAAGCGCTCTGGTGTTTTGTCGCTAGTGTACTTGAATGAATCTTTGAATGAGTTACTCCTTGTTGGACAGAGTAACCTAATAAAAAGAAGTATATTTCATGATCGGGAAGTACTTCAAGATGTCAAGTTAACCTTTTATGAGCTGTTCGGTGTTTAATACAATTTATTAAGGCACTGTGTGGATATCATGTTTTTCTGAGGATGTGTCAAAACATGATGTGCAACATTAAGTTATTAAATAAGGTTTTTGCGTAATAATAAGAGTTCAGTAAATAATATTTGTCCACTGTTAGATATTTCTTGCAAAAATGGTTAACTAACTATTCCTTTAATTGTTATTTCATCATACTCAAGCAAAACCATCAAGTAATTATAAATAGGGTGGTATTCAAACTGTAAACTATGAGCAAAACTGTTTATTGACTGCTTTCACCTAATGTGGTTAAACAACTAGAATTTTATCATACCAATTTTACTCGCCTAATGAAGCCACTTACTTTCTTGAAGCTAGGAGCATATTATAGCCGAAAAAGATAATCTGTCAATCTTCCGACTAACAGAACGGGGGTTCCGTACGATATTTTCCCCATTCTCTTTAATCCATGAAGAGTTTCGTATGTCCTGCACTCCCCAATTTGTGACCCTGGAATATTAGAATTTGATACTTACAGTCACGCTTAGATAACAGCACCATAAAGCTGCTTAACGCAAGAAAAATCTAGCATTTTTCATCTCTTTTGATAAGTAAAACAACCAGAAAATCTAATTGAACCGCATATCACGGTTCATTTGATAAAACACAACTTAACCACAACCTGACTCTAATGCTCATTACCGAACGAAAAGTGTAGCCCCCAGTGGAATTCCTTTTGTACGGTTTTGAAATCATGCACGCTTTAAATGGTTAAGAAGCCGCACAGCTTTGTGTACTTGTTTTCTTTCAACCATTCTAATAGAAAACAGTTTCAAAACCTTGAAGGTAAAACGATGGTTAATTAATGGTTGACAGACTGCTGCAGGTTATTTTACCGTTATTTTAGAATGCTAATTTTAACAGTATATGAAAATTATATCATTAATTTAATATCATTAAAAACCACGTTTAATTATCTCAAATAAAATATACTGGTTAAGTTTTATAAAATAAATACTGAAAATGTTAGTGAAATATATCAAACGAATGATACAAAAAGATGAGGAAAACACATAATTTTTTACAACCTACACTGTAAAAAAATGCCAGATTGAATTACGGCGAAATGTACCCTTACAGCACCCTGATTGCAGTATCCGTAAAATCCACTTTACCACAAAATCCATTTTAACTTTGTGGTTTTAAACAGTAATTTTATCAGTGGTAGCTTATTTTAATTGCAGTAAGTATTACTGTAAAATTAACAGCATATAAACCTGTTTTTTTCCCGTAAAATGTAACGGGAAAACTAGATTTTACAATAACAGCTAACGTCGTTTAGGGTGCTGTGAATTACAAAATAATTACGATGTATAGAAACCTAAGTAAATGAGTTTCAGCTGCAACTACATTTTAGAATACATTTTTGAACTGTAAAACATGCACGCACTCAAGCCCAACACAGAAACATGGTTCGAATCCCGCTTCGGGCGTAGGAAAACTTATCTCACTGTTCTATTTGTCTTTCCTGCGTTATTCAGGTGACAATGACCGAGATGTGTGTTGCCCACAGTAAAGTGATTATTAGAAAAGTTAGGCTATACGAGGTTTTTTATTTTCTTTTTGGAAAAAAAAATAGAATGACGAAATTCGGTTATAGTGACGATAGTTATTTCGTCACTCTTACGAAATATTCACTAGGAGCATGTATCAGGAAACTGTTTCGTCGTTAATGGTTTCGTGAAATTTAAGTATTCACTTTTTACAGTGTACTACTTTTAAAAATTAGTCACGATTATTTTTTCTAGATGATAATTTTTAAGCAATATTTTTAACACGACACTCTAACCGCAATATTTTTCAGACTACCTCTGAAATTTAATGCACCCCCTTCGTACAAACAAATATACTACGGAAATTGAAAAAAAAATGTGAAAAGTTTATACTGATAATGAGTTGTTAAATAAAACTAAATCCAATAACAACTTTGAATGTCAGTTTAAAAAAAAATTGAAAAATATAAATACCCTAAGTCTGTTACAAAGTACGAAAAAAATTGCAGCATATATATTGGAGTTGCTAAAAATACAGCAGTAGCAAAAACAAATAAAAATAGAACTTTTCAAACTTAAAAAAATTTACATGCGTGAGGTACTTTCATCAGGTGAATTTCAGCTAATCATATTTTTCCTTAAAAAAAGAACAAGAATTTCGCTCCTTTACGATATCCCTTTCTGCCAATATAAAAATGTACATTTTCCTTAACAACAATTAACATTTAACATATAAAACGCATTTTGATGTAAAATATAACATTTTGTATATTTTCATGAATATTTATATTCTTATTAATTTTTAAATGATGAATTTAGGCATTGTTATGTTTATTTCTTTTTTTGTTGCTGTTCTTGTTTAATCTGATTATTTCTGAAATGATATATAATATATATCAAATTATAAAACTCTTAAAGTATCCAATGTATAAAATGTATTTCTAAAAAGCCGTAAAACATTGTTTTATTGCTGTTTATATGCTTGTTAATTGAAAATGTAAATGCAGGCATTTGTATGTGTGATAAATAATTTTTATCGTTGTTTAAATTAATTTCTGTGGCAAAAAAATAAAGTTAAAATTATTTGTATAGGATTATCTTTCAAATAAATGAGCGAAGTTACTAATTTAAAAGAACAAATTTTAAATTTTTTTCCTTTTATTCAAAAATACCGCATATTAATTAATAGGCGGATTTTATTATTTTCACTTATGGAGTTTATTATTTTCTGGAGGAGTTAAAAATAAAATATTTTTCAAATGTTTAAATATTCTTTCGATTATTAGTTATATTTAGTTTTATTTGTTGATATCAAAATAACTTTAATAATGAAAAGGTCAAAATTTTGACTTTATTCAAGTATCTTGAGTTTCAGTTTTAATAGAAATAAATTTTAATTACGAAATTGTAACCATAACAACGGGGAGAAATTATTTTGTATTATTTTATATTTATCAAGTTATTTTAACTTTAGTTTGTTATTTTATTTATGAGGAAGTTAAAAACTAATAATTTATGTAGAATTAAATTTATTTTGCGGGCATAAATGTCGACAGACATTTATAATCTGGACACTTCATTTTAAATCCAGCACTATAAAATCAATAAACTATCAAAATTGAGAATAAATTCACTTTTCTAAAATGTAGGTTTATATAGACATCGCGCAGTCTCAATCAAAGCAAATGCAATCAGTCATCACCTGCAAATGTCAGTTTCAAAGATATATAAAACAGATAAGTACCAAAGGCTGCTAAAGACTTCGAAAGAAATCGAGAATAGATACGGCAGTTGTAAAAAGAACTTCTCAAAATAGAAAGTAATTCACATGCATGAGGTTCTTTCAGCAAGTGAATGGCAGTAAATGTTTTTTTTATTACCCAAAGACGAAAAAGTTTGCTTCTTTCATTTTGTTTCCGTTTTAAATACTATTTCAATAAGGAACTTTAATTTTACTCAAAGCATTCTACTCATGAAATTCGTTTTTTTGTGTAATTATTAAAATGCGAATGGAAAATATTATGTTTTGTTTATTTTTATTACTGACAACAATAAAATTAATTAAAGAATATTTTTAATATGTATAATATAGGACACATTTTTTGGGCTAACTTACTTACACTGCTATAAGAATTTTAGCGAATCTTAACATGAGAATGGTGGTTACTACTTAAAACCGAAGTGGTGTAGAATCAGTTATATCACGTAGTGAAATGAGAAAGTGAAAAAAATCAAAATTATTCTTTTAGATTATTTGGTGAAGAGTTGCCGCCACTGTTTCAGTTATTCAATAAAACTGAAATTTATAATTGCAATAAGATAGAATTCACACAAGAGGCAGTAAAGTTATTTTTAGGATACAATATCAAGTACGAATCATTAATTTAGATTGCATGTACGCTGAGGTTCATGGGATAACTGTTAATATCATGTCGGTTTTATTCTAGATCTACGAAGTTCAACAACTAGACGTGGCATGGACTCAACAAGTACATGGAAGTCTCTTGCAGAAATATCTCATGCAACCTTATTAGATGTCCATAATAGCAAAAGTGTTACGGTTGCAGGATTTTGTGCACAAACAGAGCTCGCAATTATATCCCATAAATGTTCGATTTGATTCATGTAGAGTGATCTAGGGGGCCAGATCATTCAGTGAAATTGTCGAAATTGATCTTCGAAATTGTCGCGAACAATTAAAGCTCGGTGATATGGCGCATTGACATGCATAAAAATGCTATTGTTGTTTGGGTACATAAAGTCCACGAATGTCAGCTAGTGGTCTCCAACTAACTGAACTTAACCATTTTATTTTTATACTATTTTATAACCGTCATTGAACAGCCGATCCAATTTTATGGGTTTACGGCTACTAATGTTTAACTCCGAAGCCTTGTAATCTTGTACCCAATCCAGAAGACAAGGGAACTCCTGGATCGGGTATTGGGAGAAATTTGCCTTCGTGGAGGACTTTTTGATGGAGCTAACCCGCATGTGTGTTACATGGAGAGGAAGACCACGAGAACCATCCATGGTTAGCCTGACGCCAAGGGTACTCTAACCGTCTATCACTGAGGATATTTCACATCAGCACTATTGTCGGTGCAAGCCGGATGCGGAATTCGTATCGACTGGGATTCGAACCCGATTCTCCGTTTTGGAAGGCGAACGCTCTATCCCCTGAGCCATCACTTCTCGAACTTAACCATTTCCTGCTGAAGTTTTGGTGACCATTTCCAGTTAAAGATTAGCGCAATCGGACCATTAGAACCCAGTCCCTGCCATGAAAAAGCGGAGCAAATTATAATGGAGCCACCGCCAGATTGCCAATAATTGGTTACGAACAATAATTGCTTGTAACCAATAATTGGTTACGAACACCAATATGGTAAGAGGCGCTGAACGTGATGTGGTGCTGCTAGTAACAGTACTCGAGTCGGTTTTCTACTGCCATATCCCATTGCCGCCAAATTTCGCCGTTCTGTCCAAAAGGTGCACCTCTTGTTTATACTTGGAGTTATTTCACGCAATGTTACTTGTGTGCTCACACCCACAATTCTACGCGCACGTCAATAGTCTCGGTTATTAAGTGCAAGCGGACACCCACTATGTTGCTCATGAGGGGAGGTCATGCCTGAAATTAGGTATTCTCGGCACACTTTTGACACTGTAGATTTAGGATTGTTAAATTCCTTCACAATTGATAGTCCCTTGAGTCTTACTCCTACTACTATTATTCCTCCATCAAAGTCTGTTAATTCTCGTCTTGCCCTCAAAATTACATCAGAAACGTTTTCATATGAATAACTTGAACACAAATAAAAGTCCTAAAAGTGTACTACCTGTATAAACATTTCGTACGCGAAACTCCAGCCATCTATATATTTGCATATCGCTATCCCTTGATTTTTGTCACTTCAGTGATTACACTAATTCTTAAATTTTTAAAATCAAATTAGTTTGTAATTTAAACATACGCATAGCGCACTGAAAATATTAGGGCGAATTCAAGCTAAACTTAACGGAATGGGAGCGGATATAAATTATACATCATAAAATAAATTAATACAGTTCACAAATGTTTAAAAATTAAAATATAATTATCCATATTCAAAAATTAAAATCATAAATACATATTTTAACAGAGAACTTTTGCCTTTGCTGGCGAATACAGCGTAGCAACAAATGTCCGAGCAGTTAATTCTGGATTGCAAAGTAACTACAGGCGATGTTCTAAACGCTCCAATATTGGTGTTTCGGATGTGAAAATGATTCTCGTATTGTGTGAATAATCGAGTGTTTGATGCAAGCTTATTCCATTTTAAGTATTTAGATGTAAAGTATGAGAGATCGATTTGGTGTTAACCCGAAATAAAGTGTTTCTTCACACGCTGTTTTTGGGTTGTTCAACATCGATTTCAAAGAAATATTACATCATGGTTCCTATATTGTACGAAATAAACGAATTTGTAACTAAACTTATGTGTCATTAACTTATTATTCTTGTTTCGATAAAAATGCATAAGAATCTAATTTATACCATTTTAGGGAGTTTTATGCCGAGCTACAGATGGTTTAAAATAGCAAAAATATAGCAAAATACTTACAGGAGACTTTCACAACTAATGTAAAATTCTAAAACTTGCTTTTCTGCTTTTGAAGGCATCCTAAACAATTCATTTGAACAAAAATTGCGAATGAATCATTGTTTCTCTAACAAGGATCTGAGCACTGGTACTGGACCGAAAGCTCTACTTATGGGTCCTCAAACACTACTGCTTTCGAATTGCTGCTTATGCAGCATCTAATAAAGACCCTTTTATATATTGTTTAGGAAAAGTATAATAAAACTGTAATAATAAACTGGTTTAAAATAGCAAAAATATAGCAAAATACTTACAGGAGACTCTAGGTTTTCACAACTAATGTAAAATTCTGTAACTTGCTTTTCTGCGTTTGAAGCCATCCTGGACAATTCATTTGAACAAAAATTGCGAATGAATCATTGTTTCTCTAACAAGGATCTGAGCACTGGTACTGGACCGAAATCTCTACTTATGGGTCCTCAAACACTACTGCTTTCGAATTGTTGCTTATGCAGCATCTAATAAAGACCCTTTTATATATTGTTTAGGAAAAGTATAATAAAACTGTAATAATAAACTGGTTTAAAATAGCAAAAATATAGAAAGACCCTTTTATATATTGTTTAGGAAAAGTATAATAAAACTGTAATAATAAACTGGTTCAAAATAGCAAAAATATAGCAAAATACTTACAGGAGACTCTAGTTTTTCACAACTAATGTAAAATTCTGTAACTTGCTTTTCTGCGTTTGAAGCCATCCTGGACAATTCATTTGAACAAAAATTGCGAATGAATCATTGTTTCTCTAACAAGGATCTGAGCACTGGTACTGGACCGAAATCTCTACTTATGGGTCCTCAAACACTACTGCTTTCGAATTGTTGCTTATGCAGCATCTAATAAAGACCCTTTTATATATTGTTTAGGAAAAGTATAATAAAACTGTAATAATAAACTGGTTTAAAATAGCAAAAATATAGAAAGACCCTTTTATATATTGTTTAGGAAAAGTATAATAAAACTGTAATAATAAACTGGTTCAAAATAGCAAAAATATAGCAAAATACTTACAGGAGACTCTAGTTTTTCACAACTAATGTAAAATTCTGTAACTTGCTTTTCTGCGTTTGAAGCCATCCTGGACAATTCATTTGAACAAAAATTGCGAATGAATCATTGTTTCTCTAACAAGGATCTGAGCACTGGTACTGGACCGAAATCTCTACTTATGGGTCCTCAAACACTACTGCTTTCGAATTGTTGCTTATGCAGCATCTAATAAAGACCCTTTTATATATTGTTTAGGAAAAGTATAATAAAACTGTAATAATAAACTGGTTTAAAATAGCAAAAATATAGAAAGACCCTTTTATATATTGTTTAGGAAAAGTATAATAAAACTGTAATAATAAACTGGTTCAAAATAGCAAAAATATAGCAAAATACTTACAGGAGACTCTAGTTTTTCACAACTAATGTAAAATTCTGTAACTTGCTTTTCTGCGTTTGAAGCCATCCTGGACAATTCATTTGAACAAAAATTGCGAATGAATCATTGTTTCTCTAACAAGGATCTGAGCACTGGTACTGGACCGAAATCTCTACTTATGGGTCCTCAAACACTACTGCTTTCGAATTGTTGCTTATGCAGCATCTAATAAAGACCCTTTTATATATTGTTTAGGAAAAGTATAATAAAACTGTAATAATAAACTGGTTTAAAATAGCAAAAATATAGAAAGACCCTTTTATATATTGTTTAGGAAAAGTATAATAAAACTGTAATAATAAACTGGTTCAAAATAGCAAAAATATAGCAAAATACTTACAGGAGACTCTAGTTTTTCGCAACTAATGTAAAATTCTGTAACTTGCTTTTCTGCGTTTGAAGCCATCCTGGACAATTCATTTGAACAAAAATTGCGAATGAATCATTGTTTCTCTAACAAGGATCTGAGCACTGGTACTGGACCGAAATCTCTACTTATGGGTCCTCAAACACTACTGCTTTCGAATTGTTGCTTATGCAGCATCTAATAAAGACCCTTTTATATATTGTTTAGGAAAAGTATAATAAAACTGTAATAATAAACTGGTTTAAAATAGCAAAAATATAGAAAGACCCTTTTATATATTGTTTAGGAAAAGTATAATAAAACTGTAATAATAAACTGGTTCAAAATAGCAAAAATATAGCAAAATACTTACAGGAGACTCTAGTTTTTCACAACTAATGTAAAATTCTGTAACTTGCTTTTCTGCGTTTGAAGCCATCCTGGACAATTCATTTGAACAAAAATTGCGAATGAATCATTGTTTCTCTAACAAGGATCTGAGCACTGGTACTGGACCGAAATCTCTACTTATGGGTCCTCAAACACTACTGCTTTCGAATTGTTGCTTATGCAGCATCTAATAAAGACCCTTTTATATATTGTTTAGGAAAAGTATAATAAAACTGTAATAATAAACTGGTTTAAAATAGCAAAAATATAGAAAGACCCTTTTATATATTGTTTAGGAAAAGTATAATAAAACTGTAATAATAAACTGGTTCAAAATAGCAAAAATATAGCAAAATACTTACAGGAGACTCTAGTTTTTCACAACTAATGTAAAATTCTGTAACTTGCTTTTCTGCGTTTGAAGCCATCCTGGACAATTCATTTGAACAAAAATTGCGAATGAATCATTGTTTCTCTAACAAGGATCTGAGCACTGGTACTGGACCGAAATCTCTACTTATGGGTCCTCAAACACTACTGCTTTCGAATTGTTGCTTATGCAGCATCTAATAAAGACCCTTTTATATATTGTTTAGGAAAAGTATAATAAAACTGTAATAATAAACTGGTTTAAAATAGCAAAAATATAGAAAGACCCTTTTATATATTGTTTAGGAAAAGTATAATAAAACTGTAATAATAAACTGGTTCAAAATAGCAAAAATATAGCAAAATACTTACAGGAGACTCTAGTTTTTCACAACTAATGTAAAATTCTGTAACTTGCTTTTCTGCGTTTGAAGCCATCCTGGACAATTCATTTGAACAAAAATTGCGAATGAATCATTGTTTCTCTAACAAGGATCTGAGCACTGGTACTGGACCGAAATCTCTACTTATGGGTCCTCAAACACTACTGCTTTCGAATTGTTGCTTATGCAGCATCTAATAAAGACCCTTTTATATATTGTTTAGGAAAAGTATAATAAAACTGTAATAATAAACTGGTTTAAAATAGCAAAAATATAGAAAGACCCTTTTATATATTGTTTAGGAAAAGTATAATAAAACTGTAATAATAAACTGGTTCAAAATAGCAAAAATATAGCAAAATACTTACAGGAGACTCTAGTTTTTCACAACTAATGTAAAATTCTGTAACTTGCTTTTCTGCGTTTGAAGCCGTCCTGGACAAGTCACTTGAACAAAAATTGTGAATGAATCATTGCTTCTCAAACAAGGATCTGAACACTGGTACTGGACCGAAGGCTCTACTTATGGGTTCTCAGGCACTACTGCTTTCAAATTGTTGTTTATTCAGTATATAATAAAAATATTTTTCCATATTGCTTAGGAGAAGTATAATAAAGCTGTACTTTAATCCGATTTTTCCCCTCAGTAGCTATTTTAAGTTCCTTCAAGTACGTGGGGTTGAGAAGCAGTGCTCTAAATCCTACTCGGAGTGTGTGTAAAACGAAATAATAATATATTAAAATATCTGAAAGAAAGGAATCTTAGAGAAAAGCACATGGGAAAAATTTATTCATTTATAGGTGTTTGATCAAGAACTTACATATTTTAACAGAAAATAATTTCTTCTTAAAGCATTGTTTTTGTATTTATATTCTCCGCATTTCTTTCTGGCTATAAAATATTAAATGTAGGTAGTTTTCCGCGCTATAACTAATTTTTTATTCTTTCAGTAGATATATATTAGAATCTACTGTGAAGCATTTTTTGGAAGTTACACATACAGATAAATAAAAAAGGAAAATTTCTGAAGAAGTACAGTAAAATAAAGCAGAACATAAGATACTAAGCAGATTACTAGCATAAGATACTAAGCTGAGCAGAGATTGTAAGCATGTGATAACGCTATTGGCATTACATATTTCCTACCTTTTAAAACATCTTTAATTACTTAAACTTACTTTTTTTTAATCATTCTTAATTGAATTGTATTTAAATTAAATCAATAGGTTAATTTTTATTCAAAGCGAACATAAAATATTTTATTCTTTTCTTATCGATCAATGTAACGGCTAACTTTTTATTTCAATACTAATATAGACTCATTAAATCACTGCCGTGCCTAATCGAAAACAAAAATCTATTTATAACTCTTTATTCTAAAATTTCTTACCACAAATATGTTTCAGTTACATGGTTATAATAATTCTCACGGTTTTGTTGGCGATTCGCGATCGCCAACCCATTTCCTAACGCAGTGTGTTCCAAACTGTGGGGCGCGCCCCCCTAGGGGGGCGCGAGACTGCTGCAGGGGGGGCACGCAGCTGATTCCAAAATATCATTTTCGAATACAAACCAAAAAAGTCGAATAGGTGTCAAAAAAATAATATTGTCACGTTTTGGTTACGAGTAAAGGACGAGTTTCCTACTTTAACAAATAAAGCTTTAGAAATTTTATTGCCCTTTGTAACATCTTACTTATGTCAAACTGAGTTTTCTGCAGTAGCTGTCTTAAAGACAAAGTATCGATCTTGCTTAAAGATTGAAAAGGAACTGAGAACCGCGATATCTTCAATGATACCACGGTTTGACAAAATTTGTGCTGAAAAACAAGCTCACCCTTCACATTAAATTTTTATAATGTTGTATTAATGTTGAATTCTATTTTTTGTACTTTTGTAAGATTTGTTTTTATTACATTATATTATTATTTCTTAAAATAGATAATAATTTTTCATGTATTTTTATACATAATATTGTATATTATTTTGTAGCCCATTAAATAAATTACAATATCAGATGAGTGTTTATGAAATTGGATTGTTAGAAAAATTAAGGGGGGCACAACAAATTTTTTTTTCCAAAGAGGGGGGCGCAGGTACAAAAAGTTTGGAAAGCACTGTCCTAACGTAATGTTGACTTTGGGTTGACTATGTGATAATTTGATAATTCGCCAATTTTGGATCTCCTATCCATGCTTCTCATGCGTCCGTTGGGAACAATTCAATTACTTCTTAATTTGACTTTTAATTAGGCAGGTCATGGGGGATTTGTCTCCCATGGCCTGTCCTTATGATTTTTATTATGCAAAATTTATACAACTTAAAGTCCTATGGATAAAAATATAATTTTGAATCTTCAGCTCTACAAATATTAAATAAAAGTTTTTTATTAATTATGATCCGGTTTTCATCTTCAACCGTCATTTTAATCATTGCTATCTTCAATTGGTCAATTATATCTTCCAACTTCTAACTACACCGACTTTCCGTCTCAACAAAGCATGACATAAGATGCTAAGCATTTTTAAAGAAATCAAGTCACTGAAACACAGTAAATTATTCTCCGGCGTTTAAATATAAAGTCTTTTCGGACATTCATATTCAATTGAATAGAATTGAAATCATTAATACACGGTTTGAGGAAGTGTAATACGATCTAACACGCAATTTTTAGTTCAGGGAATCGGACATTCAGACGAAGACTCCATCCACCACAGAAGATGGGCGCTAGTAGCTTATGAAATACGAGTAAATAAAAATACATTGAAAAATTAATTTCTGTAAGTCTTTTTAGACAATGGCACTGGAAGTAACTGATATTTTCTGCAATTCTGTTAATCCAACAGAATTATACGGGACATACACCGAAGAGCCATTACATTATGACCACCCTGCTAATAACATGTAGGACCACCTTTAGCCCTCAAAACTGCTAGCACCCGCCATGGCATTGATTCCACAAGGTGCTGATAGGTAGTCTGAGGTATCTGACACCAAGCGCTCACCAACTGGTCCTGCAATTCCCTCACATTACGAGGGGGTAGCATGGCAGCACGAATTTGGTTTTCCAAGTAGGACCGCACATGCTCTATTGGATTAAGGTCAGGCGAATTTGGGGGCCAAGACACGACTTGAAAGTCACTGGAATGTTCCTCGAACCAATCCATGACAATTCGACCCTTATGACATGGGGCATTATCCTGTTGGTAAACATCATCCCCCGCAGGAAAAAACTGTTGCCATGAATGGGTGAACCTGGTCTTCGACTATGTTCAAGTAGCTTACAGACATCAGGGATTGTTTTATGAGGATTATTGGTTCTAATGTGCCACATGAAAACATTGTTTCTGGGCGAGAAACCATGAAAACCTGGGCGAACCCATTGTTATAGATGGAGGGTGATCATAATATAATGGCTCGTCGGTGTATATGTCCCATCAATTTCCAAGTAGATTGTTTGGTCAAAGAGATCCCATTCTATAAGGTGTATTATAATTTCTACTGTAAAATAGTAATTGTAAATGCAATGAGGAAAAAAAAAATTCCAAATTCATTGCGTGTGATTTGTATGGGAAATGTGACAACTTTGGACATATAACTACATTTTAATTTATTCAGAATAACAGTTTTAATATCAGGAATAATAGTGTTGATAATGAATGCATATATAATAATGCTATTCACGCTATGAAATCATAATACTAATTTAAAATAGATTAAAATGAATATTTTTTATAAATAAGATTATGTTCTTCAAAAAATTATAATAAATACATACAATTTAATATAATTAAATACATACAATTTAATATAATTAAATACATACAATTTAATATAATTAAATACAACAAGTTCTAACAAAGTTGAATAAATTTATTCTCTAAGAATAACTGATTTGGAATAAAATACAAGATTTTTGTCAGGATTTAATATTTTCTAAGAAGAAAAAGGGAATATGAAACCTTGTTAAAGCTGACTGAAAACATTTATTTTCAGTATTTATGTGGTTGAGGTATATATAAAGAATTCTGAGAAACTCCAAATGTTCTGATTTCAAATTTTTATAGGAAGCATTAAGATAGAATAAGTATTTCAAAAACTACATACTTTAAGTGGAATAAAGAAGAAATGATTTTTTTGCCCGAAAAGAAAACGGTAAGTTGCATTATAACGTCTACTTTGAGGAAAAAAAGTATAAAAGAGTGAAAGAACAGTATGAGTTCTGTAAAAACTACCAGATTATGGTAAAATTTACCGCTTTTCTAACTTTATGGGAGTTCTAAAAAGCTCTGTAATGTTTACTGGATCGATTAGCTAATGATATTGGCAAAATTAACAATGAAATATGTATTTATAGTCTATGACCCGATTCGGTAAATTTGCGAAAAATTGGTAATTTTATTACGATACCTTAAAGTATGGCCAAAAAACTTGGAGAAATTTAATTTTTATCTTTGTTTATTTTTTACTAAATGTGCAAATAAGACTGTAATAATTTTGAGAACCCCAATTTCTTGTAAGCCATTATGATATGAACAGAAAAATTGCCAAATGAAGGATTTGACCTCATATTTAGGTTTTACTACCTGATTTTTTATTTACTAGAAATATCCTTTCCTATGGCCGGGATAACCTGGTAGGTAGAGCGCGGGACTCATGTTCATGAGAATGGGAGTTCGAATCAAATAGACCGAAGATTCCTCGTGAGGATAGTGGTGACAGGTGAACATGAAATCTGTTGGGTAACACAGTCCTCCATTATCACATAACACATTATATCTCTGAGGGAACTAGATTGAAGATTGATCTTTCTCTGATTCAGATCAATATTACGATCTGTGGATGAATTAATGAATGTATAAAAGGATATATAAATGAGACCGCCCTATAAACGTGTGACGTATGGTAGGGACAGAAGTTGAATTCTTGGCCATAGATTGCGACACTGGAAAAGAAGAACAATCGCACCTCTAGTGTTTCAATGACCTACGGCAACAACAAAAACAACATCCTTTCGCATCCTATTTCGAATCTGATTTTTTAAACTTTTAAGGGTGCCCCGTAGGAAAGTTTTAGCATACAAACGGTTTGACTGCTTGAGAAACATCTTAAAATATTTCCTCAAATTAAATATATAAAAATTCAGCTTTTATAAAATTTAGTAAGTAATGTCCTATTTTCGAAACTTTTATGGGTGTCCGGCATGTGGTTTACAGCATGAGAACTGTCCGACTATATGAGAAAGAACTTAAATTAGTTCCCCAAACAACATATGTAAATTCTTCTTTCATAAAATAACGTAAGTGAAACCCCATTTTGTGCATCTTTGACCAACCTTACATTTGTGACCTAAGGCCAATTGTTCTTACTCTGCTAAGGGCCTTTATATTTGCTTTCTCATGTCATTACTGTTAGTGTAATGTTCAGCCAATAGCTGCATGCTACAACTAAACCAGACACTTTTTTCGATCAAAGGTATGTAGTGTTATTAAAAAAAACGGCAGCTGTTGTGAGTGTTTATTGGAGGATTATGGCTTTTTATAATATATATATATATGTATATATATATTTAGCTATTCTTAGGCAATATATATAGATAGATATATATTGCCTAAGAATAGCTAAACAACTGATAGTTTTTAGTCCAATAATACAAAAAGTTATATCATCTAGTACAACAATATATTTCAATGATATATTTTCAATAATACAACTTTTTTGATTTTAAACAATGATACGAAATTTTGAACAGAAGTTGATTTTTCAATTATGTCATTATTATAACAATTAAATTGTTGAAATAGCCATATTCTAAAAAAACTGTCATTCTTGATTGAACTGCTTTGAAAAGAGGTTTGATTAAGTGCTTGAGAATTTTCAAAATGCCTTTTGGTGTAAAAAAGTGGATAAGAAAGCAAATGTAAGTCAACTTATTGCATGCTTAATCATTTTTTAGGATATTTATTCGTATTACAGTATCATATTATGCAAATAGTGTCAAATTTTTTTCTGAATATCTAGTATTTAATATTATCTTTGCAATACAGTTACTGTGCTTAGTACATTGCGTTACTTTTAATTTTTAGTTAAAATTCTAATAATTGCATATAAGATGGTTCAATTCATGAGTGCCTTTGAAAATTTTTTTTGACAAATGTTTATTTAATACTCATGAAATAATAAATTTACAAGTATATAAATGAAACTTAAATTTAATCGAAGTAGCCACGTTTGCAAATTTTTTCAGATTTTTCCCAAATTGGGATCACTATCACTATGAAATATGATGCAAAAATATAACATATTTATCATCGAAGATTTTATTGTATTTTCTTAAATGATTTTAAGAAACTGTTATTAAATTATACTGAACTTTTCGCCAATTAAGTGATATATTTTTTTAATGGGCCTAAGAGGTTATGGAGTTTGCCCTGATATCAGACTATAGAGTTTTATATTTAGTGGTACTATCAAATTAGAGAGCATTGTATTTTGCACCATATCTGAAAATAGAAAATTAAATATAACACCAGATAACAGAGTATAGAGGATTAGATATAGTACCAGTATCATAGTATAGGGAAGTTTTAGAAAAAAGAGATAAAGAGAAAAAGAGAATAAGAAAAACTTGAAAATCATTTAAGCAGTAAACCATTTTAACATACTGTTTTTAAAAACTGTAAAATATCTTATAAAAAAAATTTTAATGATGCTTGATAAAAAAAAATAAATGAAAATCTTTGAAAAATTTAATTATCCAATTATAATTACAAATGGGATTAGAAATAATTCTTCATTTCGTGAATTGTATCGATTTACAGAAAACTTAATCATACTTAAAATGTTAGAACATTCAATTGTGTTATTTAGAAATTTATAGAAAAATGTTAAACAACACAACTTTTGACGACATTTGAATGATGGGACATAAAATATATTTTGCAATTTGAAGAAAAGGAAAATCAAGAGGATAATGCTAACTACTGTTATACCATCGAAAACTATTTTAATTCTTTCGATTAAATATTTTTAATTATTATTGTAGGGATTTCTAATAATAATGCAATATTCCAAAGTAGAATAAAAATAAAGTTATTTAAGGTTCTCTCATTGGTGATGTCCGCAGTTTTGCGTTTACTTATTACCTGTACTTATTACTTATACCAAAGTTACTTATTACCTGTTTCAGAATGTAGATTACTTATGTGATGAGAAAGATTTTATTAAAAAATAATACCAAGATCTTTAATATATCGAAACGGGTCTAAGTACTGACAAGATAAAGACACTATCATAGTATAAAGAATTGAATATAGTGCACTTAATTCTGTGTCCGTTAAAACACTCTGAATGAAATTTTCTTTGGTATATTATTTTAAATCCACTATTATGACTTTCTTTAGATAGAGAAATAATTCGAGTCTTTTTTAAAATTATTAACTGAAGCAATCAATATTTATATAAAGAAAATATCACACGCTTACCTCTGAAGTATTTATATATGATTTAGGTAAGTTGAAAAAATAAACTAGTAAATAACTTTTAATCTAAAGGTTAGATTTTAATGTACAAATACTCTATTTTAATGGTTTGACGAATCGTTTATGAATTGCAGGGTGTTATAAAATAGCATTTAGCATGCTAATAAATTAGGGTAGATGATAATTTAAGTTATGAAATCAAGCTAAAAAAGACAGTTTCTTCTCTGAATAAACATAAAATTGTTCAATGATTTCAATTTTAGACCCTCAATATTTATTTAAAATGTTAATATTTATTTGATATGTTAAAATATTTGATATGTTGATATGTTAATATTTAGTTAAAATGTTAAAATGGGAAATCACATATTTATGGGGATAAATAGATGATATAAGTTCATTTTATGCCATTTTTAATTTTCCTTTTAGAGCCAACGCCAAAAGATCTGGCGTCAAAAAGTATGACTATTTGTTGGATGATGGAGTTGTTGTGAAAAAGAAGGGAAAACCCTTCAATCACAAATCGTATTTCAAAGATGTTGTTTTGGACAACTATGATGTGATTAAACCATTCGTGGGAAGAATTGGTTCGGAATATCTAGATCTTAATTTGGCTCAGGTAATTTAGTAATCCTTATTCATGCATCTTTTATGCTTATTTTATTTCAAAATTAATTTCAGTTCTCGATTCTGCCTTATGAATCTAAACAAATATTTTTTTGTTCCACTTTTATGTATGCATGTTATCCAGGAAGAGGAGCTTACCGAATTAATTCGCAGCTGATCTTAATCAAATTTTTAAATAATTCTAAAACAATCAGAGAGAGATTATTATTATTGTAAAAATTAGAACTTATTGTAAAATGCGTAATGTAAAATTAGCAGATATAAGGTTGATAAAAATTATACACAAGGAGATATAAATTTTTTTAATTAAATTTTTTATATACTTTTAAATGAAAGGAGAAGTGAATAATTGAGACTTTAGAAAAAATGAAATTACTCTGCAAGCAGTCTCTAAACAAAAAGCTATAAATATCGTTATTAAGAGCTTATTTTTAAAATTCCTTTTTGCCTTTTAATTTCGTTATTTCACAAACTTTCTCTTATATAAAGAGAAGTATTTGGAATCTTTTAAAGATCGAAAATTTTAAGAGTTCTTATCTTCAGAAATATAGTTACTAATTAAGTAAACTCATTCTCTATGTGCAGCTGGAGTATTCTGATTTCGATAATATCACTTACAATTCAAATAAAAAACTCAATTTACCTTTATTTTTTTTCAAATTTCTGGGGCATTCAAAAACGACACTAAGAGAGTAAAGTGCACTTCAACGTCAAATTTGGATAAGTGTTACGCCTCTATTTTTTCAATGTACGCATTAGACTAATTTAATGGTTGTTCTAAATTTTATTGATTCATAGTTTTTTAGTTTTAGTTTTTTCTTCTTAAATATTAATCTTTAAATTGAAGCAAATTTTTCCTTATATCCTTAATATCTTATTATTTACTTTCTATTGTTTTTTGACAGCCTGAAAATCTTGATGCGTTCGGTGATCCTAATACATGTTTGGGTGATCCTAATGGCACTGGCTGTTCAGAGATCAAAATTGATCCAAATAACTGTCAGGATTAAATTGCCCATACCTTGAACATCAATACCTTTGCAAAATAGTCAGCTGACATATGAAGAATGTGACGTAAAAATTGTGTGTGACTTGAGCCTGTAAGGAGGTGAGCTCTGTTTAAAAAGTTGAATAACTGTTTAAAGCTTTTCAAAGAAAATTGATGAGTGTCAGATATGAGCCCCTAAAAGGGTGGACCTCTCTTTTTGAGCCCCTAAATGGCTGGACTCTATTTTAAAAGTTAGAAAACTGTTTAAAGATTTTAAAAGACTGATGACGATTGTGCGATATAAGCAATTAAAAGGACTCTACTTTTAAACGTGCAAGCTTTTCCCATGTTTTCGTAAAATCCTAAAGATTTAAAAGATTCGTGACTATTGTGTGATATGAGCCAAGAAAGAAGTGGACTCTGTTTTTGAGCCCTTAAGAGGGTGGACTCTGTTTTTGAGCCCCTAAAAGGTGGACTCTATTTATGAAGTTGGAAAACTGTTTAAATATTTAGAAAGACTTATGACTATTGCGTGATCTGAGCCCCTAAGAGGATAGACTCTGTATTATAACGACAATTTTTGTAAAAAAAAAATTCTCTATACTTGTAGGTTTGATAAGTTACAGCTTTTTCTTTAAATAATTGTAAAAAATAAAAAAATAATAAAAATAAATAATAAAAAAAGCAAAAATTTTGTTTTATTATTGATATTTCTTATGTAATGCACATGACATTTATGCACATCACTGTACATGATTTGACTTGATTAAATGAGATGAGATCATAATGTAAACAAATTGTTTCCTTAGTTTGAAATTTTAAGTTTTGTAAAACTGATTATTACTCTCCAGAAATTAAAATCTATCTTCGGAAAATTTAATATCCAGGATTTTTTTAATAGAAAACTTTCTTGTGTTTTTGTAAATAAAACCTAATAATCTACTCTCTTCTGTTCACATCCCTATAATTTGATTGAAATGGGATATTATTTATATGTAATTTATATATAATATGGGATATTATTTATATCAATATTATTTGTATATAAATGCTACTTCCTTAGACGCGAACCGATATATATATATAGTGTATTTTCCGGGGCATTTTATGCGTCTAAATTGAATGAGATTATTCGTGCGTAATCGGACTAATAGTGTAGTGTCAAAGTTTGTTGTGTGAAAAATTCAGTAATATGATTTTCACGCAAAACACGTTATGTACTTGCAATTATTTATGCAACTTATTTTGCGCAAATACTTTACTGTTCATTAAGTAATTTTTCGAACCTAATTGAAGAAGACCAAACGTGAATCGAAAAGACTTATATTTAAAAAATTTAAGCTGATTTTTTTTTGTAGTAAATGTACTATATTTGATTGACTCTTTTTATGAAGAATACCATTGTAATTTTAAAACTATTAGTCCTATTAACTCGATTTTTATCGGTTTTTATCTTATTTTACGATTTTTATCGATTTTTATCTTATTCAATTCAGTATAAAATTTTTATCCAGAAAATTTCACCTCACATGTTTTGATAGTTCCTAAATAAAACTGTAAAAGTGTACTAAAACTTGTTTAAAGTGTCATTTTTATACGTAGAAACGCTTGCAACTTTTAAATTATTTAATTTATTGACTTATATATAGTCTTATTTGTTTCAACGTAAAATAAAAAAATGATAAAATTTCTCACTTGAGAAAATAGATGCGTAAATAGTTGCAGTTTCAAATGTGTTATTTTTGTTCATGAAACCTTTATAACATCGAAGCTATTGCTCCGATTGTCTCTAGATCTATCTCATTAGTTTCATCGTGTAATCGGAACCAAAGCCTCATTTTTCTGTTTAGAAGAAATTAATTTCTACTCATCAAATCACCCCTGATACAAACTCTTAATATTTTAATGACTTAGAAGTTATATTCAATAAAAATACACATTAAATCTAGAGTTTAGAAATTTTGAAAGTGTAGAATGATTGTATTACTACTCCCAAAAAATGATCACAATTTTTTTTTTACAAAAACAAATTAATATAATACGTAATAACTCCAATTATACCGCTATTTGCAATATTTTTTTAAAGAATGTTCTTCAAAAACTGTAGTTTTTAACCTAAAAACCTATCTTAAAAAACGAGGAAAAAATAAAAATAATATTCTTTGTTACTTTAGATAATTAGTTTTTCCTTGCTAAAAATTACTTTCTTATACACTTTTTTATGTATATAAAAACAATATGACAAAAAGCAGTTTCTCCTTTTAAATTTTTTAAAAGTTAAATGCCGGTTTCATATTTGGAAACAATATTAGATTGAAAAGAAAATTAGCGTCTAGAAACATGCAAGTATTTTTTTTATTTGCCTGTAATTGCAACTCTTTTAAAAACAAATAAACTAAACAAAAATGCTTCCTTTACAAATGTTTTATTTTTTTAAAAAGTAGAATATGTCCTAGGAAAAATAGAATGCATTATAAATTTGTTAATTTGCTTAAATTACTTTGAATAAAAAAATACTGATTTTTTTCAATTTACTTTTGTGTCTAATTTTTTTGATATCTAGTTTTTTGTTGAAATTTCCCAATTTAAAGTTTTGACAGGATACACTAGTTTCTTTCCTACTTCAAAATGAATCACTTTATTCGTAGGTTATCAAATATTAAATTATTCTATCTCATAGTCTGAGGAATTTGAGCTTAAAAAGACAGATTTTCGAAAGATAAGTTTTATTTGCTACGTGTAAATATTTTTATCTATTATGACTTATTATTCATGCTTGTACATGCACAATCTCCTTCTATAGCTATTATATTGATATTGTAAATGATGTGTATGTTACACTGTTAGAAATTTTTCTGAAAAAATGGTAAAATAACAATTTATTTAATTGTTATTTTACCGTACTCAAGCAAAACACATCAAATAACCATAAGTAATATTATATTCAAACTGTTAATTGTGAGAAAGCAGTTTATTAACTGCTTTCATAATAACCAGAATTTCATAATAACTATTTCATAAACTAGGCTCACCTAATGAAGCTAGTTAGTTCCTTGCAGCTGGGTACATATAGCCGAGAAACCACAATATTTCTTCCATTCCTTTCAAAGCATGAAGAGTTTATAGTGTCCAGTAGTCCCCAATTTGTGACCCGGCACTATTAAAATACGATTTACTCATTCCCGCATAGATGACAGCATCATAACGCTGCTTAACACAAAAAAGCCTAGCATTTTCAAGCTAGTTGTTATTGGATAAAAAACCGCATAGTTTGGTACTCAGGATTTTTTAACCTCACTCTATGTTCTTCAAGTCAATTGGAAGGAAAAACTGCTTCTGGTTACTTTACAATAATTTTGGAATGAAATTTCTAACAGTGCATTTAAATCTCTATTTTTAATGCAAGTTAAAAAAGATAGTTTTTTGAATTTTACGAACATATTTACATGAGCGACAATAGCAGAATAAAACTTTGTACTAATGATAATGGGTATTATTTTTCTTCCGCTTGAACTTTGGAAATAATGTTTGAAATTTTTAACACCGTGAGTTGTGGTTATACAAAATCATAACAGTAGTGATCTCGATGGATGAAAACTGCAATGAATATGAGTCACAACTACAAAATGAAATTACCCTTAATATTAATATCATATAAAAGAAAAAAGTATATTAATAAGTACATATATTAAACATTTATTTCACAACATAGTAATGCGCAGAAGAAGCAAACTCGTACGGAATAGCACGCTCTCAGAATTTAAGCTCCAGCTTTTGGCAATTTGGTAATCAATGAGTAATCTTTCGCTTCCTTAATCATCCTTCCGAAATCTTTTGATTTTTGACGCATCACGAGCTTTCAATTTTTTGACGAGACTGCATTATCTCTAACATTTTATTTTAATGCCTTTTGTAAGTTAATACTGTAAATCCCTACTTGGTTAATATTACAGTAATATGTTGTCTTCAATGCAATTTTAAACTTTCGCAATAAATTGCGCGAGATAATTTAACTAGATTTTCATAAACCGAAGAGCATTTAAAAGTTTACATTCATTAATGACGTAATGACTGATTCTCCAAATTCATTTGTGACAAATTTTGAAAATTATTTGCGTTGCATGATGGGATAGTACAGACGTTAGTCTTCTCAGCTATTAAGCAGATGTTCCAGTCTTTATTTTTAGCGAAGACTAAATAACCACCTCATATACTCGATTTTACTTTTTTTTCTTGTTGTGTTTCGTAATCAGTATTAATCGATATTTTGCAATAGGTCTGGATTGACATAAGTTGTATTTTCAAGCAACGGAAGATAGTCGCTTTCGCAATTTAACGAAGTTTTCCCTCAGAGTATTATCTAAAGAAATGGTGATTCATAAACAAAGGAATAGTCGTGAAACTTGAGTACTAATTACTTACGACCCACAGGATTTAACAGCACATTGTAAAATAAAGATATTTAAACGTTCTTCCTTTTTAAAGAACTGTTTTGTTGGAACGGGAAATGCTAAAAGGAAACATTTTGTCAAAGTAGTGGAAGAAAAAAAAGGTATTTTCACATGTTTGAAGACGAGATTTTGTCAAAAACACAATGAAGATATAAATAAATAAATGAAGACATTAATGAAAATTCAGTATTAAATGAAAATTTATTTATTGAAAAATAGTACTTTTTTTTATTAATTTACTGTAAGTACTTATTTAACAAATGCTTTTAAACGCGGCACAGGCTAGTAGCTGCGTGAATATATGGGTCATTCTCACGAAAACTGTCATTTTTCAGTTCATAAAATCCCCAAAAAGTAAAGTGAATAAAAACCTCTGAAACTTTTTATATTAATAGAAATATGTAATGGCATTATAAAGAAAGTATATATCCTATAAAATATACTTAATATTTAAATTAATTAATTTTTTAAATAATTAATTTATAATTAATTAATTTATAATAATTAAGAATTAATTAATTAATTTAATAAATAAATAAATTAATTTAATAAATAAATAAATTAATTTAATAAATAAATTAATTAATTTAATAAATAAATTAATTAATTTAATAAATTAATTTATTAATTTTTTAATTTATTTTTCAAATTAATTAATAAGTAAATGAATTATTTTCGCTATTTAAAAAGTGAGGGAATGACACTAATAGTGAGGGAATGATATTTTATTTTAATACATGTTTTTATCTAAGTTACATCTACCTAAAGTTTGAAAATGATAACATACTAAGTATATCTAATATTTATTATAATTTACTCTTATATATTTAATAGTATAAAATAAAATTGGCAGTCATAATTGAAACAAAAAAAAATTTAATAATATACTCATCTTGAATCATTCCCTCACTTCAGCGTCATTCCCTCACTTTATACACTAGTGAGGGAATGACGAATTCAATAAGATTTAAAAATAACAGTTAGGCCTAATTAATTTCTGAAGTCAATCACATACAATTATATTCATACAAGAAAGCAACATATAATTATCCACTTTCTCGATGAAGTTGTATTTTATTTTACTCTAAAAAATGACATGAGGGAATGACAAATGTAAAAAATTTTACTTGGTTTGATTCATTCAAATTTATTCCACAGCAAAGCTTCTTTAAGTTGAAGATGGAAACATACTGCAATTTTGTTCTATGATGCCAGTTGTTAACTTCTGAAGTTTTTATTAAAATATTTTTATTCTAAGAAGATTGCAGGTGATAAGAACATTGTTGTGAGGGAATGACGCGAAACACTGGGGACAAAGTTTAAAATAGTGCTGTGTTAATATTTTTATCAGAAATTAAATTTAAAATTGATTTTCTAAATTCCATATTTCAGTATTCTGAAATAAAAAACACGAATTTATAAAAAAAAAAAATTATTTCAGAAACAATTTTTTTCTTTTTTTAAATCAGCAGTGGGGACAAGTGAGGGAATGACATATTGGTATATTTTAATTACCTAAAATAAATAAAAACTAAAAATTGATAATTTTATTTTTATTCTTTTTTTAGCTTGCATTCTGAAGGACACTTTCCCTGAATTTTTTTTCTTCGTAAGCTGTAAAACAAACATAAAATATACTGGGGACATGAAAATGACTGTTTTTGTGAGAATGACCCATATAAGTGTTGACCGTTACTATTATTATAAAATAAAAAGTCAAACATTATTGCATTAAGTAATTTAATGTACGTTGTTTTGGATGCATCTATCTTAGAACAACTTTACACCCACTTTAGATTCTGTCATGAGAACTCGCTCAATTCTCTTACGTAATTTACGGCTCATTCCTTTTACCTCAATTTATAATTCTGAAATGTGGCACTGCAATTTCTACCATAATTCTGATACAATAATCATAATTGTCTAATTTTCTCTCGGTCAAAAGTTTTTCAATGTTAGTAAAATAATGAGCATCTTTATTAAATACATTAATATAAGCTCTATGTCTGAATTATGTGTGTGTACTAAATATAATTATATAAAAACAAATTGAATTCATATAATTACTTCTGATGGTTACGTTAAACTACATTTTTATCAGAACCCTAAAGTGTACCGTATTTCGTACGTAACAATTTCAAACCCTAGGATAAACTAAAGCGGTAAAATAAGTAAACTAAAATTATCACTACACTTGAACAAAATGTTACTTAAGAGTTTTTTTTCGCAATACATGCAACATGAATTAATTTAGCTAGTTTTGAAAGCAATGTTATATTTACATTTTTATAAATATAGATATTTATAGATTACGATACGACACACTAGATGGTTTTACATTAAGTGCATCGTATTTTAATCTATTCTATTCTAAATATTTAAAAAAATAAGTCAATTATGCTATATTATAAATAGGTACATTAAATTTTTTTTTTAACTGAAGAGTTGATTTTTCACATTATTCAAAAACATAATAAGAATTAATTTATTAAATCTTTAATTTAAAATAATGTATGTTGGCACGCCCCTACAAGTAAAAGCATATATGCTCCAAAAATATTAAGTAATTTCATACTTATATCTTAGCAAAATTTCACAGAACTGACAACACGTAATTAAATTTTTCTTTTATCAATTCGGCCTTTCTCAGATACTGAATAAAATTATAGTATTCCTTAACTATTCGCTTTAGTTATTCTATGTTCTATAGCTCTTTCCGTGAAGTGATTTTTGATGTCAGCTACGTTATTAATTTCATACATTCATCCTCCCTTTATCCAACTTTATGAAAGAATTATTAATATTCATGAGCTCAAGTGTTTTGTCACTTGTGTACTTCAATGTATCTTTGAAAGAGTTACTCCTCGTAGGACAGAATAACCGAATAAAAAGAAGCATATTTCATGATCAGGAAGTACTTCAAGATGTCAAGTTTATAACTTTTATGAGCTGTTTGGTGTTTAATACAATTTATTAAGCCAATGTGTGAATATCATTCTTATCTGGGGATGTGGAGAACATGATTTGCAACAATGAGTTATTAAATAAAATATAAGTTATAAGTTATAATATAAGTTTAGTGAAAAATTTTAGTGCTTCCAGACTGTTAGAAATTGTTTGGAAAAAAATGGTTAAATAGCAATTCCTTTAATTGTTATTATATCATATTTCAACAAAATGTTTAAATAACCATAAATAAAATGGTTTTGAATCTGTAAAGTATGAGAAAAACGGTTTATAGACTGTTTTTAATGCGGTTAAACAACCAGAGTTTCATAGCATCAAACAGACCAACCTAATGAAGCTACTTAGTTCCTTTCAGCTGGGAACATGTTCGAGTCCCAATGTTGACCCCACAATATTTGATACCTTCTCTTTAACAAGTGAATAGTTTCCAGTATCCTTTGTTCCCTATTTGTAATCCTGGACTATTGGATTGCTATATTCTCCAACACGCTTTAATGACAGCAACATAAAGCTGCTTAGCATGAAAAAAATCTAGCATTTTCTATCTTTTACGATATGTGAAGCAACCAGAAAAGCAAATTAAACCACATTCCACGGTTCATTTGATGAACCATAACTCAACCGCAACCTATCTCTAATGATCATTAACTAAGGAAAAACTAGTGTCTATGTCCAGTAAAAAAAAATTTTTACGATTTGAAATCAGGCATGTTTTAAATGGTTAAGAAACCGTACAGTTAACTCATGGTTTTTTTAAGCATACTAGTAGAAAACGGCTAAAAAACCGCAAAAGTAAAAAAGTGGTTAATTAGATAAACTGACTGCTGCCGGTTATTTTACCGTAATTTTAGAATGCAAATTTCAACAGTGTATGAAAAGTATAGTTTTGATCTATATGATTATACTCTTGCCTCATTTAAAACGTCGCCATCATTTTAAAAATTGAGTCGAAAAAATTGAAAAAGGCCCCAGTATTGTCTATTGGCTCTTAAATTCTTTAAGTTTATTACAATTAGTCTGTCTGATTTATACTTAATTTAAAATTTGAGAAGAATACTCTACTAATTTAATTTGAATTTTATTACGAACCAAGTTTTAAAATCACAAATAGTAAAATTTTTATCAAGCCCAGTGCTTTTTTTGGTGTCATGTTAGTACACCCTCATCAGTGGGACAAACTTTAGATATGGTAAATCCCAAATCATGTAATTCAAGAGAGATTACGACACGCTAAAAATATATATACAGTTAAACGTAATGACATTAAATTTGCAATAAAAATTTAAAAAATAAATAAGTTCTAAATATTTGAAACATATGATATAGAATATGATATTCTGTATATTTTTATTATTATTTATATTCTTATAAATTTTTAAATGATAAATTTAGGCATTTTTAAGTGTATTTCTTTTTTTTTTGCTGTTCTTGTTTAATCTGATTACTTCAGCAACGTTATGTAATATTTAAAATTTCTCTTAAAATATTTAGCATATAAAATGCATTTTAATTTGAATCTCTAAAACACCATCAAATATTTGTTTATTTCATTATAGTTTATATTATTGTTAATTGAAAATATAAATGCAGGCACTTTTATGTGTGTTTTACACTTTTTATCGTTGCTTAAATTAACTTTTGTAGTATTTAAAAAAATAAAGTTAAAAATATTTGTACGGGATTATCTTTCAAATAAATTTGTAAAGTTACAAATTTAAAAGATTAATTTTTAAATTTTTTTATTCAAAATAAGCTTTTTTAACAAATCTTTTATTCAAAAATAATCAGATTTATTAATAGATTAATTTTATTATTTTTGTTCTTGGAGTTTATTATCGTTTGGGGGAGTTAAAAACAATTATTTTTTAAGGAGAATTGGCAGGGCCTTTACCAATAATGCTAAAACTGACCAGATTCGATGTATTCTCAGCATCTAAACAAAATATTTCAAAGGTTTTTTTCACAGAATATTTATTTATACATCTTTATAATGTCATAACTGTTAGTAGGTTTCTTTGGCAGAATGTTTTTCAAAAAAATTAAAAAACTTTATATTTTTAAAAAGTTTAATAATTTTTGTGCAAAATCTTTAATAACTTAAACTGCATTCTTATTAAAGCTAAAACGTACAACTGATATAATCTCAATTATACCCAAAAAATTTCAAAGCGATATCATAAGCAGTTTCTAAAGAAAAGGTACTAAGAAATAAGTCATTATTGATAAATGCCCTACGGACTCCTTATAAACGTTTAAATATTATTTTGATTATTACTTTATTTGTTGATTCTCATATAACTTTAATAATGGAAAAGTATAAATTTTTGCATTATTCAAGCATCCTGTGTTTCAGTTAAAAAAAAATTTAAAATACGGAAATCGTAACCATAACAACGAGGAATTATTTTGTATTATTTTAGATTTATCAATTTATTTCAAAATTAGTTTGTTATTTTATTTATGAAGAAGTTAAATATAATTATTTTATGTAGAATTAAATTTGTTTAGCGGACAAAAATGTTTCCAAGTCGAAAATAAACGCATCATTTTAAATTGAACACTATAAAATCAATAAACTATCAAAATTGAGAATAAAATTTAGTTCTTTAAAATATAGGTTTTTATTGACATCGCGCAGCCATAATCAAAGCAACAAAGCAAATGCAATCAGACATCACTGGAAAATGTCATTTTTAAAGATATATAAAATAGATAAGTACCAAAGGCTGCTACAGCCCCGAAATAAATCGAGAATAGATACGCGAGTTGTAAAAAGAACTTCTCAAAATGGAAGGCAATTCACATGCATGAGGTTCTTTCAGCAAGTCTATGTCAATTTTTTTACTACACAAGGAAGAAAAAGTTAACTTCTTTCATTTTGTTTCCGTTTTAAATATTTTAATAAGGAACTTTAATTTTAATCAAAACATTCACCACAAAAATCCATTTTTTTGTGTTATTATTAAAAGGCAAAAGAAAATGTTTGCAATTTGTTTATTTTTATCACTGACTACAATAAAATAATTAAGGATGTTAATGCACATTTTTTGCGCTTATTTACTTACTATGTTATGAAAATTTTAACATATCTCAACATAAAGAACCAGAAGTGGAACACCAAAATATTTTTTTAGACCACTTAGTGTAAAGTTGCCGCCACTATTTTAGTTATTCAGTGACATTAAATTTATAATTGCAGTAAGATAAGATTCACACAAGTGAGAGTAAAGTTATTTTTAGGATACGCCCGAATCATTAATTCAGTACAAATAATTTAGATTGTATATACATTGAAAGGAAAAAATTCACGGGATACCTCTGAATATCATTTCTCAATATCATATCTTTTGCAGAGATATTTCAGCCATGCCGCTTCATTAGGTATCCATTAATAGGGAAAAACTTAAGATGTAGGATTTTGTGCATAAACTGACCTCTCAATTACATCCCATAAATGTTTGTTTTGATTCATTTCGGGTGATTTAGGGGTCAAATCATTCAATGAAATTTTCAAAAATTATCTTCAAATCAGTTACGAACAATTAAGGCCCGGTGACGGCGCATTGGCATCCATGAAATGCCATTGTTGGTTGGGTACGTAAGGTTCACGAATGGCAGTAAGTGGTCTCCAAGTAGCTGACTATTTCCAGACTATGATATGCGCAATCGAACCATAGAAACTCAGTCCATGCCATGAAAAGCAACTCACACCAATATAGAGCCATTGCAGTTTCTCCATGTCTTCATGTGACCTGGGCCACATTCGGATTCTCTCATGAGCTATGACCGACTAAAAAAGCTATTCCAGTTTTCCAGCTGTCTACGATTCAACTATTTTGGTCTCGAGCATAGAAGAGGGACTGGACGTGATGAGGTGCCGCTAGTAACGGCATTAGAGTTGGTCTTCTGCTGCCATATCCCATTGCCGCCAAATTTCGCCACTCTATCTAAAAAGACACGTTCACTTTACACCCCGCATTGATGATTAGAAAAATTTTGTAAAAATATAGCAAAATGTTTACAGGAGATTCTAGTTTTTCAGAACTAAAGTGGGTAAAATTCAGTGAGTTGCTTTTCTGCGTTTAGATTATAAGATTTTCCTAGCTCTGAAGCAGTCTGGGACAATTCATTTGAGTAAAAATTGAGAATGAATCATTGTTTCTCAACCAGCGAGCTGCGAAACCGGGACTGGTCCGAAAGATCTACTTATGAGTCTTCAAACACTATTGCTTTCAATTTGTTGTTTATTCAGTATCGAATAAAGACCTTTTCCCATATTGGTTTGGAAAAGTCCGATTACTTTAATCTGATTTTTCATCTGAGTAGCTACTTCCACTTTCTTCAAGTAAGTCGGGTTGAGAAACAATGTTCTAAATCCCCATCGGAGTACGTGTAAAACGAAATATTAATATATTAAAATATCTGAAAGAAAGGGATTTTGGAGAAAAGCATTTTGGGAAACTCTGTTCACCACTGGAAATGGGCGTTACAAGCTTATGAAATACGAGTAAATAAAAATACACTAAAATATTGATTTCTGAAAGTCTTTTTAGACAATTGCGCTAGAAATAACTGACATTTTCTGCAATTCTGTTTATCCATCCGAATTATACGGAACATATATGTTTTATAAAGTTCCAAGTAGATTGTTTAGCCAAAGAGATTCCATTTTAATATCAAATTTGCACATTACAGTCTTTTGAATTTCTCTCATTCTATATTGAATGTTGTCTGCTTTTGCAAAACTGTCATGCAGCATTATTCTAGAAAGAAACTCATGCTTGTAATGCATTTTTTTGTGAGGAAAATGATTGAAATAGACCTATGGATATGTGAGTTTTATAATGTAAATATTCAAATCCAAATCAAAAATCGTAATCTGCCTAAAATCCAAATCCGTTGAAAAAAAAGGTATGCTTATTAAGAGGAAGTACGTTTCTGTGTGTGACTTCCTAAATTAAAATATCGTTTGTATTGATTAATCACCGTGTTTTTTGTCACCTCTTCAAACCATTATGATTGAGTACTAGTAAGGATCCGATCATTAAGTTGATTTTTTTGCGCGCTCTATATGTCACAGTAGTATTTTTCATGGGTCAGTAGTTCCTCAAAAATACTAGTGGGTCAACGATGTGTCAGTGACTAACTATAAGAGGTGAATTCGTATTTAAATGAAATAATTGCAATCTTATTAATTTTCAAAAAGATATTCTGCCTCAATAAAATCTTTTTTTCGATAAAAAATTAGAAATCAGGCATGAAAGGGTAAAAAAAAAGAAATAGGCTACATTAATTTGGACAAAAATATATTCTTGTTTTTCTCTCTGTATATTCACAGAAATTGTATACAATGCAACTATTTAATTACGTTATTTGATATTTAAAAAAAATAAAAATCGCATATGTGTGGGATTATCTTTCAAATAAATAAACTGAGTTACAAAAAAGCAAAGCCAATTTTTAAAAATCCAATTTTCTTTTCTTTCGTATTTGGTGGACACTATTATTTACATTTAGTGGATTTAACAATTTTAGGTGTAAATAAAAAAACCAAAAAAACATTTCATAAGTGTGAGTGATACTTCGAAAAATAATTTTTCCATTTTTTTAATATAATTTAAGCAAATAAATGTCTTAAAATGTTCACTGTGAAACTTCAGTAATAAACAACTATTTTCTGATATTTTATATTTGTCTAATTTAGATATGCAAACAAACATTATAGCTGGAAAAAGTAACAAAATAGAATATATGTGTGTTTGAACGATAGCACTTCTTAAGGGGACACACTGTCTGCAAACGCACAGGAGCCTTTCTGTTGTCAGTGGAAAAACCAAAACTGACAGTGCCCCGAGGCCCCACAATGGATTGACAAATAAGAAAATCCTTACCAGAATTGAAAAGCACTGAAAAATAATGAACCCGAAAACACTACTTAAAAGTACACAAAGTAAGACTTAAAGATAAAACTCCTACTTATAAATCAAACAATAAAAATATATAAATATAATAACAGTTACAGTTGTTACAGTTACTTGATAATAGAATTTTAGCTTTTTCCAAGAAAATAGGATTAAAACCAAATAGTTTTAATTACCCTTATTTATTTCCTACAATTAAATTTCACAAAACACCAGTTAAATTTTGATTTGTAACTTGTAGTTATAATTCTGTTTTTGGTAAAAATTTTTTTTAAATATTCAATTATTATTTTAAATAAGATTATTTCAAATGATAAGCATTTTATTATCAATAACAACCAAGATGTTATAAAATATTTAAATAACAATAATGTTAATAATATTCTTACATGTGATTTTGAAAATCTCTTCACTAGTATCCCACACAATAATTTAAAGAATATCTGTTTAGAAATTTTTGATAATTATTTGATTAATGAAGACCTTAATAAAGAGTATTGGATAAGTTTATGTAATGCTAATATTTTCGAAAATTATCTTTTTAATGGTATTAGTTATTACAGGCAAATTAAAGGTATTTCAATGGGTAATTGTTATTCAAGTGCTTTTGTTAATATTTTTTTACATTATTATGAACATAAAGTTTTACAAAATAATTTATTAATTGGGTTTAGATTTATTGATGATTTAATCATCTTTGATTGTAATGATTTTGATTTAATTAATGATATTTATCCTGAAGGTAATTGTGCGTATTTTTTAGATCTTAATATTAAAATTCTCAACAATAAAATTTTCATTGGATTATACGATAAAAGAAGGGATTTTTAAATTTAGTGTAATCAGTTTAGCACATTTTAATTCCAACCTTTATTTTAAGATTTTTAAGAATATTGTTTTTGGTCAAATTCTTAGATTGAAATTTATTTGTAATAATAAAACATATCTTCTATCAGCTATTGGGACTTTCAGGATTACCTTAAAGAATAATAATTTTCCTTTTAATTACTATAATTTTAATGTTTTAGTTCGAAATGTTTTAAATACATTAAAATAGTTTGATTGGAGTTATAATATAGTTTGGTTTGGAAAAAGAAATAGTTGGATTTCTTTTTCCAAAGCAGATGGCAGCACTTGAAGAAATTTTTGCTCATTGAATATTTTTGTTTCGTTGTTCAGGATTTTCAAACAGGTGTCAACACTTGATTTATAATATTTTCTTACTGATTCGGCATTTTTTATTTCATTTCGGTTTGGTTAATCTAACTGTAACTGTTACTATATTTATATATTTATATTTCGATTTATAAAGTAGGCGTTTTATTTTTATGTCTTACTTCGTGTACTTTAAAGTAGTGTTTGCTGGTACATTATTTTTCAGTGTTTTTCAATTCTGGTAATTATTTTCTTATTTGTCTATCCATTATGGGGCCTCGAGGCACTGTCAGTTTTGATTTTTCCACTGACACCAGAAAGGTTCCTGTGTGTTTGTACACAGTGTGTCTCCTGAAGAAGTGCTGTCTTACAAACACACATATATTCTATTTTATTACTTTTTCCTGCTTTAATGTTTGTTTGAATACCTAAATTAAAATAAAGCAAATTTGGTTTTAGCTGCCTTAGGCGCTTTTGCATTTTGATTTAATGTTTTAATAATTAATTTATTTCTTTGTCTCATTTTTTTTCTTTTGTAAATTGGATTAATTTTCTGATTAGATTTATATTTGTCTAGTAACTTCAGCGTAGCTTTCGATTTTATTTATGAAAAAACTAAAAATATTATAAAAAGAATAAAAGTTTCGAATTTAATAACATAAGGAATGTTTTATATATAACCACATAAGTTTCATATAACTTTTAAAACTGAATATGTAAAATTCGTTATTGTCATTTTAATATATTTCAAAGGAGCTTTCAACAATTTTATTTTTTAAAAAGAAACAAAATTTAAGAAATAAATTTCCTTGAAATTCTTTTAAAATGGGTGGTTTTGGAATAACTTCAGTAATTTCTTTCAGAAAAACATTTACAAAAGATATTGTTTTCAAAAATTTATTGTTAGCTTTTTTTAATGCAAAATATGTAAAGAAGATGGGAAATAATTATAGAATATTTTACTTATTTTAATAGTAAGTTAACTAATTATTAATTCCAACCTATATAAATTTTTTTTATTAATATTTGAAAGTTTATCGTCATTTTAAGTGGCTAAGACACTGATTTACATGTATATTTAAAAAAAAATAAAATTGATCAATAAAATTTTTGTTTTTTTAAAGTAAAATAAAAATAGATATACCTAAAAATACGGTCTTTAATAGATTATATAAACTATGTATACTTTCAATAATATTTAAGACTAATAAATAATATTTATTTCTAAAGTCAAATAAATAAAAATTGATCTTGCTATTTTGTTAAGTAACTACTATAGCATAGTTGTTACTTAACAAAAAAGTTTACCAAGATGGCATATTGGTTACTTAGCTACAGCTTAGCTGCTTTTTAGCAATCAAGTGAGACGTCATGGCATTAGTGATTACTTAGCTACACATAGTTGTTTTTTAGCAATCAAGTGAGACGTCATGGCATTAGTGATTACTAAAGCCCGGAATTTCAGGCAATAAAAAATGCAAAAATAGGCAGGCAAAAAGGCATTTAAAAAGCTTGAAATAGGCACTTAAAATTGGAGCAAAATGGTAGTTGGTAATGCCTAAAAGCCTATATAGGTATCCAAGATATAAAAAAAGTTGCTAGAAGTATCCGGTATACCTACATATTCATTTCACTCGACTGCCGTAGCAATAGTACAAAAGAAGTGGACATAATTGCACAAAAAAAATCCTCAACTGCGTAGGTGCGAAATAAAAATTTAAAACTCGTACTTACAATAATATTGTATGCAAATTTATTCTGATGATTGGTTGTTGTTGCACATCACAACTAGATGCTTTTTCAAATTTTCGAAAGAGAAATTTTGTCTCCTGTCAGTCAATATAGTTTTAAACAAAGAGAAGGATCTTTCTACTTCGACAGAAGTTATGGGCGCGTACCTAAAACAACTTGCCATGGTAGGAGATATGGTTAATTCAACTGTAGTATCACCAGAAAGTACTTTTGCAATGTCCTTGATGCATTCAAAGTCTGTATTTGCAGAGATGACGCTTTCACATTTCTTCCTTATTATGTCACCAAATGGTCCAGGCACAGACATTAGTTCTTCAATAATATTATCGAAAATCTTTAGTGACTCGGACAAAGACATATTTCTTTTTTCCATGTGTTCAATAGCTCCAGGGAGCTTCCCAAAATAAGTTGAAATAAAAGTCAGTTCATTTTTAATTTTAGAACTGCTAAGCAGATTTTTACTTTTTCTTATGGATATTGCCTCTTCATCCGAAAAGCTGGTAAGGACTCGAAAAACTTCCTCAAAATTTGTGCAGTAGTATGAGACTGCTGAAATCCATGTTCCCCATCTCGTAAGGATCGGTTTAGAGGGTAATTGAATGTCTGGTGCAATGAATGTCTGGATGGTGAATGTCTGGAAGGTAATTGAATCTGGTGCTGGTGTTCTTTGAACACTTGAACTCTTGAAGGGGCTTTCACAAATACTTTTTTCACACTAGAAACAAGCGAGTCTACCTCAGGATAGAGACCTCTTACTTCCTCTGCTATCCTGTGCAATGCATGAGCAAGGCACGTTAGATGGATCATATTAGGAAATAAAACTTTTAAGGCATTTCCAGCTTTTTTCATGTAGGAGGCTGCATCTGTAAGAAATAATAGCACTCTTTCATGCTCAGTACCATTTGGCCAAAGTAAAGCCAGTGCATTAGTGAACAACTGTGCAATTGTAGTACTGTTAGTCTTTTGCAACTGTTCAGATGTCAAAAAAAAGATTTTATGTTTTTCAAATGGGTCCATAACACCAACAATAACATTCGCAACATATCGTCCAGTTACATCTGTCGTTTCATCTATAGATAGCCATATGCTTTTCGTTCCGATTTCATTTTGAATAGTTTTAAGAACTTCGGTATAACAGTCATCTAAATAAGTTTTCCTTAAAGTTGATTCACAGGGCACACTTTGATTCGCATATTTTTGCAAAAAAGCTCGTATACTTTTATTTTCAAGTTTCCACAGCGGAATGCCGGCATCTACAAATGATCTGCATAAATCCATTGCAAATTCCGATTTGCGAGAAGATAATTGAAAGCAAGTGGGAATCAGAGTTGGTGTTTTCCCATCTTTTTTATCTTTTGCTGTTTTATGCTTAGATGTCTCCAAGTGCTGAGATAAAAAATACTTCTTCTCAAAATTTACTGACTTCTCGCATGCCTTACAAAACAGAATGCTCCCATCAGTAGAAAACACATCCGACCCAAATTCTTTCACAAAACTGTCCAGTTTTTTGCTTGTGTAGGCTTTTACTTTAGGCATTTTAGAAATAACTAGTAGTACTAGAAAACTTTTTCGCGCTCCTGCTACAATGTGCTCAACCAGCTTGGTGAATTCGTTTTGTAGATAAGAGAGCATACGAGTTATTCGATGGTGTAGGCTATATGGGCCGTAAGTAAGAATAAATTCTATTGACTGTAAGTAAAAATAACTCCAATCTTTTCACCCCCTTTCTCTCTCTCCTTGCAAAGCGCATCGGGCGAAGGTGACGCCACGTTTTCTGACGCCACGACGAAGGTGACGCCATCACGAAGAGACGGAGAGAAAATATTAATAAGACAAAAGGAATAAAGTCCTAATCTCTATAAATGCATTACAATACGTCGGATGACAGTCAATCATTTCTGTACTTCAAAATTTCTTCATTTTGCGTTTAAGCTCGGTCAAAAGCACAAAAAGCTTTGCAGAAAAATTTTAAATTAGACAGAAATAGGCATTTATGAACAAAAGGAACGAAAAAGGCATTTTCAGAAGAAAACGTTCAAAAAAGGCAGAAAAGGGCATTTATGGCATTTTGCCTGAACTTCCGGGCTCTAGTGATTACTTAGTGAAATTAAAATGACTGATCTCTTGACAATTTGACCTGAATTTGGAATCACATTTTCCAAATCGCAAATCCTGCCGACCGTCAAAGAGCATCTCTCTCGCAGATTTCACAATCCATATCACTTTCAAGACTCTGCATTTTTCTCAAATATAAGTGAAGGCTGCTACAATTTTGATCTATGTTTGTTACAAATTTGACAATTATTTGTTTCGCTTTTGTTTTGATATTGATACTTTTGATACTTTGCCATTTTTGATAAACCCCTTTTTTATAGTTCATGCCTAAATCAAATTGTAAAACATAAATTATGCTTTGATAAAAATGTTAGCTTCAAATTATGCTTAAATAAATTGTTTTTGAGGTGTTAAAAACACATTTTATGTTATTTATGGTCAAAATGTGTAAATAAAAGGTGTTGCTCAGTATTAACATATATAAAGGAGTTAAGTTATAAAATTTATGAATTTTTCATTCACATTTAAATTTCCTCTTCTCTTTTTAATTTGCTTCCGATTCAAAAATCATTTTTGTTTTCGGTTTAGAGATTTTTTTTTCTGCTTTTGCTCTCTGTTTTGAGCTTACTGCAACTATAAGATATAACTGCGATGAAATAACTATTTTTAATAATAACTCTTTAATAATAACTATTTTCATTGAAGAAATAAATATTTTTAATAATAACAATTAAGTAATAACCATTTTCAATGAAAAAACAATTAATTTATATCAACTATTAAATATTAAATATTTTCAATAATATAATAATATTAAAATAATAATATGAAAATAATAATATTAAAATAATAATGTGAAAATAATAATATTAAAATAATAATATTAAAATAATAATATTAAAATAATAATATTAAAATAATAATGTGAAAATAATAATATTAAAGTAATAAAAGTGATTTTAGAGTAATTAAATTAGCAAAGTTTATGAATCTTGTAGTTTAAGTTAGCTCGCCCCCCCTCCTTCAGTGAAACAAAAGTTGACACGCCACTGGCATCAGCTATCTCCGATATTTTGATTTTTTCCTGGTGCCATGTCTTTTTCTCTTTAATGGTAAATGCTCAGTTCCATGCTTAGAAAAAAAGTGCTGGCAAAACTTCCAGAAAATGATAAAATTTACCATTTCTGGAAGTTACGAAATTTTATCACTTTCTAGAATACCAAAAATTCTTAATTTTACCATTTTTGGTGTTCTTTGAAAACACCAAAAATTACCGTATTAGTAAATTTTTACTAAAACGCATGCGCAAGGATGTTGGTAAAATGTATGACTTAATAATATGTGATAAAATTTGGTAAATGTGAACAAATTTGGTAATTTTATTATTATACCATGGAACACACCATAAAAACCATTTATTCGGTTAGATTTATTTTTCAGCTTCTCCAGTTTTACTAAATGGGTGGTAATATGTACTATAACTTTGAAAATTAGAATTTCTTGAAACCGTTAGCAGATGAACGGAAGAATTACCAATTAAATGGTTTAAATACCCTATATTTTTATTTATTTTATTGTAATACTTTTATTTTTTATTCCGTAAAAGTAACCTGTTATGAAAACAACGATAATCTATTATTTTTATTTATATTCGATTTTTCATTATTTTATCATATAATATAAAGATAATTTATTATTTTATTATATTTATTTGTTATGATTAGCAGAAACCTCATAACCAATCAATGCGGATATTTTACCACAGTTCTTTTCACCTTGCAATTTCAAGTTTTTTTTTTAATCAAGGGATTTATTTTTATAGTTTTTTAAACATTGGAAATAATTTATAATCACTCTGTATTTTAATAGGCTTTAGTTTAAATTATGTTACAAACAATTATTCAGTTTATTCATGCATCAAATCTTAATTTTCGCTTTTTGAATTATGTAAACAAAATTAATTCTCCTTAGTACCATGTAAAATAATTAAAAAAACTACATGTCGCCGTTAATACGGGGAAAAAGTAATTACAGTACTTAAGACATATGCTCAGTAGCAGTCACAAGAATACACAATTATCATAAATTAATATTAATTATGTGTACCTAAACCTTCCTGCTATTTTTAGAAAAGAAAGTATTTATTTTTACGGAATGATAGGAAAAAAATGAACTAAAACTTGCTTATTGAACATTAACATTTATATTATGTCACGAAAAATTTGCTTTAAGGTGACAACATATTAAGATTTTTTTATAGCGGATTTTCATATAAAAAATAATACTTTTTCTTCAAAAAATAATAATAATAATTCTGTTTCGCCTCATAAATAACTGTGAACTGCTTCACTTTTTCATCTTCAAATATGGGGAGGTAGTCACATTGTCGAAAATATGGTACCAACAGTTTTTAAAAGTCAGAAAGTTTGAGTCTTTTAATTTGATTTTCCTCGCATATTGCCATATCTTTAAAACTATTTTAGTGAGTCATGATTTTTTCATACAATTAAAACATTTTAAATATAATTTCATACAAAAGTTATTATTTATTGTTTTTTATCACTTAATCGAATAATGGTTAAGGAATTTTGAATTGCTTGCAAATTTTTGCATCAAATCATGCAAAGTTATTTTAAATGAAAAGTTCTTAGTTTCATATATATAGTTAAAATAACTTTTTAGCATTAAACATTTAAAAAAAGTCGCATATTTAAACTTTTATTTCTCAAGAACATCCGAACCGATTTTATTCAAAATTAAATTATTCTTCTTTTAAAATCTCACAATTTAGTACTTGCAACCATCCTCTTAGTTTTGTCTTACTACATAATAGTGCACGGCGTTTTAACATTTCTGCCTTATGGCTTGGGTTTACTGACGTTCTGAATCAAGTTTCGGACCAGATTTTGCTATTTACCCTTACCCAAACGTCACGTGTTGGTGCCGAACATGATTGGCTGACCTACACGTGACGATGGTTGCAAAAATAAGATAAAAGTTAGAATTCTTCTCAGTTTGAAAAATATATAATTTTTAAATTTAATAATAAGAAGAATAATTTATTAAAAAAATTGTTAATCATCTATGAATATATCATCTATGTATAGATTAAAACCCTGAGAACATTTCAATGTATGCAAAATATTCGTGATTCATTAAAAAGTTAAAGATATGGAGTAGGTAAGAATTGCAATATTTTAAAAAGAAAAAAACAATCTGCATAATTTTAAAAAATGTGCTTTTAAGAAGATTAGTTGTGAAGTTCAGGCAAGTAATACAATAGAAAAATTAAATTGCAGATGCAAAATAAAAAAATATTATTTTCAAAACTTTAATGAAATTTGAAAATAATATTTTTATATGAAATTATTATTTAAAAAATTATAATTTCATATTGTTGAATAATATAAAAATAGTTTTTTGAACTTAACATGAAAGTGTTCGCATCATTTTATTTAGCATATACAGTGAATTCGCGATAACTCGAATCTGATAGGACTGACGAAAAACTTCGACATATCGGAAGTTCGACTTACCGTTAGTTTCGGTTTTGGACTTTCAAAATATTATCGGATTATTTAATTAATGCTTATTAATCATTTTTCTGACAAGCCATTTACGATAAGACTGTTTGAAGCACTTTATGATATCCTGGTCCATCGGCTGCAACTTTGCTGTTGTGTTTGGCGGGAGAAACTGCAAGTTTACTGCTTTCAAATTAGGTTGATCACTATGCGCTGTGCATTTATCCATAAAGAGTATCACTTTTCTTTTTTTAGCGAATAATTTCCGATCCAATTTTCTTACATAGTTTTCAAATAAAACTGATGTCACCAAAACTTTTTGTTAGACTTGTAATCCAAAGGATACGTTTTTACATTCTTGAAACATCGGGGATTTCCCTTTTTTTCCGATAACAAGTAAGGGCAATTTCTCTGTCCCAGACGCATTTCCTCCAACTAGGACAGTCAAACGTTCCTTGCTCATTTTACCACCTAAGCAGTTTTCATCCTTAAACATCATAGTCTTATTTGGAAGACATTTAAAAAATAAACCCATTTCATCAATATTGAAAACATTATTTTAACCGTATCCTTGAAGTAAATTTGGTAACGTTTCACTTAACCACTGTTCACATACTTCAAGAGTTACAGCTTTATCTTCTCCATGAAGAGTGCGAAAGACATTGTGTGTGTGTGTGTTGCAAAGGAAGGGGCAAGATATCAGCTCCTAGGTTTTTTTTCTTGCTTTAAAAGATCCAAAAAAATCGAGTTAAAGGGAGTAAAATTCGAGTTATCGAGAATAATTAACATGAAATTGAAGATAAAAGGGTCGGGACCTCATAAAAAAATCGAGTTATAGTAATATTCGAGTTATCGTACTTCGAGTTACAGCGAATTGACTGTATTTGGTAAAGTCAATGAATGACGACTTAGAGTCATGTAATCTATTTATTGAAACTCGAAATTATTCTCTACTACTTTTTCAACGTTTTCCAATAGTGACTCTAATCGCAAAATGCTCTACTGGTTAATTGTCTGCTTTTTGAACCATAGCCACACTTTGCCATTCGTTTGAAACTCTTGTCTCTGGAATACTTTTTTAAGTGCTCATTGAAGATATGGAAGTCAGATTTGAAAATTTTGCTCATTCATCAAAATCACGTGATTTCGTGGCGTTTATCGAACGTAAAAAAATATAGATCAAGGATTGCTAAATCATTTATTTTCGAAAGTACTTATACATTGTAAATCTCATGTTTTTTTTTAAAATTTAGTAAGCTTTTATTTTTTATGTTATTCTATCGAATTCTTTCGCTTTCAGCTTCAAACATATTTAGGCCTTTAGAATTCATTAACATGATTATTTTAAAAGTTGCTTTCGTTTTACATATTGTTCTATGAAATTCTTTCGTTTGTTTTCATTTTGAACATTAAATTTACATTTTACATTTCTAACATTTTATTTACATGCTCATTTTGCATGTTGTTGGATTGATTTATTTCATTTTGAGCTTAAAAACTACTTAAGTTGTCTGACACTCATTTACATGCTCAATTTACTTGTTGCGTGCATTTCATATATTGTTCTATTAAATTCGTCCGTTTCTGATTGAAAACTATTCATGTTTTCTTACATTCTAACACAAGCTTAATTAACATGTTGCTTTTATTTTATGTGATGTACTAATAAATTCTCCTGATTTCAGCTTTCCCCATTTCACGCGTTGCTTAAATTTCAAATTTTGTTCTTTTAAATTCTTTCATTTATTTTAAGCTTAAAAACCATTTATTCTCTTACATTCAATTACAGGTTCAATAAACAAGTTACTTTTATTTTGCATTTTGTTCTAGGAAGTTCTTCCGTCTCAGCTTAAAAATTATTTATGTTTTCTTACATTCTATTACAAGCTGAATTGTCTTGTTGCTTTTATTTTATGTGATGTTCTAATAAATTCCGCTGATTTCAGTTTTTGAATTAAATACGTTTCTTTACATTCATTTACACCTTTATTTTAAACGTTGTTCTCATTTCAAATAGTGTTCTATTAAATTCTGTCTTTTTTTTTAGTTTGAAAACCATTATTTTTCTTACATTCATTTATATGTTTCATTTTACAAGTTGTTTTGATTTTATACGGTGTTTTAGAAAATTCTTACTTTTTGAGCCAGAAACTATTTAATTTCTCTTACAATATGCTTAAGATGCTTTTCGAAATCATACAAAATCATAAACAATATTAAGACGAACATAGTTTGCTTAGAAGAAAGCGTCAAATTTCGATCATTATTATCAAGAAAAGTACACAACAAACTATTAAAAGAAATACATTCAGTACAACCATTTTCGCAAATGAGAAAGTAACTAGAATAACTGAAAGTACATAACTTAGGGGAGTGATAGTCAACCTTTTCTTGAGTTGGAATAAACTATATTTCATCTAGACGAAATATATAAGAGAGAAAATATAACGTTTCTGTTAGTTATGTAATGGATTAAGTTTTGAACTATCACTGAAGATTAAAGCATAGAGGCTGTACCTTGTTTGTCAGACTCATTTTAGAAAAGTATCCTGAACAATTTTCCAATTGTAATAGACGAACTATTATCCAACTGATATTACTGCTTGGTTAATAATTTTTAAATAAATGAGAAACTAATGAACAATAACTTAAGCATTCTAGTGTAATTTAAAGAAATATCTTTTCAATACATCTTCTTATTAAGCTCGCAATCAATTTAAGAAATATTAAAATGTTCTTATGTCATTTTTAAGAGATTTCGAAATTTTAGCTTTAAATTTTTTTTTCTAAAGGACTGCTGTTTATTCAGGAATTTTGAGTTTGATAGCCAACAAAATTTTGATTTCGTTATGAAATTTAATACACGAAGAAAAAGAAAATGCTGGCAAAATTAACGCACTGCATGGTAATGAAATTCCTAGTAAAAAAGAAACTTTGATTCTTGTAAATAACAAAAAAACTAATTCTGGTAAGAAATTCCAAAATAATATCAGTCACTTAGAACCATTTCATATTGAAACCATTCACTTGGAAATTTTTTCTGTTCGTATAGTAACGGTTTACCTGAGTTTCTGATTTTAAAATTATAGTTCTTATTACCACACTTTTATAAAAAAGATACAAAACGAAAAATGGTTGAATTTTCTTGCACCCGACTAGCCGAAAAGTTCTAAATTTCCTACTAAAGAGCTGTAGTACATTGAGTGCAGTATTTTCAATAGTATTTTCACTTTTATAATCAATTAAATTTCAATATAGTAGCGAAACTTATTATATTTCTAGCTTCTAAATCTTTGAAATAACTTATTATAAGACCAGAGTATCATATGTAGGTCTCCCAATTCCAACTCAGTTAAAAAATTTTGGAATTTGACGAATTTGAAAATTTTGGAATTGAAGGGGTCATCTAAATTTTCTGTAACCGTAATACGGTGCCAAAGGGATCAATTTTGTATATTATTTATGCAAATTAATCCTTTTTGAAATTAATAACAAGATAATTGTCTTCATCTTAAGCAGTAATATAGTTTGAATTAGCGCCTTCATAAGCAAACAAGCACGAAATTAGGGTTTAATGCAACAATAATATGGTTAAACACATAACAGATTATATATAACAGACACAAGACATAGCAGACACAAAACACAAAGCAGAAAACTCTTAATCTCAGTCCATGTTCTATTTTAATTTTTGTTTACATTGATGGAAAGTTACTTCTACCAAATAACAGTTTTACATCTAAAAAAAAATCTAAAAGCAAAACGCAATTTTTTTTGGTTATAACAGAGAGTTCTTGTTAAGCCTATGACAGAAATTATTCCCATAAGAGGTCACAAACAAAGGAGCTATAATTTTCTGCCTATAACAAAGAGTTTCTGTTAAGTCTTTAAAAGTATTATCTTTATATTGAGTGAAACTTAAATGTTATTATCAAACTGCATAATTCGAGAATCATATGAGAACATTCCAATTTTAGTAACGTCAACTTTCAAAGCAAATAAAAAAATGTAACCATCGTTCCAACAATTTTAGGAATTGCAAAACTAATATAAAACTTAAAATTTATTTATCATTATTTCCCCTTTTTACGAAGAAAAGAATGAGTTAGAAGAAAATTCCTTAAAAAAAACTAAGAAATTTTTTTACTTTAAAACAATGATTAATGCCATTTTTCTATTAATTTATACAATTGAAGTGCATTTAAAGAAAATTGCGTCAAAGAATCCGTTAATCAGAATTCAGGTTTCTGACTTTGTTTAATAATTATTTCAGAGGTAAGAAATTACTTCCTTAGCTTATCGAAAGAAATAAAGTTTCGGTAATGTTTGCTTACCACAAAATAATCCCATTACTACGTAATTGAATGAGTAACTTTTGTAGTAGATTGTTTCTTTTCCTGATCCAGAGAAAGATTTTCTTATGGTTGTTTTTTCATTTCATTGAAAGATCGAATATCGAGACCAAATATCTCTCTGCAGGAAAACATTGTGCAACTGTTATTAATAATCTAACTTCTTCCAGAATCCGAGATAAATTTTTTTTAGATTTTCAGAATTAATTTACTTAATTAAAGAAACGCATAATTGTTTGGAGCAAACACTGTATGAAGAAAAAATATATGAAGATCAAGAATAAATGACAACGTTTCTTAATATTAAATAATTATCTGAATCAATGTTTCGCTATCGGATGTGCCCCTCAGTGGACTGATCGTAAGGACACGGTTCCCAGTAGAACACCGAAGTCAAGCATAACTGGCTGCGGTCAGTAAGCGGGTGGGGGACCACTTTGATCTGCCTGCGTAGGGACTGAGAGTGCGTGGTATCGGTCCTCGTTAAACTGTTCTACAGTAAATTACTCGACTTCGCACACAGGTCGTCGGACTACCAAAGCGGGGGAGCCATCCCCTCTTCAGAGGATTGAAATTGCGATGGCATGTCATAATCCTCAGAGATGTTTCTCAGATCGTCACCAATAGCCCATTGTGCAGCTCTAGGTCTACGTAAATAAAGTGCCTACCTACCTACTCAATCAGTTATACCTAGAGTTATTATATTTAAAGGTAATTGAATAAGTTATGACATCAAGGGTAACAGTTGATATTTTGCTAAGAGCCAAATTCACTGAAAAGAAACAAAGCAATCATTTTCCCTTATTATCTAAGAGTGCACAGAAAAGTTACATTAAACCTAAGGAATCTCAGAGTTACAAATAAATATTATTTCATCATACTTTATAAATTGATCTTATTTTTTCATAGTATCTTTTAATAAATTATTATATCGATGTATTTTCACATATAAATATTAAGGAACTATGTATTCTGCGAAATAATTATCGCTTAAAAACTGTGAGAGTTATTTGTTGCACTTTTATCAGGTTACTAGCTGAATACTTGATTTTCAAACAGTGTGAAAAAATCAGCAAAACGGTATCAATAAAGTCTAAGAGGTAATAACAATCGTGAACAAAACTAAAAGGCATACACCAGCATAATTAATAAACCTGAAATAATTTTATTTTGTTATTTATTATTATTTGTTGCCCATACCAGTGGCTTTACGTTGTTAGATTAAGCAAAACGTAGTTCATCCAATCAAAAGGGAAATTAACTTTGCTCATCTGGCATCTGGTTCATGTAAAAAATAAACTGACATGATGCTGTTTCGCCTGATGAACACCTTTACCACAGCCAAGCAAATGATCCATATGGAAACCATAATGTTTCACACTCGGAAAAGTTTTTCTTTAAAAAATCTCTTAGTCAACTGAAAATGAGTCATTATATTTCCTCAATCTCTTCATTTAAAGGCCTTATGGTTGTCATGGTCTTACGACTGATGGCTGGCATTGCTGAATCACTGTATTTAATAATCATTCTTCAAAAGATTTTGTAAAATTGTTTCACAAATAATTTTCTTCTCTGCCATCTGAAAAGCTTTGAACTAAAACAACGGTGTTTGGGATAAAAAAATGTGAATTCGTTGCGAGAATTCTTTATTTTACCTTATTCGTTTTCTTGTAATGCAATCTCAGAAAATTAATTCTTCTCAGAACGATAATTTTGATCCTTATAAAATAATATTTGATAAATTTGCTGCACCCTTACAAAATGCTAATTTGAGTTATACTTCCTTAGTATTTTATAACCGATTTTAAGAAATTCAATAATATGGTTTGTCTTAATCCTCACAATGCAGTTGCATATTTGATAATATTGTCTTTATATTTGTCATATTTGATAATATTGCAAAATAGTTAAATTATATAATTTTAAAATTTCATTGAGTTTTAGACTTAAATTAATCAAAACAATAGAAAAGTTGCCAATAATAAATTTTGAACTCTACATTGAGAATAAATTCTATTATTTTGCATAGCATAACAATAAATATTCTTAATCTCAACTTCTTATTTTAGTATTTTTATCATATACACATTTTTAAACATTAGCAATAAAACATTACCGATTTTAGGATTTAAAAATCTTATTATTTATTTTACATTACAGTTAAGGCATTTACTATTTTTTCTCTCTCTCAAAAAAAGTACACTTTATAAAATTTAATTAATTATGTGAGTGTTTTCTTTCCTCTGACGAGATTTGCCAGAAGTACATAATATATCTGATAACTACTTTTAAGATTTTTCTACTAATTTTAGCTTAAGTAGTACTTTTTGTAAAACAACAGTCAATTATAAAATGAGGTAGATTCAAGACTTTGAAGTTAAAAAAAAACATAAGATTGAACATTTTTAAAACATGTTATTAAATATTTAAAAAAACAGAACAAAAAATAAGTAATTTAGTTTTTGATCAAAAATATAATTACTCAGAAAGTTCCGACGATTAAAATGAGCAAACATTTTTATATGGAAACTAACTTTAATTAGTTTTATTTTCTGTGTGTCTTTCAGTGATTTTTTAGCATCTAAGATTAAACTCATAAAAGGCTTGAATATTTGTGTCTAATCTCATTAAAAAAATTATTCAAAAGAACCTTTTTTCTTACAAATTGTAACTTTTTTAGTGTTATTTAGTATTAAAAATTTGAGTTTTTAATTAAACCGACTATGCTTAAAACTACTGATTTAGTTTTTTTAATCTAGAATTGATATATGAGCATTTAGTTGAATTGTGATTTTAATCCTAGATCCGTAAATAGTGAAATTAATTCCCGTTCTGTGGTAGTATATGAATACATGTAGTGTAGTACGATATGAATACATGTAGTGTAGTAAGATATGAATACATGTAGTGTAGTAAGATATGAATACATGTAGTATAGTAAGATATGAATACATGTAACACTTGTAATATTTGCGGACCAGCCCCGGTTCACGTATAACAATGCTTGAAAAACAATGCTTGATCGGTTGAAAAACAGTGCTCAATGTTGGTTGAAAAACAATGCAAATATGTGCAAAAACAATAAATGATAAAATTACCAAATATTACCACATTTACTATACATGATACAAATTTTTGAATATGAATCGTGAGGGCTCAAGGAGTAAAGCGTTCGCTTTCGAATGAGGTGAATCGGGTTCGAATCCTAGCGCTGGCTGGTCAATACGAATTCCGCCCGGCTCGTACCGGCCACAGTGTTGACGAAATCCTCTACGGTAGATGGATCATGGGTTAGAGTACCCTTGCTGTCAAGCTACCCGTTGAAGGTCTTCATGGTTTTTCTTTCCATGTAACGAAAATGAGGGTTAATTCCCTCCAAAAGACCTCCACGAAGGCAGATTTCTCCCAATACTTGATCCAGCAGTTCCCTTGTCTTCTGAATTGGGTTCAAAATTGCAAGGCTACGGAGTCAACCATTAGTAGTCGTAAACCCAAAAAGTGGGTCGGCTGTTCGACGATGGTCATAAAATAAAAAATAAAAAATGTTTGAGCATCAAGTTTATAAATTTAAGAAGTAATGTAAAAATCAATTTGTGTAAAAATCAATTTATAACTAAATGTCCTAGCATGAATTTTTTTACCTAGTGTAAACGTCTATTACAAAATGTATAATGGCATTAAATGCTAATTTCTTTGTTGGATTCCAATAAAATAAATTTTTGTAAGACTTTTATCAATATTTCATTTATGTGAGTGCTTATAAGTTTGCTGAAGATGTACTTTAGTAAAGATAATAACAGTGTAACTAAATATGAGACAATAGAAAGATGCAATAGCAAGGAATTCCGAAAGGCGGTCCACATATAAAAAGAAACTTCCAAGCAACATGGTTATAAATTACTTTTGTTGTTGTTAATTTTACCAAAAGTCATTACAAAAGTACTTCGGTAATTGCGATTTGACATAAATATTAAGCAGAAGTTATTAATCTGTGAGGAAATTAATCGTTTATTTACTTGAATTTTGCATTTTCCCCAAGTTTAGTATCGGAATACATAGTTTTATAATGGTAAAAAAGGCTGCCTTTAAAAATAATTGGGATGATCATTAAGACAAAATAAAAATTATATTTTTGTTATTAAATATACATTTTAAAAAATCAATGGTGATAATAAAGATGTTTTACTATGTAGATTAAATAATTAACACAGTTATTTTGTTATTCAAATTAATAGACCGATTATCTTATGAAAATTAACATATTGGAAACGATAGCTAAAACATATTTAGATAAAGAAAATACTTTAACTAATCTAAAAACGAAAGAAAAATGACGAAAAACAGTTTCTGATCGGCCAATCTAAAAGAAATCTAAATAAAAGGTACTTAGTTATTATACAAACTTAAAAAATAATAATGACATAACAGATTTCAATTAAAAACATTTTTTACATGCATCTAGATTAAAACATAGTTATTTCGGCTGATTTTCATAATTAAAATAGAAACAACTGTGCGTTGATAAATAAAAGTTAAAAAAAAATATTTTGAAAAAAATAAAAATAAATTTAGAATAATAACCGAAAATGAGCTTTCAATGAAAATGGAATTTAAAAAGTTGAACAAAAATTATTACTCACTCAGTAAATTCTTCCTGACTTATTCGGTTTAAAAGCTTTCCATATCATAAATTTTCTAAATTCTTTTTCAAGTAATTGCATGAAAATAGATAAAAAAAAATGCTTGTGCTAAGAAAGAAAAACGTAATTACGAAACTTTAATTTCCCTTTAAATGCGCTTTTTCCTGTTTTATAATGTTTAATTACGGAAAAAGTCATGGCTGGGCAATTTTTCTCCAAATAAAGTTTCTGATTAAAACCATGCACATCTTTAAAAATTGGCTTCTTAATCAAAACTAAACAAAATTATTTTAGTTTTAAAAATATCGAAATATAATTTTTTTTGGATTAAAAATCGAATTTTGATTTGATGCCATTATTTTATTCCAGTAAATAAATTTTAAAGAAGGATTTGTTTTTTGAAGCTTATGGCTTTGAAAGCTTTGCCGTTATAGTAAATAACTTTTTTAAACCGAGTTTGTTTTTTTATATCTGATGTGTGTTTAAAACAGTTATTTATGCATGTTAGATTACATTAATAGAAATTTCTTGAAAAAATGAATAATTAACAGTTTATTTAATTGTTATTTTACTATGTTCAAGCAAAATAAGGATAAATTAGATGATATTCAAACTGTTAACTGTGAGAAAAACCATTTATTAACAGCTTGTACCTTGCATGGTTAAACAACCAGAATTTCGTCGCATCCACTAGGCCCACCTAATAAAGCCAACTAGAACCTTGCAGTTGGGTTCACGCTTCCGAGCCTCAGCGTTGACACTACATTATTTTCTGATTCCCTGTAACGCATGGAGAGTTTCCAGCGTCCGACACTCCACACTTTGCGACCCTGGACTATAAGAATACGATATACACGTATAGATGCATAGATGACATCACCATGACGCACGCATAGATGACACAGATGATGTCTAGTATTTCTCATCTCTCACAATAGATAAAACAACCAGATAAACTATTTAAACCTTATTCCACGGTTCGTTTGATAAAATATAACTCAAACACAACCTCACTACAATTCCCATTACCTAACAAAAATCCTAGCTCCAATGTCCAGTTAATATTCTTCTTTACAGCATTGGAACCATGCTAGTTGTGGATGGTTAAAAAATGTATAGTTTTTCACGGTCTTTTAAGCATACTAATTGTAAACAGTTTTAAAAGCGGTAAATGTAAAAAAATGTACTTTGTCGTAGACTTTTCGGTTGATCGGCTGGACGATCGCTACCGGTTATTTTATCATAATTTTAGGTTAACAACTAGGTTAACACTGTAAGCTTTTGTTACATTAGCCAATATATTCTATATTTAGTATAAAAATTGCACAAAATGGAAAGAAGAATTAAAGTCACAGTGCAAAAAAATAAAAGAGTTTATTTATGCAAAAATAAAAAATAAAAAATATGAGAGTTTCTTTAAACCATTGAAAAGTTTTACAAACTCTGCATTAGACAAGATAGGCACATATAGAAGCAATTATTAAAAAATCTTCATTGATTTTAATCAAGATTGGTAACTTTTACCAAGTTGACAAATCTTATCACCAAAATAGTCAAAGCATATAGTTAATATGTATGACTAATATTCAATATAATATGAAATATAATCTTACCTTTGAGTGTAAGGTTCTTAAACTTTGCTCTTCTTTTCTGGGAAAAAACTTCAAAAATACTATTAATTTAATGCAAAACTCAAAATTTCAAATTCTTGGATTTATTTAAGCGAACACCTATATTGAAGAACTGATTGACAAAACTCCGGGTTGAGTTTCCTAGTTCTTAATTCACTAATCTAGTTATATTGTAACGAAAACACGGAATTTTTTGAAGAGTACTTTAAATATCGTGGTAGATTATTTAGAATAAGCAAATCTACATTTGCATTAAAAGAGGAAATGCGCCAAAATTTTAATTGACTCTACTTCGTGATATGTTTATAAAGCATTGAGTCAGAGCTGTAGTTTGTACAGTCAGGTATTAATTCTCGAAAAAAAACTAATGATTCTGGACTTATAAGTCAGCAGAGTGTCTCAAAATGAACGACGATTAAAAAAATCAATTAAAGGAAAAAAGGAAAAAGAGGGAAATGTTAGAAAATCAGCAAATCTCTACTCAACAAACTAGTTACAAATTTTGACCACAGATGGTTCTGCCAACTGAGAAAAACTATAAAAAAAAACATTTGTAAATAACCATTATTCTCAGTAACATTGTATCACTGTCTGAAAACACTCTGCACATATATTTCCGTTAGAATTTATTAAACTACAGAAGAAAATATTGTTTTAAAAATTTTCAGACAGAGGCGACATATATTGATGATGCTTACAAATAATTTAGAAATTTTAGGGGAATGATAGCCATAAATTTGTTAATTATGAACATTTAATTCCAATCATAAACATTTCCATCACATTCCATTTTTTTTCTAATTCACTTTTGTGAATCGTGGTAATTTTTTGGATCACGTTTTATAAAAAAGTACGTTTTAATTCATTATACAGGACAAAATTTCAAAGGAAAAATCTTAAATTTCAATAAATCTTAATTCCAATATGTTCTTTTCCTTTAAAAAACTTTTTTAACTGAAACAAAAAACAGAATTCTAGCTCTTTGTTGAAAAATTACTAAACAGATCTATCATGACCTATTATTCGCATTCCCTATGAAATATCTTTCAGCAAATGAAAAATAGGATAAATAAAATAAGGAAAATATATTTTAAGTGGAAAATAAATAGGATCGAAAAACAATTGAAAAAGATAACAAACAAAATTTTTCCTGCTACTAGGATCAGGAAAATCTCATTTTTTTGGAATTCATTTTTTTACACAGGAGAATAAATAGACGTCAATAGCAGTAGTATCTAAATCGCTGTATTCTACATTTTCAGCTGAAATCGTTTCTTTATTTCTGGAGTTCATAGTTTTCTATATATTTTTAAATCTTTAACGTACCCTTGAAAAAGTAGCTATTTTTCTTTATTTCTATTGGCAACAGCGATGGCTTTTTTTATTGAATAATGGTCGACTTTCTGTAATTGAAATAAAATAATATAAACGCATTTAAGTATAATATAAACGTATTATCCATGACATATTCTAAGTAAATTATTCGCTAATAAATAAAATGACAATGATACCCATAAAAATGTCACTAATACATACATAAAATATTAATACATTTTTACTAATATAGCTTACTAATACTTATTAATATACATATCATTACATACTACTATTTCTTTACTTTGCTTAGTCATTCTTTAGTCATTCTTCTCGTCAATATATTAAATATTAGATCATTCCATATTTTTCCAGTCTATTTTAAGCATTTTATACAGTGACAAGGCAATCTACGAAATATCGAACTTTTTCTACGAAATGATGAACTTCTTATTTTACGAAATATCGAACTTATTATTCAACGAAATGTCGAGCTTCCAATTCTACGAAATATCGAACTTCTTATTTCACGAAATATCAATGAAATATTCTAAGAAGGCATTCACACAGAGCATCCTGAATGTAACTGTGTGCAAATCGAAGAGTATGTGTTACAGGAAAAGTTGGAAATCTGTTATAGTACACAATGCTGATAATAAGTCGACAAATTATAGAAATCGTGAACACTTCGACTATTGTCTAGTAATTGTATACAATGCTACACTGTAAAAAATTCCAGATCAAATGGATACGGATAAAATTTTCTGAGGGCAGCATCCGTAAAATCCGTTTTACAGTAAAATCAATTTATACCGTAAAGTTTTATGACGTAATTTTTACATCAATATTAATTTAATTACGGTTATTCAATGTATTTCTAGTAAATATCACAGTGAAAACTACAATTTAACAGAGTTTTTGATCTGTAACATGTTCCAGTAAAAAAGGAATTTAATATATAAAACTACCGATGCCTTCAGTGATGGTATGTTTCACCGTAAATCGATGCAGAATTTTTTACAGAATACTTTATACAAACCAAATTCGACTTGTTTATTTAAACAATATTTTTTTCTCAAATAAATATTAAAAATAGATTTCTAATTTAATAGTCTGTCCTTGAAAAACTTCTTTACATAGTAGGAAAATTGATAAATTTTTAATTATTAATTACTATTATTCAACAGACTTAACATTTTGAGATAAATGCTAAAAAATAACATAATGTGATTTATTCGACATTATGAAAATATTAATGAAAATATGTACTGTTAACATCATATATTTTTAAGTAGAAATGAGTTCCATTTTGACTTTTCCCGCTTTTTTAAAATTCAAAAAAAATTAATAATCAATTAATTTTGTAACTTGTATACACTAGCCACATGCCGCAGGGCTATTGTGTGTGATTTAAAAATATCTTAAGGAAACATTAATAAAACAGTATACACCCAAATGAGTTTGTAAATGAATAAAAAGAATAAAAAACACTTAAATGAATAAAAAACATCAAATTTTATAAAAATATTTTTATGTGTATTTAAAATTATAATTAGTCACCTCATTGGCAAATTTACAAAAAATATTCCGCAATTACCTCTCTGCTTTCTTACATGTTTTAAGCAAACAATAAATATTTTCGAACAATGTCCTTTGTAAACGTTCCTTTTTGAAAAGAAAGCTATAATAAAATCTCCTGTTCTATTGTATTTAAAGGAAATTTATTTCTTAAATTTTGTCTTTTCAGAAATAAAAGTATTGAAAGCTTCCTTGTGATATTAAAATGTCAAAAATGAATCTCAATGATTCAGTTTTCAAACATGAATAAAACGAACGTAGTTATAGTTAAAATAATGCATATGTAATTAACTTTAAAACTTATATCCATTCTTTATATATTATTTTTTAATTTCTTTATAACTCAAATAGCAAACTTCATTAACACTATTAGATCAATGTGAAATTATTGGTTTTTTTGGTTTCAATTTCAGTATTTTAAATTATTGACTATCTCAAAATCGTTAATGATCAAAAAAAGATAAATTTTCTGAAGATTATCTACATTTGAGGAAAAAGTTAACTTTTTTCTAAAATTTCTTCTAAAATTATTAAATTTCATGAGCGTAGATTATAATTTACTTGCTTCACAAAAAAATTAGTTCCACTTATCATTAACTCTGTTTGTTTATTTGAGAGATAATTCCATACAAGAGTACTGCCTTCAGCTCTTTTTATTATTCTATTTGTAAATATTACGAAACGTTTCAAGAAATAGTTACATTCTAAGCGATTTCTGTAAATATGTAGAGCAAAAAATTAGAACTGTTAAATTACGCTCTTATTCAAACTAATTAAATAAATTTCTTTTTTAGTGGAATTATAGAAAGTACCAGTTAATCCTAGTTATAAAAGTTTTCGCATAATGTTTCAATATATTTTTATATATATGTAGGTAATATCGCTTTTATTTTGATGTGGTTTCGAGTTTCTTATGTATATAACCACTCATACTGCGTGGTTGCTAGACTCTTTCTATCTGGGCCTCATTCCTAGTAATAAAATTTGTGTCTCTGATTTTAACTTTTTCCTGTCGAGTTTTAGTGATTCGGATTTTATACTAATGTCCCCTGTGGTTTAGGAGTCGGAAATGACGTCATGCCGGGGAGCAATTTACTGAGTTTTACTAACTTTATTTCTGTATGGCTGTTGAGATTCTTGTGAATATTTTTCTTCTTTTTCACAAAATTCCGTTTTCAATTTTATGTAATTTTACGAGACTCCCGATAAAGGATTTTGAATAAATTCTCAAGTATTTGTACTGAAAACAAGAATAAATATTAATAACAAACAAACGTACCTTAATTTAGTATTTATAGTTAAAATAAATATAAACTGCAAATTTAAAAACTTAAAAATTTTAATTTCAAATTTAAATAACGAAAAATAAGAATTTATGTGTTGCGTTGTGTTCCTAAGGAAAATTAAAGTATCTTATTAAAATATATAAAACGGAAAGAAATAAAAAGAACGAACATCTCTGTGCAGTGGAAAATTTTCCATTTACTGAAATTCACTGCTGAAACAACCTCATGCATGTGAAGTATTTTCTATTTTTTGAAGTTCTTTTTACAACTTCCATTCTCGAATTTTTTCGAAGTTTGTAGCAGCCTTTGGAACTTATCCGTTTTATTTATCTTAGAAACTGATATTTACGGTTAAGGTCTGATTGCACTTGCATTTCTTCGTCGATTTGAACCTATATTTTATCAAAGTGAATTTAATTCTTTATTTTGATTGTTTATTCATTTTATAATATGTGTAGAATTTAAAATGAATTGTTTGTTTTCAATTTGAAATCATTTATGGTCACATAATAGATGCAATTTAGAATAAATTATTTAGTTTCAACTTCTTCGCAAGTTAAATAAAAAATCAGAGTAGAAATAAGTTGGCAAATTTGAAAACACAATTAAAAATCATTCCTTGTCGTTAAAGCTACAATTTCGCATTTTAAATTATTTTTTAATTCAAACTCAGATGGCAATAATGCTGCAAAAATATTAACTTTCTCATTATTAAAACAAATATAAATAATAACTGAAATATTAGCTGAACATTTGAAAAATATTTTTTTATTTACCCCTAAAATATAATGAATTTAACTAGTGTAAATAATCAATTCCACTTAATTACTATGCCTAATTTTAGCATAAAAGAATAATTTTCCAAAAAGGGTTTTGTTTTTTGCTTAATCTACGCACTTATTTGAAGATTAATACCGTACAAATAAATGTATCGTTGTTTCTTTATAAATACTACATAAAGCAGTTTAAACATAGATAAAAAGTTTTAATGTCGTATAAAATTATCTTCATTATTTTACAATTAAGGATATAAACAATAAGGAAAATAAACCGATGCAACATATCTTTTTAGAAATGACTAATACGAATATATTTAATGTGTTGAATGTTTTAAGAGAACTTTTATATACTATATAACATAGCACAAATAAATAGATTGAACAACAACGAAAAAATGCAAAATGCGCATAATGCCAGCATTTACCATTTAAAAACTAACAAGAATATAAATAGCAATGAATGAGCAAAATGCAATCTTTCATATCGAATTTTGAGAAGGATGAATACATTTTATACGTCGGAATTTTTAAGGAAGATTTAAATTTTATTAAATTATTAAATATGGGAGGGAGATTTAATAAAAAATAAATTTATATTCTTTTATTTAAAAAAAATATTTTTCTGAAATTCGCTTACAGAAAAAACCTCATGCATGTGAATGATTTTATTTTGCAAACAGTTTTTCCTCCAAAGTTCTCCTTTAGTTCTCTTTGAAACTGACCAACGAAGTTGATAACCCATTTCCTTGCTGCCCAATATCAGTATAAAATTTTACTGCCCAATATCAGTATATTTTACATTTACTGATATAATATTTGTTTTTAATTTTATTAGTTTATTGATTTTAAAATATATGCCTTATAAAAAAAATTTTCATTCAAGATATCAGAGCAAATATGTCGTGTAAAAATAATTTTTTGGAAAATATAGCCCAGACAAAATTTAGTTTCTAAATTAGTTGTACTGTGCTAAAAAAAACATAAATAGCATTTGTATTAATGGCTGGATTTTAAGGAACTAAGTGGTGCAATTCTTCACTAAGATGCTTAATAATGTTAAGAAGCTAATTCAATAATGTTCAATAATGTAATTCAATAATTTAATAATGTTAAGATGCTAATTAATTGCTGCAGTTAAAACTTGAACGATATTGGTTGAATATTTCAAAGTTTAAAATTTACGACATTTTTGAAATTTTTTACTCTGAAGCTATTCAACAAATTTAGAGTATTCTCAATAGAGAGTATTCTGATTTCATCCCTTTAAGGGATTTCTTATTTTTTTGATGAAGAAGTGTATAATAGTGTATAATTTTAAGGAACTGAGTGGTGCAATTCTTCACTAAAATGCTTAATAATGTTAAGATGCTAATTCAATAATGTTCAATAATGTAATTCAATAATTTAATAATGTTAAGATGCTAATTAATTACTGCAGCTAAAACTTGAACGATATTGGTTGAATATTTCAAAGTTTAAAATTTACGACATTTTTGAAATTTTTTACTCTGAAGCTATTCAACAAATTTCATTAATATTTAGTATTTTTTTCAGTTAAAAAGAGATATTTATGTAATTTGAAAATTGGAGCATCTTACAGTTAAAAAACATTCTTCTATCATTGTTAAATAAAATAATAAAAAGAATAAAAGGAATAATAAATTATTATCAAATGTTAATTTTACCTGGAATAATCTCGCGATTTTATATATACGCGCAAAACGATTTTATTCGTGTAAAGACTTTCCCAGACCATCGACTTTCCGAAACATGGCAAAAACCAGAAATAGCTCTATTAACATCAAACTTTCCATTGTTATCATGATTAAATTGTTGGGACTATATTTTTCAATTGCGTTATATTTCCCATTTTGCAATGTTCAAAAATTAAAATTCCTTGGTAAAAAGATTCCTTGGTATTCAGAGAAAATACGTCTTTGTGTCTGATTTCGTATTTTAAAAATATTGTTATACTAATTAATGAGCATACTGATATATAATTAATTAGCATATATAATATAAGTAGCTCCCCTTTGAACCAAACGAATTGGGGTTTAAATTTTGCACAAAGTAGGAAAGACATCCTCGCTGCAAATAATCAAAATTGTGATAGCATACCTTCGGATCATCCTCAAAAATATTGCCCAGACCATCGCCAACAGCCCATTGTGTAGCTCTAGAGCGATCTGAATAGAGTTCATGAAAATCCGATCATAAGAACAAAAGATGGTTTTCAGTGTAATATTTTTTTTTTTACCTCATCATATTTTTTTTTTACCTCATCATAAGCGGATAATGTATTTTCAACGAACGAAGCGAAAAAAGTTTGATTATAAACACACACATTTCTCAACCAACAAATATATTAAATTGCAGAATTTAATAGTCATACTTTTTATAGCCATTCTGTATGTGCCCTTTACAATATTTAGTTATGTTGGGCCTGATTTGTTTGAATGTGTGAAAATTTTACAGAATGTGTGCAATTATTTCAAAATTCATTTAACATGCAGTTGCGGCCGAAATTAATTTACTTAAGTATCTGTTAATGGTAAAATATTTTTTTTGATAAAATAGCGGTGAAAGGTCATCTCGACTGCCGACATTTTTAAGAGAAATTAACTGACTGGTAAGCAATTTTTATTGAATCAATAATTAGATAATTTGAGGTAACCAAAGAGCTATGACTAGTAATATCTATGCAAAACTTCGTCTAAGTAAATAAAAACGAAATTATTACACAACGGTAAAATTCGTTATGTTTTCGAAATTTTCTTTCTAGTACGACTTTACAATAATTCTACCTACCGACTTTACATTAATTCGATCTAGTTAGTCTATAGGGAACTCATTTTATAGCATTGAATGATAGTGCTGCTATCGTTACTGTATCTTTGACGCTAACGCACTTGCCCGCTTTTTATTCTGATAGCTCTTATACCTAAGTGAAAGAAGCAACCTTATTTAATCCCTTAACAGTGACATTTATTTCAGAAAAATTGACCAAAATAGAAACTTTTTTTTCCTGTTTAATTTTGTTCTGTATATTATTATAAAAGTTAGAAAATGGATTTTTATTGCAAAAGTAGAATTTTAAATGCAATAACTACTGCATTTATAATTTTTACATAAACGTAAAAAAAATAATGGATAACACGCATATCTTATTCAATTAGAGCAAATTGAACAAAATTTTGAAGCTAAATGTAATATAACTAGTATAATATTATATATAAACACAACAATATGATTTTCAATACATAAATTTTACAAATATTTTACAGTATGATATATCCCACATCCACAGTTGACAACACCCATATTTTCCCTCCCTTGACTGAAGTCATAATCATGGAAAAACTAGGACCACTAATGCCATCTATTAGGAGAATAGTGAATCAAGTATCGTAAAGAAGAAACGAACGCAGCTCGGGCTTCACAAAATAGAAACGTTAATTCTCCTCCTACCCGAAGTCAGTTCGGGTAGGAGGAGTATATATTCATATATATATATATATATATATATATATATATATATATATATATATATATATATATATATATATATATATATATATATATATATATATATATATATATATATATATATATATACATATATATATAGATATATATATACATATATATATGACCTAAACCGCGTTTCATACCTTTTATACTGGATTAGTTAAATATTTTTTAGTTACTTTTTAATATTTGTAGCCTCTTAAAATTAATTTAATTTTAATTGTCCAGTATAATAAACAGTTTATTTATTTATTTACTATTTTTGTATAAGTGGAATGGGCTCTGGTTCGTAAAGAACCACCCCAAATGAATGCAGGTGATACGCGTAGACTTTAAAATTATGTAAGGTTGTATGAATGAAGGATAAAACCTATAAACGGTTTTCTATTCTTGTATGCAGGCTCTGATTTTTAAATAAGTCACCCTATGAAAGATGGATATGTGTATTCTGTAAAATTATGTAAGGATTTATGAATGAAGGATAAAGTCTATAAACGGCTTTCTATCGTGACAGACTGACTTTTAAATTAATTTCCCTATGAATGATTATTATTATTTTTTTTTGTCTGCTAATTTAATTAATCCGTTAAACATTTTTATTGTTATTTCAATTTTATTACATTTTTACTAATTTTTTCTCATAGATGGCAGCACTAATATTTCACTTAAAAATTTCTTCTTCTTCTTCTTCGATCAAATATATATTTATTCCTTAATTTTATCTTATTCGATTCAAGCTATAAGCACAACTTCCAATATTTTACATTTTCGCGATTTTTGTTAACTGTTTTATTATTGTACTTTTAAGCCTAAACCGCGTTTTAATTCACGCCGGTAAGTTTGATTTCTTTTTACATTTTTCTTTTATTTCATGATTTTTTACAACATATGGTTTTTTGCGATATCGACACATATAAAGAATAATTTTTATCTTAGGATAATTATTCTTTATTCAGAAATATCGCATTTATAGCAATAGATGTGTCTTGATAACGACTATTTTCTTTTACCATTCTTGTTTCTCTACAATTTAGTTTTTTATTTTATTCATGTTAATTTGTGTTTATATATATATATATATATATATGCTTGTTTGAAATACTCAAAAGTAAATTTAACCGAATAAATGGCTTTTATGCAATGGGTTAAGGTATTATGTTAAAATAACTCAACTTTACCACATTTCTTAAAAAACATCACAGTAATAAAACCATTTTTTTTGTAATCATTAGTTAAGCGATTCGGTAAAAATTATCATGCTTTTGGTGTATCTTTAGAGAGAGAATCGGAATAGAAATAATACTATACTCACTGTTAAAATTTTCATTCCAAAATTATGGTAAAATAACTGGCAGCTGTCTGTCCTTCCGATTAACCGTAAAGTTTACGGTAAAGAAATTCTTTTTTCCTTTATAGTTTTGAAACCATTTACAAAAGTTATGGTTATAAAACCATGCATACAAAACTATACGGTTTTTTAACCATTTTCAACTAGTATTTTTCAAAAACGTAATTTTTTTTTTTTTTAACTAGAAATAGGAGCTCGGCTTTTCATTAGGCATTGGAGAGTGCCGGATACTGGAAATTCTTCATTTGCTGAAGGGAATGGAGGAAATATCGTGGTGTCAACAGTAGGACTCCAATTCTGCCGGTCATGACATTGATAGATAAGCCCTATCGGCTCTGATATGTAAGCAGGTGCAAATAGCTAAATAGTTTCATTAGTGGTTCTAGCTGGTGCGATGAAATTCTGGGTGGTTAACAGTATTAGGTGAAGGCAGTTAATAAACAGTTTGATTAATATTTTATTTATGTTTATTTGACTGTCTTGATTAGATATGGTAAAATAACCACTCAATCAATTGTTACTTAACAATTTTTTCGAAAAATTTCTGACAATGTTCTGTTTGATTTGATCATACTTTATTTTCTCAGTGTTATTACTTATTTAATTAGATGAATAGTTGTTCATTTTTAAAAAGAAACTTAAATATTAGTTATCTTTTAATACTGCTGATGACAAAGTGCATCCTCACTAGTGCTTTTCTTTATATTAATTATATAAAAAGAATTATTGATTTGAGTCAAATCATAAAAAGAATTATTGATTTGAGATTATATTGATCGAGATCATTAATCAATAAAAACTATCCCAATCTATTTCATCAAGCTCTTAACTATTAATATATTTGTAATGTAAAGTTTAATCATTCCGATCGAATAATTTGAGCGATTAATTTTAATTAAACCTTACAGTAATATGCGTAACCAAAAATAAAAATAGTTTAAACAATTTAGTAGATTATGAAAATATTAAGAATAGTTTATATTTTCCCAATGGAATTAGGAACTAAAGCTGTTGTAACAAATCTGTGTTAATACAGTAAACCTTTCGAGATAATTTATTTAAATCTGCCATTTTCTAAAAATATAAGAAAGAAAAATGAAATTTTACTTGTCAGAAAAAAATTGGAAATATTATTTTCACTAAAGTACGGAGCTTCTGGACGGATTTGAGAACTCTTGCTAATCGAAAAATATTCAAAGTTTGGCGATGGTATTCCCTTCTCTCTGATAAGAAAAAGATTTAATACAAATGTTGTATTGAAATAGAAATATTTAGACATCAAAATTTGGTTGGTAAGGAGCCAATAAAAGAAAAAAGAGGGTGTTGAGATTTAAATAAACCTGAATAAATAAATATTTGTAATGCTCAAGAATATAATCGTATTGTTTTAAATTTTTCAACAATAATTAGAAAATACCATCTGTTTTTTAGATTTTATTAAATTCCTTTCGCAGAAGTATTACGGACAAAAATAAATACGGTATCCAGTTTCATCAAAAGCTAAATAAGCCCATCCATTTAAAGCTTCTAGATATCTAGTCTTCAGGCATTGCAGCTCTTTTTCCTAACTTTATCTATTCCTTTTTTTTTTCGTGTTTGCAATGATTTGTCAGCAAGTCCCTAACCTACTCCCACATTCCTCGAGCATCCAAAAAATGTCATCAACTATCTGCTTTTGAAGAGTTTGAAGTAGGTATATGCTTTGGCGGCTAAATTGAATTTATTTCATTACAACTATTCAGGAAGATAACATCGATATTTTCTCAGTCGAAAGACGAATCGGTAAGTGAACATGTTATTAAGTTTAGAATTTTCTATATTTAACTCAATTGAATTATCTAACTCAATATTTCTCAGTGGGAATCTGACTGCAAATACTAATTATGAAAATGAAGACACTACTAAAAGCTTTCAAACTGACAGAGATGAACGATGCAGTTTCAGAAATTTCATTCCTTAATTACGGTTTAACAACCGTCAGCAGCCTGTCCATCCAATTATCCGTGAAATTTACGGTAAAATACATTTTTACCTTTGCAGTTCTGAAAGAGTTTACTACTTGTATGGTTAAAAAACCATGAATTAAAAAGTATACGGTTTTTTGAACATTTACAACTCACGTGGCTAAAGAACCATAAGAAAAATTTAACTGAGTTCTGGGATTAAGCTTTTCATTAGGTAATGGGCATTAGAGTCTTATGGTTAAGTTGTGTTTTATCAAATGAACTGTGGCATGTGGTTTAAATAGTTGTTTTAGTTGTTTCATCCATCGGAAGTGATGGGAAATACTAGACTTTCTTTGTGTTTAGCAGCTTCATGATGCAGTCATTTATGAGTGAATAAAAGTATCGTATTTTTATAGTTCAGGGTTACAAATTATGGAATGTGGAGCACTGGAAAATGTTCATGTGTTTTAGGCAATGGAGGAAATTGAAACCCCATTCATGAAATTGGCTGTATAGATTACCTTTTTTATTTCCTATGAGTTGCACAATCAGTCTTCCCGATGAGCACACCTAGTGCGTTCTCCAGAATTGGTATCCACTCTTTCAGGACCACCCAAATGGGTCAGATACCGAGGGCCATATTAATTTGGACGTCTAGTTTCTTCCACAGTAGATGGCAGCACCGAGACTCTATTTTGATGCCAAAGTGCACTAGGAATTTAATTTTGCCGGAAATGCCAAGAGCCAATAAGGCACTCCAGGGATCTTTTACATGCCGCATAATCATACGACATGGCCGCTGAGGATTTTCTGCATCCCGAAAATCTGATGTCTGGGCCGGGGATCGAACCCGCAGACTTGGGCTCAGAAGGCCGATGACAAGCCAACTGCGCCACCCAGCCACATATAGATTACCTTACTATATAGATTACTTCTCTCGGCTATAATATGTACATAGATGCAAGGGACTAAGTAGCTTCATTAGGTGGGCCTAATTGGTGAGATAAAATTCTGATTCCTTAGCCGTATTAGGTAAAAGCAGTTAATAAACTGCTTTTCTAACAGTTATCAATTTGAATACCCTCTTATTTACGGTCATTTGACTGTTTTATATGAATATGGTATAACAACATTTAAATAAATTGTTATTTGACGATTTTTCTGAATAATTTCTAACAGTATGGCTATAAAAAATATACTTTCAGATCCCACGAACTATGAAAAAGGTTGAGACGTTTTATTTCCCGTCTTCACCGTAAATGACTTCAGTAATAATTCGAAAGATGTTGATAGCATCTTTTGTTTCATTTTTTCTTTAAATCCTTAATTTTCAACACATAAAGTGAAACATTTTATTTTTAACAATAAATACTGAAGTATATTTTAAAAATGGTCATTACTAAACATTATAGATATTTTAAAAGAAAATGAAATTTCGAGTAGATAAATTTTCAAAAGTTAAGACAACTGAAATCATCATTTAAAACTAAGTTCCGGGTTACAAAAATACTAAATGAAATTAAAAATTACGAATTATTTGCACCTACAGATCATGTAGAAAGCAAATAATGCTACTAAAATAACTCTGCTCTGTAAAATTGCTTTTTTCAAAAATCAATTTTATTTTGTGAGTTTTTTGAGTTCATCTTAACACGGATTTTCATTTTTGCTCGAAAGTTCTATTTAATACTTGGATATTTTTGAAGTTTTTCACTCTTAAAAAAATCTGTTGCTAATGGAAAAAAGATAGCATGATTTACCACATTTCGGTAATTCCACTTTTAATTAGGAATTGCATGATCGGTTTACCACATTTTATTTTTTATACATTCTTATTTTTTTAATTCGAATTATTGATATGAATTGTTGCGCAATAAAACAAAATTTATCTTTAAAAAAATCTTTAAAATTAAGTATGCCATATCAGAGGTAACAACATTATTTTATAATTTTTGAAACCGAGAAATGAAATATTTGTGATGAAAAACTGTTAATTAAATTTAGAAAGTTAAGACTGTTATAAAAGTTAAAAAATTAAATATAAAAAAGAGTGTTGGAAATCATTAAAACTATAACTTAACTTACAAATATATCAAAGATATCTTACTTAGAAATCAACGAGATGTTTAGAAGGGATTTATATAATCTGTTTTCCCCTTTAACTATTATATGAATTTAAAAAGTAAATACAGATAGTTTTTAAAATTATTTTTTCAATTTTTGAGATAGAGAAATGAAAAATTTGCAATGGAAAAATAATAAATAAGACTGTTATAAAAGTTCAAAAATTAAATTCAAATTAATGTTGGAACCATTAAAGCTGTAACTAAACACACAAACCCATCAAAAATATCTTACTTAAAATCAACTTGATGATTATACACTGTAAAAAAACTCTGAAAATGTTTCAATAATTGGTGAAACAGTTCAAATTGCACCATAAATTGGTTAAATGAAAAATTGTTTTATTTAGATTGCTCCATAAATTAGTAAATATGATCGAGAGATACTTTCACGGCTATTTCTATTCCTCATAACTATTTCTATTTCTTTTGAAGGTACGTAAACTTTTCTTATTTATTTGAATTAATTACAGTTCATTTCTTTCATGTCATTTTTAAAACTTTTGTTGTCTGTTCTGGAAGAGTTAGTTTCAAATTTCTTCAAGGAAATTATATTCGTTCTATGAGCAATTAATTATTTTAAAATCTATATTAGCTCTTTTTAAGTAAATTAGGAGATATATCCATGTTGTCACTTGAGAGAAATGCAGCCGTTGTCATGGAAACTAGGTTGCACGAGTTAGGAAAAAAAAACAAAGAAAGTGGCTAATATTGGAGTTAAAAAAAAAGCACTAGTTTTTTTTTACTCACCAAGAATCTTACTGAAATTTTGATCAAAATACCGAAAAGAACAAAATTTTTTTAGAACATTTAGAAATAAGCTGATTTCTTATTAAGATTTTTTAAATTTTTTTTCTTATTATTACTTTTTAACTAAAGGAAACAAATTTTAAATGAAACAAAATATTGTATTTAATAAGTTCATAATTATATTTTTTTATTAAATCGAAATTAGTAAAAAAATATTCAGATGCTCATAAATAATTTACTTTAGATCAGGGGTTTCTTATTAGCATGTAATTAAAAACACCAGTCAAATGGCGGGCCGCAAATTTATCGAAATTTTATATAGGACTCTTTTATGTTTGAAGGAACATTAAATATTACTGTCAGATTTTTATCAAGTTGTTAAAAACAAAATATTTGAATTACAAATTAAAATAAGAAGTATATTTTTAAAAATATTTAATTGCATATTAAAAATTCTGACTACAATAACTTTAATGTGCACCTATGTATTAAACAATTAATATGCAACAGATATCAAATTGTTAAGATATAAAACTTAAAAGTATTTAAAACCCATATAGATTTTCTACGGAAATTGTCAGCAAAAAAATGACAACTAATATATTTTGGTTCACGGGCCACAAAAAAAATGCTTCGCGGGCCGCCAGTTGGTAACCACTGCTTTAGATACCTATTTTTCTACTAAATCTTTTTTTTGTAGATTTATGTTTATTAATTTAGCCCACATTAGTGTTTTGTGAGGGAGGGAAAAGTTGACATAAGCATGAAATCAAACGTTTTCATTGACCAAGAAAAAGGTCATATGTAATTTTTATAATATTTACAATTGTTTTTTTTTTTAAATAATAATTTTTTAAGAGTTTTTTTTAAGAGTTATAAACAGTTTTGAGAATGAAGAACCTGTGTTTGGAAAAATAATAATTATTTTGTGGAAAGGCTCCAATTGTTTATTTGTGTGTAATCTTTCTAACTCTTTCTAATGGGTTATCAACTGAAAAAATGTGATGTAGTTAAAATAATAGCACCAGAAAATCTTTTAGATTATTATCCTCTGTCAGAATATAAATATTGGAATGACAGTGTTGCCGCTTTCAAAAATCTATCATTTGATCATAAATAAATATTTAAAAATGAATCATAAAATTTTTTTGAGAAGGACTTAGTGTTATAGTTAGAACAGTTAAAATCTGAAATTGCAAAACTGTAAAACCCTTTTAACTGCGTACCTTTGATGTTGAAACAGTCTATACCATCAGCTCAAAAAAAAAACTGTTTTCCTTAGCAATACAGTATATATATATATATATATATATATATATATATATATATATATATATATATATATATATATATATATATATATATATATATATATATATATATATATATATATATATATATATATATATTCGCCTTTAGTTCCTTTCAGAAATACCAAATCATGGTGCAACCTTCCTTCGCTTTTAGCTCCCTTCAAAATATTTATATTAGGTGCAAACTTTCCCTGCTTTTGGGTCCTTTCAAAATTTCCATTTTTGGAGGAACTTTCTTCCGATATTTGGAGCCAGTGAAAGCACCAATATATAGTTGAACTGAGCACCAATTTATAAAGCCAGCAAATGAATACCAATGTTTGGCGCAGCATAGCTCGAAATTCTTTGCAGTGTTCAAAGGTTTCATATAATTTATTTTCCCCTTTAACTATATTATTAATTAAAAAAATAAATACAGATAATTTCTTACGTTAAGATACATAGTTAGTAATTTTTAAAAGTTTATATCGTTCAAATTGGCCTTAAACTTAACAAGGCGTGATACTGAACCACAATAATGCACTTCCGAATCTTGATGACACAATAAACATCTCAGTTTTAGTAAAAATATGATTCAATTTATCACCTTATTTAGGTTGAAGAAAATTTCACTGTAATATGACTCAGAGTACCAATAAGAAGGCGCAATATTTCCACTCGCCAAATCGCCATTAGTGATGAAATATAGTAAGTTTCATCGATAGTGAAACATGGTTAAACGTTTGTAACTAGATAAGACATAGTTCCTAGTGTTACATGACTACTAATTTTCCTCTCTTAAAATGTTAAATTTGAGTACATCGTCTAAAAGTTGCGCGCTTGGAAACGTTTTGGTATATAACGATGGCATTTTTCTTCTATTAAAAATAAAAAATTAAGCGTCATTCACTTTTTAGCACGAAACAATTGCCTCTTAAAAAATTAAAACTATAAGAAAATATTATTTTTAATTTTAAAAAAATATAACCAATAATATGCTTTCTTTATTTTTTTATAGTTTCTAACATCAAAAAATTATTTTGAGTACAATTGGAAATATTTTCAAAATTGTTTATATTCTTCGCGAAAGTAAAATACTGCCGAACAAAAATTTTACAACTGAGATTTCATTCTCTGCTATTATTATGGTTCAATCTTTAACTGTTTCTCTTAGAGTGTGTATTATCTGAAATAACGAATAAATTTTGAGCTTAAAATAGAATCAATTATTATTTCGAAGTACATTCTCTATTGAAATTTATGTCTATGGCCCCTAAAAAAATTTTATTTTTAGAATTATGTAATCAATTTTAACTTTCTATTCAAACTATTCAGTCTTAACTAATGAAGTTAAAAAAAGTCACATCTAAATCAAAAATATTTTTCTTATAATGTATTTTATTTATTATTTTTTCTTGTAACACAGAAAATAAATATTTGTTTAGCAAATCTAATCTCATTATAATTTGATAAAATAAACTATTTCATCCAAAACACTATTTTTTATTATGCAATGTGAAAATAATCATAGGTTCAAAGAGAAATCTCATTAAACTTTCTCTTTCACTGTACTTCAAAGAAAGTGTAATATTCAGTATCATGACTCACTAATTAATCTAACTAAATGAAATTAAGCTTTAACTAAAACTAATTAGGTCTCATTGTTAAAGACGTAATTGGTTAGTTAAATTCATATTCAGCTATTTATAATGTAAAATATACTTATATTTTAATGAAATACACTGACTAACAGCATTTTTATAATTAAATAAAATTGTTTAAGATTATTTAATTATTACATAAAAATTGAAAATTACTTCTATTTGATTTAGTAGAAGTTATTCAATATGAAAAGAAAAAAAACTCATAACAACAGAAGTAGAAATTAATATAAGAAAACCTCGATGTTTATGCCAGGTTTCGAAAATGATAAAGGAAACATTAGATTCTTTTAAATTATCCAAGGCTCCTAAAGGCAATAGAAAAAGAGGAAGATTAAGAATAGTATGTGACGACTAATGTAAGTAGATTTAATGGTTGAGTACACATTTAGTTGATAAATTTTCAGCTATTTAGCAGACCCTAAAATTCGTGGTGGTCATGATAGGTTATGAAATATTTGAACCTAAAATTATTAATTCCTTTCTGTATATTGAATAATTTGCCGTATTTATTGATATGCTAGTTTGAGTATAAAATGTTTGACTTTTGGTTGCTTTTTATTTATTTATTTTCGTTTTTGTTTCGGAAATTGAATAAATTACCTAAAGGAATTTTTATCATATTTCTTATTTTAAAATTTCGATTAATTGAATTTAATTTCAATTATGCTTCCTTAGGGTAAAAAATGGATAGTGCAATCTATTATAAATACCTATTCTAACTTCTGTAACACATTTAACATATGTTTTAATAAAAAAAGAATAAAACAAGGAAACATTAAATCAAACTTTATTTTGCTATATGTCTAAAAATATGATCATGTATTAGACGTCTTTTTTACAGATATTTTAAATATTTTTGACTTATGTAATAAATTTCCATGAATCTGAAAGGAAATGAATCGAAAATACAAAGCAAAAGTGTAAATAAAATAAATATTTAATAAATAATCTTTGTAATAAAAATGAATAAACAACATGAATTCATTTTATATTTTTATGCCATACATTTTTACAAGAAAAACATTTTATTATTTTTAATTTATTTCTCTATTTCAAGATATATGCATACATTAATCGTGATTCATATGTTTTAAAATATTTAAGAATAAATATTATCGTATTATAACAATGATATTTAATGAAAAATAATATTTAATTTAGAATATTTACTAATATGAGTGTAATATTTAAGCGTAATAATTAATTTGAACTAAATCTATATATATTTCTAAAAAATTAAATGAGCTAGTGCTTTTAAGAAGTAAAGAAATTAAGCAAATGAAATAGAAATAAAAAAAAATTAACATGGATGAAATAAAAATCATTTTTTTTTGTGTTAAACAGAATGTTAATAAACACAACTCATCTTAGAGCAAAGAATAAACTCGTTTTCAATGAGAAAACTTTCTCTCACTATGTTTAATACTTTGTAGATGTTTTTATTTCATTTCAAGCCACTGCAAATTTATTTCTGCTATTTATAGACTGAAGAAATGAAAAATCTGAACAACAAACAACAAACTCTGCTACAAAAATATGCAAATTTCTATTTACTCAAATGACGTTGGATTTTATTATTAAAGAAAAAGACAGAAACTTGAAGATAAGACTTTTTACGACATCATCTGTTGTTTAAAACACATTTTATGTATTATCTAAATGTACAGATCTGTTGTTATTTCTCAAAATATGAAACCGAAAGAAAAATCTTTTTATGGAATACGGTGTTTATGATTATGCTTTTTTCTATCTTATATATTTTTTCAGTACATGCAAAATAATAACGAAGCGTCTAGTTTTTTTCTTTTATTTTTAATGCCATTTCTCTTCTATGTAGTTTGTTTTTAACAAAGAAACAATTTATTTCGAGTTTAGTCTGTATACTTTAAAGTTTGCGTACTTTAATATTTGTATATTAATGTTTTATTACATATTTTTGCGTTGCTTTTGTGTAGTTTTACTACTTTAATAATATTAATTGAAGTATTATGTCACGGGAAAATTTTTAGTAATGCGTCAATTAAATATTTACTACAGATAGTGGTTTTAGAAACTTTGCCATCCAGAAAAAATACCGTTAATAAAATCTTATAGTTGAAAATTGTTTACGCAGTAGTAGATATACCAGGGACATAGGAATTTTTAAGTCAGTTTAAGTTTAAGTTTGAAGTTTTTGTCAGTTGTTTCTAAATATTCTAAAAAAGTCCTACTTTCTTGATTTTACAATTCGCCATATGTGTTTCATTATTTTTATATAACTCACTACGGCAAAATCACGAGATTTTAGGAGAAGCATAAGTACTTTATATTGCTTTCTCTCTCGAGATTCACTTAAGTGTAATCTGTAAATTCTTCAGCACTTTTTATGTGATTTTAAAACTTTTTTCTCAGTATATGGGATTATACAGCGGTTAGTGTTCTCATTGGTAAGAAAGTTTCAAGGATTTGAGTACTATTTATAACTACGAGCTAATTTGTTCATACACCTTTTGTTCGAACAAACTTGTTTTGTTGCACAAATTTGCGTTCAGTGATGTTCAGCACCGAGACTAATGTTTTTGACAAAATCCAGTCTTCAAATATGTGAAGATACTGTTTTTTTCTTTTTCTTTTTTTTTACTTTTACAAAATGCTCCCTTTTAGCTTCTCCCGTGCCAATAAAATGGTTCCATAAAAATTAAGAACATTTTAATATCCTTATTTTGGAATGCACTGCTTAATCCAGTGGGTCGTAAGTAATTAATACTTATTTTATGCTGAATTTTCATTCATATCTTCATTTATTTATTTATATCTTCTCATTGTTTTTAACAAAATCTTGTCTCCAAACGTGAGAAAAAATTGTTATAGAAAAATCGTATCAATAAAACGATTTCTTAAAAATGAGGAATATTTAAAAATCTTTATTTTACAATGTACTGTAATAAATAATTAATATTTAAATGTAACGATTTTTCCTCTGTTTATGACTAACCGTTTTTTTAGATAATGCTCTGAGCAAGCATTTCTTTAAATTGAGAAAGCAACTATCTTCCTTTGTTTGAAAAAGCAACTTTTGTCAAAAGTAGACCTACTGCAAAATATCGATTAATACTGATTTGAAAATACATCAAGAAAAAAGCAAATAGAGTATGAGAGTGATTATTTAATTTTCTCTAAAATTAAACCTAAAAAAATCTGCTTAATAGCTGAGCACACAAACGTCTGTACTATCCCATCAGGTAGTGCAAATATTTTTCAAAATTTGGCACAAATGGATTTTAAGAACCAGTCATCAATCACGTAATTAATGAATGCCAACACTTAAATACCCTTCTATTGACTTAAGCATAGATAACTTATCTCGTGCAATTATTGTTACGTTGATATTACTTTTAATATGACGCTGAAGGCCACATATTACTGAAATTTTAGCCAAGTAAGCGAGTTACACTATTAACTTACAGAAGGCATCAAAATATAAAATACTAGAGGAAAAGCAGTTTCGCCAAAAGTTTAGAAGCTCGCATTGCGTCAGAAACCACATGATTTTGGAAGGATGATTAAAGAAGCGAAATATTACTAAGAAATTTCGGAATCGCCAAAAGCTAGAGTTTAAATTCTGAAAGTGAGCTATTCCGTACGAATTTGCTGCTTATGCTCATTACTATGCTGTAAAATAAATATTTCATATATATACTTATTAATTTGCTTGGATTTTTCACGTGATATTTACATTATGGGTAACTTAATTTGGTATTTGTGACTCATATTCATTGCAATTTTCCTCCATCGAGATCACTGCTGTCATGATTTTGTACAATAACAATTCACGGAGCTTAAATTTTCAAACATTACTTACAACTTTCAAGTAAACAAAAATAAAGTCAGTTATCACTAGTACAAGGTTTTATTCCGCTATTGTCGTGCTTGTAAATGTGTTTGTAAAATTCAAAAAAAAAACATTTCTTTTCTAACTTGCATTAAAAAATAGATGTTTCGAAATTTAAATACACTGTTAGAATTTTCATTTATATATAGTTATTTGGCTGTTTTGTTTGAGTATAGTACAATAGCAATTAAGTAATTTGTTATTTAATCATTTTTTTCCGAGAAATTTCTAACAGTGTGATATCGGCATAAATTACAACAGCTATATAACAGCTATAGATAGAGAGTATGTACGTACAAGCCTAAATAGTGCATCAATATACATACAGAATTGTTTACATATAGCAGATAAATCTTATCTTTCGAAAATCTGTTTTTTGATACTCAAATTCCTTAGATTATGAGCTAGAATAAATTGATTTTTGATAACCTACGAATAATGTTATTAATTTTGAAATGGAAAAAACTAGTGTATCCTGTCAAAACTTTTAATTAGGAACTGTATGCAAAAAACTGAATATCAAAAATTTTTTTTAAAAAAAATTGACGCAAACAAGTTAAAAAAAAGCAGTATTTTTTTATTCGAAGTAATTAAAACAATTCTATAAATTTATATTGCGTTCGACTTTTTTCTAGGACACACTTTACTTTGAAAAAAAATTGAAACATATGTTAAGAAAACATTTTTGCTTAGTTTATTGTTTTTAAAAGTGTTGAAGTAACAGGCAATAAAAATTACTTGTATGTTTCAAGACGTTAATTTTCTTTTCAACCTTAGTATTGTCTCCACAAATAAAACTGATATTTAACTTTTGAAGCATTTAAAATGAGAAACAGCTTTTTTTATCATGTTATTTTTTGTGCATAAAAAATGATGCATAGAAAAAGATGTGTATAAAAAAATTTAGTTTTAGCAAAGAAAAACTCATTATCTTAAGTAACAAAGAAGTTATTTTTATTTTTTCCTTGTCTTTTTGAGATAGTTTTTTAGGTTAGAAACTACAGATTTTGGGCGAAATTCTAAAAAAATAGATTGTAAATAGGAGTGTAATTGAAGTAATTGAAGAAAAAAAAATATTTTTCTGATCAGTTTTTTGAGAGTAGTAATACGACCAATTCGCACTTCTTAAATGACAGAACTCTATATTTAATGTGCAATTTTATTGAATATAATTTTAAAGTCATTAACATATTAAGAGCATGTATCAGTTGGTGATTTGATGAGTAGAATTTAACTTATTCTAAACAGGAAAATAAGGCATTATTTCCGATTTTTTTACATGCTGAAATTAATGAGATAAATCCTGAGACAATCGGAGCAATAGCTTAGAAGTTATAAGAGTTTTATGAACAAAAAGAAAACATTTGTACCTGCACTAATTTACGCATCTATTTAAACAAATGAGACATTGTATAATACGTTTTTTTTACTATGAAACAAATAAAACTACATATAAGTCAATAAAAAGAATAATTTAAGAGTTGCAGCTATTATTACATTTAAAAAATGACACTTTGGATAAGTTTTAGAACACTTTTTACTTTTTTATTTAGGCTGTATCAAAGCATGTGAGGTGCAATTCTGTCAATTAAAATTTTATACTGACTTGAATAAGATATAATTCAAGTTAATAGGACTAATAATTTCAAAATTATAATGGTATTCTTCATAAGAAGTGTAAATCAAATATAGTACATTTACTACAAAAAAATCTATTTAAATGTTGAAAATATTATTCTTCATGATTCGTGTTTGGTGTCATTCAATTAGGCTAGAAAAAATACTTATGAAACGGTAAAGTATTTGCAGCAAAATAAGATGCATAAATAATTGCAAGTACATAAATGAACGTGTTTTAAGTAACAAAACTATAAAAAACTTTTACACTATTAGTCCGATCATGCACGAATAATCTCATTCAATTTAGACGTATAAAATGCACCGGAAAATACACTATATATGTCGGTACGTGTCTAAAGAAAGAAGTAATATTTATATATCAATAATATTGCAAATATCTGTTCTTTCAAATCATGTATAGTCTCATTCAATACGACATGAAAAAATATATCGAAAAAAAAGGCCTCACTAACATCAAGTAAAAAATTCAATTTATTTTTAAAAATCATCCCATTTCAATCAAATTATAGGAAAGTGAACAGAAGAGAGAAAACTTATAAAAACAATTTGTTTACATTACGATCTCATCTTATTTAATCAAGTAAAATCATGTACAGTGATGTGCAATAACGTCAAGTGCATTACATGAAGAATCTAAATAAAACAATATTTTTTTTAATATTTTTTATTTTTATTACTTTTTTTAATTTTTAGTATTACTTAAAGAAAAAGCTATAACTTATCAAACGTACAAGTGCAGAGAATTTTTTTTTTGCAAAAATTGTTGTCATAAAACAGAGTCCATTCTTTTAGGGGCTCATATAACGCAATAGTCATAAATCTTTCAAAATATTTAAACAATTTTCCAACTTCTTAAACAGGGTCCAAACTTTAGGGGCTCAAAAAAAGAGTCCACCTTTTATAAGGCCTTATATGACACAATCATCATTAGTCTTTCAAAATATTTAAACAGTTTTCTAACTTCTTAAATAGAGTCCAACCTTTTAGGGGCTCAAAAAAAGAGTCCATCCTCTAAAGGGCTCAAAAACAGAGTTCACTCTTTTCGGGACTCAGATCACACAGTAGTCACGAATCTTTTAAATCCTTAGGATTTTACGAAAATATCGGAAAAGCTTGCATGTTGAAAAGTAGAGTCCACCTTTTTAATGGTTTATACCGCACAATCGTCATCAGTCTTTCAAAATATTTAAGCAGTTTTTTGACCTTTTAAACAGAGTTCAGCCATATAGGGGCTCAAAAAGAGAGTCCACCCTGTTCGGTGCTCTTATCACGTAATCGTCGACTTTCTTTCAAAATCTTTAAGCGGTTTTTCAACTTCTTAAACAGAGTCCACTTCTTTAGAGGCTCATGTCACACAAATTTTTTCCGTCTCATTCTTCATATGCCAGCTGAATATTTTGCAAAGGTATTGATGTTCAAGGTATGGGCAATTTAGTTCTGACAGTCATTTAGATTGTTTTTGATCTCTGAACCACCACTGTCATTAGGATCACCCAAACATGTATTAGGACCACCAAACGCATCAAGATTTTCAGGCTGTAAAAAGACAATGGAAAGTAAATAATAATATATTAAGCATATAAGGAAAATTTGCTTTAATTAAATGGCTAATATTTAAGGAGAAGAAACTAAAAATTAAGAAAAAGCAATGAACCAATTAAATTTTGAACAACTCCCTCGACTAATACGTACATTGAAAAAATTGTGGTGTAACACCCATCCAAATTCGGTGTTGAAATGCACTTTACTCTCGTAGTGTCGTTATTGAATGCCCCGTGATTTTTTTTAAGAAAAGGTAAATTGAGATTTTTACTTGAACTGTAAGTGATATAATCGAAATCAGAATACTCTAATTGCACATAAGGAAATAAATAATGAGTTTATTTAATTAGTAACTACATTTCTGAAGAAAAGAACTTTTAAATTTTCCGATCTTTAAAAGATTATAAATATTTCTCTTTATTTAACAGGAATTTTGAGAAATAACGAATTTAAAAGGCAAAAAGGAATTTTAAAAATAAGTTCTTAATAACAATATTTATCGCTTTTTGTTTAGAGACTGCGTACAGAGTGATTTCATTTTCAAATCTCAACTATTCACTTCCCCTTTCACTTAAAAGTACATTAAAAATTTAATTAAAAAAATTTATATCTCTTTGTGTATAATTTTTATCAACCTCATATCTGCTAATTTTACATTACGCATTTTACAATAAGTTCTAATTTTTAAAATAATAATAATCTCTCTCTGATTGTTTTAGAATTATTTAAAAATTTGATTAAGATCTGCTGCAAATGAATATGGTCAACTCTTCTATCTGGGTAACATGCATATATAAAAGTGGAACAGAAAAAGCCCTTTGTTCAGATTCATAAGACAGAATCGAGAACTCAAATTAATTTTGAAATAAAATAAGCATCAATGATGCATGAATAAGCATTACTAAATTACCTGAGCCAAATTGAGATCTAGATATTCTGAGCCAATTCTTCCCACGAATGGTTTAATCACATCATAGTTGTCTAAAACAACATCTTTGAAATACGATTTGTGATTGAAGGGTTTTCCCTTTTTTTTCTCACCATCATCCAACAGATAGTCATACTTTTTGACGCCAGATCTTTTAACGTTGACTCTAAAAGGAAAATTTAAAATAACATAAAATAAACTTATACCATCTATTTATCCCCATAAGCATATGATTTAACATTTTACTATTTGAAATAAATATTATTCATTAAGTAAATAAAAATCATTAAAAAAAAATAAAAAATTGACCTGTGAGACAAGTTTTAAGAAAAATGACGCAACGTTAGATTTTCAAGGAAATTTTCAGCGCATTTTTAATAATTTTAATTAAAAGCGTTTCTAATAATGGTGTCTAACATCCTTCTTCAATAGTGCAGAATAGTTTCTACACTGTTGGAAATTTCTCGGGAAAAATGGTGAAATAACAATTTATTGAATGGTTATTTAACCATATTTAATCAAAACAGTCAAATAACCATAAATAAAATTGTAATCAAACCGTTAAGTTTGAGAAAAACTGTTTATCAACTGCTTTCACCTAATACAGTTCAGCAACCAGAATTTTATCGCACCAACTAGAAGCATCTAATGAAGCTACTTAGTTCTTCTCAACTGCGTACATATCATAGCCGAGCGGGCTTATCTGTGATCTGCAGAACTAAAGTTCGAGTCCTAGTGCTGACACCACAATGTTTTCTCCTCTCCCTTCAACACATGAAGAATTACCAGTGTCCGGCACTCTCCAATGCCCATTACCTTATGAAAAGCAGAGCTCTTATGTCTAGTTAAATAATTAATTTTTTGTATGTTTTCGAAAATGCTAGTTATAAATAGGTAAAAAACCGTATAGTTTTGTATTCATTGTTTTATAACCATACTTTCTGTAAATGGTTTCAATACCATAAAGTAAAAAATGTTCTTTACCGTAAACTTTACGGTTAATCAGGCAGCTACCAGTTATTTTACCATAATTTTAGAATGAAAATTTTAACAGTGCATAGTAGATCGAATTTTCGACTGCTCTCCAGCCTTAACAATAGCTACCCTATTTTCCAAATTGCTCCAACCCCCCTTCGACAGGTTCAGGGTCTAAAATTGGAACTCGTCGAAAAAGGCTGTGTTTATTCAGAGAATATATGCCCTTTTTTTGCTTGTTTTCATAACTTAAACTATTATTTGCTCTAATTTATTAGCAAGTTAAATGTTATTTCATAACTCCCTTGAATTCCCAAATGTTTCTTCAAAGCATTAAGATAGAGTCTTGGTACGCAAAAATTTAACCTTTACATTAAAAGTTATTTACCGGTTTACTTTGTTCAACTTACCTCAAATTTTATATAAAAAACTTTCGATAAGAGGTATTTGGTTATAGAAATATTGGCTATTTTAGTTAAGAATTTTAAAAAAAAATCGAATCATTTCTTGATCTAAAGAGGGTCATAATAATTGATTTCAAATTTATTAAAATAACATAATAAAAAAATTTCAATCAGAGTGCTTTACATTGCCACTGAATAAAATGGGCTATATTCAGTATCGCATAATTTAATATCGACTTTATCTTAACAATTTTGACCCGTTTCAATATTATTACAAATCTTGGTGTTATTTTTCAATCAAATCTTGATTTTTCACATTAGATAAATAATTTACTTTATGAAACTGGTTGCAACTTCGTATTATAAAACGCAAAACTGTGGACATAACTATTGAGAAAACTCCAAAATGCTTTATTTAAATTTACTCAATTCTACTTTGGGATATTGTATTATTATTAGGAGTACCTACAATAAGAATAAAAAAATATTGAATCGAAAGAATTTAAGAAGTTTTTTTTTATGTTATAACACTAAATAGCAATATACTCTTGATCTTCCTTTTCTTCTCATTGCAAAATATTTTTGATGCTCCATCATTGAAATGTCGTCAAAATTTGTCTTGATTAATATTTTTCTATAAATTTTTAAATAATGCAATTTAACGTTCAAATATTTTAAATAAGATTCAGTTTTCTGTAAATTGAGAAAATTCATATTTAATTTAAATGAATACTTTTAAGCTCATTTGTAATTATATAGGATTGCATAATTTATACAGATTTTCATATATTTTTTATCAAGCATGATTAAAAAAATTATTAGATACTTTACAGTTTTTTAAAACATTGTGTTAAAATATTTTAATTGTTTTAAAACACACCATAGATGAAATCCGTTTACAGTGGCAAATACAATAAGAAAAAAAGGGAAAATCATTTCAACAGTAAAATAAAATATATCAAATGCTCTGTGCATTGATTATTGGCATCGCATCCAATGCCCCATACTATGATAGTACCACTGAATCAAATTATTTATATTTTATTACTGTCTCTGAAAATGCCCTATACTATGATACTGGTACTATAATACTATAATCCTATACACTCTGTTATTTGGCATTAAATTTAATGTTCTATTTTCAGATAGTGGTACAAAATCCAATGCTCTATAATTTAATAATATCACTAAATATAAAGCTCTAAAATCCAATATTGGAGCAAACTCTGAAAGCTCGTTGGCCCTTTAAAAAATACATCATTTAATTGGAGAATGTTCAGTATTACTTTATAACAATTTTTTAAATCATCTAAAGAAAAACAACATTAGCTTCAATAACAAATATTTAGTTTTTTAATCATATTTCATAGTGAGATAGGTATCTTAATTTCTGAAGAAACTGAAAAAATTTGTAAGCACGGTTACTTAGATGAAACTTAAGTTAAATTTAAATAATCGCAAATGTATTATTTCATGAGTATTAATTAAACATTTGTCATATTTCTTTCAGAAGCACTTATGAATTAAACCATCTTATATGCGATTATTAGGATTTTAACTCAAAAATAAAAGTAACGCAATATCTTATACACAGGAAATGAATTGCAAAACTAATATTACGTACTAGATATTCAGAAATTTTTTTTAATAATTTGTATAGTATGAGACCACAACTCAAATAAATATCCAAACAAATGATCAACATGTAATAAGTTGACTTACATTTGCTTTCTTATCCACTTTTTTACACCAAAAGGCATTTTGAAATATTTCAAGCACTTAATCAAACCTCTTTTCAAAGCAGTTCAATCAAGAATGACAGTTTTTTTTAGAATATCGCTATTTTAACAATTTAATTGTTAAAATAACGACTAGGTGAAAAATCAGTTATTGTTCACAATTTCATAGCATTGTTTAAGATCTGAAAGTTGTTTTATTGAAAATATACCATTGTTGTATTATCCGATATAGCATTGCAATAAAAGACTAAAAACTCAGTTACTTAGCTATATATATATATATATATATATATATATATATATATATATATATATATATATATATATATATATATATATATATATATATATATATATATATATATATATATATATATATATATATATATATATATATATATATATATATATATATATATATATATATATATATTTTGGAACCTAATTTTAAAGTTAATGATTTAGTAATTTACGAAGAATTCCATTATCCTAACACAAGGAAATTAAGTTCACCATATTCTGGTCCATACAAAATTTTAAAGAAATTATCTGAGGTGTCATTTGAAATTGATAAACCTAATTTTCTCACTAAGAAAGAATCAGAAATAGTACAAGTAAACAAATTAAGGAAATTTTATCCAAGTCAACAGTTTCAATTGTATGTAAAAAATTCAGAATAGCTTTTCAATGCTGGTATTTTCATATGTTTTTCATTTTTATTTTCTGCCCCTATTTTTGGAGTCCCGTTATTTTTTTTTAATGCATCTATGTCTGAATTTTTTATTACATGATGTTTGAGAGTTACTTCGGAAAATTTAGGTAAATTTCCTAAATTTTAATTTTTGCAAATGTAATATATAGAAATGGTTTTTTGAACCGTGGGACTCCTCACATAGAATGTTTCTTTACTGATGTTTTCTCCTCAATTAAGGATCAAGCATGAGTAAACAAACTTAAAACCCTATTTTTTTCCCGTCTAGTTTGGAATATTTTACCCAACTTAGACTATCAATTGTTATCAATGGATAACGCTTATATTTTTATTATTTTGGAATAAAGCATATCATTTTCTACAAAGATTTATAATGCACTTTGTACGTAAATTTTTATGCTATCGAAGAATTTAATTATTATGTGGAAAAGTAAACATTTTAAACTAGATTGCTTATATTATTTGTATTACTTGTATTATTTTATTTCTATTGATTTTTTAAGTGTATCTCATATGTTATGAATAATTCTACACAATATTTGTGAAAATACATAATTACTAATGAGAAAGTAAGAAAAACTGTGTAAATAATAAGTGAATTTAAATGACTTTATGAATAATAATTGTTTCGAAAATGAAACAATGATGATTAAGAACATAAACTTTTTTTTTCTTCTGAAATGGATGAATAACTTAATAAATTTAGGCCTGAACAATGGATCCAGTTTATTTCAAGAAAAGAACTTTTCACAAGTTGTGAAATTGTGGTTTGATTTATTTTTATTTTAGATATGTCATGGTATTTTTGTTTTAGATATTCTAGAGTTGTTTTGATATTTCTTATTCTTTTAAACAGGAAAAGGAAAAATGTACATAATCATTATTAATTATTATAAAGTTATTAATTATTGTTATTCAAAGTTATGCAGAAATATTTAGTTACTTTTATATAAATGTTATTGTTGTAATACTTTATTTATAAATGTATAATATTGGACAATATACCAAAAATAACAAATTTTAATTTGAAATCGCGTGAAGGGGGAAGTTCTGACCAATAGGCTAGCATATTGATCAGACCTTTCTTCAGAGGGGGGGGGGAATATTATGTAATGTTAAAAGAATTATATAGTAAATATAATCCTTAAATAGAGCATTTATCTAACGCGCAAACGTTTAAAAACCTTTCTCACAAGAAAGTAATAATATTGATCTAATTATCTCAAAAAATGTGATGATGTGGCTTTAGCAGCTTGGGAAATTGATCAGTCCCACGCTACTGAGACCTATTAACATTTAAATATATTGTCCAGAAAGATATAAAAACCCTCTTTCCAAGGTCAAATGTGCTATTCTATACCTATCCACCAGCATGTAAGGTTGTCATTCTGGGGCTCTGGCCCTTACTTTAATAAAATTATATTATGATTCCTGCACTTTCCTGTATCTTTTTCAAGAAGCACCGGCCACACTACGAACTTAGAATGTTTAGGCTTTCAAAGCGTAACATATATATATATATATATATATATATATATATATATATATATATATATATATATATATATATATATATATATACATATATATATAAAATTAAGTATTTAGAAAATTCTTATAAAAATCATAAAAAGCCATGATAATCCAATAAACACGAGCAAAAGCTGAAGGTTTCTTAAACACTACATACCTATAAACAAGAGAAGTGTCGTTGTAGCATGTAGCCATTGGTTGAACCTTAACACTAATAATAATAACATGCGAAAGCAAAAATATTTTAAATATAAATCCAAAAATGTTTTTACTTATAGTGAATGCAAAACCAAATTCTATCCTAGTCCACGTTCACAATTACGACATCATCAGCAATCCTTCCAAATTATTGGATTGAAGATGGTGCGCCATAAAGGAATATAAGTGACGGCTACAATTTAGGCATTTCTGGACAGTGTAAATCACAAAACATAAGTTCCAACTTGAAATTTAAATTTAAATTGGATTAAGAGGTGATCGATAAAATTAATTGGAAAGTTATTACAGTTTTTGGGCGCGAAAGAAATATTATTTTTTGGTTTAGTTAATAAATAATATCTTCCTTTACAAAAAAAGTTATATATGTATTTATCTCTCTCTCTCTCTCTCTCTCTCTTTCTCTGTATCTATATCTATTTCATGCCCAAAAAATGTTTCTAATAAAAAATGAAAGGTAGAATAAGCTTCATTCCCGAATATTTTCATTAAATTCCAATTATGAACACAATCATATTCTTCTTCAGATTTGAAGCCCTTGACGATGCCATAGACTTTTGCTTGAATTTCCTCCATGATGGAAAAAAAAGTTGACAATCAGGTACAACAAGTGCTTTGAAGAGATTAAGGGGGTAATAAATAGCATTTCATATCATTGAACTTTGTTTCACTTTGTCCACTTTAAACGTGCACTTAGGTATAAAACTTTTTAATTTGGAACCGCTTCCAGTTATAACGACAGGGGAAGAGATTTTAGTTATAAATAAACCTACTTTCTAGGTTAGTAAATGGTCCAAGAACCTGCGAACACCAGAAGTACTTGCGAAACTCTCATGAATACATAATTCAAACTTGAGTTCCAAAAGTACAAATACCCTTTAGAAAAAAGTGCTATCTATTAATTAATTTTTCTAAACCTTCTATCTGGTATGTTTCTAAATTAGAAATAGCTTAAATTACTTTATTTTAAATTATTTCCCAGTAAGTTAAAAGCAAGTACATTTTATATTATTTTTGTTGAATACTAAACACTTCAATAGATAAAACGAGCTTTAGGTATGGAAATTATTTTTAATTAAAACTTGCAGAAATTTTAAGTTCACTTCTTATTTAATAGTTTATTCAAGCTTTTACATTATTATTTTCACAAAAAATTGCTTGCTATTAATTACCACGTACACAATTTAAAGTGCTTTTTTTCTCAAAACTAATAGTTAGTATTATAGTTTTGTAAAGAATAGTTTGATATTTTGCTGTCATGAAATATTTTTACAGCATCATATTGATATGATAGAGTTTTGACAGATATATTTGCATACAATGTGACAACAGAGAAAAAAAAGCGATATGGTAGCATCTGCCTATGACATGTCTCAGGAAGTTTCTCTCCAAAATTATAATAAAGATATTTATTTGTATAGTTTAAACTAAATATTTAAATACTTTGATGTCTTTAAGAACATTAAAAAATATATTTCGACATCGTACGATTATATTCGAAAAATTTATACCGTTCTGTTTAAACTTTTAATCCTCATCATTTTCTAATTTCAAATTTATTTCAAATTATCTATATGCAATTGCAACGAAATAAGTGGGTTTTTGGAATTTTTTGACTCATAGAAAATGCATTGAATTTTATTGCTATATTTTAAAAAAACGTTATTATCCCAATTATTAAAACACTACTGGTTTTCAATTTGAAAATTAATGGCACCCAGAAGGAAATCTTTTGTTTCAAAATATATTTTTTTATATTTTTATCTTTGATATACAAGTTTTTGGAAAATAATATTTTTGTAATAACTTATTTTAAAGTTAATTAGATGAAACAAAACAATTCTAGTGGCAGTGCTAGATTGTGTAAACATTAACAATACTACAAAAATTTTAGGTATGAAAAAACAGATTTAAATGAATATCTGAAGTATTAAATAAATTTTAATTGTAAAGTATCAAATGCATAGGCACAAACATTAGTATTTATTTCGTTGAGGGATTCAATTTTAAATTGTATGCATCTTTATTTTCCAGTTTGAAAAAAAAGTCACTTAAGCAATGTTAAAATTTATGCACTCTAAATTTACGTTTTATACACTTTTGCGTGACTTAATATATATTTTCACTACGTATGGCTCTGTACTTGATGTCAGTTTAGGTTTTAATTGTTCCTAACCACAAAAAAAATACCCGGAATTTCTTAAATCAGCTTAAAAATAAATTTTAAATTTTGACCTTCGGTTTAATGACTATTGCACACTTTTCAAACATAAATCGAATGAAATTAATTTGGAGACGACAGAACTAATACTTGAACGTTATAAAGGTTTTATAATGAAAAAAGTACAAAAGTTGAAATTTAATCTTTTGAATTGTCTAAAATGGTAATGAAATAATGTTTACAATGTATTTTTCTTTTACGGTTTCTCGAATGTATACCTAAAAGGTACTGTTTTTGACTTTTACTTCATTGATCTTTTTATCTATACTGTCTTATCCAACAAAGGAAAGGGTAAAATTTTGTGCTATGCTGACTTAAGAAAAAAAATCACCGTGAATAAACCACAAATGAATCATTTGTGCTTTATTCACGTCTTAGTCTTAGTTACTTAGTACCAAACATACCAAAAACAGTGACGCAATAGTCTGTGTTGCAATATAAAAAGTATGAATAAAACGTGTAATTTTTAATGCTAAAAATTCCTTGCAATGTTTCTTCTATTCATCCTTTTCGACTCGCGTATGTCCTCATTCCATTCTGCTTAAAAAAGTAAGCAGGAAAAATGTCATCGTTTCAAATAGCAATGTAAGATTAGCAAGTAGGTACTAGTCCAATATTGCACTTTTTATGCACAAAAAAAATGTAAAGTTCTGAGATATTAGAGATATCGTCTGAAAGTTAGTTTCATTCGATTTAGCATGAATAAATCATTGGAAACAATGCATCCCATAATTGTATCGATTAAGGAATTTTCATTAATAATGACACGAGAAAGCATTCTCTGAAAAAAAATGAGTATTAATTTTAGCGAAGAAATAAATTTTTTGCTTTTGTTACTGGACTAAAAAACTTAAATATAAAACTTAATTAATATATTTTAATGAGCGATGGAACTTTTTTATTAGATTAGTATTTTTTATTAGTAATATAATTCTGACAACATTTTTGAATATTCAGTAACTTTCACATCGAAAAATTTATTTCATACTCTATTTTAACACTATTTTATAAAAAGAAAATTAAAGCGAAGATTTAATTATACACATTAACTGAATATTGCATTTTGTAAGGTATTAAAATTTTAAGCTTAAAAACTTCTGTTTATTGGTCGAATTAAACAATTAAAAATAATTTTAATTACTTGCATTTTCAATTTTTTATTCAAACAAATATATTTTCAAATTATTCGAGTTTCTTACTAATTAACTTCAAAACAAAATAAAAAAACACCAAGTAATTATTTTACCTTGTCATTTATACGACTGAAAATTCATTCTAAAATAAATGAAGGTAATAATTTGATAAGTACAGATGGAAATGTAAGCAAATAGTTTTTAATGTTCTTAAAGAAGATTATTTTAATAAAATCGCAAACAATTTTCTTATTAATTTAATAAATATAGAAGAAAATAAAAACAAATTAATTTGAATTTTCCCTCAGCAAATTATCTAAAAAAAAAAATCGCAAACGCTTTTTTTAACGGAATCGGCTTAATAAGTATGAGAAAAACACGCCATCTGAATTACTTATATGATCTAGCAATGAGATTGTCACATACTAAGATTCATTCTTAATGGTTCAAAGGGTCAATCTTTTTCCTTTTTTTTTTAAACGGCGGGAACTTGAGGTTGTCTCATTGGCCACAGAAATGTCAGAACTGCTACTCTCTTCTCGTTACCCAGTGGGCACCTGTGGCGATGCCACGGCGGTGGATCAGCATCGCCCACGTCACACAACCACAAACCTGGTTATAGGGCGGGTCACATTCACACAATCTCACACAAAGGAGAAAGGACATAGAACTCAGAGAGAGAAAAACATCCATGCCCTGAGCAGGATTCCAACCCGCGACCAGCGGCTCCGCCGTCAGGCACGCTAACCACCAGGCTAACCACTCGGCCACCAGGTCGGGTCAATCTTAACAATGCCATTTAGTTTTTGCGGACAATATTTTAAAATACGAAATCAGACACAAACATGTTTTTATTCTGAATAAACATTGCATTTTTTACGAATATGGGCCTTTATGACCTTCAAAATATGTGTGGGGGGAATCAAAATCTATAAGACGTGGTCTAAATAGCTTGGACGGTAAAGTGACTGTCCCTTAATTTTAACTTAATTTTCTGTATATTTTGTAACATCTCTGTAACTATTAATGAAGTTCTAAAAGTTTTTGAACTCAATTGTAAATTTACATTATTTCCGTTACTTTACAGCATGGTATAAAAACCATTTACTCAATTACTTACTTTTAAATAATAAAATAACTTTCAGTTTTGTATTATTTTTTACTAAATGTGAGGAAATAAGAACTATAATTTTGAAAACCAGAATTTATGGTAAATAATTAATATACGAACGAAACAATTATAAAAGAATAGTTTAAATACCTTATATATTGGTTTTGTTAACTAAAATTACGTTTTTTTTTGTAAATTTTTTTTTACCAGCAGCGTTATTATTATACAGCGCGGTAATTTTTTCTAGAATTTTCTTTTTACCCGTGCGGAAATCGTAGCAAATGACTTTCCTTTTTTTAGGAGCCAACAGCATTATTAAATATATAATGTACAGAATATATGAAAAAACTATAGAAGAAGAAGTTAGGATATAAGTTATAATAAGAGAGAATATCAGAATGTATGTAGAAGTTGCAAAATACATATTTTTATAATATGCATAGCAAAAATATAGAAGTGGTTAACCATGCTCGGTGAGAACATCGTATCTCATCATAACTGTCGAGAAGAGAATTCATCAACGCACTTTAAATATTCTGCGAAAATGACGGGGTGAGGTTTCGCCCTCTATTTCTCCACCCCGTGATATTTCCGGGCTGGATTGTTCAGCAGTAACGCGCCGATAAGAATAAAACTAATTAATTTCTTTTGCCCGAAAAACGTTTTATTTCTCATTTTACACCCCAGATGGCAATACCAGGATATTTTTAAGGTAATTGTGGATAGTTAGATTTTAGAAGAAAGTTTGTCACTCCAGAGGAGATGAAAGCAATAAGAGATGTAGGAAGGAAACTTGGTACTACTGTGCAGATTGTGACGTTGGCCTCTGTATCTCATGCTTTGAAATTTATCACACAAGAAGAAATTACTAATCTTTATTTATATTATAAGTAAGTTTAATAAAGTTCTTTTTTAATGTTTAAAACACATATTTTTAAAATTTTCCTTTCTTGCTGGAAAACCAACATTAAGTCATAGAATGTTAGCTTTTCTAAAAATTTAATTTTTAAAATTTCAAGCTAAAAACAAATCAAAAATTAAAAATGAATATATGTATATTGCTCTTACATCTACTTTGTTATAATTTTCAGGGATAAAAAAATAGGCACTTTTATGACCGTTTTCCTGAAAATTTACCGAAGGAGTTAAGACACGTGAAACAATTACACTATTTTTCTTATATTTTAATTATGGCCCTTCCCGTTGACTTTAAGGTATGAGATTAAGCAGATCATGTTTTTAGAAATTCATTCTACCAAAAAAAAAAAAAAAATTGCTGAGTAACTAAAAAATAAATCGCTTAAAACTTTAATGTGACATTATTAAAAAGCTCGGCCCTTATTAAGCAACCCTTCTTCAAATTTATGATTTGCCATAAAAATGTGCCGTAATATTAAATAGCCTTCATTAAAGTACATCGTTATAAGAGTTTGCAGTTTTTTTTCAATTACACTTCGTGTTGGAAAATTGTAATTCTATGTTTGATATTTTTTGCTGATTACAGAAATGTAGCACAAAAGTATTTTTCTTTCAGAAATGTGTTTCTAAGTAATTTGATGGTTTTTTTAATAAGAATAAAAGGCATCTAATTTATTTTCTCCGCAGTTTATCGTAATTTAATTAAGATAAAAGTCTGATAAAGCATTATTTTTTCACCCCTGAAACTAAGCTGTTAAATAGTAAAAAATGACTTAGAGTTACGACATGAACTTATGCACAATAACAAATGTTTTTCTTTGCTTTAGGACAATGGTTTATCATTCTGGAAAAAAAATACTAATTGTGTAACAGCAATTTTGTCTGGACTAAACTATTCATTTCTTTCTTTAAACATTACTACTATTAATGTAGTCAAATAATATTATTTTTTAACATTAATTCAACAAAAATGTACCTTATTGCCAACAAAAAAAATAATAATAGAAGTAAAAGTTTAAGGTAAGCACATTAATAGATTAAAATATATTGAAGCAAATGATATTTATTTTATGATAAATGTCTCGAATAGTTTATTTTTAATTTAGATTAATTCTTATTTTTACTCCTAGTATTGAAATATGCCTTTGTGCGGTTTGAAAAAATATACCCACATATATATTTTTAACAGTGTGTAGATGAATCTGGAATAAATTTAAAATTTTTAATCTATAGAAAATCTATAGCCAAACAATATGGTGAAAATAAAAATTAACACAACAGTTTTAATTCACGGTTGATAACAACGAGTAATTTTAAATTATATTAAAAAATTTCAACTTGAAAGTAACAAATAATAAATTTTTCTTATTCGGCAATATTAGGTTGAAGATTTTAGCTATAATACTACAGAGCTTTATAAAACAACAATAAAAGTAAAACAAAAACCTGTCTACAGTTTCTTAATTAACATTATTAGATTCGAAACAACAATCAGTTCTACAGTTTTTATTGAACAACGATGATTTGAAATCAAAGCATAATACCAAAGTTAAATTTCAGGAAAACTAGGTTTAAAAAATTAACTCCCATATTCTTTATTTAACATTATTTTGAATACAACTAAAATTATACCACAATGCTTTTTATACTACAATAGGTAGAAAACATCAGTATATTCCACCATTTGTGTTTTTCTACAGCAATTATTTCATGGAAAAGACTAATACCACAGCTTTTTATTAAAAGAGTAATTTTTATGATAGTATGTCTAATCACAGTCACCAAAGTTTTTTTTTTAATTTTACCGTTTTAGTTCTGCTTTCAGTCACTAAAGTATTTTTTTTACCGTATCAGTGCGCTCTTAGTCACCGAAGTATTTTTTTGTTGTTTAAGCCTACTCTTAGCCTTTATAGCAAAGAACAATACTGATCTTATATAACTGAAAATATATAGATCTTATATTACTGAAAATATACAGATCTTATATTACTGAAAATGTATTGACCTTATATTACTGAAAATAAATTGATCTTATATTACTGAAAATATAGTGACCTTATGTTACTGAAAATATACGGATCTTATATTACTGCGAAATTTGTGTTTACTTAAGTCGTTAGGCTTTGAAGCTATAAAAAATTCAAAATAATATTGTACACTTTATGTTTAAATGTTGTAGCGTTATTCCATTGAAAAAAAAATTATTATTTTTTTATTATTTTTCGAGCAAAAACTAATTCTAACCAGTGTGAAAATTTCGTATAAACTGAATGCTACAGCAGCGGATTAAGCTGAAATCAATATATAACATCACACTATTTTATTCAGCAACGTTTGGTTGAAATAATAATTATAATACCACATTGCTTTATTTTGTAACATAAAATGAAAAAAAAAAATCATCTATACATTATATATTGAAAACAACACCAAATATCTTAGATATTTTTCGATAATATTAGGCTTAAAATAACAAGTAGCTACACAGTTCTTTACAAAAAAGCAACAATATTTAATATCATAGACATGAAAACAGTATTTAATATCGCAGATATTTTTTCAACAAGCTTGAGTTGAATTCAACTAATACTAAAGTTAACAACATTATAATTAGATTAAAGATTTTAACTATTTCCTTTCTTCAAAAAAATACATTTTTTGTACATTTAGAAGAAACAGGAAAAAAAAACAAGAGGAAATGAGCAGTTAACACTGAAAGAGGCATAATTAATTTATAGACTTTTGATGGTAAATCAGCTGTAATTTATCAAATTTACAAAACAAAATGAAGCATTTAGTGCGAAAGAAGTTCACTTAAGTTCAAGAAGTTTAGTTCAAGATAAAATTTTAAGTTAAGTTCAAGATAAAATTTTGATATTTTTTCGTTTTGGTAGGCTAGCAAAGGTTGGTGTGGAAGGGTAGTGTTATGCTTCGATAAAAACTATTTCATAACGCCAAAATTATAAATTTAATAATATTATAAGAAAAGGGCCTAATTTAATTAATTTATATATATATATATATATATATATATATATATATATATATATATATATATATATATATATATATATATATATATATATATATATATATATATATATATATATATATATATATATATATATATATATATATATATATATATATATATGTATATATATATATATATATGGGTCACTCTCACGAAAACTGTCATTTTTCAGTTCATAAAATCCCCAAAAAGTAAAGTGAATAAAAAGCTCTGAAACTTTCTATATTAATAGAAATATGTAATGGCATTATAAAGAAAGTATATATCCTATAAATTGTACTTAATATTTAAATTAATTAATTTTTTAAATAATTAATTTATAATTATTAATTTATAATAATTAATAATTTATTAATTAATTTAATAAATTAATTAATTAGTTTAATAAATCAATTTAATAATTTATTAATTTATTTTTCAAATTAATTAATAAGTAAATTAATTATTTTCACTATTTAAAAAGTGAGGGACTGACACTAATAGTGAGGGAATGATATTTATACTAAGTATATCTAATAATAACATACTAAGTATATCTAATATTTATTATAATTTAGTCTTATATATTTAATAGTTTTTACAGGTTTGGGAAATAAAATTGGCTGGCACGATTGAACAAAAAAAAATTTAATAATATACTCATCTTGAATCATTCCCTCACTTCAGCGTCATTCCCTCACTTTATACGAATAATGACGAATTCATTAAAATTTAAAAATAACAGTTAGTCCTGATTAATTTCTGAAGTCAATCACATACAATTATATTCATACAAGAAAGCAACATATAATTATCCACTTTCTCGATGAAGTTGTATTTTATTTTACTCTAAAAAACGACATGAGGGAATGACAAATGTAAAAAATTTTACCTGGTTTGATTCATTCAAATTTATTCCACAGCAAAGCTTCTTTAAGTTGAAGATGGAAACATACTGTAATTTTGTTCTATGATGCCAGTTGTTAACTTCTGAAGTTTTTATTAAAATATTTTTATTCTAAGATGATTACAGGTGATAAGAACATTGTTGTGAGGGAATGACGCGAAACACTGGGGACAAAGTTTAAAATAGTGCTGTGTTAATATTTTTATCAGAAATTAAATTTAAAATTTATTTTCTGAATTCTATATTTCAATATTCTCAAATAAAAAACACAAATTTGTAAAAAAAAAAATTTTATTTCAGAAACCATATTTTTTTGTTTTTAAATCAGCAGTGGGGACAAGTGAGGGAATGACATATTGGTATATTTTTATTACCTAAAATTAATAAAAAATAAAAACTGATAATTTTATTTTTATTCTTTTGTTAGCTTGCATTCTGAAGGACACTTTCCCTGAAAAATTTTTTTTCGTAAGTTGTAAAACAAACATAAAATATACTGGGGACATGAAAACGACTGTTTTTGTAAGAATGACCCATATATATAGTTTCTTATTATCTAAACGGCTTCATGTTTTGGAACATATCAAAATCTCTAAATTTTTCCGTTCGATGGACGTTTGATTAAGCCACGAATGACGCTTGATTAAGTCACGGATATTCTTGCTTCCGATTTCGTTGAAGAATTCCTGTTAAAATAGCGGGAACCATTGAAAATGAGTGGCATTTTCATATTTCCTGGGCTAGATTAATATGTGGCAAATCCTAACATTCCGTCGATGCGAAACCATCATTGCCATAAATGGAAAAATCCAACGTGAACTGATTAAAAAAACTTAATATAAATTCAAAAGATGCCTATTTATTTGAATTAAAGCCTCTTGGATCTAGTCTCATTATCTAGCCTTTAATGGCATATTATTACACATATTTACACCCACGACACCCACACACAGACATATATATAAATATATATATATATATATATATGTATATATATATATATATATATATATATATATATATATATATATATATATATATATATATATGTAATACAAAAATTAAATACTTTTGTATTAATAAAAGAATTAAAACTCTTTCGTTTTCATAAAATGTCTTTGTTAAAGAATAAACGTCGAGAGATTCAAGGATGAAAACATACCATTGAAATATAAATAGATTTATATTTCAAAGGAAGAGTTATTTTTAGAATCGTTCCCTTTTTCACTTCCTTATAAGGAAGCAGAAATGATTTTCCTTAATGCGTAAGGTTACAAGGAATGTACGACAGTGTGCCTTTTTACCTCAAATCTGTGTTGGTATAAAACGTAAGAACACATAGTTTTGCGTGTCCTTTTCATCATAATCTGTTATTAACACACACACACACGCACGCACGCACGCACGCACGCATACACGCACACACACACACACACACACACATATATGTTTTGTCGTATATGTATAATGTAAGGGTTGCAGCGTCTGTCATTTGCATTAGCAAAATGAGTCTTGGTAGAAGTTTCAGTGAAAACCTATATCTTCTCATTAGATGGGATGGGAATAAAGAATGTAGATAAAGATAATACGAATCTTTCTGCAAGAGAAAGTGAAAAAAAATATTCCTATAATGATTCATTTAGTTAATATTTCGTTTTCATTTATTTATTTTAAGTTTTATTTTGAGGAATGGAAAGCCATTTAAATACTCACTTTGTAAATGGTACTATTTAAATCATAATAATAATACTAGGGTTTCTTTATAAGTTAGGTTGAAAAAAATTTACAGATTACAATTCGTAAGATTTAATTTGTTAGAAATTAAATAGATAAACATAAATAAAAGTATCAAAATATGTGATCGTCAAGTGTAGTAAAATAAAAATATATTTTTTTTAGTTTTTAAATTGTTTGTTAATTGGACAAATTTTTCATTGCTGAGCCCAATTTTGCCCTTCACTGTTTGGTGTAATTGCGATTTGCACATTTACTGATTCATTACTCATTGATTCTTTATTTTTATTTGTCAATTCCATTCATTATATTTTTATTGTCTCACTGATTCATTCCCTATTTTATTGATTTATTTATCCATTCAGAAAGGTAAAGTTCATTCAAAGGTCATCAGGTAAAGTTTGGCACAGAATTCAGCTCATAATGAAAAGAAAAACCGTAAAAATAATATTTTTCAAATTTTTTTCGTGAATGAAATTCTATATCTCCTCTGATATATATCTCCTCTGATTGCGTACATTAGTAAGAGAGATCACAGTATATTCTCCTTCAGAAGAGATTATTTATATTCTCCTTCCTCTTCTTTCTCAGCACAACTGCCCCTTTTGGGCCTTGGCTGCCTCAACAGTTGACGAATGCCAGGGCATCCCATCCATGGGAACTCTGTTCCAATTTCTAATCTTATTAGTTTCAGGTCATATATTAGTTTTATATGGTTTTCAGGCCATATATTAGTAGATTTATAACTCATATTACTATGACACTTGTAAACAAGTATCATAGCAATATGAGTAATTGTTTCAACCTTATGATTAAAAAGGCACAAAAATTTCAAAAAGTGGAATTTTAATTAGAGAAAAAAAAAGGAAAGAATTAGAACAATATTTTTTTAATTAGATTGATTCGTTGCCAAAGTGCTTTAGCCGTTTTTGTTTTGGTTGCTGATGAAATTAACTAAAATTTAACTGCTCTGATTAACTCCACCTTTTTAGTAGAAATGATTGGCTAATTATGGCAAACACTAAGAAATAAAAATATCTTAAATAAGCATCATAATAACCTAATGCTTCTAGCTTAGAAAAATTTTTCAATTTTTTAAATATTTTATATTGCTGTCATTCTGTAATGCTGGTTCATAATAATATTAAAAAGGGTGTTATTGTAAAACATCAACTTTTTTTAATCTAGAAAAGCTTTTGCTTGGTTTCCAATTGGTACAAAAGATAATTTTGAGACCTGAAACCAAATAACAGGAGAATGAAGAAATAACAAGAAAGTGTGAGATAAAACAATTACGATTACATTCGGTTCCTAGCCTCCCCACAGCGGTTCCTTAAAGGTTCTCCAGGTAATTTCACTAACGATTGAAGGTCACAGAGCAAACAGAACGAGTAATCAAGTACATCTATGAGATTCAAATATCTGGCAAAGCAGTCATGACCATTATCAAGACGTAATGTATGATAATAATATTTCTAATAATAGTAAAAAAGAATATTTTTTGTTAGCGAAGCAATGAGACAAAAAATATACGATATTTAAACCATTAACTTAGCAACTTTACCGTTCAAATGGTATCAGTTTATTTCTCTTTTTCAAAATTATTGAGCTTATTACCACACATTTTATACAAAATAGAAAACTGAAAAGTAAATTTAACTGAATAAAGGATTTTTAAGCCATGCTCTATGGTATCATGATAAAATTACGAAATTAATCAAACTTTATTTCATATTTTAAAACATTATTTTATTTACTAAAATCATTACCAAAATGCTTTAAAAATTACCGAGTATTTTTAGTGTCTTGATAGAGTCAGTAACATGGTAAACTTTACTGCATTCTTGTAGTTTTACAACATTTTTCTTCTCCGTATTTATTTTCCAAATATTATCTAATCACGCATTTTTATTTTTCTCTAATTGCACGCTGCAATTTCCTATTGCAGACGTAAGTTGAAATGTTTATAACATGCATCCTTGACGTTAACAGTAAGTAATTCCTTTTGAATATTTTATTAGGTGTTTCAAAATTAAGGCTAATTTTATCCCTAATTTTTTTTTCAATGATAATTTCACAGAATCTTAAAGTGTTAAGTCTGTAATTAGAAATAAAAATAGAGTCAAATCAGTGTCTTATTTAAAAATATGTTTTTCTTGTTACTTACTTGTATATCGATTAGAGTTGAACTGTATCAATAATAAAAGTGTAGCTGATAAATGTGATGTATGTGATAGACAATAAAAGTACACATAACAGTATTTAAAAAAATAATACAGAAATATCTTTTTATTAACAGTTTTTCTTTTCAGAATTATTTTCAAATGAATTTATGTATAAGAAACTTAGTTTTAAAATTACAAGCAGGCCAAAAATATAATACTTTGGAACAATATATTAGGTGCAAACATAATTTCTGAAGAGTAGATAAAAATTTCTTTGTTCTCTCTGTACTTAAGTCCATTAAAGTAGTGGCAAAGATTTTGAGAAATAATATTTTAAATATCTTTAAGAATGAACACATAATTATTTTTACTGTCTAAAATGCTTGTTCAGACAAAATGACTAAATTGCTTGTAGCTACATAATAAACATGTTTTCGGTTGAAACTTTATTACTGAAAAAGCATATATATATTTAAACTTTTAAAGGAACTCTATGTAATAAACTGTCTTTTCCGATACTTTATTAAATAATCACAGAAACTCCTAACAAAAGCATGCAAAAAATAATGAATCTTAAAATTAATATATAAAAGTATAAAAAAATGTTCAAAATTTAATGAATATTGTACATTAAAATGCAAATAAGTTTTTTAAAGCTAGTGTTGAAACTTTAAATTTACATGAGGTTGTCAATGTGTTTCTTTTTCATTGTTCTAACCAATATAAGATAATGAACACAAGAGATTGTTTCCTTTTCAAATAAAGTGGCTTCGGAAATTTTTATTTGCTTTTCCCATAAAGCGAATATGACGCTTTTATTTCTCATAAGAAATCTTGTATACACTCTCAGAAATTGTTTTAACGTTTAACCGTAATATCTATATTTTGAACTATTGTGCCATGTATATTTTGAGTAACCTTAATAAGATGTTAAGCTTAACCATAACAATTTGCAGCCAAGTTAATTAAGAATTTTATTTGCACGAAAATGTGCTTAATCTCAACACCACTTCAAACATGTATTTTTCACTGATTACGCATTGGGAGTACAAATTAGTTCTGTCCGTTTTTTTGTGGTCAAAAATGCATTTATTTCAGAACAAAATGAATGAACAGATTAATCAAAGCATTGTCTATCGCTGGCTACTACTTTTCCCCACCTCTCAGGCAATTTTCGAATTCCATCTCGAAAAAATGTCTCGTCTTTTGAGGTGATCCAAGTTAGGAGCCAATTTTCGATTTCTGCGAAAGAAGTGAGCTGGTGACCTGCAAAATCATGCTGCATAAGTCGGAAGAACCAGTAATCAGAAGGAGCAATGTCCAGAGAATACAGCGGGTGCGGTAAAATATCCCACTTGAGCGTTTCCAAATAGTTTTTTTTACGACTTTTGAGGCATCAGGCTGACCGTTATTATGCAGAAGAATAACTTTGTCATGTCTTTGCTCGTATTCCGCCCTTTTTTCTAGTAATACACGGCTCAAATGAATCAATTGTAGCCTGTACCAATCGCCCGTAATGGAATCACCAGTTTGTAGCAGCTCATAGTGTACAAAACTATTCATCATTTACTATTCTTTATTCACCATTAACCATTCTTGAAACGTCGAAACCATTTCCTACATGATTTATCAGTTGGAGCATAGTCAACATAAACTTCTACAAGCATTCGATGCTCTTCAGCTGCACTTTTCTTCCAATTAATTCAGAAACATAAAACCTCCCGCAAATGGTGCTTCATTACCGCAAAATTTGACATATTCAACAAAGCAAAAAACAAGGTTTTTGTGTGAAACTCAAAGCGATATAAACTGAATATTATTAACAGATGTTTAACCTCTCTGAAACCACTGAAACCAGTTGTCACTGTAGAACATTCATAACAGCAGAGCCATTTTTTAAAATCGGACCGAACTAATTTGTACACCCAATAGTTAAACTTGGTACCACATCAAAGAATACAGAAGTTTTTCATTCTAAAATTGCCTGACTTTGCATTGCCTAAGTGTGTCACAATTTTGCCCCATATTGTGGTTTTATGCATCGCAAAGTTACTGAAAGTAAATGTAAGTAAAATTATTACAAGCAGGTGGAATTAGTTATAAATGAGCAATCGTAAAATTTTGATTTAAATGTCTTTATTTTAGACAATCTTTCTGGAGATATAAAAATTCAGTGATAATGTAAGTGCCTGAAAAGTATAGAAATGGCTTAAAATCCCAAGAAATAAGAATTAGATCAAATATCTAAAAGCACACTTGCGAATTTTTCTCAAACGATGCATGCTCGTCTCCAACTTTTACTTCTTGGGAGATGAATGAGTTAGATTTCAAAATTTTAAAATGAAATCCATCTTTCCTATTGTACGTTTGGCATCTTCCAGAAAACTCCAGCCGCTTTTTTGGATGTTCTAATCATTAAAATCCAGCAGCTGTTTTGGGTGTTCAACTTAACTTTACATTTTATTTCACTGCCCAAAAGCTGCTAGACTTAGAGACTTGAAATAATGAAGGTGAATATAAAAATGAACGAACTGGAATTACGATGAAATAAGAACAATTAACATTCAATAATTTGTTCTAGAATTATCAAATGTTAAACTTGTTGGAAAAAATACCACATTACAAACCATAGAAATGCAACTACAAAGTTGAAGCTTGACTTGCTGAATGAGCCATTTTCGTTTATGAATTTAATACTGAGTATTTTTCAACATGTTAGTTTGTTCGAAATTTGAATGAAAAACAACCACAGGGGTTTGTGAGCGAAGAGAACAAGGGGTGGATCCTCTTAGTGGAAGTGAAAAATCAAACATAAAAGGAGAAGAATGCAGTTTTAACGCAATTTTTGAATTTTTTTTCTGGTGATTTGCTAAATGACAGTTCAAAACTCAGCACACATTTTGTTGAAGCCAAATCAGAGAAAAATCATTCTAAAATGTTATGAATGATCATGTGAACCAAAATTTAAAAAATCTCAATATTTTATTGCATAATATTGCCCCTGTGGCAGTTACAGTAAATTGTCGAACTGGGTGTGAATCACTCTCTTAACAACATCAAAAATTAAAGGATCTATCTCTTTTTATCTTTCTAAAAGGAATCTAAGGAATATTGAAGGAACCTAGTACAATGACTTTCTTGAATTGGCAGTTAAGCTAAGAATAAAAATCAATGCTCTTTCATATATTAATTACGTATCAAATTTTCAATTACTGGACTAGATACAGGCAATCACATTTTCCTTTTTTATACAGATCTAATAAAAAAATAACAATAGATAAAATAAATGCCATAATAAACACAATAAGAACAAAAATGATGCTTAGATTTTATTCTACTCAGAATATTATTGAAAATTGCTGATGCATAAATGAAAAACGTGTCCCGCAATTTTTTTCATACGAAGAAATAGTGGAACTTTATTCTTCGACTACTTTAAAACTTAATATTTGTTTATTTTTATTTAATTTTAGTAAAAAAAATGTTTCGTTTTTTACTCTTTTTTGTTACTAACTATCAATTATAAAGCAAGTAATGTTCAAAACTAAAACATGAAATTAATATTTTGTCACTCCTAAATGTAAGAGGATATTGGTGTCAGTAATAGGAATCTTAAGCTGAAATTCATAGAAATTTTCTGAAATAACAGTCTTATAATCTATGGGTAAGTATTTATTTCATTATTTTATGCCTCTCTATATTAAAAATCGTAAATGCAACAGCTGTATTGGGTGTTTCATCTTAAAGTTGCATCTTGTCTTGCAGCGTTTGTTTATGAACTTAACGTAGAGATGTTTCCAAGATTCCAATTTGTTCGAAAGTTATTGCAATTTTAATTTTTCTCTTTTTGCGAATTTATTTGCACCATTTTTGTTTTACGGTACATTTTGCTTTGTTGCTCAAAATTTTAAAAACTTGCAATCATGAGGGCGGGCAGAAAAATGTACAAGGATTTCGATGTATTAAAATAATATTACGATTTGATTATTGATTCAAGAGTTATTTACTGTAAGACTTGCAGTAAAAAAAGCAATGCTCGTTGATCTAATATCCGCTGAAATTCAATTACAGAATTTAATTTCGACGGATTGATCGGATCCTTTCGAATTATACACTTAGCGTCCTTTACACCCCTTGTCGTCAGGCTAACCGTGGAAGGTTTTCGTGGTTTTCTCTCAGTGTTATACAAATGCAGGTTAGTTCCATCAAAAAGTGCTCTACGAAGGCAAATTTCTACCAATACATGATCCAGGAATTCCCTTCTCTTCTGGATTGTGTTCAAAATTACAAGTCTACGGAGTTGAACATTGGTAGTTGTAAACTCAATTTTGAGTCGGCTGTTCAACGATGTTTATGAATTAAGTAAAATAAAATGGAACTGTCAATAGTGAGTAAGCCAATCATGTTCGAGACCCACGCATGACATCGGTAATTAAATTTGATCCGAAAATTGATTCAGCGTGATATTAAATCCGAGCTTCAAGGCTCTACCATCAACAAGCCATGCACTATCACGTGATTAGACGCAATCATGGGAATAAGGGCAAGTACCCCATTGTGAGCCTCAGTGGTTCAGAGTATCGAGCGTTCGTTTCCCAATCAGCTGAACCAGGTTCCAATCTCAGCGATGGCTGATAAACCTAAATTCTGCTTCCGGGTGTCACAGATCACAGTAGTGACGCAAAAATACCGTCAGTGGTAAACGGATTATGGGTTAGAATCCCCCTGATGTCAGACTTTATACAAATGTCGTTTAGTTCCATGTAAATGTTCTCCACTATGACGTCCGAGAAGGATTATCCACGAGGTTACCTCAATGAGTGCTCCATTCGTTCTCTTGTCTTCTGGGTTGGGTTCAAAATTAAAAGGCTGCGGAGTTGATTATTGGTAGCCGTAAACTCTGAATTGTGTCGTATGTTCAATGCCAGTTATAAAGTAAAATGGACTTTACAAACGAAAGCTTTCATTGTCGATTTATTGTAACTAAATTTTTTTATGTTTCAAATATATATATAAATAAAATGTACTTTATGTAGTAAGATTCATAGAAACACATTGGAAATTTGTAAGAATAATAACTGCAACACCTTTTAATGACTGGTTGTTAAAAGTTATTCTTTGAAGTAGTTTCTTTTTTAATTTTTTTTATAATTTGATTTAAAGCAAATGTTACATGATTTGAAAAATAAATAAATACAATATCTGAATAATACCTTGACCATGACAAGATCAGTGGCACTACAGGTGATGGAATTTTTTTATTGCTAGAACAGTATGTCAAAAAATGATATAATTTTCTTTTTACTTAGTGTCATATCTCGCAATCTTAGCAATGAGAGCAATAGAAGAAACATTTTAGATAAATTTTTCAATCGAGTAACTTTTATTTTCGTAAAGATTGCATAAGAATTTGATCACAATAGCTGTCATAGTTGAAATGATATCTTTATTAACGAAATACAACTTATATCGTTATCGTATTGTTACAGTGTCTAGACGGGTGTGACATAATTTATTACTAAGTAAAAGGATATTATGAAACACTAAGCATTAATAGAAACTTTCAATTAAAGAAAAAAACAATAGAAATAACAAAATAAAAATTTTTAAAGCTACGTTTTCCAGATAGCTTTAAACTTTAACGGAGAAAAAAGTTAAACAAGAAAGAAAAAAAAAACATTGAATGCCATACGTTTGAAAGACGTGAGGAAGTTTAGGTGGTAATAGAAAATCATTGCGAAAGTTTTTTAAATATTACTTGAAAGAAATAAAATTATTATCTCGTTTGTAGCCCACTTGGCAAATATAATTTTTAAAATTTTGATTTAGATATATTTCGTTCTTCTCTTCAATTGTTTTTACAGCCCATTTTCTTATATGTTATTCTTTCTTATATGCTAAGATGTTAAAACTTTGGAAAGCGATAACTTTTTCTTGTGCCTTTGAGGATAAAAATTTAATTAGTTTAGGCATCATGCCTTACTTCCAATTGAATTCAAGGAAAAAAAAATGGAAACATTTTTGATAGAAAATAAATTTCCGGTGATGATAATACATCGATGCATTTTACTTGCAACAGCCAGAAAATTATTGAAACTTGCATTATCATCAGGCACAGATATCTAGATGTGTGAATATTTTAGTCAGTTGGAACATTTTAGTTAATAGGAATATGTTTGGAAATTTGATTGACGATAACTCCCTTTTGACAATAAAGCAACAATAAATGCTGGACATTGGAAAAGTAAGTAAAACTTGCATTGTCTACAAGCAAGGATTTTTAAGATTTGAGTGTTTTAACTGGTCAGAAAGAAATCGAAATTTCTAATGCAGGACTCTACCTTTACAGATATGAGAGCGAGTCATTAAAAACTTGCTTGTACCTCATCTCACAGATTGGAGCATCATGTCCTTTCTTCTCTCCCTATTAGTTTCCAACACTTTCCTTTATTTTTTAATTTGGGAATTATCTTTTATTAATTTGTTTTTGGGTTTTTTTTTCTCTGAAGATTCCAATCAAAGACCAGTTTCAACTTTTTTACGACTGTGGCTGGATGGCGCAGTTGATTTGTCGTCTGCACTTCTGAGACAAAGTCTGCGGGTTCGATCCCCGGCCCAGACACCGGATTTTCGGGATGCAGAAAAACCTCAGCGGCCGTGTGGTATGATTATGGCTCTTGGCATTTCCGGCAAAATTAAATTCCTAGTGCACTTTAGCATCCAAATAGAGTCTCAGTGCTGCCATCTAGTGTGGCAGAAACTAGACGTCCAAATTAGCATGGCCAACGGTATCTCACCCATTGTGGTGGTCCTGAAAGAGTGGATACCACTTCTAGAGAACGCACTAGGTCTGCTCATCGGGAAGACTGATTGTGCAGCTCATTGGAAATATAAAAAAAAACAACTTTTTTACGACTTTTTTAACCCACGCAGTTTCTAATTTCATGTTCTATTGCTTTTTTTCACCTCTCAAATATACAGTCTAGCAATCACGAGATCAACTCACAGTAAGTATATTTTTAATTAGGATCATTTTAATAATGCTTACTCTATTGAAATGTTAATAAACATGGTAATACACATCTATCAAAATTAATGAAAATTGGCATTTTAAAAAATATTTTTATCGGTAGATATAACATAAATTTATTTAAAAATTGGGACCCGAAAACTGCTTTGAAAAAAGAAAAGGGAATTTCAATATTTTTAAAAACTTTTTAATTGTTTTTTCTTTCTAAATTTGAAACAAATACGAGTACTTCCTCACATTCATCAATGATTAACAAAATTATTGATGAATGTGAATGTTTTGCAAGTTTTTAATAAAACATGGTAATTTTTTTGAATAAAACAACTCTAGATATGCTTAAAATGAAAGATTTCTGTTTAAATACTATTCTTTTATGGCTTAATTCTGACATTTTTCTTAAAAAAATATTTCAGATTTATATATTTGATTAAAACACATTCCCTCAGTTTCTTTGAAAATTAGAAATAAGTTTAAATTGAGTGGGTTGAATAAAAATTACTTTTAAGACGAATGCAATTCTAAAAATAGTTTCGTGAATTCTCATTTTATAAACTCAGAAATTACACTGAGTTATATATAGCCGCGCAAACTTTGATTAACTTAATCTTCATTGTTATTTGCAAGATGATTTTTCTCCCGTTTTAATTTGAAATAAAATTCCGCAGGCTACTGAACTGGAAGTAATTTTTCCTTCGTCTAATGAAACTCAAATCACTTGGATTTGGGAAATGCAATTTTATTTTTCTGAAAACAAAAAAAAATATTATTAAATAAAGTTAATTAAAAAGTAAATTAAAAATGTTTTAGAAATGCTTAATTTACTGAAGATTTAGGTTTAGCAAGAAGTATTTAATAATTTAATAAATTTATTTTTGTTCTTGGGGTAATATTCTTGTTATCTTACTGTTTATTATTTATTGTCAGATGCTAAATCTCTGTTTACTTGCAAGTAAAGAGCTATTATTCTTTATCACAGATAAATTGCTACCGGTTATGGAAGTCGAAAAGTAATTTATGCTTTATAACGTAAAAAGACTTATTGAAAATTAAGCTTAAAAAATAAATTTGAAGTAAAAAATAGTTGTGTAATTTTGCAAAAATAAAAATATCTTTAAATAAGGTGCTTTAAAACAAATTGAAAATTTACTTATTATTTAGAAAGCATAAGAAAATTTTGAATAATTGAAGATTTTAGCTTAACACAAACCATTGTATACGTTATTAATAAATTTATTTTCATTCTAAGACTGATAACCTGATTTCTTCCTGCTATCTTCCAGTTCATTATTTTCTCTTGTAAGAAGTTATCTTTCTGGTTATCACAAGATACGGAACAAGAAGTAATTTTTGCTTCACAGTGTATTGAAAATCTATTGAAAATTAACTTTATAAAAATTAATTTGAAGCTACAAATCGCGATTGTAATTGTTGAAATAAGAAATATAAGGAAAAATAAATTGAAAATACATTTATTATTCAGAGTATAGGATAATATTTTATTTGTTAAATATTTAAGCTCTATACGAATAATTTAATAATTAAAATTTATTTTTGGCCTACGGGTCTTGGTACCTTTTTGTTATCTTTCTGTATATTATTTATTTGAAAGAAGTTAGTTACCCACGAGCCGTCTACCACTGAGGATATTTTACATCAGCAATGTGGCCGGTACGTGATGGGTGCGGAATTTGCATAGACCAACCATCGCTGGGATTCGAACCCGGTCCTCTCATTGAATGACGAACGTTCTATCCCTTTCCAACAGAGAAGTAATAATATCATTTCAACAAAATAAACATTTTGTTATTTTTTTATATGATATTATTATTGTTTTTATATTGTTATGCGTATTAAGGTTTCATATAATATGGATCAAGAGCAGAAACATGAACTTTCAATTATTATTTGTGCAATAAAAAAATATGTACTTCTTATTTTACTGTCTTATTACTGTCTTATTTTACTGTTCTTATTTTATTACTGTCTTATTTTATTATTATTTTGGTAGTTGCGGTTTTTGATCATGTTTAGATTTTTTACGTAAATATTTTTTGAAGAATTTTATTTACTTTTTAAACATGTCATACATTAATATATTCAAATAAACGATATAGAGAGATGTAATTGTATTTTACTTCTTTAAAAAGTATGTCCTCATCATTACTTATGGGGTACATAACCTTAGCTGTACAGTTAAATATAAACCATTATCTTAACTTAGCAAGAATAAATTTTAGAAGCCAATTTTCTCACCATTGACTTCTCACCAAATGAGTTTATCAATCTCTGTTTGTCTACCCTCCTATACAAATAAATTCGAAATAAGAGGTGACGATCACGTTTACACAAATTTTAATATATCAAGGTGGAGGTCAGAGCCCTAACTGCAAATATTTGATATCTTACTAATATAAAAGAGATTACCGTTTCGACCTACTGAACCATTTTAGGAAGTGTGTCTAGACGTTATACAAATATTAAATTTGATTTCAGACCATTCTCAAAGAATCAATCTCTCTTTCTATATATAGAAAAGAATTTGTCTGAATTAAAGATCATATCAGACTATAAATTAATTGAATTCAATATTTATATTTCAAACTTGCAGTTTTATCCATCACTTCTTGGCAGGAAATGACGATTAATTTAATGATCTTAGTGGACATGCATACACAATCTATAAAAATATGCCGATATATAATAATCTATACCAATACCAATATATCGATACATAAAAATATATATAAAGAATAAATATTGGGAGTACAAATAAGTTCTGTCCGTTTTTTTTGTGGTCAAAAATGCATTTATTTCAGAACAAAATGAATGAACAGATTAATCAAAGCATTGTCTATCGCTGGCTACTACTTTTTCCAACCTCTCAGGCAATTTTCGAATTCCATCTCGAAAAAATGTCTCGTCTTTTGAGACGATCCAAGTTAGGAGCCAATTTTCGATTTCTGCGAAAGAAGTGAACTGGTGACCTGCAAAATCATGCTGCATCCATCGGAACAATCAGTAATCAGAAGGAGCAATGTCCAGAGAATACAGCGGGTGCGGTAAAATATCCCACTTGAGCGTTTCCAAATAGTTTTTTACGACTTTTAAGACATCGTGCTGACCGTTATTATGCAGAAGAATAACTTTGTCATGCCTTTGCTTGTATTCCGCCCTTTTTTCTCGCAATGCACGGCTCAAATGAATCAACTGTAGCCTATACCAATCGCCCGTAATGGAATCACCAGTTTGTAGCAGCTCATAGTATACAAAACTATTCACCATTTATCATTCACCATTTTCCATTCTTTATTCACCATTAACCATTCTTGAAACGTCTAAAATATTCCCTACATGATTTATCAGATGGAGCATTGTCAACATAAACTTCTACAAGCATTCGATGCGCTTCAGCTGCACTTTTCTTCCAATTAAAGCAGAAACATAAAACCTCCCGCAAGTGGTGCTTCATTACCGCAAAATTTGACATATTCAAAAACAAGAAAACATTGAAAAAACAAGGTTTTTGTATGAAACTCAAAGCGATATAAACTGAATATTATTGACAGATGTTTAACCTCTTTGAAACCACTGAAACCAGCTGTCAGTATATAACATTCATAACAGCAGAGCCATTTTTTAAAAACGGTTGAACTAATTTGTACACCCAATATAAATAAAATATAATATCTAACAATATATACCAATCTGTTAAAAAAAGAATATGCGTAAATTAAATAGCATATAATATTCTGAACTAATTTAAATTATTATTTAAAACTGAAACTTGTAGTTTTACACAGCGCTGCTTGGAGTTTTAAATTCTTATTAATCTTTATCTAATGAAAATTAATTCTAATTATTTTCATCACTGACTTTTTTAAATTTATTCAACCATTCTCGCTCAAACTTTGGATTTTGTCATGCAAAATTATATTCCTCAAAATGATGTAAAAAATTGTATACCTTATTAAATATTACAATGCATAATAAAAATATACTAATTTGTAACAAACTATATAAAAGAAATTATGTGTGAATTAAATAGTATATGGTATTCTAAGTAACTTTCATTAATTATTGATATTTCAAGCTTGTACCTTTCCCAGCTGTGTGTTGGAAAAATAGCTTTTAGTCAATTGATCTTAATATACATATATGCCTAATATATACCAATTCTATGCCAATTTAAAATAATCTATAAAAATATGACAATATGTAACAATTTATAAAAAAGAATACATGGGAATTAAATAGCAAATAACATTAGGAATAAATTTATTTATTATATATAATTCAAGATTCTTGTCTTACTAAGCGCTGCATAGAAAATGGCAATTAATCAGATTATCTTAATGTGGTGTTCAATATAAACCAATATATACAAATATACCATTATATAATAATCTATAAATAACAATATATTCCAATCTATAAAAAAGGGCCATGTGAATTAAATAGCATTTAGTATTCTGATTAAATTTAATTCATTGTAAAACTTAAGCTCGTAGTTTTACATAGTTCTGTTTGGAAAAAAAGGCACCTGATCAATTGAACAACATCTGACATCCTCTAAATGATGAGTGTTTGTTATATATTACTGTTATATAATTATTTATCTATATATTAATTTTTCAGCTATGTTATAAATTTCTCAGTGCTGAATTGGCACTTAGTACTTATGTGGTATATTCGTACTTTAGTACTTTAGTGCGTTAATGTGTTCTTTTTCCATAACAATATCACATGAGAGTTATGAACTAACACAAACATAATTATTTCAGCCATCAATATTTCTATAAAACGCTTTAAAAACTAGTAGTACAATATTGATGAAAGTCTTGCTTCATCTACATCTAAATAATAATTTGTTTTATGTTGCTTAAAACATTATTTACTATGAAGTTATTTTTTATGTTTATAAGTTTGTAGATTTATATAGGAGTTTTTTCATTTATAAAATGTATGGTGTGCTTTTTGCTATGGGGAAAAAGAACTATATCAGATGTCTCCAAAAGATAAAATGGAATAAAAAAGATCAAATACCAGGAGAAAATAAATGCATTCGAAATGGACATTGATAAATTCGTAGGAAGAATTTTTATTCATTCTTGCGTATGCTTTTAACGCATTTAATATCATTATAATATTTTAATAATGTGATACCAAATCTAAATAATACGGATCTAAAATGTTATATAAAATCCTAATGCCTACAGACACTAAAAAATTATATTTATTTTTACGTTAACTACCAGGTTATTATCCTGATTTATGCACAACTACATTGGTTATGATAAATTAAGGAAAAATCACCAAAATTACCATAACTTAAAAAATTATGCGTGGAATTTAATGAAACTGGAACACATAGTGCACGTGATAATGTGTAAAGTAACATAAAAAGTATTAACTGGCAATTATGATGTTATAGAAATTAGCATATGTATGAAATTAATAACTTAGATAGCCATTTTGGAATAGAGTATGGAGTATGATCACCTCTAGCAGCAATAAAGCACATACCGTGATGTGTGATATGCTTTAATTTACACGGTCTGCCAATTCCTTTGGAAGTGCGAGCCATTGTTCTTGCAAAGCAGTTGCAAGCGGGGAAAGGGTGCGAGGAGGAGTATTGAGAGCAGCTACACGCCATTATAAATCATACCAAACATGATTCATATGCTCCAAGTTCAGTGATTGAGCTGGCCACTCCATGAGCTAAATTGTTTGCTGCGGAAGATAATCATCCACAATGCGGGGCACGGGCAACGTTGCGTTATCGTTCTGTAGCACGAAATCATCACCTTTTGCACCAGCATAAGAGTGCATATAAACATTAAGGATATCATCTTTATGCACGTGAGTATTCTCAGCTCCACGTGGTCATGTAGGTCTGTAAGCTCACCCAAAGAGATACCACCCCACACTCAGACATTTCCCTCTTGGTATGCATCTCTTTCACGGATGTTTGATTGGTGGCATCGGTTTCCAGGCTCTCTCCAAATCAAACAACGCCTACTATCGTTTGGAGGCTAAACTTGGATTCCATTCTGAAGAGAACAGTTCTCCATTGCTCAGCCGTGTGCCCACCTTAAACGTTTCCTTCTATGGTGTGACGAAAATGGCACGCAAATGGCTATATTAATGATCTAAAGAAAGAACTCTCCTAGCTGTTCGTCTGGATCCGTGGCTGTGACTATAGTAAAGCAGTATAACTATTTCTAGTAGGGGTGTTGGGTCGCAGTTTAGGACAGTTTTTGGCTCGGGTGGGAGAGAGAAAGGGAATCTTTTTCTCCGGTTTATTGTGTTTGATATAAAGTGAATAGAAGCTACCCTCCCTGAAATGCGCTATTCTCGTTTCCATAGCAACAGACGGCCTCAGACTTTGTGGCGGGGAGAGTTATAGTTGCCTTGCAAGCAAACCAAATTCATGAAGCCAACCTGATAGCTGCTTTAAGAGAGAATCTGTCATATTCCTCCTTGCACGTAACGATAAATATCAGATATCGGTTCTCGTCTTAACATTTGGTCGTACTTGGCTAAACCTTCTGGATGCCAAAATAGTTGGAAATCGTTGTCAAAGTCTATGAATCACCGAAGAACTCAAATTTAATCATCTGGTCACTTTTTTCTGACTTTGCCTCTAGTCTTTTAATAGATCTTCTTCGCAGTTCTTCGGGAAAATTTTAATTGGAGATCAATGTTACAAATTGATCTCAAATTTGTAGTTTCAGAAGCACGGTGAAATTCGCAAAACACACAATTTTATGCTCATTGCAGATGACATCATTCCATTGTAGCGCTACTAATTGACATATTGCAGTTTTACTTAGCAACTTTTATTTGACAACATATTCAAGTTTTATTAGGATTTGGCTTATTTTTGGGAGAGTCATCACTATTTTTGTGATTTTTGTTTAATTTATAATAACCAGTATTATTTTAAAAATACATAAAGATTAAAGAAATGTATGCCCTTGATATTAAAAAAACAAAATAATATGGAAGTCCACTGTTGCATCGAAAATTTCTATCAACTAATACTAATAAACCATAATTATGCCCATTGAATATATGAAATATTCCTATTTGATATTTCGTACATTTGGCCATACGGTAGCTCAATTTGAGAATTTCATACTTTGCAAAATGGATTTTGGCAGCTCCAGATTTATATACCTAATGTACCTAATGATATTATATGTAATTAATGGTTGGCAAGAAATATAATAATGATTAACAATGTAATTATTTATTAATATAAAATGTTATCTACGATCATGTCATTAATACACAGAACCTTGTCGACGACCATATAATTATTTTTACCACATAATTTAACTGGTTAGTTATTCCAAGTTTAGAATTAGGAAATATTTACTAAAGAATAAATAATGCTTTCAATTTAAACATGGAATTCGGCATAAACATCTCATTAATTACTTCTGGCATAAAATTTCTTCTTTAAACTAAATCATCAGAAGGATTTGAAGTGATTTAAAAAAAACTGCATTTGTTTCTTTAAAATGAATGTAAACTCTTAACTATTAAATGAACTTTTTTTCCCTTAAAGAGATCTCATTTCATCTTCGCATTGCGAAATAAATCTGATTTTGGTTGTAACCGGAGGTGGTTGAAAATTGAAAATGATTGCGAATGAAAATCATTCATGCAAAACCCCAAGGAAGTTTCAAAAGTAAAGCCAGCGGGAAGTAAAACGAGGATCTTTTTTCATTTTTGGTTTTTTTTTTTACTATTTTAAAATGAGTATTTTGAACTTTATAAACTAAAAAACAAATTGCTTTTGTATAAAAAAAAAGTAAGGCAAAAGTTCTTAGATTTCTTATTTTCCAGGAAGAGATGACTTATTTTCTAGGAAAGAATATTGTTTTTCCGTTGAATAATAAATAAAAATTTTTATTATCTATCACTGTGGTTAATAATATTTTTTATCAATAATTATAACAATGGATTTATACTTAAAGAAAACAATTGTATAAACAAGTATTGTGCTTTAAAAAAAGTATGTGAAATATCAATATTTATTTTATTTTTATTGTGTAGTCTAAGATTTATAACGACAAAAAATTAATAAGAATAAACAATACGAAAAAATATTACAAAAATCGCATTTTTATCCAACAACAATGCAATATATTTATTTTTTATTGCAATTTTTTTCATTGTTGAAAAAAAGGACACCGTAAGAGCTCAGGGGATTTTTGAGATATGCTAATTAATAATTAATAAACATGATATCAACAAAAGCACTTGACTTATATTGTAAACTATAGGAAAAATGGAGTGCAATTGATAATGTCATGACTAGTTTTCTAACGTATCTATTGAATCTGACTCTAATATATATATTTTTACTGACGCTTAAATCATGAAAATAATTAACAGGAAATCAACCACTCAAAATTTTAAAACGGGATGGTACAGGTGGCAATGCATATCTTTGTTAAACAGGTTCTTTCGATTTGAGAATTAAATTCCTTATGGTGATAGAGTTGTTCATTAGTCCAACTTTTAAGTTTTTCATTCAATAAAATTATGCGGTAACATATAAATTTATAGCAAAATATAGAAGCACTCGGAGTGCTAAAATTTTTTGCCATTAATTTCAGAGAGTTTCTTTACAATGAGCTTTAAGTAAACTTTTTCTGGCTATTTTTGTTGTTATTCATAAAATATTTTGAAAGTGCTTAAAGGTGCATCTTTTTTGATTTATATTTTTTACTTTTTGATGACCAAAAGAATATATGAGCGGGAAATCGATAGGATATTTTCATCCTTCATTTAATGTTGAAGTTTATGTACCACAAATGATGCAGGAAGTATTTTTACTGTATAACAATAATGATTATTTTAACCAACAAAAATGCTTAAAAAATATCTCATATACATAGTAGAGATATTTAAAACTGTTTTAAAATACCTTCTATTTACATGAAAAATATTACTTTAATGGGTATAGAAAAAAAACACATAAAAAATGAAATTGAAAGTGCATAAGCAACATTACGAAAAAAAGTATTATTATTACAAAATGTAGTATTTTAAAGAAGGCATTACCATAACATTTCGGAGTCACTGTTGCGGCAAACACTAACTCCAATTAGTTGGCGCCACCAAAAGTATTCAGAATATGTAGGTTACTCTGAGTATGGCAAGAGAAAAAAGAGAGAACTGAAAATATCGTTGAATTGGCTTTTTGAAATATCTTTGGAACGCTGTGTTTTGTTTTGTTTTTTGTTGTTTTTTATTTAAAATAAATGTTTTGTTTTGCCTGTTTTTAAACGTTATCAATCAATAGACAAGATGCCTCTCACAAACACAGTCAATCCGGTTAGGAACGACATTTCTGGCGCCCCCGGGTGGGCGGCCTTGTCTTAAGGATTGGTAAGAAAGGTAGGCGAAGATTTATTAATTTCCATTTTGAAGATTAAATATTTGACAATTTGAATACTTTTGAAGATTTGAAATATATATATATTTATTTGAATATTTGATACCAGAACGGTAATTTATATGTGCTTAGAATCGATAGTTTTAGAAACTAAGAATTTGATATTAAGATAGTAAAAATGGAAATAATAAAAAGAAATAAAACCGCTCAAAGAGCTTCATTTACTAAGGCCTACAAGAAACTAGAAAATTTATTAATTGGCGATAGTGTGACGTATGACGAAATTGAAACGGATCTTTGTTTATTTAAACAGAAGGTAGACATTTTGGAAATAACACATAATAGTTATTTAGATAGTTTGCAAGATGAAAAAGAATTCGAAACTGAATATAATTCCGTTGAAGAATACAGAGAAAAAGCTTTGAGAATTCAATTAAAAGCTAAACGTTCCTTAGATAATTTGAAAAAGAACTCGTGTGAAAACGAAATTGTTACTTCCGAAAACAACGGCGAATTACTGAACACTAAATCTCCGAAAGCTTTATGTCAACGGCTCCCCGAAGTTGAATTATATAAATTCGGCGGAGATTTGAAAGATTGGTTAACGTTTTGGAACCAATTTAAAAATATTCATGAAAATGTTAATTTAACGAAAGCTGATAAATTTCATTATTTAATTCAGTCGACGAAGCTGAAATCGGAAGCTAGGGAAATTGTGGAATCTTTTCCTGTAACAGATGAAAATTATCCTTTAGCTGTTGAAAGTTTAACCGAAAGGTATGGCCGAAAAGATCTATTGATAGATTTTTATGTTAGAGAACTCCTGAAACTCGTATTAAATAATGCGAATAAGAATAAGAATGATTCTTTAAGCTGTTTATACAATAAACTGTCAACTCAATTGAGAGCATTAAACTCACTAGGAGTTACATCTGAGATGTGTGGTGTAATTTTGTATCCCCTTGTTGAAAGTTCATTACCATTAAATGTGTTACGCTCATTTGAACGCCAAAGAAAAAATTTAGAAAGCGAACAAAAACTATCCAGTCTTGATGCGATAATTTATTTTTTGAAAAACGAAGTACAAGCGGAAGAAAAAATAAAATTGAGTAGAACTGAAATATTTCATCCCCCCTTCGAACGAAGGAACTTGACACCACCGGCGAATCTGAATTTGAGAGATCGGAAATCGTCTGCGGCTGAATTAATTAGTCATAATTCAAACGATGATATCCTTTGTTTATTTTGTTTTAAAAACCACGAGACTCGTTTTTGCAAGAAAGCGTTTTATATGCCTTTAGAAGAAAAACAGTCTGTTATTAGAAGGAAGGGTTTATGTAAAATTTGTTTATTGAAAGGGCACCTGGCTTTTTCTTGTAAATCAAACATTAAATGTTCTATTTGCACAAGAAAACATTTAAAATTTATGTGTCCTGACTTAGAATGTAATCGATCGGATGAAAGAAAACAAGATAATAATGAAAGCGAAGAAAAAGAGACTGGCACCTTACATTCGCGCGTGCATGCAACTAAAGAAGTATTTTTACAGACTCTTGTAGTAATTATTAAGGGAAATAAAGCGCAGCGTAAAGCTAGAATTATTTTAGATACGGGTTCTCAAAAGTCTTATATTATGAAATCTACTGCAGAAGAGTTAGGTTTTGATTTTGAAAGGGAAGAAGAATTTTCGACCTCATTATTTGGGGGAAAGAAAACAGAAATTCAACGGCACAAATGTTATAAAATATATCTCGATAGCCTTGATGGTAAATATAGTTGTAATTTAGATGCATTGGATCAGGAAATAATTTGTAATAATGTTTCTAGCATTAGACAAGGGCCGTGGATTCGAGAATTGAGACAAAAAAGGATATTTATAACTGATTGTAGGAATTCAGGACCTATTGAAGTTCTTTTAGGGGCTGATGTTGTTGGTAAACTATTTACGGGTAAACAAGAACAATTAAAATCTGGATTAGTCGCCATCGACACTAAATTAGGATGGACATTAATAGGGAAGGTTCCTCAGTTTGAAAACCATGATAATTTAAATATGACGGTTGTAAATATGCTTTCTCAAGAATTACCTGTTTCATTTTTATGGGATTTAGAATTACTTGGTATTAGAGACTCTGTGGAACAAAACACTAGAGAAGATACACAGAGGGCAGTTATGATTCATTTTCGAGACACAGTTTATCAAAATTCAGATGGAAGATACGAAGTAAGCTTACCATGGAAAAAGGATCATGCTTTATTACCGAATAATTATGGGTTGTCTCTTAAAAGATTAAAATCTACTAACAAGAAATTAGAAAAAACGGGATATGAAAAGAAATACCAGCAAGTTTTTGATGAATGGATAGAAGAAGAAGTGATTGAGAAAGTTCCACAAGAAGAATTGTCAATTAAAGGTACACATTACCTCCCACATCGCCCAATTATTAAGGAAAAGTCAACGACAACTTCTTTGAAAATCAGACCCGTCTTTGACGCTTCAGCCAAGAATCCGAACTTCCCATCACTAAATGATTGTTTAGAGACTGGAATAAGTTTTATTGAGACAATACCATCCATTTTGGCTCGATTTCGATTGTATGAAATTGGTGTTATTTCTGACATTAGAAGAGCATTTCTGCAAATCTCTCTAAATGAAAGAGATAGGAATTATTTACGATTTCTTTTGATTGATGAACAAAATGAACTGAAGACTTATAGACATCGCCGAGTTGTTTTCGGTCTAACCAGTAGTCCTTTCTTATTGATGGCTGTCATTCATCATCATCTGTCCAAACAGACATTCAAGATACAATATTCTGAAGAACAGTTGGAAAAACTCCGAAACAGTTTTTATGTAGACAATTGCGTAACGAGTGTACAAGATTTAACTGAATTAGAAACTTTTATAAAGTCAGCTACAGAAATTATGAAAGAAGGTCAATTTGACCTAAGAAGTTGGGAAAGCAACCAATTATTAGATTGCCCGTCTGCAGCTACTGAAGCGCGAGTCTTAGGCTACGTATGGGATAAAAACTTAGACTCGTTAAAAATTGATTCTGACTCACTGAAGCTGGAAGAATTCGAAAAATTAACTAAGAGAAAAATTTTGTCCCTGATAAGCCGAATCTTTGATCCGATTGTATTTCTTGCTCCAGCTTTAATAAGACCTAAGCTTTTACTTCAAGCAACCTGGAAGACTAAAGATCATTGGGATTCGGAAGTTAATGAAGAAATAAAGAAAAAATTCAATTCATGGTTCAAAGACTTACATTACTTAAATGATATTAAGATCCCAAGATGGTTGGGAGTTACTGCCTTATCTAAACTCAGCTTCCATACATTTGTTGATGCAAGCAAAACAGCTTATTCAGCTTGTATATTCCTAAGAAGTGAATTCCCTGATGGCTCTGTAAATGTCCAGCTACTCCAAGCTAAGTCAAGAATAACTCCACTGAAAAAAATAACGATCCCTCGTCTTGAATTGATGGGAGCAACTATTGGAGCTAGACTGTTCAATTCTATGGACTCTGCTTTAAAACTCGAAAAAGGAAACATTGACACCTACTTTTGGACAGATTCGTCGACTGTGTTAACTTGGATTAAGAGGAAAGAACAGTGGTCAGTGTTCGTGAACAATCGAATATCTGAAATAAATAGACTGACATCACCTGAGAATTGGTATCATGTACCAGGAAGCCAGAACCCGGCCGATCTTCTCTCGAGAGGATGTGGAGCTAAACAACTTCTGAAGTCCAAGTGGTGGCTAGGGCTTGCCTGGCTGAAGAATTCTAAGGATGATTGGCCGATGACAGTAGCTAATGTTAATGAAGAGGAAGTTGAAAAGGAAAAACGAAAGACTGTTGTTTCGGCCATCAATGTAGACTCGGAATCCATTGCAACTACTTTAGCATCCAGAATTTCGAAGTTTTCTAAGATAATCAGAGTTGTAGCATGGTTGTTACGCTTCCAACCAAAAGCTAAGGATTTAAGAAATAATGTTGATTTAACGCAAGAAGAAATAAGAAATGCACAAAAGACTCTTCTGCGGTCCGTACAAAAAGAGTGCTTCAATGACGAAGAAGGTAAAAAATCTTTGAAAAACTTTCAAGTGTTTTCAGATCATGAGGAGATACTTCGATTAAAGTCTAGACTTTTGAATGAAGATGAAACCCCTGAATTCATTGCGCCTTTGATTCTTCCGTCAAAGCATCTTGTTGTCGCCCGACTTATTGAACAAGAACACCTGTTGAATAAACATGCAGGAACGTCCATTCTTCTAACAATCCTGAGAGAGAGATTTTGGATTATAAAAGGTAGAAGAACTGTTCGCTCCGTTATTAGAGGATGTGTCACCTGCAAGAGACAAAAGGTTAAAAATCTTGAAGTACCATTTCCACCTCTGCCTCCTGATCGAACTAGATTATCGGCTGTATTCGAAGTGTCCGGTGTCGATCTGGCCGGACCTTTGATGACCAAGACTAATGAGAAGGTTTGGATCGTCCTTTTCTCCTGTGCTGTATATAGAACTGTTCACTTAGAGCTGATACCTTCTCTTAGCACAAACGCTTTTGTTCAAGCATTACGGCGTTTTATTGCCAGAAGAGGTAGAGTAGCTACACTATACTCAGACAATGGTACCAATTTCACTGGCCTCAACGCCTCCTTAAAGCGCCTTGATTGGAACAAAATCATGAAAGAATTTGAAGTTTCCCAAATCCAATGGAAATTCAATCCACCATCCGCCCCATGGTGGGGAGGATTCTGGGAAAGATTAATCGGAATTCTCAAAGACCTCTTAAGAAAAAACTTGGGACGGTCATCTCTGACTCATGAAGAACTCTCAACTCTTGTTTGTGAATGTGAGTCGATCATGAACAATAGACCTTTGACTTATGTGTCTGAAGAACCAGATTTGAGAGCTTTAACACCATCTTCATTCCTTCAAGACCTCCCTACTAACGACGTAGCCGACTTAGACAAAATTGACAAAACTAATTTAGACAAGAGATACAGATATGTTCAAAGATTGAGAGAAAGACTAAAAGAAAGATTCAGGATCGAATATTTAGGTTTCTTGCGTTCATCTGTTTCCAAGAGACTTGACCAAATAAATATTGGAGACATCGTCCTGATTGGCAGAGAAGACAGAAAACGAATTTTCTGGCCGTTAGGAAAAGTTATTGAGCTGTTCCCTGGAAGAGATGGACGAGTAAGACTAGTCAAATTGAAAACGGACAAAGGGACTTTACTAAGACCTATTCAAAGACTATATCCCTTAGAGGTAACTGAAGATGTCAGTGAACATTAAATAACTATGAACATTTTTGGACGTTAAATACAGATTTGTATCTTTTAAAATTCTTTAAATTTTATAACATAACAATTGTATGTCTGCCATAATTTTAGTATTTTTTTTTGTAATTTATTGTGTTGAGTTTTCTCCTACATAAAACTCAAGTGGGGAGAATGTTGCGGCAAACACTAACTCCAATTAGTTGGCGCCACCAAAAGTATTCAGAATATGTAGGTTACTCTGAGTATGGCAAGAGAAAAAAGAGAGAACTGAAAATATCGTTGAATTGGCTTTTTGAAATATCTTTGGAACGCTGTGTTTTGTTTTGTTTTTTGTTGTTTTTTATTTAAAATAAATGTTTTGTTTTGCCTGTTTTTAAACGTTATCAATCAATAGACAAGATGCCTCTCACAAACACAGTCAATCCGGTTAGGAACGACAGTCACATAACATTTTTTTACATGCTCCGAGAAAAAAGTATAGTCAAAACTACTAGAATATGGTATATAAACTTACCTTGCTTCTGACTCTATGGGGACGTCAAAAAGATCGGTAATTTTTACCGAAGCCCTTTGGAATGACTTTTGGTAAAATTAAAAATGAACTATTGCTTTATTATATGTGATAATATTTGGTATATGCTCTCACATTCGGTAATTTTACAATGATACATTAGAGAATAACATAAAAACTATTTTTTCACTTAAATTAACTTTTCAGTTTTGTATTTTGTTCTAAATGTGTGGTAATAAAGTACTATAATTTTGAGAATCAGGATTTTCAGTGAACTCTTACCATATGAACGAAAAATTACAAAATGTATTGCTCAAGCACCGTATATTTTGGTTTTATATACCAGAAATATGATTTTTTACTAAAAATATCATTACTTACCGTACGGTAGTTTCACCAGATTCTTTTTTCTCCGTTTGAGACTAAATATATTTCATAATTTTGAATGAAATATTATTTGTTATCAGATAAATATATTAATATTAAATTACAAATTTTAAAAATTAAAATTTTTAAGTAGACTTAAAAGAAAATCTTTATTTCTTAGCCTTACAAAGCGTAGCTATTAAATTTTTATTTTGTTTTGTTACTTATTTCTTCGCTTTAGATTTATACCTAATAATTAATTTAATGTCAGAAAAATTAAGGCTTGGGATACATTGGAATTTACGCAGAAATCAGGCTTGGGGTTATAGATGAAATTTGTGTATTATATCTGGTCAAAAGGTGTTATTTCGATTAACAATAAATTTTATATTTCTGTAATATCGTACTACCTGTTTACTTTGCAACCATTGGTGAGCCAATCTCGTTAGCTCATTAAACCTAGATCAAGTTAAAGTTTAAGCTCTCCAGTAGTGGGAAGGATCAAATTTCTTATTGACCGTAAATTCCATTCGGCAAAAATGTGGAGATAAATTCCATTTTTAGCTGTCAATAAATAAAAATAAATGAAAATCGTATAGTCGAAAGAAATAAATGAAAATCGTATTTTCCTTCAGTACTGACCTTTAGATTTAATTAAAGCTACGTAATTAACCCACCCATGAAGAGGCGAACCCCACGAAGAGGCGAATTTTTGATTTAACATAAATTTTCGTGGACAATCAAAGTAAATAAAAGTAGCGGCTAGTAAACGATTCAAGCTTGAATTTTCATAAATCGCGGAGTTCTCGTGTCTAAAGTTGAGTACTCTAAATTGCAAAAATGTGGACAAGATTTTGTTTGCAGAAGTTTCTACTCTTAGAGTCCTAAAAAAGATTTAGGTAAAATGAAGTAAAGTTGTGTTAAATTAATTTCCCCAGAGTTTTAAGACTTAGAGTTAAAATAAAACTTTTTCTACGTAACTCAATAAATTTTCTTGTATATTAGTAAAATATTCAAGTTTTACTCGATATTCTATTTTATTTATACTTAATTTATTGTATTATAGTGAAAGTGATCCGAAAGAAAAATTTTTCAGATCTTCAGTCACTGTCAAAGCATGATAAAAACATTTTGAAGCATAGAGAAAATATTATTTTCATGTAATACTTGCATTTCTGTCTTCAGACATTTTATCTAGAGACATCAGACTGAAAAAAAGAAAAAAAATTAAACTGAATCTTGTGACGTTTTTTTTCAACTGTCTATCTTTCAAATTCTTGATTTTTTTTCTGCCTTTTGAGTCATGTTAAGAACTTGTTAAAATATATAATTCTTATTTTCAAGAGTATCCGTAAAAAGTGAAATGTTTTTTTTTCTTCCTGTAGGAACATGTATTAAGTGAATTTTAATAAAACAAATAAAACTACTAGTTAAATCATGAATGCTATAGGCATTAAATTGTAATCAAACCAATGACAATTTATTATTATTGAAAAGTTTCCTTCAAGAACAAAATAAAATAAATAAATAAAAATTAAATTTGAATTTCACTTGACTTACATAATGATTTTTTATCTTTTTTTTCTAAAAAAAATCTATATTTATGTTACAGAATATTTGTTTATTCATTCAATTACAATAATTTTACAAAGATTATTGTTTTCAAGTGCAGTTGATTATTTAAGTCCTTCAAACTCGGGCATTTGTTAATTTCAATACGCTTAAAAAATGTAAAAAATGTGCTTCCATAAAAATATAATAATTATATAAACGAAATGATCTTTTTATTGACTTCTAAGAAAAAAATTAAATAAGATAGGAAGCAATCAAGAAGTCTTGGTGCTCGGAACGATTGAGCAGCTTGTGGGGTCTACTAGAATAATAAACTAATAAAAGCCCCTGACTACTCATTTAACTAGTTAACTCATTTATATATGTATATAGTGGCCCTCTAAGTAATCGGACAGTAGTTGAAATTTTGATTGATTAAAAATTTATTGTAGAAATATTGCGGCTATAAATTTTGTGGTGACAAACTTACCAGGGAATAATTGTTATTTATTTTGTCATAAGGCTCGGATCTCTAGATCATGTGTAAATACTCTAGTTATTCGGAAAATGGACACCATTTTTACCAGCAACCAGTTAACTTTGCGATAATGTGTTGATAAATTCTGATTGTTTTGGGAAGGATTGAAACTTAAATTGTCGGCGAGGCTCTCATAAAGCACTTTATTCAATCAAAAAGTGGTTGAAAATTTAACAGGTGATAAGTCTCCTTTGCTAATAATTTCATGCTAAATTCTGCTGGTAACAGTCGTGATATTATTGCAAATGATACTCTAATTCAACATAGAGCTGCATAATTTTCTCTTTCAATTAAAATACTATTCATTTCAGTTTTTTTATTATTATTTTCTCTTTGATTTAAACATCTCATGATACTAAAAAAATAATTTGAAATACCACTAAAAATCACTGTGAAAGCTAAAATTTCCCAACACGAAGGAAGAAAAAGAGATTTTGGAGAAGTGTCGCCAAGTGTGGTAACCATTCCATTATCTTTCTCTTTCGCAACCCAGCTGTTATAGACATTTTAAAGCAATTGTCCTTACTCTCTCACTAAGAGTTAGATATCAGGAACTCTAGTTAGTCTCAGCATATGTCATTTCATGATTTAAAATCAAAATTATTCTCAATAAACAAAAATAAGCTGTTTGTCACACTGCTTATTAGTTTCAAAATAAATTGCTAAGTGAATTCCCATGTCTAATTTAGTTTCACTTATTAGTCAATTAAATTAATTGATTTAATAAGCAATGTAACTGTATTTAATAAGCAATGGAAGTTTAATCTTGGAGTGATTTTTAAGAGCCATCAAAATAATATTACTTCTCTCTGCTTTTTAATAAGTAAAGATTTTAGGGTAAATTGATTAATTCACAAGCGTAATATTCGCATATTTTACATAACATATGTCATGAATCGTCTAAAGATATCAATAACCAAACGTTCAGTTTTTTTATCCTTTTCGTTTAATTACAGAATATCCATCAGTTTTTAACCTAATTAAACCATTACCATTGCCACCGGCTATAAACGAGTCCAGACTTTCTTTTCGAAGTTGCGTTAGCCATTTATGTATGTAAATAATTAACTATGTCCAAAAAAAAAAACTTTCAATGTATACGTCTGCGTGAATACTAGATTTGTAAACAAATCAGAACATGATATGAACTGAAAAATATTGTTTAAACTAATCTAAAATGTCAAATTTTGTTTTGTCATAAGAATACATAAAATCACTTAAAACTATTTCAACCAATAAAACTTTGTTCTAACTATACGAGCGTCACGTAAGTCTCCTAATCAAATTGAAAGTTGGTAGACTGTTCTAATTTCGAAGGCAAAGCTTGAGACTAATCTATCAAAATTTGGGTTTAAATGGTTTAACGTAATAGTTAAGACGGACTCAATCCATTAAAGCTTTAACTAGTTAATTTATAAGCGTATATTTTCTTGATTTTATGAAAATGAGAGCTGTCAGTTTCAAAAAGTAAAACCTTTGTCGATTTGAAATTCAATTTTGCCTTGAAAATCTTTTTCTTTTATGCTAAAATTTTCATAATTGCAAAATATCTTCATAACTGGCCTTTTTTTGCGTTAAATATTTCGCATATATTCTGACACCATAAAATATTATAAGAATGCATTTATTATTCATGAGATCTTTCTGATTTCTTTTTCTAACTGAAAATCATATATTTAGTTTTAATATTTATTTTTCAAATTAATTTTGTAATAGTTTAAATTATTTTATGTAGTTAAATTGAAAAGCATTTTCAAATTTTATAGTTAATACTAGATTTTCTGACCGCAATTACTTTTATATATAATTACACTCAGGAAATCGATTATTTTTTTAAAAATTTAAATTTTTTATATTTTCTAAAAATTGCGCTTAGAAGTGCATTGTTTAAGGATGAAGTGCTCCTTTGAAATATAAATAATGCATTGTAATGCGCATAAATTTACACATAAGCTAAATATTTTCCACATCTTAATGTTCATACATTACGAGACAATCTCACCACTGTACCATATTCAATAATTCATACATTTTTTTTGAAGTTATACTTCTTATGCGACTTCCAACAAGGTTACGTTAAACGTTTAAAGCTGTTTTATTGGCTGGGAAATCACGTGGTAGGATCCAGCTTTCCCTCATTCATTTCCATATTGTTTTGGTTCTCACTAGCATAAAAATAAAAGTATTGTTTTTCTATAAATATTTTTTTAGTTTGATTTGATACTCATATAATTTAATAGGATAGTATTTTTTATTTTCAAATTTAGTGGATAACAATTGTAAGAAATGAGTGAAAACAATCCCACGGACAATGCGACGGATTCAAGGTCATGTCAAGGTACGTCTCTTGTGAATATCAATTGATTGTTAGGTTTTCTCTTTTGAAATTACATTATGACGCATTCACATACATAATTAATACAAATACATTTTCCATGGCGAGACGATGAGGCAACCACAAGCACCTCCACTGGTTCAAGAGGTCCACGAGGAAAAAATGCACAAAATTACCGTTATTACAGAGCACGGAAGCGAGCGGAGCAGAAAAAAGAGTCGTTGAATAGAACTAGTTATCCTTCTACGACTGCTGATTCGTCTACAATTAACGTCGCAGGTTACGAAGTTTAACTTCCTCCGCGCGGAGGGACTCCACGCACTATTTTTTTTAAAATTATTTTTTCACATTTTATACATGTAAATGTTTCTGTAATTAAATTATCTAACTTTAAATTAACTGAAACTAATGTTTAAAAACCTAGAAAATTTCATGTAGAGTGTATTGAAGCAATGAAAATTCGTTTGAGCTAATGAAAAACTAGTTGGAAATTCCCAGATATATACAGTACCTGTCCAAATTATTAGACACACTATAAGATTCTATGTAAAACCTTAATTATCAGGGGATACTACACAGCTTTATTGTTTTTACCCAGCTGAAACCGGTTTACACTTGTTTACGTTCGTGTATCAATTGATTAACATTGTAATGCAATACCTTAAGAATAAATACAAATAGGAAGTATATTAAAAATCTCCTGAATAAAAACCCATTACATGTATGTTTAAATATAAAAGTATTGCATATAAACTGTTGCAAAACATATAATTATTTAAAAAAATACAGTGTGTCTAATTATTTTATCTAATTATTACAATATAATAATATAATACCTGATATAATAAATATTCTATAATATATCATCTAATTTATCTAATCGTCAAATTTATATTATATATCACTTAATTAACCAATTGGTACCCGAACGTAAACAAGTGCAAACCGGTTTCAGTCGGGTAAAAACAATAAAGCTGCATAGTATCACTTGATGATTAAGATTTTACATAGAATCTTATAGTGTGTCTGATAATTTGGCCCGAATTTTTTTTATATGAATGTGTAAACATTTATGGAAGCTAAAAACCTTTAATTTCAGCATAACATGTCCTATATGGTTGAACTGTATGGATGTATGTTTCAGCTCTGACCACAGTGTATTCTTTGAAATGCCAAGAATATGTCCTTAAACGCTGTCCACACGCTTTAAGCCGTTGGATTTGTGGACCAGAAAGAATGGCACAGAATATAAAAGTGGTGACTAAAGGCACGCTCTTTTGTGAAGTATTGTTGAGGTGACCAATTAGGTTTGAAAAGTTTTAATTATTATTACACTCTATTAAAGGATTTGTGTGACTTCATGAGACAATACAACTTATAGTAAAATGTATTGTGTGATGTTATTTTAACTGATGAGCAAGTGATAGTTAGTCATGATGAGCAAGTTTTTTCTGATAAGAATTTTAAACTATTGTAATTTATTTGTGCAATTATAAATTATTCATTTATGTATTGTATATTTATGTATTTATTCATTAAAAAAAGTCCCCGGTGGTGAAATTTGGAACTAATTTATTATTAGCTATTTTTTAATTTTAAACAAGTCCCATTTCTTTCATTATGTCTTACACAAAATTTCAAAAATTTTCCAAATTTATGTTTAACGAAATTGAATTTAAAAACTAATTTTTTATCAGCTATTTTTTATTTAAAGCAAATATCCTTTCCTTTATTATGTCTTACGGAAAATTTCGTAAATTTTCAAAACATTAGGTTCTGTGAAAGACACATTTTAAGAATAGTCTTTCATTTAGTGCCACTTTCTATGCCAAACCCAGCGATTACTTTTTAATCATTTTTTTTTCTTTAACCTTTTCCTGACATTAAAACAGTTTTAATTAAAAATGACACAATTAAAATATCTGAATTTTTTATTGTGTTAACGCAGGCTTGGTTCCACAGATTTAGTTCCTGATTCCTTTGGAACATAGTTTAAATCTAATTATTTTACACAGTTATCATCGCTTCATCGACCATATTTTTTTTTTATTTTTAAGTTTCATTCAGATTTCTGGTAACAATAAAAACTCGTTAAATGTTTCTTGACGAAGTGATTATCTAGGAATAGCGTGCAAAATTTAATTCCTAATAAAGACTTATATTTTTGTATTTATTAATTTAATTGCATAAATTGATCACACACAATTTATCGAAAAGCAATATTTTTTTCAAAATTAAATAAAGCTCATAGGTTAGTTCTTATTTAGTTTTTTTTTATAAATATGATGCAAATGGATTACACCAAGCTTATGAGAAAATATCAGCTATAGATAAGGTACCCGTTCCAAAAAATGTTCAGTATATGCAAAGTTTTTTAGGATTCGTGAATTCTTATGGAATTGTCCTTATCTCGAGCGACAATTGCTAATTTTTTTTAAACAAGTTAACTTATAAAGAAGTTAAATGGGTATGGTCAAAAGGAGTCAATTTTTGTTTGAAAGTATTAACCTAAAATAAATATACAGTTTGATTTTTCGTATTTTCTTATAATTTTTAATACTGTTCTTCAAAACTTATTTAATACGTTCTTATTATATCAAAGATGGCAGATTTTCAGCATATTCAGTTTAAGGAAGTGATAATACAGCATCAAAAGAGTTGTTCTAAAATACGGCAATCTACACGAAAAAAAATCAATATTAGAGCAACAGAAAAAATTTGGTTGCACTTTTCAAAACACACTTTGGCAACACCGGTAGAAGATTTATCGAATGCATAGAAGTTATTTTCCCCGCTAAGAGAGTATATTTTCTCGACATTTTCCCTGTCAGGTAATTTCTTATCTTCATGTTTTCTTGGCATTCTTTTGCAAGATCTTAGACTAAAAACTTTCTAAAAAATTTTACTATTTACTGGCTCATTACACATCACATTCTACTGATATGCCAGGGCAGCAAACAAATTACAGATATTTGAAAGAAATTTTATTTTTTTAAAGTCAAGTTTGAATGTCTTATATGACAGTATGCATGTATCTTTTTATGTAGTTTTCTGCAATGAGATCTTATAATAAGTGTACAAAATGTGAGCCATGTTGTTAAGAAAGTAAATGGTATAATGAGACAAAAATTGATAACCAAGTATATATAAATTTAATTTCATTTTCAAAAATGCCGCAAATGCAAATTTGAAAACATTTTAAAACTAAAGAATTAAAATTAAAAAAAGGAGTTAAGCCCAATCAGGTGAAATATTTTTCATTAATTTTAATAAAACTTCCTGTCCACTTTTTGTTCCATTTTTTTTTAAGTTTTTGTTTCCTATTTTTTTTTAATTTTGGTTTATTTTTCAATAACTTATTAAGATGTTTATAAAATAATTTTTTAATTTCTAAACTATATTCTGCTGATTATTTTTAAGTTATGTTTCTAATTTATTGATTTGTTTCGAATTTGTGTTTATTTAAGCTGAAGATAATTATTTTTATTTTTGAAACTGCTGATTATAGATTAAATTTTTATTGCTTTCTAAACTGTAAATTTTTTTTTAATTTCCTTTTAGAAAGAATTCTTTACAAATTTAAAATATTTCATAAAATGTTAAAAAATTAAAAAAAATGTTCCTTAAAAAGTTTAAAATTTTCTTAAACGGCAATAAGAAATATTCTTTAAATTTTTCTTTAAAAATATTCTATAAAATGCTTATCATTTCGTAAATCTCTTTTTTTTTAAATTTCTCATTCTCTGAAAGCTGCTAACAGTATCTGAAAGCAAATTTCCGGTACATTTTCTCACATGATGTCCAATAGCTACATGCAAGAAAAGCACTCAAATTGTTACTCTCAAATCAAGCTGAATTTTTAATCATATTAATAATTTTTTTTCTAATTTTTTTTGCTATGAAATAATGCGTATAAAATATTTTGTTTATTTTGAATTTGTCATAAACTACGAAAAATATTAGTTGAAGAATAAGCAGCAGAAATTTCACCAATGCCATGATAATTAAATAAGTTCAAAAAGTAGTGTTTAAGATGTTTTAAAATAATTAATTTAGAAATATTCATCGGTGGGGTTTTAATTCAGCTAATAAATCGTTGTTATAAAAATACCTGTAAAATTATGTATTAGCTTTGGAATTCAGCAATGAAAAGAAATGAATTTTCATTTAAATGCTTACATTTTAAATTTTAAATTTTACCGTGTAAAAACACAAACATTGAAATTTCTGTTTAAGAATAAATACCTTAAATTACACAGCAAAAACATTCCGGTTTCTTCTACCGTAAAATCCATTTTTACCAGGACATCTTACTAAAAATAAATCTAATAAACCGAACATTACAGCAATAATTACCATAAAATCACTGAATAACTCTATTTAAATAAATATTACTGTAAAAATTATGGCATAGTATTTTGCGACAATACTGGATTTTACGGCAAAAGAGAGATTTTACTGATGATGCACCCAAAGTGCTGGTACTTTGTACCATAATTTGATACGGAATGTTTTTTCAGTGTAACAACCAACTGCTGCAAACAATACTCTTTGTTTGTAGAATGATTTAAAGCTGACGCCTATTCAAAATAAAAATTGTTATTTTCTATCATTTCTGATTTAAATTATTATTTTGAAATAGAAATACAAAATTTTATCAAAATTTTATATAAATTGTTAGTATTTTGAAAGTTTTCTACAAAAAAAATTCAGTTTGATTTTCTAGAAACACTTAAGGTGCTTCCTTTTCAGTAACAAGGTATATTTTCGAAATAATGATCAAAACAGGAAACATGATTTATGCAAGTAATATCTTCGTTTTTTCTCATTGCTCCCCCTCCTTTTTAAATCTAAATCTATGCTTTAGTTCTTTCTAAACAAATCTAAATCTCCTTTTTTTGTTTTAGTATTTTTTAATAAACACCTTTTGTTCTTTCTAAATAAATTTAAATCCATGCCTTCTGCTCTTTCCAAAAAAATCTTAATCTATACTTTTTATTTCTTCTAAAAAATCTTAATCTACACCCTTTGTTCTTTCTAAATAAATTTAATTCCTCATTTAACTAGTATTGTTTATCCTTCAATATAAAGCTTCCTGAAATACTTCAAGTTTTATTCTTGTTTAAATATAATAAAAAAGTCGTATGCATCTCAAAGAAAAATTCAAAATATCAAGCTAAACTTTCAAAGCTCGTTTTAACAAATTTGATGAAAAACATAAACATTTCTGTTTCTCAGTTTAGCTTTACATTGACACGAGTTTCAATTTAAAATATTCTGAATACTTTTCATGAAGATATTCGAATGATAGTCAGAAGTATATTTTCTTAAAAAATCCAAGAGTCATAAACAAAGCTGTCCAAAACAGACACGCTTCTTGGAGTTAAGACTTATCCACTTATCAAGTATGCAACATTTAGAACTAAAGTTGTTTGTCTTCGACAGAATTCTTAATTTAATTTTTTCTAAGGAAAAATGAGAAAATTATAAAAGCAATGTAAAGCGTAGGTGATGATTGAAGTTATTTTAAATGTACATGCACTCAGCATAATTTAACTCATTCGTGTAAGTTCTTAACAAATAAAATAATATTTACTTTAAGCTTTTACAAGAAAATATAAAACTACAATGTAATTTTATGTATCTCCGAATAAATGAGAAAATTATAAAAGCAATATAAAGTGTAGGTGATGATTGTAGTTATTTTAAATGTACATGCACTCTGTGTAATTTAGCTCATTCGTTTAAGTTCTTAACAAATAAAATAATATTTACTTTAAGCTTTTACAAGAAAATATAAAACTACAATGTAATTTTATGTATCTCCGAATAAATGAGAAAATTATAAAAGCAATATAAAGTGTTGGTGATGATTGTAGTTATTTTAAATGTACATGCACTCTGTATAATTTAGCTCATTCGTTTAAGTTCTTAACAAATAAAATAATATTTACTTTAAGCTTTTACAAGAAAATATAAAACTACAATGTAACTTTATGTATCTCCGAATAAATGAGAAAATTATAAAAGCAATATAAAGTGTAGGTTATGATTGTAGTTATTTTAAATGTACATGCACTCTGTATAATTTAGCTCATTCGTTTAAGTTCTTAACAAATAAAATAATATTTACTTTAAGCTTTTACAAGAAAATATAAAACTACAATGTAATTTTATGTATCTCCGAATAAATGAGAAAATTATAAAAGCAATATAAAGTGTAGGTGATGATTGTAGTTATTTTAAATGTACATGCACTCTGTATAATTTAGCTCATTCGTTTAAGTTCTTAACAAATAAAATAATATTTACTTTAAGATTTTACAAGAAAATATAAAACTACAATGTAATTTTATGTATCTCCGAATAAATGAGAAAATTATAAAAGCAATATAAAGTGTAGGTGATGATTGTAGTTATTTTAAATGTACATGCACTCTGTATAATTTAGCTCATTCGTTTAAGTTCTTAACAAATAAAATAATATTTACTTTAAGCTTTTACAAGAAAATATAAAACTACAATGTAATTTTATGTATCTCCGAATAAATGAGAAAATTATAAAAGCAATATAAAGCGTAGGTGATGATTGTAGTTATTTTAAATGTACATGCACTCTGTATAATTTAGCTCATTCGTTTAAGTTCTTAACAAATAAAATAATATGTACTTTACGCTTTTACAAGAAAATATAAAACTACAATGTAATTTTATGAATCAACACCAAATACAGAATGCTCTGCAACTTTGCATTTCATTTTACCCCATTTCTTATTTGATTTTTAGTTTGAATTCCCCAGTTTTCCCACAGGTGGAGCTGTGGGTGATCTCATGTTTTAGGGCAGAGTCATTTTACAACTTCTACACTACAAAAACTGTGGTGTAATATTTCTTCGAATTTCAAGTTGAGCAAACTAAAGCATTGTGCAAAGGAGCACTTTATGTAAACACCAATTGGAGCTTTCGTATACAATCAAACGTAGCGTAGAATAAAACCTAACGTAGAAAAAAATTACACCAAACTTTGCACACATTTACAAAAAGATGAGTCATTTTGAATTTCGAAAACACTCGCTTCTTAACGCTTCTTAAATATCGCCAAAATTTTGTTTACTTTGAGTAATAGTTGGCGTGAATTCGTTGTTTTCTTCCACACCGCTATAAAATATTTACTGAAACTAAAAATCACCGTTAAAATTTAATGTATGCTTTTATTTGTGTAATAAGGATTAATACTGTTTAGTTGTGTAATAAGTTCTGCTTAAGTTGCCTTTAGTTGTACTATTTGGTCGTGTGATAAGGTTTTAAAATTTTACTTTTCAAATTTCTGTGAACTAGATCAAAAAGTTAATTATAAATTAAATTTCTATTCACATCGGTTCTATTAAGCCCAGTTCAAATTCCTGTTAATGTTCTTTCTGTACTGTGTATATGTTGGATATACAAATACCTTTTGATTACCTTTTTTTTAAAGAAATATTGTACTGACACTTTCTGAATTTTTGCGTTTATAAATTTTTATTATTACTGAATAACAAACATTTCACTACTTTCCACCAAGTAGTGTAAAAGAACATTTTTGGTGTAGTGGTGAAAAAACCACTTTAGTGTGAAGTAGTTGCCACTAATTTTGGTGTTAAGATACGCAAACATTTTTAAAGAGTAGACATCAATTTTATAAATATATCAACAGCCCTTTTAAAGTTAAGTGGACATTCCACATGCTTACCGACGAGTTTAATTTAAAGATTATAGTTTAAAAAAACACATATAGTTTTTTTTTGTGTTTGTCATTTCATTTCATTTTATTTTATAACCGTAGTTGAACAGGCGACTCAATTTTTCAGTTTGCAACTAAAAATATTAAACTAAGTAGGTTTGTAATTTTGAACTCTATATTTGAAATCTATCTTTGATCAAGTATTGGGAGACATTTGTCATCATGGAGGACATTTTGATGGAACTAACCCATATTTGAGAAACATGGAATAGAAAACCAGGAAAACCTCCCATGGTTAGCCTGACCGCATAGGGACTCTAACCCATGACCCTTCTACCATCCAATATATTTTGCGTCAGCACTGTTATCGGTGTGAGGTGGGTGGTCTATTCTAATTTAAAAAGAAATCGAATAAATTAACTGCAGGCAAAAAAAAAGAAAAAAAAAACTGTTTTTAGAACTATCAACTAAATTATCTTTCAAGACCGTCAAAATTAATTGATTTTAATTTCAACTCTCGTTACTTAAATTAGTTATTTTGTTATTTTTTTCAAGCAATTTCCAGAAAGATGGAGCCAATTTATTGTACACGCAATTCAAGAAACAAATGTTTTAATTTAAAAAGCTCTTTCAAAAATGTTTTATTAATTCAATTTGAAAAAACAAGTTACGTAGTTTTCATACTGAGATTTAAATAGCAATTTTAAAAAACAAACTCCCTATTGGAAAAACTTTAAACTTGCATAAAAGAAATAGGTTCTTACGTAATTAAACCGTTTCATCTTAGTTCGTAAACAATTAAAAAAGCGTAATAAGGAACATTTAATCTCATGCAATACGGGTAAACATTAGAAATTAAAGATAGAAAGCTATCCTTTGAACTTCATTAAACTAGTGTTTCCTCACATTTGAGGGAAAACCTGTGTTACATGTGTATTATGTTATAACATAATACACATGTAACATAATATAATATACATGTTTTATAATATATTATATTATATTATATTATATTATATTATATTATATTATATTATATTATATTATATTATATTATATTATATTATATTATATTATATTATATTATATTATATTATATTATATTACATTACATTAATGTTGCTTGTACTACACAGCTAAATATTGCACTAAGTACTGTTTTCTCACTTAGATGTTTTGCTCATTTAGAAGTTTTTTTTAACTGATTTTTAATTAATTGTCTATGCTAAAAAATTTAATAATTGAATATTTTTGTATGATACTTTCCATATTGATGACGCTTTATTTTGCTACAATTTTGTTTAAATATCGTTTATATTCTCTCATTGTCTTTGTTTTGAACCATGATTATTTTGAAAACACAGTTTGAATTTCATTTCATTGTTTGTACATGTTAAATAATTTACCCAAGTTTAAAAATTAAGAGAAATATAATTTTTTTAAATATAAGTACAATTAAAAAAATATTTGCAAAGCTACCAGACTTTGGTATAATTTACAGTGTTTCTCGCTCTGTGAGAACACCAAAAAGCACGCTAAATTGCTCAGAAGCATTTTGGTAATCATTCTGGTAAAATTATCAACAAATTATAGTCTTATAATACTTTGTTCAATTTGGTAAATGCGGTAAAACATGGTAATTTTATCTCGATATTTTAGAACATGGAATGGAATGCATTTACTTGGTTAAATATACTTTTCAGTTTTGCATTTTTTGCTATATGTGTGGCTATAAAGACGTATAATTTTGAAAACCAGAATTTTTAGTAATCCGTTGCTACATGAAAGGAAAAACTACTAACTGGAAGGTTTAAATACGGTATATTTTAGTTGTTAAAACCAGAATTAATTATAAAAAAGCATAGAAATGTCTAAATAACGGAATGGAAAAATTACCATGATTTTTTATGATTTATTGTGATTTTTTTTACTAGAAATGTGATTAGCATACTGCACGGTAGTTTTATAAGATTTTTATTTCTCTTTGTATAAGTATTAAAATCTCTTTATTTAATATACAGAAAACAGTTTACCAAAATATAAACGATAAATCTCTGTAGCCAAATTTCGGTAAAATATGGAAACAAATTCGCACCTAAACTAAGTTTTAAAATCTACATTGCTATAATTACACAATAATTACACAATGCACAATATTACCGTGATTACAGAGCACGGAAGCGAGCGGAGCAGGAAAAAGAGTCGTTGAATAGAACTAGTGATCCTTCTACGACTGCTGATTCTTCTACAATTAACGCCGCAGGTTGCTAAGTTTAACTTGTTCCGCGCGGAGGGACTCCACGCACTATTTTTTAGATAACGTGAAATAAAAGAGATCATTTTTATCAAATTTAAATGAAATATTTACTGGTTTTACCGAATTTAAAATATAAATAATTATTTTTACCAAAGTATAAATTATCAAATCTACATAATCACCATTAGGGAAAATATACAAGAGGGTTTCTTACTTACTACAATTTTTTTTACATAATTTGCAATTAGTAACAAATATGTTGACACTGTCATTTAACTAAAATTACGAATTTTGAAATTAATATGATTTTTTAAAAGGCAAGAGAAGCTTAAGTGTTCCTTCACTGGTTAGTTTACCCTACATTGCTTGTAGATATAAGAAGTAAAATGTAGTGTTTTTTTGTATTTTTAGATTTATGTTTTCAATTATGATATGGATAAAATAGAGAAAATATTATTACAGGGTTTACCAGCCGTAACTGGAACTATATGGTCCTTTCAATTTGAAATGTAACTCGTGTAGCAGAAATCATCACAGCTAACATTAATCCAGAGGAAAGAAGACAAATGCGTTTGTCTTTTCTGAGAAAGATTAGTTTGATCCATTGGGAAAAAAAGCATCAAAACTCAACGAAGCATTACAACCCAAAGGCGTGGGTGAAACGAAAAACTTTGATCGAAATATATCTGTAATGACAAAAATTGTAAAACTATACTGAGAAAAAGTCCAGAACAAATTACGGTAAAAGGTGCCAGTACTTAATACCATAAATCCATTTTCACCGTTAAATTTTACTGAAAAAAACATGATTTACTGTAATTTTAACAGTAATATTTATTGTAAAATCAGTATTTAAATAAATATTACTGTAAAGTTATAGTATAAAATTTTAATTTATGAACTAGACATAGCTTATTTAATTCCAAGAAAATTTCAATAATCGTTACTGATAGATAAAAATGTTCATATAGGAGGAAATTTTTCAAGTAATTTCATTATTTCTGTCGGATTGATTTGATAAGCTACTCTTATAAACTGTTATACAGTCCATGCCTGTTTTTAGTTTAGTAATAAAGATATTTAGATTCTCCCAAGATTTACATAAATCAGAAAATTGCATAAAATAATTTTGTTATATTTAAATTTTATTCACTTCTGTTTTTTTACGAATTCATAGTAATATGCTGTTTGTGCAGTTTGATTATCAAACTATTTTTATTTTAAGAAATATTTTAAATAGGCAACCTAAATCTATGATTCTTGCTTAAGATTGTATCGTAAAAGTAATTTTAATGATTCTTATGTGTATCAGATCTTACTGTAATTATAAATTTTAGTTTTATTGAATAACATATTATTTTACACCAATTAGGTTGTTGTTGTTGCCGTTAAGGCAGAGGGGATGCTATTGCCACCAATTAGGTTAAAAGAACATTCTAGGTGTTTCACTACACCAGAAACTATCCTTGGTTTTGGTGCAATAGAACACTTCGTGAAACACCACTTAGGCCGCCATTTTAGATGCTTTAACACCAGTTTTTACAGTGTAGGGACAATTTTTTAAATTCAGAAAAAATTGAGTTAAAAAATGTTTTTCAAATGGATTTCGCGAATAAAATGTAAAACTGTTCAGTGATTAAAGGTATTTATCATATAAATTTAAATGAATATACTTATTTAAATCTCGATTAACCAATAGAAAGTTATATTTTTGAAAATATATTTTATAACTGAGCTTGTTATTTAAAATAAAGACTATTAAGCTGATAAGCGAACTTTTCATGAGTAAATTTCACTTAAATTTTTAAATAATATCGAAAGCTTTCCGTAACATTTCGATGCTGAATAGTAATTTTCTACTAAGAAATGTTTCTAATAAATTAACACTTAGTTGCTTCAATAAAATCTTAGTTAATATATTGGAAGTTCGTTTGGACTAGCAATATTTCACAGTTCATAAGCAAACTGTTAATTATAAGTTAAAAACGAAATTTTAAGCAAATAGTAAATTATATTGTTCAATAACAATATAACAAGTTTCGAAATTAAAAATATCTATCATAAATATTTCAGTGGCGTTACGCCTTTTAATTTGAGTTAACACATTGAAAAATTAATTCATTTTAAAAAAGAATTTTTAACTATGACTAAATCAAATTCAATTTATCAAGACGGTTTTTATGAATAACTCTTTTTTTAGTTATTAATAAATCTTTTAATCGACAATTCTTATACAGAGCATTCTTATTATTTATCTATACTTTTTTCGATAGAATATATCCAGTTTTACTTTATAAGTTTGGCCGAGATAGCCTGGTTGGTAACAGGAGTTCGAATCCATCAGGCTGACTACTCCCCATGTTGAAAATGGTGACTGGTGCACGATAAATTTATCGATTCACAAAGTTCTCCATGTTCCCATAATAAATTTTACCTCTGGGGGCGCTGGATTGGAGATTGATCGTTCTCTGGTTCAGGTTAAAAATATGATCTGTGGATGAATAAATGGATGTATGAATGTGTCAGTTCTATAAACGGGTGTGATGTATGGGGTGAGTTAGAAGTCGAATTCTCGACCATAGATAGAGGCACTAGAAAACAAGAACAATTTCCCCATGCCTTAATGGCATATGACAACAACAACAGCATGTTATCAATGTTATCAGTGAATTAATTAATATTGACTTAATTGTATATATATATATATATATATATATATATATATATATATATATATATATATATATATATATATATATATATATATATATATATATATATATATATATATATATTGTCGTATGCCTGTTTAGGCAGTGGGGGTGCGATTGTTCCTGTTTTTCAGTGGCGCCATCTATGGCCAGGAATTCTACTTCTGCCACTCCATTGACACAACCACAACCCGTATTGTATGTTTTAAGTTAAGATATGAAATAAAATAAAGTTAATATTAATTTTTGTAGGAACTTAGTATTATAAATATTTAAGAATTCCTTGGATTTTTTGAAGCATTGCACTTGAAGCATTGCACATTTTCTTCAATGAATTATCTAAGCAAATTTAATGGAGTATCTCTGACGCCAATAAGACATTTACTTATTGTGTTGAGAGAAGAAATCTTAATGGGTCGTATAAAATGTGTTTTATGAGATATTTCCGTGAAGCATATTAAAAGTCTTGCAAATTGTTTGCTCAAAATTCTCTGATGGCAGCTTCTCTTACTTATTTAATATCTCACATTAGAATAATTTGTATATATTTAGTAGACTATAGCTAATTCTATGTGTAGGTATGAAGTATGCCAATAAACATATTAAACGAAACAAAAATGAGTGTTCTTCTAAGACATTTAAGAGATGACAGTGTCTATAAAAATTTAAAGTATTCTAAGAAACCTTAAAGCGTCATTGATATAGTAAAGGAATTGAATATATTTTGAAAGTATTTAAGAAATTTATCTTTTTTATTAATTTTAATACCTCGAATAACCTGAAGCTGGTCTAAATAGAATGTGGAAAAAAAAATGTTGCTTTCATATTTTTAAACTAACATCTGAAAAATTTTCTATAAATCTTATATAATAATTTAAACTAAATTTTAATGCCAAAAAATACCTAAATTAATAATACCTAAATTTTAATACCTAATAACTGAATTTTAATACCTAAGAACAAAAAGATAAAATCAGTGTTGCATTTGAATTGAAGCGAATTACTAATATTCTCTATAAAATGGCGCAATTTTTCTGAAACTAATCTTAAGTATTAGGTATTTGCAAAAAATTGGAGCTTAAATCTCTAGAAAATAAAGTAGGAAACATGTAAGGTATGACCCTTTTTTGACCAAAAAAAAAATGAGTCAAACTTGATATTGGTTATTACTTGGGGTTGGGTATTACTTAAAAGTAGTTTGATCCGTTATGAGAGAAGTTTGACCCACCAGAATTAAAAGTATTAAGCTCAATTAGTCAAATGCGCGGTAATAATTCTATCTGAAGAAATATCAAAGAATTATTTATAATTGCAAATCTGCAGTGAAATTTCGACATAAGTTATATTTGATGTTTAATAAATTGAAGTATCTCAAACAATTCCATTCTTTACTTTTTTGTTTCATTGTCTATTTTTATAATAATTTGTACAGATTGTTTTTTTTTTAACTTTTAATGCCTTGCTTCATTTTAATTTTCTCTTTGACTGAGACATTTGTTGAATTCTTAGATTAGTGCAAGAGCTGAAACATTTTTAACAGTCATTTTGTGAAGCAAATTTTTTAAAAAAAGTATTCAAAAAATAAAAATATTAATTGAGGGTTATGACTTCAAGTATAAGCGTATGGCTTCTAGTCTAAAAATACAAAACAAATAAATTTTTTTCTACACATATTTAAAGCAAGAGGCAAAGAAGCTAAGAACTTACCAAAAGAATTTTTTTCTGGTTGAAAATGATATCTTGTATGATTTCCCCTTTATTTTATTTGTAAAATGCTTATATACAGAGGTAATATGAAGGGTTAATACTGTTTGTATGTAATAATAATTGCTTGCATGCTATATGTAAAATGAATAATTCTATTTGGTGATCCTAAACTAAAAATTTTAAATATAAAAAATATAGGGTGGCTCAAATCTCCTTCATGCTCATCTGCTAACATATTTTCATAGTATATTTTAAAATTTATTTTGTTTGTTTCTTTTCTTTATAATGGTTCGGCTAGTAGTGTGTTTTTACTTCGTGATTAATGTTTCTCTTAAACTTTCCGCTTTTAAACTTAGATTACAGTTTGATATTTTCATGATAGATCTTCTGTTGCATCATCTAACCATCTCCTCGGTGTGAAAATTGGTTTTTTATGAATCTGGTTCTTGTATACAGAAATGCATATACAATAGTTTTGATTCTTATAAACAAGAACCTTCCTCTGTGTCTAAGAAATTGAAAAGGACACTGAGGATTGTTCTTGTCTACAGAGTCGAAACTATTGTGAACAAATTTCTGTACTTTATCCGAGTATTAAGAGCATTAATTTTCTTTATTCATACATAACACAAAGTTCACCCTTTTATGATTCGGTGTGGTTCCCTATTGCATAAACTAATTTAATTTTCCCTTTTCTGTAAATCACATCAAGTTACGGTAAAAAGTACTACCACTCTGAGTTCGAGTACTTCTTAAAGGTAGAATCAATGTTCACCGGAACACGTCATTTAACAAAAAAATTGATGTACCGTAACCTTTACAGTAATAATCTCAGTAAAATCATTTAATGAATCTAACCACATTTATATAACTGTGAAATTACAGTATAATATTATACGGTAAAAATTAATTTTACGGTAAAATGGATTTTACGGATGATGCACCCAAAGAGGCGGTACTTTATGCCATAATTTGATCGGAATTTTTTACAGTATATAAGTCCCGTTCTTCATAGTTGCGTATTTTTTTTTTCGTTTTAATCCTATATAATTTTCTACGATTGGATATGAATGCTTTACATATTTTTAATTATTTTCAGATATTTTCTTTTTAACAGTGACAATGCAAGTTATCGTGCATGTTATTTAATGAAATATCTACTGAATACGACCAGGTTCATTCGAAAACTATTCATCATTAAAAAAGTACCCTTGAGAGCAATTTTCTTATTACACTTAATTAAATACAATAAAGATATTTAACTTGTTATTTACAATCTGGCCTATATCTTATTCTAGTCCCTTGAGTACAATAAAATATTTCACACAGCTTTTAGAGTGAATTGAATATTTAGATGGATTTCAAATTTTAGAAATAATGTTTGGAGAATTCATTGTTATTACTTCAGTCCCGAATTGCAAGCCAATGTAAAATATTTTGTCATTTAATTGGTTTCGAAGATATATGTTGAAAATAAATTCCTATAAGAATAAAAGTCAAATCAATTTTTATAATTTTAATAAAAATTTATTTGAATAAACAGATAGCACTTACCTAATGTTTATGTATAATACCAATTGATGAACTTCCTTCAGCTTTAAATAAATATTAGTTTTTTAAATTAACCAATACTTCTAGAAGTTCAAATGTTAATCATTTCATAATTAGCATTATTCTTCCAGTTTTGCACTTCCAGTTTAAGAAAAACTCCAAAAAAATGTGTTATTTACAGTTAATACCAAATCGAGCGTTCACAATTGCTTTAAAAGGTTGTGCTAAATCCAAACTTTGATAAATGATAAAGCTTACAACAAATTCGCATTATTAATGAATTATTATCGTCAATATTGGAAAAAATTCTTATTATCTAATTTTTTTAGAGTTTTTTAAGTCCTAATTAAGAAAAGTATGCACCACAGATTTTATGGATCGAGGTGGCCAAGCGGTTAGAAAATCGGACTCCGGTTCGTAAAAGACGAGCCTCGACTCCGCTAAGACCCATCAAATACATGTGATATATTATGCCGTACCTCGGGTTCAGGGATCTGGAGAAAATTTTCAACTCTTTCAGATCTGCGTCTGAATTGAGGAAGTGGCCTCGCGAATAAGAGATGCTGCCATCTGTCCACAGGGTTCTGAACTAAGACATACTTTCACCTTTGCTGTACTTTTTTGTCAAATAAAAGACAAACCTTCCTCTCTTAATTTACAAACAAGCATAGCTTGTCCAAGTACCATTGGAAATGACAACTACAGCACAGTTTTTATAGTGTAATATAAAACTGGTTAAAGGCATTGTGTAGCAATATTATGAAAGGTTAATTCTTACTATTACTATAATATTTTAAATCTATGTTTTGTTTTGAATTATTGTTACGGTGTATATCTATGTAGACTGAACAGAATTTTTCAAAATATATTTTTTTGCAATACTATTTATAAATAAATACGTTTTTAAATTAGCTTAAATGCTTTAATTCATTTCAAAACAATAGAAATAAGAAGAAATGTACAGCTTTGGAATTTTTTTTGGCATAAAATATTATTTAACAGTCTTATTTTTACGCTGAAATTTTTTTTTAAAATGAAAATCAGTATTTAAGTTCGTTTTTTCTACCCATTACAACTCTACGTATTGCCTTTAGTAAATATAAACGGTATTTTTATTCGTAAAACAGAAAGGACAAAGAGTAGTTTTCAAAAACTTTAACACTTAAGTTAAAGTGAAACTATTTTATTCAAAGAGGCAGCTGTCACAGCAAAAGAATAAAAAAAAACTGTATTTTATCAGATGGAGTACAGACTTTTCAACTTAAATTTTTCCCCCTGTAAACTTGAAAAAGAATGGCGAAAAAATTCTAAGGAATAGAAAAAAAAAGGAAATTTGTTGAATATATTTTTCGATATTTTGCATTGATTGTGTCGCATGTTTAGAATGCAAAAAAGGGACGTGAAATATGCCATAAAAATGGGATTCATTCCGTGTTTATATATTTTTCTAAAAGGTCTCAATTCCTAGAAAATTCAGCAATTGTCGTAGTGGTTTAAAAAAACTTGATTTATTTCTAATGTTTTATTTGCTGAGCAGTTTATTTCACTGCAATATGTAATATTAATGTTAGATGCAATCCTAAATTTGCAAATCATTTTTGTCCAGTGATTAGTTTCTTAAAAAGTCTGACATTAAAACTTATTTTATTTGACTGATACGGATTCTGGACCCTTAAAATATGGGACAGTCACAATATATCTAGTCACATTGTATAGTCGCATCAGAAAAGTTTTTAATACAACTTTAATGCTACTTAATGCAACTTTCTGCTAATTTGAACGATTCGCAATAATCTTCGCAAAGCTGGAATTATTTAAATGAATCAAAAACAATTTGAAAACAAAAATATAAAAAGAAACGTTTTTCATAAAATCATTTTCAATTACTTATTATTTTTTGCTTTTCTTATTTATAATGATTGAAAAATTATTGAATTTTAGGGCATGCAACGTCTTATATAATTAAATATTTTACAACTTGAACTAAAAAAATTAAATAATGAAATAAATTGGCCACGTGTGTGATATCGATCAAATATACGTCTAAAACAATATCATAATATCCAAGATTTCAATCAATCTATTGATTACTTTATCGCGGATATATTTTCTAGATTGCTGCTGCAACTTGCATCAAATATCCAAAACCGTCGAATAATAGTTATTTTTTAGAGAAACTTCTTACCTGTTTTGAATTTAGTAACTTAAAATACCATCGGTTCAAATTAAGTAGCATATTTTAATCTGAAAAATGAAAACATTATGATTGCATCGTAGTATATGATAATCCGATCTTTAGATCAGAAGTTATTAAGATGTTCCATTTTTTCCTTTGCACACACTGCATTTTAACAGCTTCAGTATTTTAGTTTGCTCATATTGTAAAAATCGAAACCACTTTCTTGAGAACACTTGTTTATAATCATAAAAGCTTTAGTAACATAAATCAATAGAAAAAGATTCTTACATAAATGAGAGAAAAAAGCAAACGGAAATAAAAAAGTTAGGAGAAGAAAATAAGGAAAATAAGAAATAAAAATTAAGTAACGGGTTAAGTAAGTATATATATATATATATATATATATATATATATATATATATATATATATATATATATATATATATATATATATATATATATATATTCTTTGTGCTTTGTGATTATGTTACGGAGTAGTAGGAACAATTCCACAACTTTTTGTCAGCGTAAATAAGTAAAAAAACTGCTAAACTGTATTAAATGAGTAGTACTAATTTCCGTATGCTGTTTTCGTTTACCTTTGTTTTTCTTTTTTCTCTACAATGACATGACATATCTTTGCAGGCGAAGACATTTTTTAGATTATATTTTCCATTCTGTTCACCTCTATTTATTTTCCACTAATTCACATTAATTTTAAGTTAATAATTTATTTTTCATCTCAATAAAAATCATTTCAGAGAGTTATTTTAGTGTTTGAAATTTTTAGCCACATCGTGCACTTCCAGGATAAAAAAAAATAAACAGCTCTTCCTAAGTTTTATAGATTTTAGCTCTTTGAATCTTAAATTGTTTTTTAGTCATGTAATGTCGTGTAATGCATCTGCGTGTACAATAGTGTAAGAAGAGAGAAGGAAATAACGTAAATTAATAATTTATCTTTAAACATTTTGGAAGAAATTATAAGTGATAACTCATATCCGTATTAATTTTCAATTAGTGTGAAATCATAAAGTTAATTATTTTTAAAAAGGTAAAATGAGTTCTTTTAAAAGGATAAATGGTACTCTAATTTAAAAGGAAATACGGTGAATGATTTTCCAAAAATAAATGTTGCATGTCATTAACGTATTTTTTCTACGTAATTGCTAATTTAAGAACATATAAAATTTTTGAACAACAGCTTGCAACAAATAAGCAATAACAACAAATAAGTTAAACTATTTAAACAAATTCCAAATTTATTTTATTTTCTAAAAAAAAAGTTCTTCGCCCATGACTTAGAGTTTATTTGTCTTATGTTGCAACGCCCTTAAAAATGACTATGGGTTTTATGGAATTAAAATGAAATACATAACTTAACTGTAAAAAATAATTTCATAAATTCAGTTGAGAAAAAGGAAAAGGAAACGATACGCTCTTCGCCTAACGCTTAGTTCTACTTTGTACCGCAGAATGGCGCTGTAACCATTTGGTTGAAAAATGCAAAATTTTACTTTGCTTCGAAAAAGAAAATATCCCCTTTTTACATGCTTAGGCATTAAAACTTAACTTTTTAAAATCGCTCTCTTAACTCTTTCAGACAGTGAAATATTTTTAGGAAGAGCCAATGCAAAAAAAAAAAAATAATAATAATATTTTTTAATGCACAATTTTAATTTCTGGAGGATTAATCAATATTGAGTTAATAAAAAAAAAAGAAAATGGACGAAGGAAGTTATAGTAGTGTTGGCTAGAGAAATAACAGATTAAGTAGCTGCCTGGTGCATTATATAATATTAATAATATCCCTAATATATTAATAATTACTGTTCAAGACCAAAACCATCAATTTATCAGTTATTTTTCCCTTATATGAACATTATTTTCCTTTCTTTTAATCAACTAATAGCATAATTCAGTTTTAGAAGCATAAAATTTAAATATTAAAATTCATGATTTTAAAAGGGAGAGCAGCTTAAATAGCATATACCGCAAATCTAATGATTAATGCAGGCATGTTTTAAACAGAAAAATAAATATAGTTATGGAATAAAATTTGAAAATCTCTCAGATTTAAATTTCAGAACGTTTTGGAAAGCTTTTATTAAAGAAATGTTTCAATGGTAATAAATAATTTATAGATACATGGTTTTATGGTTTCGGAATAAGTAGAAATGCTTAAAAATATTAACATAGATGAATAAAAAATGCATTGCAACGAGTTGATGTTATTCTTCTTAAAATGTACAAAATCTTTTAGGATTTAGAATAAATGTTTTAAATCTTATTTATGTGAGAGTTCTTTAAATTCTTTTAAATTCGCTTAATCTGATGCATTTATAATCATTTAATAAATAGTGTAAGAGGGATTGCATTATATTATATGTAATACATAATGCAAATTTTACTCTATTTTGCTACATGTTTCATATTAACTATTTATGCTTAGTTGAGTTCATCTTTACAGAAGATGCAGCAATTAATATTTTATTAATCATGCATTATTTTTTTTTAAATTACTGCTTGTAAGACTCGGTAATTTTTTTCTGAATATTATATTAACTTTCTATGCTGACAGAAAAAAAATGTGCTTTGCTTATTTAAATGAGAAGGATACATATATGCAAAGAAATATAAAATATCTACAAAAAATATTAAAGTGACAATTGGCTTATAAGATCACATATTTATAAATATCATTTATTCCTGGCGGCTTTTATAAAATGATCTGTTGTAATTTGAATGAATGATGAAAAAAAAGGTCACAAACTGCATATTCACGCTTGTTATTACTAGAACTGCGGGATTTCAGATTTACTCAAACCCGCCATAGGGGGTCATTTTGACCTTCATAAGAAATTCATGTCATTTAAAAGCAAATAATTTTTTAATAGATGTTTTTAGTTGAAAATACAATATTTAAGAGGTTTTAGAGATTACATCCTTTTTCTCTTTTTCTTGTATTTAAACACAATATATTGTAATATGCATAGTGTAATAGTGTATTAAAATACAATTTAACGTAATACAATATATTTATATTAAAATACAATACAGTGAAAAATACAGTATAGTGAAAAATACAATATAGTGAAAAATACAGTATAGTGAAAAATACAATATAGTGAAAAATACAATCCAGTGTAAAATACAATGTAGTGCAATATTGTATTACAGATTATTCTTTAGCCGGAAAGCAAATCATACAAAAATAAGTAAAAGATGTGAATACAAATAATATGAATTAACACACAACATGTTTTAAAATGTGAACTTTACCGTTGAAGACATTAGTGTTGGCCTACAGTAAATCTACGCAATGCGAAAGTGTCAACAAAACATTCGCAAATTAGTATTTGGCATCTCTCATAGCTAACAGAAGTTTTATTTGGTCCCTTGCAATGAAAAAAGCATTTTATTTTATTTTAGAGACAAATTATGTCAATTAATTGCGATCTGATGTAGACAGCAGTAACCCGTAGTTTTTGAACAAGCAAAAGAACACTAAAAATATTCCAGAACAAATTACAAGCAAAAGAAATATTAAGTACCGGCATTTTTGGCGCATTATTCGTAAAATCCATTTATATCATAAAATATTATACTGTATTTTTAACAGCAATAATTATTAAGTGACTTTACTGTGATTAATACTGTAAAAATTACTGTTCATCAGATTTCTTTTGTTCCGTAACATGTTCCGATAAAAATGAATTTAATGGTAAAACGTATCGAAACACAGAGTTCCGGAACTTTTTACCATAATTTGATACCGAATTTTTTACAATGAGTGAATTCTCAATTCGTAATTTGGATGATAAAGGATACATTAAAAACTATCCAAACATAGAAGACAGCAGTATCAGAAAAGTTTTGGAAGTTTTCAGCAAATTTTCCGTTTTAGTAGAATAATTCCTTACCATACAGTCTGCTAATTTGTATATAACGTTTTGTAATTTTGTAGTAAGTGACAATGCGTAGCTTCTACACTGTGCTGTAGTCTGAGAACATATTCTCATAAATACTATTCAGAATCATGGTATTTTTAGTACCAATTATGTTTCTCTTTCTCGGCGCATCATTGAAAATTTGTTGATATTAAAAAAAACTTTTTTTCTTAAGATGTACTATCGCAATAATGTAAGTTTTTTTTTAAAGATTTGATGTAAGATTCGGGAAAAAAAATCCTCCACTAGTTTTTCAGAGGTAAAAAAAAATATCTGAATTTACTATCTGTGGAGAGTTTAGGTGTGGTTCTACAATTATTGCAAATACGGTCGGACCTTCATTTAACAAAGTCTCTTAATACCGATAATAAGTTCTTTATATGGAAAATTCGTTAAATGGAAAACCACCTCCAAAAATACTTAAACAACACAAAACAGGTTTTAAATTCATAAACATGATTAAAAAGGAAATTGATGAACCTTGTAAGCTAGTATCTAGCATAAAGAAATGTGCATGGAAATCAAGAATAGAGTAAAACATTATCCAAAGTTGTATTATCATGCTACACACAGTTTAAACAGAAAAAAGCTAAATCTATGTATACAATTCTTACTGCATTTATTGTAAAAGTAATTTTAAACATGCATTACCGCATGCGTTTCAAAATTTAATTGCGACTGATAAAATTCGTTAATTTTGTCTGAGTTTTTCGTTTGAAATGCAAACAAAAAGCGAAAAAGATTTTACTGCTTTCTCCAAAAGTTAAGTGGCTTCGAAAATCTATTCAAGATCATTTCCAACAGGAAATGCGTTAACAAGTTTGAAATGTTCTGAAACATTTTGAAAATAGGGAGAGTGGATCTCAAATAAAAGTTCGTTAAATTGAAAATTAACTTCGCTATTCGGATATTATTTTACGCAGAAATTTCCAAAATGTTCTCGGTTCCTCGAAAAAAATGACAAAATAAAGAAATTTGAAAAATGGAAGTGCGTTAAATAGAGGTTTGAATGCATATATTATTCATAAATTAAAATTCATTTGTCTATTTTAAAATGCCAGTTTTAATTTGTCTATTTTATCAAAAAATATAGCTTTTCAATTTTTTCTCATTTTATATCGGATGAAAACAAAAACTAAAGAGTTAAATGGTGTTTCGTCATGTTATAAATTTGAAAAACGATTTACATGGCAACAACATGTTTACCAACAGTTCTTTCATGTACAGGAAACAAAAAAACTGTTAATAATCTGCATGTATGTAGTTTAGGACGAAATAACGAATTTGTAAATCAATAAGAGCTTAGTTTAGCTATTTTGCACATCGCTTCTAAGATACTATACACTACAATGTATTTCAATATGTGGCCTTTTTTAACACTACAGTCCTAATTTTCTATTCAACAAATCACCTTCACAAAGTTTATAGCTCTGCAAAACCACAAACAGCCATACAATTTCAAAAATGCACGTTTTACTTATGAAGGTCAAAATAATCCTTTTAGCTGCTTTAGATATTTCTTTGATTATATATCAACATGAAAGCACGAAATTTTGATACAGTATACTTAAAAACAATTTAGAATAAGTTTATAATATGAACTTCGAAAATCACTTATATCTTGAAAATTATCATAAGAACTGGCATAAAACGATCAAATTAATCCCAACGGTGCTTCTACTTTTATTAAACTAGGCTTACATATTTATTTTTCCAAAAAAACTGAATGAATAATAAAAATATAGGGCAATTATAAAACAATATACACAAATTTATAAGTTTAAAATAAATAATAAAAATACCAAAAGAAATATAGACTCACATGTAAACAGCAGATGCAAATTAAATGGGTGTATCAAGATTACAGTTAAAATTAAGTTGAATGCATACGTCTAAGAGTTTTTTTTAAAGCATATTATTACTTGAGCTGAGCTTCAAAGCTATCAAATTTATATATATATATATATATATATATATATATATATATATATATATATATATATATATATATATATATATATATATATATATATATATATATATATATATATATATATATATATATATATATATATATATATATATATATATATATATATATATATCTGTATATATATATATATATATATATATATATATATATATATATATATCTGTATATATATATATATATATATATATATATATATATACATATATATATATATATATATATATATATATATATATATATATATATATATATATATATATATATATATATATATATATATATATATATATATATACAGATATATATATATATATACATACATATATATATATATATACAGATATATATATATATATATATACATACATATATATATATATATACATACATATATATATATATATATACAGATATATATATATATATATATACATACATATATATATATATATATATACATACATATATATATATATATACATACATATATATATATATATATACATACATATATATATATATATATATACATACATATATATATATATATACATACATATATATATATATATATATACAGATATATATATATATATATATACATACATATATATATATATATATATACAGAGAGAGAGAGAGATATTATCGTGTATACTGAAGTACTACTACAGCTTCAGTCATTTTTGCTTCAGTAGAGCTTGTATTTTTATTTTCTTTGGGACATTTTTTGGCAGCATTCGCCTCTGGTCATTTCTCTTAACTAAACCATTCTGAGCTTTTTCTTTTATTGCAGCAAAGTTTTGATGTCTTAACGCTTTGTTTCAGATTGTGGCACTTGAAATAAATCTTTGGCATGTCACACAGGAAATTATTGCATCGTAATGCTGAAGTGAAATGCATTACTCTTTTATTTCTTTTATTTTGTTTGCAAAGGAAAGTTTTGCGGTTTTTAAGGAAAGATATATGAAGCTTACAATCATAAAGAAATAATGTTAAGCAAAAAGGATTGAATTACTGTACATGCATAGTATTTAAAAAGTATTATTATCCCTCAGGAAAAGTGAATTTGTCAATTAAAATTTTTGAAATATAAGAACAGACGAAAGATGAAATGTTAAAAAATAAAAATTAATCAATAGATTCATAGTTTAAAGCATGTACTACGTTTCTTATTTTCATATGGATTATAATTTTTGTTTCATTTTAAACACGTATTTTCAAATAAATCCTCTCCTATACATTTTTAATTTTGCATGAAACGTATTTTTTTAGAAAAGAAGCAATCATCATTTAAGAGAAAAACTGCCATGTTTGCAGGAATCGTGTATAGCCTTTTATGATTGCAGACGTAGCCTGTATATATTCATGCCATTTCCTTTCAATAACTAATATGCTAATATGTGCCCCACACCTATTCTCTATCACACTCTAACTACCAATGATTACTATGCAATCTTTCGTGATTTTAATCCTGCTTGATAATAACTTTACAATAAAACAGAAGTGAATGTTAGATGTGTGATGCCACAATTGGCATTACATATTTATTTCTTACCCTTTAAAATATCTTTAATTACTTAAGCTTATTTAATCAATCGAATTATATTTAAAATATATTAAAGAGTTAATCTCTTAAAGCGAACATAAAATATTTACTCTTTTTACAGATCAATGTAGCGGATACTTTTTATTTCATTACTAATGCATACTCATTAATTCACTGACGCGCCTAATCGAAATCAAAAATCTATTTATAACTTTATAATTTTTAATTTCTGACTGCAAATATGTTTCAGTTGCATGGTAGTAATAATTGCCATAAATTTGTTGGCGACTCGTGATCGCCAAGATATTTTTAAACCCAATATTGATTATGCGGGGATGGCTTTGTTTTGGCTATGTTATATTTTAATAAATCGCCAACTTTGGATCTCCTACCCATGTTTCTCCTGTGTCCGTCGGGAACAATTGCATTCACTTTAAATTTCAAATTTGTGGCGACTGTGAGTGCCCATTCGGGGCTCCCCAGTCTCAGTCTTAACCATCAAAAATGGTATTCATGCTGCATCATCTCTCGATATGGGAGAGTGTGATTTGATCCCTTTTAAGGATTTCCTTTTTTATGATATGTATTTTATATATTACAATATATTTATTTACAAATAATGCTTAATAAATCAATTTTTACTTATATGATTTTTATTGATTCCTGGAGACAATCATTTTACTACATCCATAATTAAGATGCGTTAATAACGGCCAAGAAAATCCATGATGAGTTTTTAAACTATCACAATATGCTAATACTGGCGATCATCATCGTCGCCATAAGATGATTCCTGATAAACATAAACAGAAAATTTCAGTAAAAAGAATAGATGACTTTACTGGGTTTGACTCTTTCTAACAATTTTCAATCAGATAACGATTCTTGTAATGAATGTTATAAATATAGTTAAATCCCATTGGCCATAACATAACTTTGTTAGATAGAGCTTAGCTTTATTAGGAATAATAAATTTTTCATGAGGTAGCCTAAACTCCGTTGAAACAGGCGAATCAATTTTTATCATCAGCATGACAATATATATAATTAAAATTATCTCTAAATAACTAACAAATATGAATATGGAAGTATAACCAGCTATTTTTAGAAAATTTGCAAATGTGTAAAAATATTTCTTTTTTTGTCTTTTTTTAATGCATTTCTATATAAGTTCTCATAATCTAACTTCTTTAAGTAAAGTTTACTAAAAATTATTTACGCAACGCAAAATATGCTTTAAACAAACTATGTTAACTTAATATTTCAGTATTATGAAAGCATCATGAAAGTTCAGAATTACTTCTCACTTCTTATTAGTGTTACTTGTATAAGCGTATAATTATAATTATAAATTACAGTATAATTATGTTCGCCGTTAAGACAGTGTTGTAAAAACCTTTTAGAGTAGCCAACGGTGACTATAAAATGCAGTTCGATGTATGGTATAACATTATGTATATAGAATATATATATATATATAAATATTAATTCTAGGCAATATAATTGTATAAAAGCCTTAACGCAGGGCAAAATAATTGCTTTATTGCTACAAACTATTTCAAATTATAAAACTTTTACTTTGGAAAACAATATTTTAATGTATATCATTATTATTAACCAGTTATTTGATTTTAATTTTACATCATATGCTAATAATTACTTGATTTATGTTACCCTTTTAAGAAAAATTAATTGAATTAGTTATGAAAAAAAACCAAAGTTTAAGGAACACCACGGCTTTTGTTTAGAAAAATATTTTAGATGGTAGCTAGAATTTAAAATATTTATATATATATATATATATATATATATATATATATACATGATTGCATTTGTTTATAAACTTTTGAATCTAAAAAACTAGCTGCGTAAAACACAATAATTCAATTTAACAGAAACATTTTCAATTTTATTGATGATAATATAAAAGAATGATCCTTCTAAATTATCTTGCTTCAAAATTTCACAAATTTACATACATAAAATTCCATTATATACTATTTGGTAGAAAAATCCATTTAAAGCTTGAAATATTCAGATGCTGATAACCAAAACAAAAAATGAATATATGCCTATAATTTTCATTCTTTTCGTTCTGTTCTCAGTAAAAAAAATGAATTATAGTATTTTTTAAAAAAATAAAGCAAAGTTTCGCTTAAATTAACTGCAAAACACAGTGAAACTAATTTTTACGGTTAAATTGCATTTATTTTCCGAAATTACTGTTTTTTTTTTTAAATTTTCTTTATTTTATTACTCTAAAATATTGACGTAAGTAATAAGAAACTTAAATCATACACAATAAGTTTCAATAACGTAAAAAATACATTTTAGAACATCAATAATATGTTTCAGCTAATTATTTACTCTTCACAATTTTTCTTTCTTAAAAATAAAAAGTATATATTTAAAAATAAAAAGTATGTACTTAAAATAAAAAATAAATATTTAAGAATTGAGTAAAATGTGGTGTTGAGTAACAATTTAGTAATTCCAGACATGTTCCACAGCTTTATAATTCTATAAGAAAATATACTTCGATATTATCTCTTCCAGTTTGTTTCAAAATCTAATTACTACAAAAGAAAATTTTCGTTTGTTCAAGAGAACTTCAGAAACTGTTGTTTCCTTCATTTTTATTGCTGTATTCGATAAACTTTTTGTATTAACTTTAGGAAAAGAGACTATTTTTATGACCCTTTGGAAAAAAAACGTTATGGGTACTTTATTAGGTTGTTCTTTGATTTCGATTTAATGTCAGGTACTTAGATGTGTCCCATTTTATTTTTATTTTCTTCCTCTTCTTGCCTTGTCATTAGAGATATTGCGTAATTTTGAACCTATGAATCCATTTTGGGGTTTGAAATTATATTTTTGTTTTGGAATCCATTATCAAATAAATATAATTGTAAAATTATTATTCTCTCTACTGAAACTAAAGCGGATTTACTTCAAAACGAGTAAAAAATCTAGATACATTGCATAATTGCAATGGTTTTGGAAAGACATTAGAGAACGTAACTTTAAAGAACTTATAGAACTGTACGTAATGACTTTTCAGTTTATACTGAAATACTGAAATCTTGATGTATCCAAGCTCCTTAAATGACAAGAGCTGACATGATACTGAAAAGTATGATTAATCAAATACCACGAGGCCTTTTGTTTTGTTTTTGTCGAAACCATTTCTCGCTGAACATTCCTGATATCTGCGCAAAAATTCTGTCAAAGTGAAAAAATATCTATCGTCACTTCTTCGAGGAAATGAATTTCGTCAAAAATAAAGTTATATTGCGTTACACTATAACAAACAGATGTGAAAGATAAATTGCACTAGTGTCCGAAGCGGAATTTAAGCACGTGATCTTTCTGGTATGATCTTTCTGGTCTTCCTTCACCACCATACAGAACAGTCGGCTTACTTCGTCACCTTACTTTCGATCATTTCGTTTTCATTCTAGTTAAAAATCTCACACAATGCACTATGATGGCATTTCGAGTTGAGGACACTTTTTTGTTATATATTTGAGAGTTCACATTTCGTCACAAATCACGTGGTTTCGTGACAAAATGATTCTCAAAGTTAACGAAATACAGCCCAAGAATTGCTGAATCGTAAAAAGTGAGAGTTTTATTTCTGAGAGTACAATTTATTCATCCATTAAAAGTGTTTCTTTGACAATGTAAATTACATTAAATTTAAAGAATGATTACCCTGAAGAGACACATCGTTGTCAATTGTAAGTTAGTAATTTATATGTTACCATGATAATACCGGATGTAAAAGCATCTAGACAAATCTTTCACTTCTTAAGATCGTATGAAGGAATTAAAGGTATGGTTTTTAGAGAAGCATTGAAGAAATTTGAGCTGTACTTGTGTTTATCTGAATAGTCTAGTTTTATCCAATTTCAATCAAGTAAAGGAGATACAAGAAAAATCAAAATCTGCGACCTGCGTACACTGTAAAAAATTCCGAATGGAATTATGATATACAATACCGGCACTTTGGTTGCATTATCCATGGAGTCCCTTTTACACTGTTAAAAAGTTCTCGGAAAAAATGGCTAAATAACAATTTATTGAATGATTGTTACCATATTTAATGAAAACAGTAAAATAACCATGAATAAAATGGTAATCAAACTGTTAAGTTTAAGAAAAACTGTTTATTAACTCCTTTCACCTCATATGGTTAAGCAACCAGAATTTTATTGCTCCACCTAGAACCACCTAATAAATCTACTTAGATCGTTACAACTGCTTACTCATCACAGCCGAGCGGGTTTATCTGTCAATCTCATGACCGGCAGAACAGGAGTTCGAGTCTTAGTGCTGGCACCACAATATTTTCTCCTTTCCCTTCAACGCAAAAAGAATTTCCAGTGTCCGGCACTCTCCAATGTCCATTACCTTACGAAGCGCCGAGCTCCATATCTAGTTAAATAGTTATTATTTTTTTTACTTTTTTGAAAAATGTTAGTAGTAAATGGTTAAAAAACCGTATAGTTTTGTATTCATGGTTTTCTAATCATACTTTTTGTAAATGGGTTCAAAACCATAAAAGAAAAAAAACTTTTTTTCCGTAAACTTTACGGTTAATTCTATAGACAGACAGCTGCCAGTTTTTTTTATCATAATTTTAAATTGGAAATTTTAAAAGTGTACCGCAAAATCAAATTTTTTCGCAGTATTATATATTTTATTAGAGCCAGGGATTTTATGGTAATTACTGCTGTAAAAATTAGGGTATATCAGATTTTTTTTTCTGCAACATGTTCCGGTAAAAATATAGAGTACAGTACCGGAACCCTGAGTGGCAGTAATTTTTAACGCAATTTGATCCAGGATTTTTTACAATATGGATTGAGGAGGGAACGAACATAATCAGTGCAAGAGTTGCTTTTACTATTATTTGTTTTATTATTGTTTAGGGCTGTTATATTTGTAGTTAAAATTTGCTATCTCTCTGTTGCTGCATTTTGGATAAAATATTGTGCGTGATTGTGAGTTTACTAATAGAAGACTTTCCTTTGCTTATCAACTTTTCTTTGCTTATTAAACCGAAATTTTTCTTTGCATTTTACAGAATGTCCCTCTTTGCAAAAAAAATTTCCGTGTACTGAATTTGATATGTTAAACTCAATTCACGACAGTACTGAAAAAATCTTAACGTAATGCAGCACTGTTAACTGTTAATGGTGAACAAAAATAAAATCTTCTTCGTGGTGTACGAAATAATAACAAAAATATAACATTAGAAAGAAAAATATATCCACAAATTTAGATTTTTACGATGTCAATTATATAGAAATATTAATGCTTATAAGAGTTGATGATTTATTACATATAATCTTTAATAAATAGTCTTCCTTCCTTGATTTGTTTCAAATCCACCATATTACCATAAAAAATCAAAAATTCTGATTAGATTCTTCTGAAAAGTATACTAAAATAAATTTTATATATAGCGTTATGCAATTTATATATAAGAAAAAGAGAAAAAGCAAAAATAAATACTGACGAGGAGCTTTTATTTTTTATGCCGAAGAGTATTTCTTTCGTTGACTCCTATTAAAGTACATAAGTGACGGAATAGAAACAACAGAAATTCTTTGACATATTATCTGTCAAAATCAGAATTCTTTTTGTCGTTCAGATGCATTTACTTATTTGTTTTGTTCATATATATATATATATATATATATATATATATATGTACAGAGAGAGAGAGAATTTCTTTAAAAACACAATTGTTAATTTGGGCATTTGGCGATATCACACTTATAGAATTGAAGGATTTGTTACTTCAAGCGCTCAGCTTAGTGGTACACTGATACACTGAATAAAGTTGTTATAAGCTAAATTTTATTAGAACGGCAGTCTACTGCAATACTTAAAACGAAAGGAAATGGGAAAGCTCAAGAAAATGTGTAGGATATAAAAAATAAGAAAAATAAAAATATAAAATATCGAATAAAAATTATTGAAATAGATGAAAAAGGTAACTTTTAGCAGTTTTCTGTAAATGATAGATAAACATAAGGGGCATTCTTCTTTATATGATTAAAATATCATGTAATTTAAGATCACGTGATTTAAATGCCCACTAAAAAAAGGATCGATAATTTCAAAAATATAGTTGAGTCCATTGAATTTTATATAACAAGGTCATTTCTAAGCATTACTTTTTATTAGCTATATTTTGAAGATAATACTGCTCAAATCAATAAAATATAATATTTCCTTTTTTGCATGCATAATACATAAGTGCTGAAATTATTTGCATAATCAATAATACTTAACAATGAACGCAATGTGAAATAACATATGGCCTATTCACTTTCCACTGAATATTTATTATAATTAAATTTCACAACTAAACTAGAAATTTAAATAACTATACTTAACTATAATTAACTTTACTCTGCTACACAGCAAAGTGTATAACTTGAATTTTATCTTAAAATGGGATCTTTCTTCCATACATATCTCTGTATAACATAAAATGTTATTGGTATATTTCTTTATTTTCGGCCCATACTTCGTGGACTGAAAATTTATACTATAGGTTCCTTAGTTAACAACAGATATCTTTGACTGTCATCAGTTTGAAATAAATAAAATTATAACGGAGCCACAGTGGCTCAGAGGATAGAGCAAATCCCAGTGGTAGATAGTTGATACGAATTCAGCTCCCTTCTAGCACCGACCACAATGTTGAAGTAAATCTCGCGGATCATAGGTTATAATCCTCTTGCAGCTGAGTCAAATATTGGATGTTATCGTGGTTTTCCTCTCATGAATACAATGTGGATTAGTTCCATCAAAAAATCCTCGCGAAGGCTAGTTTATCCCAAAGCTTGATTCAGGAATTCCCTTGTATTCTGTCAGGGTTAAAAATTACAATGCTACTGAGTTGCACATTGATACACGTAAATTCAGAATTGGGTATTCTGTTCAACAACGTTTATATAGATAAGAAGATATCACTTATATTATATTTATTTGTTATTTACTTATTAACCTTTTATTTAACGGTACTTTTTTTCTGTTTTATTTTGATTACAGAGATATTTAATATGCATTTATTGAAGCAATTTCAATTCTCTTGATACGTTTAAAATTTTTATGCTACTTTTAAATTTTTCTTATACTGATTATATTTACTGATAAGAAACTTAATCTCTCTTGAATTGTGAATTATGCCACCTGCACTATTAAGAGAAGGTCGGTAATTTAAATTTATATTGCTGATTATATTTAATTTTCCACTTCAAGTATTTTTTATTATATTTATGGTAAATATATAAAAATACTGTTTTATGACCATCAAACTGTAAATATACTATCTTTAATTATAGTTAAGTTTAATTTTTTTTTATAATATATTTTACTTAATCCTTATATTGAGAGGGGTTATGGCTCATTTATCTTATGTGAAAAATAATTCATCGATATGATATTAACTATAATTAATATTTATAGTTGATATTAACTAAATATTTTAATTATATTTACTATAAAATTACTTGGGTTAATTACTAAAATCTGATAGTATCTTTATAACGTCTCTAAAAAACTGGGTTTAGCAACAAATTTAGGAGCTAATTAAGCAAAGTAGTTCTCTTGTAACGCAAGCGATTTTATAACTCAGTTTATTTCAATATTAGTATTACATATTCTTTCTAAATTGCAGACGATTTTATGATGATGCAAAAAATGCTTTATAGAGTAGTGGCCGTAAAAAACTATTTCTCAACATATAAGTGTTGAAAATGTTAACTTAGAAAACCTTTTCTTTGAAATAATTGTATAGTCGGTAATATAATTTCATAATAATCATTACACGATTATAAAAATAATTTGAAATAATGTAAAAAATATTAATTATGTAAAAATTATTAATTATGTAAAAAAATATGAATTGTGAAAATTCTCAAAAACTAATATAAATCTATTATGAAACCAGCATGAAATTTATTTCTTAGGTTGAGTAACCTAATTAAAATACCGTAAACCGGGGCGAGTCTACCCATCCAGGGACGAGTCTACCCATTTTAGTTTTATTTAATTTTCACAATTTTAAATAATTTTTTTTTTACCGACGGAGGACTTAGTTCAGACTCTAAGGAAGATGCGCTGTAGTAGTTTGATCTGTTTTTATTTATTTGGTGTCTTTTTAACCGACCTGTTCAAACGTCTTTTGAGAGATTTGTATTGAAAATCAGCAAACTTTTAGTTGGTGCTCCGTAAGTATATTATTATTATTACTATTTTCACTTTGGTTAAGTGATAAACTTATCTAAGACTAAGATTACATTAATTTTATATGAAAAAAAACAAAAAGAATGTAAGTTTTGCTGTTGTAAACAAAAAACCAGAATTCGCGGGGCGAGTCTACCTATTCGTATTTAGTTTTAATAAAGCATAATAATATAATTTAGAACTTTGTTTATATTAAAATTAAGTCATTTTAAATGAATTTGAGTATATTATTTTAATTCTGCATTGATAAATTCATCATTTATAAGAAAATTTATAGGTTGAATATAAATGTAAATATAAAATATGTTTATTTTACCTATTTTTTCAATTTTTATATTACAAAATTAACTTTTTTTATTTAGTGCAAGTTAAATAAATTATTATTTACTATTACAGATGGTTCGAAATTATATTCGCAAAACAAATGGATTTAAATGTTACAAAAAAATGCCACCTGAATTTCGATTTTGTTAATAATCTTTAATTATTATCATTTATTAATTATTTAATTGTAAATTTATATAAATTTCAATTTATTTTTATCAACAATAATCAGAAAAAAATGTTATTTTATAATGTTAATGATTATAAAAACAAGACTGTGATCAAAATGTGATAATCGAACAAATACTCAATTTGTGTTATTTTATGAATAAAAAAATGGAATATATAATAAAGTTATGAATTTTACTTCATAAATATCCTATATAGTAACTAAAATAACAATTTAATAGTAAAATTTGATTATTTACAATGTTAACATTCATTTTAGTAGAATGGGTAGACTCGCCCCATACGAGAGATTTTGTCAGCAGTTCTATAAAAATATACAGTAACAGCGTAACTGCTAATATTTTCTAAAATCGATTTCGCAGCTTTAACCAGGCTGCTACGTGCAGTAAATGTTGATTTTAACTGTGGGACTGAGTTTTATTTTCTTGCTTTCAACACTCACTCCTAGACTCATAGAAGAATCGGTTTAATGTTGAATCCGATACCTTTGACCATTAGATCATACACTGTTAAAATTGCTAGAAAATATGGTTTTTCAAATTCCAACAAAACAGTCAATTAATCATAAATAAGGTGGTATTAAAATTGATAACTGCGAAGAAAAAAAACATTCCTTAACTGTTTTCTCTAATACGGTTAGACAACCAGAATCTTACAGCACCAACTATTCCCATTCTATGAAATATATATATATATATATATATTTACGAAGACTCATAAATCCTTTAACGATTTAAATCTCAAATTAACACATTTAAATGTGTCGGAAGTGCTGCTCAAGAGATACACATTTTATAATTAATTGTTGGAAAAGTCTTATTTAAATTATTCTAAGAGTTTGCCGCATTTGTTATTCAGAGTGCGGAAATCTTTAAGTAATAAGATCTTTGTTCAGATAATTAATGTTCCTTGGCATAAGGAGAAGATTGATCTTTTACCCACAAAGTCTTTGTAAATGAAATTACGAGGTTTATCCGAAAAGCTGAGTCTTTCTTTTGATTGATACAAATCTGTCACCATAAAATACTTATTTGGTTTCAGTAAGTGTTATAATAATTTGTAACATATGCGACTTTTTTGTTTGTTGCGCTATTAAAAGCAACAACAAAAATTGAAATCAAAATCATATTTAGCACTAAAAGGATGATCATGTGACAGAAAAATTAAACACAATATTTTATCCAACTAACAACAAAAATAGACGAAGATATTAAATATCTTAGCCATAATAAAGATCACTCATAAAATACAGTAAAATATTCTACAGCGAGGGTAGGTAAGAACATTATTTTTGTCGCGCTAAAGCTGCCCAATGGGCTATTGGCGACGATCTGGGAGACATCCCTGAGGATGATCCGAAAATATATCATCACAATTTTGATGCTTTGCAGAAGGGATGGCACCTCCGTTTTAGTAGCCTGGCAACCTGCGTGCGAAGTCAAGGACTTTATGGTAGAACAGTTCAGTAAAGATCAATAACATGCACCCTCGGTTCCTTCGTAGGCTGATTAAAGTGATCACCTTTCCACTCACTGACCGCAGTCATTGATGCCCGATCGACTGATGCTAGTGGTGTTCTACTGGAAACCACGTCTTAACGACTAGTTCACAGAAAGCCTCTACAAAGTGGGAAAAAATGGTTATTGTTACTACTATTGCATTATTAAAGACATTATGGAAAACACCGTTTCGAAGTTATTGATATGGTTAAAAATTAACTAAATAGATATTTCGCGTTAAAAACAAAGAACTGAAATGAACGATACATTTTCACATTTTTCAGTTTGTTCAAAATATCACTTTATAGTTATAATAACGATTCTACAGCTATTGTTTTTAACAGTCACAGATTAAAGTTTGTCTGTTTTCATATTTTTACCTCTCAAGCGATTTCTTATGAATAATTTTTGAAGTCATCCCAGACAATTCTTTACAACCATATAGATTTAAGATTAGTTTCTCCTTAAATTTTAGGCAATCTAACTATTGCATTTTTAATTTTATTCTCTAAAAAAATTCGAAGAGCATTCTTATTTGTATAATTTTTTGACCTAAAAGTAATATTGCAATTATCCTTCTCATAATTTCTTCAATTAAATCCTATTCATAATTCTATATTATTCATAATTTCTTCAATATTCAGAAATACTAAGTTGCAATAATTTCTGAAAACAATAATTCGAGAAAAATAGTTTCATAAACACTCCCTTCTGCATGTTATCACAAAGTTAAAAAATTGCCCTCTATCTATAAAAGGAAACTTATTTATCCACTTCTCACAGATACATATTTGGAGATAAATCCATTGCTAGCTAAATATAGCCACTCAGTAAATCATGTCGCGTCAACGTAAATTGACAAAGATATTTTTCATATGCCATTAGCTTCGAACTGTTTACTGTTTTTGTTCGCATTAGATTCTTGTTAATGAACATATTTATTTTTCTTTAGGAAAGCATTTTTTTAGTGAAATCATAACTGTTAAACACGTTACCTGCTAAATTTGTTACTTTTACATGTTATCTAATATTTTTCGTTAATAAAATTTATCCATTATACAGAATTTTAATTATGTATTCAAAGTAATGAGAATTTGTAAATTGTGAATTTCATTTTTTTAATGTAAATAAAATAGAGAAATTTTAATCATTATCAAAGATTATCCTTTCTTTTAACTTTTGAGATTAGCTTTATTTAGAACGTGTTTTCTTTTAGGAAAAAAAATATTTTTTTATTAAGAAACTTTAGTCACTGTTAGGCAGATAAATCTTACGTCTTTGAGTTTTTAACTATTTAATGGAAACTGTAGTAGTAAATCTGATGATTTTACAAAATTGATTGTTTTGGTTTAGCTGGTGTATAGCAAACGATGCTGCTGCTTTTTCTGCCAAAAAATACAAAACATTTATAGTTTTAGTGGTACAGTGGGCAGGACCAAAACATCATTGTGGCACTTTACTAAACTTCAGAAAAAAATGCATCGATTTTTTGTGGAGATACTGAAAAAATAATGTGCAGTGCACAAAATAAAAGAAGCGGACCATCCTGAATAACTTTTGATCTAATGATCCGATTTTCACTTTCTGGACTCAATCTTAATGGTTCGAGATGGTGTTCTCAAATATGCGAATTAATTAGCGCAGATGATATTATATTCCTGTGAAATCAAATTTTAAAAATATGACTATTTTCCAAATTTGATTTCTCAGAAACTGTTGCTCAAATTTTTTATTGTGCCATGTAAGAATACGTTTTTTAAAATGATGTGAAAAATTGTATACTTTAATATTTAGCATTTTTTCGACTATTATTAAATAAAATAATAAAAAATAATAAATACTTACTTAAATTTATTTTTTGCATGGAATTATCTTAGCTAATCGAATTTTATACTTGTGTACCAAAAGTTTTCAATTCGCTTAAAACTTTCGCCAGATATGGCAAAAAACGCAAAGCGCAAAATTAACACTAGGTGGTTCAAACTTTAGACAGCTCCTCTGACCAAACTATTGGGACCATATTTCCCAGATTGGGGCTACCCCCTATATTTTGGGGGTCAGAAATCGAAATCCGTCGAAAAAATGTATGATTTTTAAGTAAATTTTTGCGGCTGATTTTGCAGCTTAAAATATCGTTTGCATTAATTAATTAACTTAATTGGGGTCAACCCCTCGAATCATTAAGATTGAGTCAAAGATCGGATCGGATCCTTAGATCAAAAGTTATTCAGGGTTGTCCGTTTTTAATTTTCGCACTTTACAATGCTAGCAAGAAATATGCTTAGTGCGGTCAGGGGACTGGGGAACATTTGATTGACGATGATGCACTAGCGATGTATTGAAAGAATTGGTAATAAGAATAATAAATTTGAATTCCCAAATTCCCTGCAAAACGTTACTAAATGAACGGAAAAATTTCCAAATGAATGGTTCAAATACCATCTGTTTTGGTTTTATTAAACAGAAAGATGTTCTCTTTACCAGAAATATCAATACAACACGGTAATTTTACTGGAATTTCTTTCTCTAGGTATCTTACTTTCACCGCCTTAGCAACATTTAATGCAAACAATGTTTTCCATTAAAAAGTATTTCTGTTTGTTATTGTATCGAACTGTATTGCAACTTTTTCCTTTTTAAATATTGGCATACTCTTATTAAAAATTTTTAAACAAATTTTATTTTTACATTAATTATAAAGTATGCTGTTTTAAGATTACAATAGTTATAACATAGCGACTGATAAGTGCACAATTTAACTTTAATTGAAATACATAAACTCAACTTCAATTAAAAATACATAAACTCAACGTTAGTAAAATATCGTCATTAACTTTACTAAATGAACGTTAAATAAAACGTTACTAAATGAACTGAAAAATGTTCAAATGAATGGTTTAAATACCGTAAGTTTTAGTTTTATTAAACAGAATGATGATTTCTTTACCAGAAATATCAATACAACACTGTAATTTTACCGGAATTTCCTTCTCTATGTATCTTACTTTTACCACCTTAGCAACATTTAAGGCAATCAAATTTTTCCATTAAAAAGTATTTCTGTTTGTTATTGTATTGCAACTTTTTCTTTTTAAATATTGCCTTTCTCTTATTAAAAATCTTTAAACAAATTTTATTTTTACATTAATTATAACGTACGTAGTTTTAAGATTACAATAGTTATAACATAGTAACTGATTAATGAACAATTTAACTTTAATTAAAATACATAAAAACTTCAATTAAGAATACATAAACTCAACGACATTCAAAATAAAAAAATAAGCAAGTAAGTCATAATTCACAACTAAGCACTATATAATTTATTGAATAAAAGTTTAGTTTAAATTTGGGATTATTTGCCTTAGGGAGGCAGAAAAAACAAATTGATGTCAAAAAGTATTATTAATTATTTATCCAAAAATATTTTATTATAATTTAATTTATAAACATCATTCTGTGTTATAAGAAGGAAATGACATAAATAGAGTTTGATAGTTAAGATTAGAAAATCGAAATATTCAAAAGTTACTAAAATGTATTTCTTTCCCTGAAGTATAAGATACATTTATTGAAAGGTATATTTTCAGGATTTTTCCCAAGCATTTTATTTTGTTACCAAGTGAACATAAAATTTTTCAAAATCCAAATAGACTTCTTGACATAAAAGCAGAAAAATTTCTTTCACTGAAAATGTAGATATTTACACTGGTTGAGAGAAAATTTACTTTTGTATCGATTATATTTTTCAAATCTTACTAGATTTTAAATATATCTAGAGAAGTAAATAAATTTGAAAAGTATGTAGAGTATTTCTCAAAATATTAATCATACTATCGAAAAACTAAACGTGTTTGAAAACTAAATGAATCCTTTTAAATGAGCCGTTGAACGTTTCCTAATAATGATATTAATTTTCCTTGAGGTGTTATAATTTCAATCAACAACTGAATGTTATGGTGCAGCTTCTCATGAAGAAGCCTTTTTGATATATGCATAGCTCTGAAGCAATTAGTTATCTGTCGTGAAGAGTTTTAAAAGACCATCATTCTCTCTGATTTCACAGCAGCTATTCAGTGAGTTGACTTTACTCACCCAACTATGCCCAGCCAACTATCCATGAAAATGATGCAACTGACGAATAAGTCATCCCTATAGTCACTGCTGGCTATGTACCGAGTCAACAGTAATTCGAGATACACTTTGTCAACATTATAAGTACAATGGATCCCGATTCAGTGAATGATTTCATTCAGTGGATCATGATTCAGTAAATGTTTTCATTCAGTGGTTAATGCTCCAGTGGATGTTTTTATTCAGTGGAAGTTTTGGTTCAGTAGAATAGTTGATTCAGTGGATCTAGCGTAACAGTTGACTATGGCCGGAGTCACTGTGACAGCAAACAGGAAAAATTTCTGGTGAAGACAAAGTCCTATGGTTGGTAGGGCACTGGACTCATGTCCAAGAGTTCTTGGGTTCGATCCCCGCCGGTCGAAGAATCCCCGTGTAGTAAATGGTGACTGGTGCACGTTAAATCTGTCGAGTCACAAAGTCCTCCATGTTCCCTTTACAAATCAATACCTCTGAGGATTTTGATCCAGGAGTTTCCTCGCCTTCTGGATTGGTTCAAAATTACAAGGCTACGGAGTTGAACATTAGTAGTTGTAAACCCAAAACTGTGTTGGTTGTTCAACGACGGATAGATAACACTTAACTATGTCCTGTTTTTGATGATAAGGAGTCTTATCAAGAATTCTTTTTCTATCCTAGATTTAGAACTCCAATAACTAATAAAAGGGGAAAAAACTTTTAGAGAAAGTTGACATACCTCACTTGCCCCTGAGGTCGTTGCTACATTTTTATAACCGTCGTTGAACAGCCTACCCAATTTTGTGAGTTTACGACTACCAATGTTCAAAGCCGTAGCCTTGTAGTTTTGAACCCAATTCAAAAGACAAGGGAACTCCAGGATGAAGTATTTGGAGAAATGTTGCCTTCATTGAGGACTTTTTGATGGAACTTACCAGCTTTTGTGTTACATAGGGATTAAAACTACGAAAATTTCCCACGGTACGCCTGACGGTAAAGGATGTTCTTATCTATGATCCATTTATAACTGAGGCTATTTTAAGCACTGTTGTCGGTGCACATCGGGTGTGGATTTCGAATCCTAGCCTCTGCCTCTATTCGAACCCAGGTCACCTCGTTGAAAAGAGAATGCTCTATCCCTTGAGCCACTACGACTATCCGTTACTATTTTCAGACTTTTTTTCAGCGTGACTGTCAGGCTCGGCACCTTTTAAGAATTGGTGTCTTGTTGCAGACGCCTACTGCATCTTTTACGCTGATCACATTATTATGAATGGTCAAAATATTTTCCACTTTATTACCTTAGTACTTTGGTCAAGTGGTATTGGGTGACAACAAAGTTGAACGAGACAGTGACAATTTTTTTAATTACATTTTATTTTTTTTCGTTGATGTTCGTTGACGTTTTGACAATTTCTCTTCCATTGTAAATAATAATAATATCACTAATTATAAAATAAAAATCAGCAAATAGGTAAGGAATAAGTAAAGAATGGGAAAAGAATATAATAACAGAATTTAGCATTTTCAATTATTATCATTAAATTAAAGAAATTACATGTTTCATGTAACTTACGATTCCTTATCCTTTTGTAGATATTGTAACTACTATAGTGTTCGAATTAATTGGGACAAGCAAGATTTTCTCATTCGAGTTGGTATGGGATTGCCAGTGATGTCCCGAACTGCTTCAAACCAGTTATATCTGCCTTGAGCTGCGGTGACGGATATACCTTCACTATAATTTACTCATCTGACTGGTTTTAGTGTATTTGTAGTTCAGTTGTGAGCATTTCAGTGTGGGAAACTGGTGGTTATAATTTTGAGTTTAGTCTAACACAAGTTATATGCTTATAAAAGATGGATATTAGTCCGAGGAAGCGCTCTAAAATTATCGCTCTTAATGAACACACTTCTATGACTGTAAGAGACATCGTTACAGCAGTGGGTGTAGGGAAATCTAGTGTTTCCAGAATTCTTAGAACATTTCAAGATTCCGGCTTATCCTCTCCAAAAAGAAAAGGAAAATGTGGACGCAAACGGAAAACTGCTCCAAGAACTGATAAAAGTCAAATAAGAATAGTAAAACTTATCCAAGAAAGATGAGTACAGACCTCCGAAGGGACTTATTGGATTGTGGTGTTGATGTAAGTATTTCAACTGTACGAAAAAGGCTTCTAGATGTTGAACGTAAGGCAAGAAGACCAAGGAAAAAACAATTCCTAACGCAGAAAATGATGATAAAACGTTTAGCATGGGATAGAAAATACCAAAAATGGACTGTAAATGACTGGAAGAAAGTGGTTTTCAGTGATGAAACACATTTATTTGTGCAGGGATAAAATCAAGTGGAGTTAGACAAAGTGAAGGCGAAAGTCTGAAACCAGATCATATCCAACAGACAGTAAAACACCCTTCTAAACAAATGTTTTGGGGTTTCTGCACAACAAATAGCACTGGAAGCTTAGTGCCTCTAAAAGGCATGATGAATTCAGCCAAATACATCGATATATTACATAGTAGGATTGCTCCATTCATGGAAACATTCGACGGAACATTTCAACATGATTTAGCCCCTTGTCACAATTCTCAACTGGTCCAGAATTTTATGCGAGAAAACAAAATAAAAGTGCTTGATTGGCCTGGTAATTCACCAGACCTAAATCCCATTGAGAACCTGTGGCATATTCTAAAGAATCGCTTAGCCAAGATGAATTGCACGACAGCAGAACAAATGATAAAAAGTGCTATTCAAGTATGGTTCCACGACGATGAAGTCAAGAACATGTACGCTACACTAGTGGAATCAATGCCAAAACGTGTTCTTGAAGTCATATCTGCTAAAGGAGGATATACTTCATATTAATACAGACATGTATCAATTTAACTTAAGGTATGTAATGATTAAAAGCTAAAGTTTCAATAAATCACTTTTTTTTCATTTGTCCCAATTAATTCGAACAGTATAGTATAAGAAATTCCGGACCAAATTACGATATTAAGATTACCAGAACATGTTACGGAACAAAAAATCTGGTGTCCCATAAGTTTTGCAATAATAATGGCTATAAAATCACTGAGCCACTCTCATTAAATAAATATTACGATGGAAATTGCAGTATAATATTTTACGTTAAGAAAGGAGTATACGGATAATGCACTTTAAGTGTCAGTACTTTATACCGTGATTTGATCCAAACTTTTATACAGGGTAGTTATTCAGAAACTAGACTTCTTATGAACCATACAGCATATTATTTAGATTATACCATAATTTTTCTCTCTACTTAATCAAAGTACGACTTGGAATTATGTAGTTAAGTTGTGTTAAAACAACTGAAATTCATTAAGTTAGAAAAAAAAACCATCATAATACAAAAAGAACCTTGATTGCTCATTCTGAATTAAAAATATACAGCTGACACAAAAATCGCTGCGAATCATTGTTTTTTCTGAATGATACAAAAACTTATAAAGCAATATAATTTGGTACCAGCCAAAATAAATCTTTTAGCAAATGAAAAATGCAAGATAACGATCATTTAGATTTATTTCTTCTTTAGTGACATAAGATCATTTTATCAATCCGTTATGGTAATTAATTGCATGTCCTGTAGCTAAATTATTCCTCCAACCATTACTGTCATTTTCTTATTCATTGAACTGACTGACACTCATCTTATGCAGTCATCAGGGACCAATAAAATCCGAATCTTCATTATCTTGTTAAGTTATGACCAGAAAACACAAGCACTTTGTTTCTTAAACTATTCTTTTCACTGTATGATTAGGGTGAAAAAGAACTTTTTCATCAATACAGAACAAAAGATGTGTAGTTATAAGAGTTAAAAATACATATAATTTATGTATGTTTTCTTAACACTAGATTGCCTAAGGAAGTCATTTTGACTGCTTTTAATTTCAATTAGAAAAACAATTATGTATATAATGACACAGTTTCTTAGAATTTTGTACAACATATAAATTTTTTTTTGCAAATATTGACTAATAACTTGTTATATAACTGTAAATGATATAAAAAATATTAAAAATTAATTTTAAACAAATCTCTTTGCACATTATTTATTCTTTTACAATCCAGTTATTTTGACTACTTTTGGGCAATATAGGTATCTACTAAGTTTCAGTCTTTCTAGTGTTAATAACAAAGTACAGTGCGACATTTTCTTTGAACATTATTTATAAGTTATTATTAAAATATACTAGCTGTGAAGGTGTTTAGATAATATATATTTCAATGTCTATAAATATAATATAATATAATATAATATAATATAATATAATGTAATATAATATAATATAATATAATATAATATAATATAATATAATATAATATAATATAATATAATATAATATAATATAATATAATATAATATAATATAATATAATATAATATAATATAATATAATATAATATAATATAATATAATATAATATAATATAATATAATATAATATAATATAATATAATATAATATAATATAATATAATATAATATAATATAATATAATATAATATAATATAATATAATATAATATAATTTAATATAAAGAAATCGTATATTTGATATCTCAGTATCTATTTGACCGATTTCACTAGAAAAATTATTTTACCAAATAAAAATAAATTCCCTAAAATAAAATAAAACATTGTGCACCTTATTTTTTAAAATTTTTTTGACTGTTTTCAAATAAAACAATAAAAATATAAAAAATTATTTTTTCTGCATTAAATTATTTCTGTATAAACAAATTTTATTGTTGTGGGCAAAAAGTTATCTATTTGCGTAAAAAGTACATGATATATGGTGAAATAGGCAGAAAGAAAACTTAACATTAAGGCATCCGAACTCTGGACCGCTCTACTGACCAAACTATTGGGACCATATCCAGCAGATTCCGTCCATCCACTATATTTCGAGAGTAAGGATTACAATTCCGTCGAAAAAAAGGAATGTTTAATCAGCGAAAATACGTTTTTGTGTATGATTTCTTCACTAAAAATGTCATCTGCACAAGGTGATTCTCGTGTTTCGGTGATTCTTTTTTTGCCCACTATACAGTAGAACCTATAAATACCTCTAAAGATGATATTTTAAAATGTTCAGTTAAAAATTCATTTTGATTTATGTGTGTATTGTGTATTTAAAATTGATATTAATGCATTACACGTCGAAGACATTCACACATAATTTCAAGTTTGGTGAGACTGACATGGTTTAAGACATCATTTTTAAAAATCAGGGAAATAACGAAAATTATCTTAGAGATTTAAGAGTGATGTGCACAGAACGGGAAGTAAAGTCCTATGGATAAAATTTTTTTGTATATATCATTTTATTTTTTGTGTTGCATCATATTTTAATTGAGATAGAAACAAGATTTAAATGGTTTCAAAAGGAAATATTATTTTACATAAATATTTGATGAATTTTGTTGATTTAGTCATTATTTATCGAATTCGTTAAAATAAAATAACTAAGTTTCAATATATGAAGGGACTATAACTCACCCACACATTTGTTCAAACCATAAATTTTAATTTTTTCATAAAAAAATGCAATTAACGTATGTTGAAAATTCAGAAAAGTATTTAAACAATTTCTTCCTCAGTGGGAAGTGTTGTTACCGACATTGAGTCAACCTTCATCTATGGCAAAGGTACCCCTATATAGAATCTCGTTGACATATCTTATATACTAGTGAATTGGAATTGTATCTATTTTTGTAGTGGTAGACGCACTATAGTACACCCCCACCAGAATTATATCTGCTACATAATTGATGAGCTCGTACCACTAGTTGATTCATTGCTGCTTTGTGAGAAGCCGGGAGAGCTGTATTTAAATCACCGAAATTAAGTGCTGATCGTGAGAGCTGGAGGTAGCAACAGCGGGAGGAGGTGGATAATGTCACAAGTAGCAAGTCAACTGCTCAATGGGGACCATCGAAGTAGGCGTGTTCAAATCGAAGGGAGAGTTTCTGTCAATGTAGGCATGTTCACATCACGTCCGAAGGTCATCAATGTGGAAAATGATGTCAACCTTCATCTACGTCAAAGGTTCCCCTACGTAGTCTTATATATTAGTGAATTGGAATTGTATTTTTTTTGTAGTGGTAGACGCACTACAACTCCATGTCAAGTCACCCTTACCTGCATTAAAACCATACAATTCATAAAAAAAGTGTCCTCCGACAAATGGCCATAAGGAGTTCATTGTACCCAATTTATAAGTTATATTAAATATGTCATTCAATTATCATATTGAAGTCTGCTTTCCATACATTTGAAAACAAGTATCTAACGATGTGAAAAATGGTAACTATTATTTATTACTCTGTTTTAAAACCAATTCCTTATAATTATGTTACATTCAAATAATATAGAGGTGTTATACCATTTGTTAGATGTAAATTGTCATGAATTATTTGGAAATTGTAATTAAAGTCGCGATTCCACGTAGTGAAACATGTTTTAATTCTAAACGAGCGACCATTTACTCTGAAATAAATTGCTATTCATTTGCAACTCCAAAGCTGTCTTGTTCCTTAATCAAGTTCCGGTTTAAGAGGAATAACTGATAATTATGGTCAGATGAATTTTCTTAAAAGGGACACTGACAAAGTAAATGTGCAATTTAATAAAAAGAAAATACTTTTGGTTGCGTAGAATTTAAATTAAAGCACGTTCTCTGTGAGACTGCCGTAAAAAAAGTAATTTAGAACATTCCTATTCCAAGTAGTAATTATTTTATTTATTTATTGAAGTTATACTTCTTATGCGACTTCCAACAAGGTTGCGTTAAACGTTTAACGCTACATTTTTATTGGCCGGGAAATCACGTGGTAGGATCCAGTTTTCCCTCATTCATTTCTATATTGTTTTGGTTCTCACTAGCATAAAAATAATAAATGTATTGTTGTTCTGTAAATATTTTTTTAGTTTGTTTTGATACACATATAATTTAATAGGGTAGTATCTTTTATTTTCAAATTTAGTGGATAACAATTGTATTGTCACTATTTTTTTATTTATTATTTATTTTTATTATTATTTTTATATTTATTTTATTTATTATTTATTTTTTTATTTATTATATTAATTATTGCAGGCTGTACAATTCATTGTACCCCTGAATGTATGTTTGTGATTTCTTTCTCCATTTTGTACTACCTGTACTTAGAACAGGCAAAGCATGTAAGCCGAGCTTTGTAAGGAGCACACAAGCCTGCGTAAGTGTAAGTAAAAATAAGTAAATAAATATAAATGAATGATTACATCCAGGCTGCAGTGGGATTTCCAACCTGTTCTTTTCTTTTACAATACCCACCTAGAGAATGATCTTTCATCATACAGGCATCTGAAGGGCAAATTTTGTTGGCCACTCTTTCAGGAACACCATATTAAGTAGGCCAACGTTGCTCCCACAGTAAAGACAGATAGTACTGAGAAGGAAAGAACATCCATGCTTTGCCAGGAATTCAAGCCCATAACCTTTCTGACGCAAGACCAGTTCCCTGACAAGTACACAAGCCCGTAGGCAGAAACCTCTTCATTTACGTTTTCATTTTAGGAGGTTGAGACAACCCACATGTGTAATAGTTAATCGACTAAAATAGTTAAGCCTTTCCCAGGCGTTTGTATTATTACAAATTTCTCCTTTTTTCGATAGTTTTAAATGTTGGTAAAAATAAACTAATACACTGATTACGAAAAAAAAATTTACGGATGAAAAATAAAGTTAACAATGGTTTACTAAATTAAATAGAGGCCATCAAATTGAACATTTTTGTGCCATCTTGAATTCTACTGGTACTGTTATAATGATTTGGTTAAAATTACTGAATTTTATCATTTTTACGAGCAAAAAACATGGTAATAAAACCATATATTTTGCTGTTAATTTTACAAAAAAGTTATTACCAAAGAAATTTGGTTAAAGTAACCGTGCTTTTTGGTGTTTTCATTGAGAAACACTGTAAATTCTACTGTATTCTTGCAGTTGCGACCATACCTTTTCTTTCTCCGTGTAATCACGGTTTTATTTGAAATTTTTAAAATCATTTCGCATTTTGAAAGAATTAATAATTTAGTTAATGTTTTTTTCTGGTTTTCTATTTTTCCCATTGTTTGAAAATCTATTTTCTTTAATGTTTCACATCTAGCAGGAACTGGGTTTCCTCTTTACCCCTCCATGCTTGAATTTCTTCTCCCCTCTTGGATTTTCTCTCCCTGCTTTTGTTATAGTATTATCTTTTTTAAGTTTATCTCTTCTCTCCTGTTGATAAACCCACACATTCCCTTGTTATAACTCTTTGAATTTTTCTTCTGTGTCTCAGTGTTTCCCTCTCTTACACTCTGTATTTTGACGCTGAAGAAAGTTCTTCATTACAGAACAGAAATTATGACATACATTAGAAGTTCGATACAAAGTTCGATAATACATTTAGGGGCATTATTTGAGCTTGTATCACGCCGTTTAGATTTATTCGTGTTTAGCAGAAAGTAGACACTTTATGCATTAAAACTTAAATTTTATAGTGTATTTTGTTTTTATAATTCTTGAGAAGGTACACATCTTCTCTAATATAGTGACTTAAGGGCTGACGAAAAACAGCCTCAGTGTCAGACGTAACATAATTTGATTTTCTTGCCGATTGGTTAACAACAAAAGGTTTTTGTGTTTTGTTTTCTCTCGATTTTACGCAAATTGGAGTTGCTTTCGTTTAAAAGTCATCCTCAAAAACATGTGTCCTAATGTTTGATTCAAGAGTTTTTTAGTCTTCTTAATTCTGAAATTGGCTACAGAATGGAAAATTAATAGCCGCAAATTCGATATAGATCCGTTATGCAACAATAATGTCGATAATAATAATAATAATATGCTGAATGCACAACTAAAAATTTTTATTTAACCGAATAATATTAGTGACTATATAAATGCTGCATGTTAAGTAAATGTTTAAATTTTTTTTTAAATCCTTACTGTCTATAGAAGTAAGCAAATGGTAATATTTCTGAACTCGAGTTCTTATTTCAATATAAAATAAAACCAAGTAAAATTGAATCAATCAGAATAAGTGAATAAAAAATAATTTCGAATTCAATAACATGTCGCAATATTTTTTTTATCTTTTTATTTATTTTAGAATTAATTTGTAAAATGATAAATTTAGAACCCAGGCAGTAATAAAATTATCCAAATCAAATTGATTCCTAAAAATAGTCTCTAAAGTTAAATTTAGCTTCTAAGTTGAATTTACGCAGTTTAAGATTTCAGTGCAGTTATTTTAATATACTTCATAATTAATTTTGATTTGAGTCTAGACTTAAACATTGATTCCCCGTAAAGTAGAAACATAAAATTATTGTCCAAACTTAGAAAAACTTAAAACGTACTGTTTTCTTTGATAAATATTTAATTAAAAATATATTAAGTAAATTTAAAAATTTCATAATATTTCGTTTTTAAAATTTTACTTAGCTACCTCCGTAAATATATATATATATATATATATATATATATATATATATATATATATATATATATATATATATATATATATATATATATATATATATATATATATATATATATATATATATATATATATATATATATATATATATATATATATATATATATATGTATATATCTGACGGTACTAACAAATATTTACTTATAGAGTTGAAAGTTAAATTGGAAAAAAAAGCATCTTAAACAAACAACCCTCTCCTCATCTTTTCATGACGCCAACAGGAGTGGTATTTCCACACCAAGAAAATGACACTGACCAAAATTAAAACCATTTACGAAAAATTATGCGCAAAAAAAATTTACAATGATCAAAAAAATGGACCACACTAAATAACTTTTGATCTAATTTTCGGATGTTCACGTTCTAGGACTCAAACTTTAAGACTCGAGGGGTTGATTTCAAATATGCTTATTAATAACTGGGGACGATATTTTAAGTTATGAAATCAGTCATTATTTACTTTCGATGAATAAACATACCTGTTTTTGATATATGCCTGGTTGTATAACCGCAATCTAGGAAATAGGAATATTTTTTAATATATATATGTTGATATAACATATATATATATGTATTTTAACATTATAGAAGATCACAGATAATTCACATGGTTTTGAATTTTTGCACTTTTTCTTATTTTATTCTAAACTGCTTAAATGAAATAAGACTAATGTTGTGGAAAATTAATTCCAGACTTAATCAAAAATGTTTTAAAATTGATATTCAATTTATGAATCTGCTTTTAAATAAATTTATAAATACACTTACTTTTGTCACTTTACTACAATAAAGGAGTACGATACTATTTCTATATAATACTATATTGTAAAATATTCTGGATCAAATTACGGCAGTACCAACACATTAAGAGCATCACCCGTAAAATTCATTTTACCGTCAAATCAATTTTTACAGTGATGCTTATTTAATTATAGTGATTCAGTGGTTTTACTGTAACTGTCACTGTAAAATTTGCGTTCTTACAGATTTTCCGCAATATGTTCGGGTGAAATGGTCATAAGTACCTCCATCCTCAGTGTGGTACTTTTTCTCATAATTTGATCTGCAGTTTCTTAGAGTGTATATGATACTATCCCGGACAGGAGAGTTGCCTAAAATATACCATTTCTTGAGTTTTAATATTTATCAGTCTCAAATCATGAACAGTTGCATTTGAAATATTTTAATAATAAATTACAGTTATTCAGCTACATATATTATTTTTGGCATCATAACTGTACAGTAAATTTTGAGAAGTAATTGTATTCACAAGGCCTGTAAGTGGTACGATTTAGGAAAACAGTTGCCTAATTAGTAGCACTGAATTCATAATTACCTAATTCATATCATTCTGGAATTTTTCTTGAATTTATGTCCTCTTGTTTTAAATTTTATAAAAATCTAGAAGTGTTCTTCTCATGCATCATATCACATTAAAAAGGTTACAAAACAGTAAATGTGAACAACTTACAAAATCTAAGAATTTAATTTCATACCAGGGAATCCATATCCTCTATTACCATTAAAATGGCACTAATTCATGGTAAATTTATTTCAGAATATGTCAAGTTCTCACTTTGGAGTATTATTCAACGGTAATAAATGCTTTAGAAATTTGAAACCGTGAAATAAATGGTGCAGTCTGGTTTAGTTTAATTTATATTCACTGGAGAATAATTGATATGTTGGACACCGATTAACACTAGACAGCTTATTAAAGTTATTTAATCGATAACAATCAGTTTTAAATTTCATTTTCAAAAATACTTTTTCACAATATTTTCGCTTAGAAAACAGAATACTTTTAAAATCTTTTTAATAATTGACATGTTTTAAACAGATTACCAATCGACAGCTTATAAAAGTCATTTAATCAATGAGAATCACTTTTAAGTTTGATTTCAAAAGTACTTTTTCACAATTTCTTCTCTTTGAAAACATAATATTTTTAACAGTTTCTGAAATACTGTATTGTATAAAATGTATTAAATATCAAAGTAATAAAACTGGTTGTAAATTTTATTAACATTAAATATTTTTTTAACAATTGTTTAACATATTAACTTGAAAAAGCGTTTTAATAATTGATATGTTGGAAACCGATTGCAACTTGACAGCTTATTAATGTTCTTTAATCAATAAGACTCAATTTTAGTTTTAAAAAAAAACTTTTTCACAATAATTTCTCTTAGGAAACATAATACTTTGATTAGTTTCTTAAATTCTATAATGTATAAAATGTATTAAATATAAAGGTAATAAAGAGCTAGCAGTAAACTTTATTAACATTAAACAATTCCTCCTACTAGAAAGCATCCTAATATTAGAGAAAAATATGCTGGTATTTTTTTAAAAATATAATTAATAATATTTTAATAAGTTATTTACCGATACTGATATTTTTAAAAACATAATATTTTTTATTATAATTTGCATAATGCGTTAAATATAAATCAGTTATTAATGTTATAAAGAAATAAAAAACTCAATTCTAAATCATAATTTTAAAAAAAAATAGTTCTTTTTATTAATGAATTCAAAATTATAAGCTTTAAAAATAATGTTATTAAAAATTCTTCACCACAATAAGATATATCAAGCTTCTTATCCAATCTTTAGTCATTATAAAATATCATAGATACTTTTAGACAAAAAGTATATTTGACAGTCGTGAGAAAAAGTAATTTTTAGAATAATTTTTTTAATTTAAATACGAATTTTCTAACTCAATGATGTTGATTGGATTTTTCTACTAAAACACTGCTAAAATAAAATTTATCTGAAAATTAAACTAAATTTATTTACTATAGAATAACGGAAAAATGTTAGCTCAGACGTATGTTTATAATTAAATGTTGCGTAAGAAGATAGCATACCAACCTTTTACATAATAAGTAGATTTACGGCCTTAGATTAATTTATATTGCAATAAAAATTAAAATCGTAACGAAACCGAAGAATAATTTTTATATGGTATACCAGATTTGACAGTAAATATTGTCCCTATATGGGAATAAATAAGTAATTTACAAGTAAATAGTACTATAGCATTTTGTCAATGACAGTAGAAAATATTTGGAACTTCATTGTTTATTGATAATATATTTAATATGCATTGTAATGTTTCAACGTTGTGTATTGAATGCTGCAATGCAATTATGAACTTTCATCAATATATTTTTATGTGCTGTAGTTAAACATATTTATATATCAATGACATTGCAATACGAAATTCGGTACATATATAACTATAGTACTTACTTACATAATAATTACCTTATGTAAGATTATGTATGCATTTTGCAACGTTACTTACATAAGAAAAACTTACTTTTTTCAAAAACGTATTCTTGCGAATGGGATGATAAAATTATTTTTTATAAAACCTATCAAAATCTCTCAGTATTACTTACTAAATAAAACATATCTACATATTATACAACATTAAAGGTTATATATCTGTACACATCACAAAATTTACATTATACACAACAATTCCAATTAAGAACAATGAAAACATTAATATAAAACAATAAATATTTATAATTTACATATATAATTGTATCTTATATCCTTTATACATTAGGATATTAATAACAATAACTAACATAAAAAATTATTAAAATATTTAATTAGATAAAATCATGTATCTGAATTACAACATTAAATTGTTCTTTAAATGAATCATCTAAATTCAAAAAAAGTAGTAAATATCCTGTATGTATAAATGGAGAATTAAAGTTCTATTTATCTCTTTCATTACAATATAAAATAAAAATTAAATTCCTTCATTTAATTAAAATTTCTTTGAATTCTGAATACATTTTAATTCAAAAGCTTGAGAAGAGATTATAAATTCTTTTATGAATGTTTATTTGCAATTTAAAAGCCATTGAAAACACAATTATCAGCAGGATTTAAATTAGATTTCTACATGTTGAGCTTACATCTGTGTTAGACCTCTTTATCTTTCCTTAAGAGGAATTTAATTTTATTTTGAATGCAATGAGACACTTTGAGAGAGGGTTTAAGAGTTTCAAGACAATTGAACTAAAAATTTTATCTTAACGGAGATTTCAAAGCAGGAAAATAGTATGTAAAATTTGTTTGCCTATTTTGAAAAATTTTTTAAGACCATTGATTTTTTTAAACTAAAATTTTAAATTTTCTAGGTAGTTCGTAAAATATTGTTTCAGTAAAAGCAGTTTTCTTTAAATTCAAAGGGTTATTGCTGACATGTTGAATTAGTTGTAAATTATTTAAGATAGAAAAAATTGTAATTACGAATTTTCCTCCAAAAACAAGACTTCTGAGGCTTTTTTTCTTATCGAAAACAATATACATATTTTACAGAGTAAAAACATATTTTTAATAAACGATTAAAAATATTTTTACAGTGTGAATGATTTGGTGCCGTAGATTCTGTTGGGATATGATTTAAATCAAATCCTTTCTTTTCCTAGCAACAATTCTACCTTAGCCCCAGTTAAGCTCAAAATTGACTCAATATGTTTCCTATTTGAACATAATCTGAGGGACCTATATTGAGATGTCTAGATTTTTAAATATTAGTTCTATATAGGGCCAATAGAGGCCTATATAAGACCAATATAGTGACTATATTGGCTGAATAATGAATATAAAATATTGGGTGAATCGAACAGTTCTATATAGGCCAGTATCGGAAAATAACGACCTTTTGAACCCTTATTGACCTAAGATTCATGAATATTGGCGGTGATGATTCGCGTATATCGTGGTGATTCGTGAATTAGGGCCAACGTTATTTTGTTGCTAGGATTGAGCTACCAATAAAAATTCATTCTAAAACTTGTTTTTCAAATTCGTAATATGATAATGATATCGATAAAAATCGATATGATCGGTATGATAATTATTCGAATATCGATATGATAATGATGCGAATAATGATATCGTATTAAAATATAAATAAAACTTGCTAATCATTCAATTCAATTAATTTTAAAAAGGTAACTAAATATTCAAATCTAAATTTAATACTTTAAGTTTGAATCAAAATTAAATCTTTGCCAATAGGGTTTTACTTCTAACATACTTTTTTGGTTCGCAAGGTAAAAATTTATGTTTGGATAAAATTATTTTTTGTTTCTACTATAGGCAACAAAAAGTAATAGAGTTTTGATTTTTACAAATCTTTTTAAAATAATTAAGAAACATTGAAATATTTATCCTTAATATTAATTCATCAAACAAAACTGTAATGTTGTTTCCAAATATACTAATTTCCAAATATACAAAATACAACACGGGTTTTAACAGAGTTAAAAGAAATTTGCTCAAAGTTAAAAGAAATTTGCTATCACAATTTTTCAGGGGTACCCGATTCAACACTACAACTAAATAATAATTTATTTTATAATCGGAGCTGAACAGTTTGCCAATTTTTCCTGGTTTATGACAACCAATGTAAAGCTTCGCAGAATTTGTAATTCTAAAGGCAACCCAGCAGACAACTGAAATACTGGATCAAGAACTAAGGAACGTTTTGTTTCGTTTCAGATTTTTTTGTAGAAACTAGCCCGCATTACCTTTACATGAGATTGAAACCATGAAAACTTTCCCCCTTTAACCCAGATTAAAGGGGATCGTAATCCATGCCACTATCGCTGAGCTGAATATTACCATTGAGGATATTTTACGTCAGCACTGTGGTCGGTGCAAAGTAGGAACAAAATTCATATCGAGCAGTGGGCCATCGGATTCGAACCAGGATCACTTTATGCATCTTTCGCAAATTTGGTTAGAGTTGAAAATTTCATTTACAACATCAGCCAGTCACCTTATTATTTATGAAAATAAAAGAATTATTGTTATTTATGATAGAAAAGTCTGCTGGGAAAATAATAAAAAGCATCAAGTAATAGTTTTGAATATTGAAATTTGAATTTTCTCTTACAACAAAAATTTTAAAATAGCTGAAAACGAACAGAAAGTACATATCTGTAAATGTAAGAACCTATCAAGTTATTCTAAAATTTATTAATGCTTATTTGCTAATGACATAATAACAACCAAATTAATCTGTATCATCATGTGAAAAGTCTTGAACATAATGTGCGATTTATCATTCTAGTATGTAATGATTTGTAATAATTTTTTATCTGACATACAAATATTCTTTTGCACTTAAGTCAATTTAAAAAAAAAACTATTAAATCGTGTGCCGTTGACGAAATCTTCATCCTCCAATAAGTGAAAAATGGAATAAAATGTGTTGTTGTTTCTATTGCCAATTGCCAATACCAGCAAGCCTGCTTTGTGAAACTAAGCAAATTTAATACAGATGGTACATTTCTTGTTTTTCATCTCCACAATCTTTGACCAAGAATACGAACGATAGAGCAATAAATCTCCTATTCAGAGCTTTGAACAAGAGAGCAATAAATCTCCTATTCAATTCTCCCAGAGGTGTTGATTTGTTATGGGAGCATGGAGGATTTTTTGACTAGACATATTTAACGTGCGCCAGTCACCATTTACTACATAGGGAGTCTTCGGTCGGCCAGAACGAATAAACGACTTCTTGGACAGGGGTCCAGCGTCCTACCAACCAGGCAATCCCGGCCTCGCAATAAAATGTTCTCTCTGGTTACGCGCTAAATAGTTGCATCACCCATGAAGATAATGTCTTGAATTCCCTTATTTTACAGCATGGAATAAATTATAAACAATGTACCAGGAGACCAATAATCTTTGAAAATAATAATGGATAGTTTAAATAAAGCTAGCCGCTGTTAGAAGCCAGTTTGGTAACCTTTGAAAATTATCTTTTTCAACATATAACTTTAATGATAAGCAAGCCAAATGCACGGTTGAACTGCATTTGAATATTCTAATTTTTCAACCTCTAATACAGTCATAACTTCTTATTTAATTTTACGAAATCAGCCAAACTTATACAAATTGTTTGCCGTCCTTCACCAATTAAAATTTGAATACTTTCAATTGATAATATTTATTACTTTAATTTCAGATTTAACTATTTTCCAGAAATGACAGCTATCTCTTTATGCATTGAATTTTAGTAATAATTTAAAAACTATCGGGCAACTATTAAATCACACGGACCACCGTAACTATGAGTTTGAGACATTTCAATTTAGTAGACTGCAGAAGTATTAAAAATTTTTCCATATCTGTTACGAAATAAAAAAGAAAACTCATCCCAATGGTCCATTACGTGCTGTACTACTTCCTTTCACACCTCTCGAGCCATAATATGAGTATTGTATGATGTTTATAAATCTGCTATTTCCGGAAATAAGCAAGCTCCGACATCATTATTTGGTGTGACTGTATGCAGGAAAATAGCACCATTTATGTTTTAAATTTCGCCGGCCAGGTGGCCGAGCGGTTAGCGCGACTGACTGCGAAACCAGTGTCCGCGGGTTCGAATGCCGTTCTGGGCATGGATGTTTCTCTCTTTTGTGTTGTCCTCTGCTTTGTGTGATGAATGAATGTGGCCCACCCTATTAACGGGTTTGTGACAGTGTGGCGTGGGCAATGTTACTCGGCTCCGTGACTTTGGTTCACAGGTGCCCATTGGGTAACGCGAAATGAGTAACAACTCTGGCATCTTCTAAGGCGAAACGAATAAAGTTCAGTGCCTGTCATTCGAAAAAAGATGTTTTAAATTTCTACAACAATTTTAGAAAGGCTCGAAACTAAATCGAAATAATTATTCCGTAACTAAATTTTTATTTTTATAAAATTATTCTAAAAGTATAAAAAAAAATTTCCAAACTATTTAAAATATGGCGTAATAGTGCATTACTTAAGAAAATATATTATCAGTTTTATATTAACATCCGTTTGTATTATAATCTTATAAAAATATATTTCTCTAAAAATATTTTTTTTTTAAACTTCTATGAACTATACGCCTCAAAATTGTTCTCTCAAATACTTCCTGAAGAACAAAGATTTATTTATTTTTATATTACCGTACATTTTATTACATAAATTTATTACATTTTCTATTTTTATAATACTAAGAAGAAACTTTCCTTACAATACCAAAGCAAATATCCATTTGAAAAAGATAGGATGATTCTTTCCTTCCTTTCCCAGATATTGAAAAAGCACTTCTAAAATTTTCGAAATTCAGAATTCCTATTTCTTTTTTATGTTTCTTTTCATTTCTAAGTCGATACTTGAAGCAGTAAAGATGCTTCTTATTTCAAGTTAAGTTATATATTTATCAACGATAGAAACCATTCATGCGTTAAATTTTTTTTTTATTTTTCCCTAATGTAAACTCACTCACACCGCATAAGAAATCTCATCGAAATTTCAAAACTATTTTTAATTCAAAAGACACAATAATTGATGTCGAGTGATCCAAAAGGTAGAAAAGCACTTTGTGAGAGGAAACAATTGCTAAAATAACGAAGGTTAAAATGGCCTGTATTGGAAGGTTACATGGCCACCGCTTTCACCAGATCTTAATTCGAGTTACTTTCTGTTATAGATTTACCTTATATCACAAGTTTTGGCAACGCATACGGACAAACTGCAGTATCACATAGCTCTTAAGATTTTGTAATCGTTATACGGCTATTATGGTCGCTGAAATATTTCAATTTTGTTGAAAATGCAATTTTTTTTGAAATTTTCGTAAAGATAATCGAAACAAAAATGTAAAAAGAAAACAATATTGTGTCTATGTATACTGTAATCTACAGTTTGTGAAACGGAGAACATTTTCTTCAATTTTTCTAATATATTTATGTTTAGATTTAGCTTTTCAGTACAATGATAATTTTATTGCCGATAGGGAACACCATAATGATAGCATTTACCATCAAAATATATTTATTCTGTTTATGAAACAGAACAGTTAATAATTAATGAGACATTTTAATTATGGTACTAGAAAGTTAATGTATATGTTACCGGCAAAGTATGCAACGCCGGCATTATATATAATGCCTGACGTTTTTAGGCAAAGTATGAAATATGAGAAGTATTACGTACTTTCCCTAGGCATTGTACATAATGCCTAGGCATTCAATATAATGCCGGATGCTATTTAGGCAAAGTATGAAAAAAACGTCCTGAGGAGGTTATTATGTAAAAGATGTGCATGTTACTGTAAATGACCGAAATCGGTGATTGTTGACTTTCACCGGTGAATGTTGACAATCACATAGTCGCTTTGGTGAATGTCCTAAATATTTATTACATCCGATTTGATATTAATTTATTCCTAGATATAATTAGATTTATTCAGTATTTTAATACTTACTGACGATAGATTAGAAGAAACATCAGCGTTTGGAGTATCGGGCAAATGTATACCGGGCAGTTGCCCTTGACCTTAAGAAAACATCAGTGTAGGGTATACCGGGCAAATGTATACCGGGCAAATGTATACCGGGCAGTGGCACTTAACTTGATCTAGTATGACTAGACCTTTGGTAAATGTCCGAAATATATACTAGGTCTAGTTAAGTGCCATTGCCCGGTATATCCTACACTGATATTTTTTAAGGTAAAGTATCATTGCCCGGTATATATTTGCCGGATTTCATACTTTGCGGTAACACACACACACACACACACACACACACACACACACACACACACACACACACACACACATATATATATATATATATATATATATATATATATATATATATATATATATATATATATATATATATATATATATATATATATATATATATATATATATATATATATATATATATATATATATATATATATATATATATATATATATATATATATTTATTTATTTATTTATTTATATATATTATTATATATATACGTTTTCCGTGCTTGTTATGGGAACGTGGAGGACTTCATGACTCGACAGATTTAACGTGTATCAGTCACAATGTACTACACGGGGATTCTTCTGTCGGCGGGGATCCAACCCACGACCTCTTGAACATGGGCTCAATGCTATACGTTTTCCGTGCTGCAAAAAACCTGTCTTCCACTTGCATTCACCAGCAGATTTCTGTATTGGCATGTTGATAAGAAATTTTGCTACTCCATGACAATGACTCTCCCCACTGTTCAGTCCCGAGCTTTATTGGACTCGTTTGGCTGGGATGTTTTGGACTACCCCTCAATACAACCCATACCTACTGCTAAGCGATTTTCATCTTTTCCGATGTTCCAAACATCATTTTGGCGGCAACCAGTATAACAATGATGAAGACGTGAAAACGGTCACAGTCTCTTGGTTATCGGACCAGGCTGTAAGTTACTGTGAAAAGGGTATTCTAAATCAAGTTGTAAGGTATGATAAGTGTTTAACCAAGCTTGGCAACTATTTTATTTTATTTTATAACCGTCGTTGAACTGCCGACCCAATTTTGGATTTACGACTACTTATGTTCGACTGCGAAGCCTTGTAATTTTGAACCAATCCAAAAGACAAGGAAACTCTGGATCAGTACCCCCAGATGTATGATTTGTTATGGGAACGTGGAGGACTTCATGACTCGACAGATTTAACGTGTATCAGTCACAATGTACTACACGGGGATTCTTCTGTCGGCGGGGATCCAACCCACGACCTCTTGAACATGGGCTCAATGCTATACCAACCACTCTATCCCGGCCCTTGGTATCTATTTTGTAAAAAACAAGAGAGACGCGTGTAGAATAAAAAATAAATTTGCTTAAAAAATTTCTTTCATTTGGTTTTTACTTGCAAACGGCCCATACTAGAAAGCAGCCCTCGTATATATATATATATATATATATATATATATATATATATATATATATATATATATATATATATATATATATATATATATATATATATATATATATATATATATATATATATATATATATATATATATAACGATCTGTCCCGCAGTGGACTGATCGTTAAGACACGGTTCCCAGCAGATCACCAAAGTCAAGCATCACTGGTTGCGGTCAGAGTGCGGGTTGGTGGCCACTTGGGTCAGTCTGCGTAGGGACAGAGGGTGTGTTGTATGGATCCTCGAGAAACTGTTTTACCGTAAAGTGCTCGACTTCGCTTGCAGGTCGTGGGGTTACCGAAGTGAGGATGCCATCCTTTCTGCAGAGGATCAAAATTGTGATGGCATGTCTTCGGATCATCCTGAGGGATGTTTCCCAGCCTGTCACCAATAGCCCATTGCGCAGCTCTAGTGCGACGTAAATGAACAATAACAACAATATATGCATATATATATATATATATATATATATATATATATATATATATATATATATATATATAATTATATCATACAAAATCATACAAAAATCAGGTCAGAATCATTAATAAACTTAAAAAGATCGAAAGAACACCCTTATTGAGCATCACTAGGGCTTATAGAACCTCCTCAACATCGGCACTTCAGGTGTTGGCTGGGACGGTTCCGTTGGAGCTGATTATTCAGACAAATTCTAATATGGCTAATCTTTATTTACATAACTATAACGTTATAACAAAACCGGAAATCACGCCCAGACACCCTGCGGGGCTCATCTCTATTCCTTATAATTTTCATCCACCAATAGGCAATGATATAGAGATCTACACAGATGGATCGAGATTAATTTATAATAACGAATTCCGCGTGGGATGCGCCTTCGTGGTGTACGATGGGGATATTCAAATAGATTGTTATAGATATAGACTTAATAACTACTCATCCGTTTTTCAAGCAGAATTATGGGCAATTCTTCAGGCAATGTACTGGATAATTAAGAACAAATTAAATAGAGATGTTCATATTTTTTCAGATTCCCTTTCGGGATTACAATCACTGGCAAACCCCGAGGAAAACGATTGCTTAATTAAACTGATAAAAGACCAATATAAATCAAACATGATAATCCATTGGATTAAGGCTCACGTCGGACACCACGGCAACGAAGAGGCTGACAGTCAGGCGAAATTGGCCTGCCAAAGACCCGAAATTGATCTCTTTGACCAGAAGCCAAAAAGTTCAGTAAAGTTATCGATGTTCAAACGAAATATAAATCTTTGGCAAAATTACTTATTACTGATATTTGGAATGCTGAAATTTTACCTTCTGACTGGAACACTGCCATTATGTGCCCAATATATAAAAAAGGTGATACCATGGTTTGTTCTAACTACAGAGGTATAAGTTTGCTTTCTACTACCTACAAAATCTTGTCAAACATTTTATTTGAGAGACTTATACAATATATAGACCCTCAAATTGGAAACTACCAATGTGGTTTTCGCAAGGGAAAATCTACTAAAGATCAAATATTTGCACTTAGACAAATTTTAGAGAAGACCAGGGAATTTGGTATTACCACACATCATCTCTTTATTGATTTCAAAGAAGCCTTTGACAGTATTAATAGAAATCGCTTGTATGAAGCCCTGGTTGAGTTTCAAGTACCACCAAAACTAATTAGACTTGTAGAAGCAAGCATGTCAAACACCGTATGCAGAGTCAAACTTTTGGGATCTTTATCTGAAGAAATTAAAGTAAATAATGGAGTCAGACAGGGAGACTCCTTATCCTGTCTTCTTTTTAATGTTGTTCTAGAGAAAGTTATAAGAGATGCTGAAATCAATATCAGATGCAACATATTTTCAAAATCTATTCAAATATTGGCGTATGCGGATGATTTAGACATCATTGCACGAACTGTTCCTGCATTAAAAGCTTTCCTTTCTTTGGAGCTTGCTGCTAGGGATATGGGACTAATCATCAATACCGATAAGACCAAATACATGCCTGTACTTGTTAAATTAAATTCTAGTGAATCCTATCTGGAGATTGGTTCCCACAGGTTTCAGACTGTTCAGAATTTTACCTACCTTGGTTCAACTGTTACTGCCGACAATAACATAGACAATGAGATTCGGAGTCGTCTAATTTGTTCAAATAAGGCTTTTTATGGTTTAAAACGTTTTTTCAAATCATCTCTTTTATCAAAAAATACAAAACTTTTACTCTATAAAACATTAATTAGGCCAATACTTACCTATGGCTCTGAGACCTGGAACCTAACTCTTGCTGGTGAAAATAAAATTGCCATTTTTGAGAGAAAAGTTTTGAGGGCCATCCTTGGTGGGATAAAAATAAATAATTCCTGGAGAAGACGATATAATACTGAACTGTATAAAATCTACAGAGAGCCAGATATTGTGAAATTCATTAAAATAAATCGAATGAACTGGGCAGCTCACATTTTCAGAGGGAATGATGACTCAAATTTAAAGAAAATCCTATTACACAAACCCCTAACGAACAGGAAAAGAGGTAGACCCAGGCTGAGATGGCTGGATTTAGTTGAGACTGATTTCCTTACTCTAAAGGAGAAAAACTGGCGAACAAGTGTCAAAAGTAGAGAGAAGTGGATTCGAATTCAAAGGAAGGCACTGGCCCACCCTGGGCTGTCTAGCCAGATATGATGATGATGATGTTCAAACGAAATATAAATCTTTGGCAAAATATGTGGGATGATGATCAAAACCAGGGCAGGCATACCCACCATCTAATCCCGAGGGTAAATTACCGTAAAATTTATGGAAATTTCTACTTGAACCAATTTATCACAAACCACGGAACCCAGGGTACATACCAATCCAAGTTTCACAATAAATCTCCCCTATGCAATAACTGCAAAGTTACAGATGACCTGGAACATATACTGATTCACTGCTCTCTATTTGATAACATAAGAAAAGCAAATTTCCCGGTAAACCTGACCTATAGCTCCCTCAAACAACACTGGAGGATACCAGCTATGCAAAAGGGCATAGAACGTATCATCGAAAGCCACTTTAGCGCTGGCTTGCCACCAGACACGTCATAATAACGAACTCAGAACATTGACATCACGCATTGAAATTCAGACTTATCCAAACCCCATCAAACTTTTCGATTTGTTGTAAAGGTAGAAAGTTCCCTTTCCACGTACCCTGAGTTTTATCATTTAAATATAGGACACTTTGTGTATGGAATTAACATTTCACCTGTACTTACATTCACATTTAAACTTGTTTGATACATGGACTGGATCAGCTTTCCATCTGTTAAAATTAACAACTTTGTAAACCGAGTTAACTTTTCATCTGTTCAAATATCTGCTTTTTACATATCTTGCATTTTTACATTCTTCGTTACTGTGTTGATGGAGTCATCTTTTCATCTGTTTTGCTATCTATATTTTGAATTCAAGTCACCCTTTCTATTCCTCATTGTAAATACTCATCTTCCCTTTGTTTTTCAAACTGGGAATTGTTTTTGTATTTTTAGTTGATCAATAAAATTGCTCCCCGGATGCCCCCGACAGGGGGCGGGACGGGGTTAAGCGTTTCTGATATATATATATATATATATATATATATATATGTAGAGAGAGAGAGAGACATATATATTAATTAATTGCAACATTACTAACATTATTTTAAGGAATATTTACGCTTGTGCGTGTTTATACATAAAGACCTAAATTAGACAGAGCATTTTTAAACATGTATCGTTATATTTAAAAAGCAGTTACTGCAACAAATTCATGTTAAGTATCATGTTTATACATCTTTCGTTAGATGACCCTGCAAATTGTAAATGAGTGAATGAGAAATAATTTAATGTTACATCGAAATTTTCCGAAACAGAATAGTAAAAAAATATTACTATACATTTCATCTTTAATCTCAATGTGCAAAGTAGTACAATAAATGAAAAGAGTGTATTTATTGTATAAGATCAAAAGAAAGCTCCCTAAAGACGCAAAACACTCTTCTGTTTGATGTCGAAAGGTACATATTTTTTGTTGATTGTAACCGTTCTGTTTCTGTATTTTCTTAGAACTTGTCTTTGATTCTCAACATGAAAAATATAAATGTCTTTCAACATTTTAGATCCACGTAAGATTTTATCGATGCTTTTCAAAAGCCTCGAGATATACAGATATCTGAAACAAAAACTGCTTTCTGCGTTTTTGAATATCTTGGAAGTTTAAAAGTATATGGTTTTGTAAATTTAAAAGTTTAAAGGAAATATTTCCTGATATTAATAAAATGAATAAAATAATAAATATTTTCAGGATATAATTTGCATATAAGAATTGGTATTTAATTCAATTTCCATTAATTTGAAAAAAAATATATAGGGGAGAGTTGGATAAAACGGGATAGTCGGACAAAACGGGATACGTCTCCAAGGGACCAGACTATTGCAGCTATATAGTGGACAACGACAGAAACGCGTTATTCGGTCGTGATGATCCGGCCGTCTCGAGATCACTATTTGATAGAAAGTTGTAGATCTCAGAACTTCTTTATTCTATTTTCTTGCCATTTTTTACATTTACGTGCGTTGTTTTTTATATTGTACTGCCTACATATATGGGAATAAAATTCCGGTGAGTATTAAATTTGATTAATCATTTATTTACCAATATTTTTATGTGCAGTCTATCTAATTTTCTTTTCACATTTAGGCAGCAGCCATGTTTGTTTCAAAAAGTGTCGGAGTCGGACAAAACGGGACACTTATGAGTTGGATAAAATGGGATAGAGTTTTTCATGTCCCGTTTTAGCCACCTATTTATTTGTTGGATTATTACATTTTAAAATAGCCATATGTAGGCCTAGACTTTTTGAACAGCTTATTTATATTAGCTATATATATTTTTGTAAAATTTAGTCTCTTTATATAGTAATGCAAAACTTGTTTATTAACGTTCGTTATTAGGCATTTTATTTTCGACTCTAGGATTTCACATCTTTCTTTAGAACTAATTGTAATGTATTTCTCTGATGAAGACTTCAGCTTTTTTATATATAAACTTCGTAATTTTCTAAATTACTCAATTTAATTTACATTCGATTCTAAAAAGAATTCTTCTCTTTGTTTACTGAAGAATTTAAATACTTGATTATTAAAGAGTCTTTCAGGGATGCTGCGACATCAATGGAGTGAATTAGAAATAAAATTCAATTAGAAATGGAAGAAAAGGAAAGGATTATTAAACTACAAAAAAGAACCAAGAGAATTGAAGAAAAAGCTGCTAAGAAATCTCTCTTACGAGCACAAGGCACATCTCGACAATGAAAATTGCGGAAATAAGCCTTCATGTTTGAAAACTCGCAGTCTTTAAAAGCAAATGTAGCATCATATTTTTTTGTGTACTTACTTATAAAAGAACAAACTATATAAAAGTGTTAGAACAGTAAAATCACATGAATATAATTTATAGAAATTTTTTCTCTGTCAGTTAATTATGCTTTTCACTTAGTTTTATGCAAAAAATTAAACATTGTAAACCCTATCCCGTTTTATCCAACCCAGGTATGCTAAAACGGGATATGTAAGAGTTTAGAAATTAATTTTTTTCTTCTATTTCACAGTCATTAAAATTAGTTAAAAATACGTTTTTTGTGTGCTTCAATAAATGCTGTAGCTACAAAAAAAAATAATGTAGGGTTCTGCTTAATAGATATTCCGTAGTAAATAAAAATAATAATGGTATCCCGCTTTGTCCAACTCTCCCCTATATGTTATTTTGTCATGCTCTTATGGCTGTCTTATTATTAACCAGTAGTCAATTACTGATGTAATTTCAGACTCTCTTTTTTGATCTGACGAGACAGTTGTTTTAACCTTTTTGTCATTTAAATTATTACTAAAACTAAATTATTATTTATATATTTTTTATAACAACTGGGTACATTACGATATCGGACAGTGATGTCACAGGTGGTAAATCGTGACATTTGTAGATGTAGAGGCCAATAAGATTCGACATACACACGTGATGTCGCTTACAGATCAATTCAATCTGATTTAAATCACATGGTTAGGCATAATCACTTTTTCTCGAGTTACAAGTACCCTATTAGCATAATTCTTTCTTTAATTTTCTTTTTTCGTTATTATCGGTGTATTTCTTGGATATATGTCAATTTGATACTTGCAACTCGAGAAAAAGTGAACTGATTGTGCATAAGAATTTGATTTAAATCGTATTTAATTGGATACCTGTAAGCAACGCCCGTTTGTGTGCGTCGTACCTGATTGCCTTTTCAATTGACAAATACTACGATTTATTTACAATGACAACTCTAACAGGCATTCAGTTATTATTCTATCATTTTTTGACAATCATATGAGTATTTTGAAATCAGGATGGTCAAGCTGCAGAAAAATTGTAATTATTATCAAAATAATTAGCCTTCAATCAATATCTTAATGTATGCTTTGACTATTTATTTCAATTATAATGTAAAATATAACTATGAAGCTCTATTCCTTGCTTTGTAAAATTTCGAAATTGCATTTGCAATGTCTGCGAGCTGGTTTCTCTTTCTGCATTTGGATACTTATGTAATTTAGTGGAAATTTGCGTGAATGGTGGTACACATGGTTGGCCACAGTCTGGAAAGATACTTTGGTTAATTCCTACATACTATATTATATTTACCATACTATATCATATTATAACTATTTCATATTATTACAATATAATTTTGAATTTAATAATTTGCGCTAAAACTGACACAAGATTCTCTTAAGTACAATAAAGCTAAAACATTTAAAAATTCCAGTAGCTTCGTGAAATAAGTCACCCCTTATTAATTTCTTTCCAATCTATGGTAATCAGCAAATATACAACATATCATGTAAAAACTTTGATTTATATTAATGTATGCACTTGAAAAAAGTGTGGTCAAAACTACCAGAATATGGTGAAATTTACCGTATTTGTGGCTATATAAAAACACCAAAACGTTTAGTGATTTTTGCCGAAGCTCTTTGGAAAAATTAATTATAGTATTAATAATTAGCAAAATATAGTTTAGTAATATGTGATAGAATTCGGAAAATATAGTAAAATTTGGTAATTTTATCATGATCCATTAGAGCGTGCCATAGGAATTATTCAGGTTAAGTTTTTTTTCAATTTAGTTTTTTGACTAAATGTGTGAAGTAAAAACAAGAGTGTATGGTTAACCGCTACCATATGAAGGAAAAAATTACCAGTCGAATGGTTTAAATACCATATATTTTGTGTTCTAATACGACGTTTAAATTTTGTTTTACTAGAAATGTCCTTATTATACAGTGTGATAATTTTATCAGATTTCTTTCCGTCTGCATTTTATATAAAATACGATTTGATTTAGGCATTTCAATTATAGTTAGAAATGCATTTTAAATAAATTATTCCTAAGACTTCTCTCTTTAATCATTTTTAATTTTTTGTGTTTGAAGACGCAATAGTTCATAACCAAACCGAAACCGAACATAACCTAAAGATTCATAACCACAGATCTAAAATATTATTAAGCTAAACCTGCGTAAATTAGGAAGGGTTTTAAAACATTGAGCATAACTCACATTCTGTGTTTTGCTTTTAAACTTTATTTCTGCTCAAACTTTCTTTAAAATTTATTTTAACTCAATTTGTTTTAAATTTAATTACCCACGTCTTTGTAAAATGGATCGTACCTAATAGTTTTAGCTAAAATAAATTTAAATGCTAAACTAATTTATAGTCAGAATGTACATATTTATCTCTGCTTTGTTCCAAATCTAAACAAACATGATGGTTTCATACGCTCTAAATAGTGTCTCAAAAATCTCAAAAAAATGTTTTTTTTCAAGTTGATACCTATTCAATCGTTTATACAAACTTTAAAGTATATGTAGTCATGTACAACATGCACTCATCATCAAGAAACGAAGTGACTTCATAAGGTTGGTCTAGTTGTGAATAAAATTCTTGTTGTTTAACCATATTAGGTTAGTTAACAGTTTGAAAACCATCTTTTTTAATAGTTATTAGACTGCTTTGGTTGAATATGAAAGCCTAACATTCAAATAAAATGTCATTTAACTATTTTTTCTTAAAAATTCTAACAATGTAAATTTTTTTACTATGAAGTTTTGAACATACACAAATGGAGACAAATATTTACTTAGAAGACAAAATTTTTGCATAGAATGTTTATGGACTGCAAAATAGTTGTGGAAATAGAAATAAATTGGAGGTCATTATTGACATTATTGAATGTCAATAATGAATAAACTAATAGAAATAATTTCAAATCCTTGTAGTTATAAAGTCATATTTGTTTAATGGCATAAAACTTTAGTCATTCTAATCTATAAAAACTTTAAAGCTTAGTAATTTGAACGAGAAAAAATTTCTTCTGCTTCAAAGCAGTTGAAACAAATGTTATAACGAAGCATTGGAATCTTCAATAAAGACGAAGTTGAAATTGCTTTTAACAGCAGTTGTTCAAGTAGCAACAAACGCGTTATTTGCTTTGCAATTACTTTTGCTGCTAAGTAATTGGTTTAGCAACCAAATGTTAATTTTTCTATCGTTCCTTAAAGTCATTAAACTAGTTCTCTTTTGTTATTTCAGCTTAGCAATTAAGTCATAAGCGCCAATTAGAAAGACAAAGAATCTTTCTTTACGTAAATTAAATTGCTGGTGTTAAGGGAAATGCTGTCACTTTCCAAATAATTTTGGTCTGGTTCCAAAAGAACCTAATTCAATTCTTTTGTTTGATTTTCTAGTCGATTTGACATATATCTCTTTAATATTTGCAGCAAGGAGTGAAACTTACTTAAAACGATTAATGGAATGTAGTTTCATAAATTAATTAGTATAATGTTGTACATAATACTTAATAACACTATTTGGGAAACTATTTAAGCCATTTTACAACTTATAGCATGTTTAAAACAATGCCAGTTGGGAAAATTAATATGTAGTATGTTTCTAAATTATTGCAGATGTAGAAGTTATTAGCGAAACTTTGATATAAGTTTATTCGAACAAAGAATATAATAAAATGGAAACAGATTCTAGTTATTTTTGTTTTCAGCTCTTAATACTCTCAATTCATATAATTTATTTCTATTGAATATACTTGAATGTACTTGTTTGCGTTTTTTATTTATAATAAAAGTATTGAACTTTTTAAAACTGAAATAATCCTTGTTACTTTATACTTATTTAAAGATTCAGATTTAATTTATATGAAACTAAAGCATAAAATAATTTTGAAGCTTTCAATAAATTAATTATGAATTCACGAATTTTGTAAGTTAAAAAGACATTTTATGTCAAAAGAGTCAAAAAGAAATTTTATTTTATTGGCTCATATAGTAGAGAAATTATATGTTTATTAAAATATGCTAACTAATTTTTTTAATAAATAAGAAAATAATACGACATGGGACGAATATGTAAATATTTTATATAGACAATATATAGACCATATTTAATCTTATTGCAAAGCTACAAACATTTGAGAAAATTTTCTTCGACTGTCCGTAATTCACCAACTTATTTTTTTTATATCTTTTATTTCTGGTTATAGGATTTAGGAATTCCAAAATCTTTTGAAGTTTAGGAAGACGAAGTTCAATTAAGATAGCATAAGATTTAAAATCCTGTCTTGTTTCATAAAAAAATGTGTCTTACCTTACTCAATGTTTTAACCTCTGTGTGCCGCAGATCTTTGAAAGGTTCATTTTTGAAAGATTGAAAGGTTCCTTCACTTTTCAAACGTTTCAAAGAATTTTAGTGATTAAAAAAAATTTAATATGTCCGAAAAATTAAATAACTATAAAAAAATTCTTTTTTTTACATTTTTCATATTTTTTTGCCGCTCAGTATGAATAAGTAATAATATTTTTAAATTAACTTCTTCATAAAAATTAATTTAATTTCTCATACAGCTAAATTAAATTATAAATGAATTTTTTAATGAATTCTTCCATTTTTAAAAAAAGAAAAATATTTCGAAATTATTTTTACTGTGCATAAAATTTCTTAAAAATTGAAAAAAAATATCGTAATACTAAGATAAAAACAGCAAAAGAAAAAATGATTTTTTTTCAAAATTTTATTTCATCCTTATACGCTCTTCGTAGTTTTTTCCCCATTCAAAATTAGTCTCATTGTTCTTAGGAAGATTTCGATAGACCTATCAAATTACTAATGTGCAAAAAGAAAGGAAATACGCCACAGATACTGATCAAAAGAAAAGTTCTTTTTCTTACTTATAAAGTGAAAACGTCGACAAGAATCTCATTCTTTTTAAATCGCCAGATGAAATCGATTGCTTTTCTAGACGTCGCCAAGAATCTTTCTTCATGGTACCCTCTTAAATTGCTTTCAAGATTATGAAAAGTTTGTGTGAAACGAATGGTATGTCCATAACTAGATAAGTTAATTTCCAGATATTGATGACAAGTTTTTCCATTTATTTTTTTATTAAAAGATGCTTTATAGCCATGTAAAACTTATCTAAAGGTCTTTTTTAAATGTATAAAAACTTTTTTACATGCATTTAAGAAATGATAATTTTTTTTTGCTATGACTTTTCTTTTAGAAACTTAGTAAGTAATTTGAGTTTCAGTAAACTACGAAATATGAATTCATGCATTGATATTTTAAGTTGAAACAAAAAAAAACATTATTTTAGAGAAGAAATATGCCATTGATTTTACATTTTTTAAACACTAATAATAAAAAAGTAATAAAGGTCATATTTTTGGTCTATGTACTTTTTTATTTTATTTTCGAGTACATATTATTGACTTGGACAGATAAATTTTTTTTAAATTTTATATGTACTACAATTGTTTTTAATACTAATGCATTCGTCACGACTTAGATTAAAAAAAAACTTTTCGATTTTAAAAAACGTTTTTCTTTTTAAAAAATTTTTAAAATGCAAAAACATTTTTGGCACTTATCTAAAACCAATTGCCAAAACTTAACTTCGGTGATAATACTTGATTATCACGTTTTCGAACGCCGCTAGTGATGGGCAATTGTAACCAAATTACTTTTATATAAGACAGTAGAAAAATGCGTTTGTCCTCCGAAATAATTTCATTATTTTGTATTTTGCAAGCATGAAAATAAATTTGGGAGTGATTCAAATTTAAATATTTCTTTTTTCTCATTTTTGCATACGTAATGTTTGCATTTTTGTCTATTTTATTATAATCAATACCTTATGTAAAATAAATTTGGCAGTCACCATAATGACTTGGTACGGTGAAGGGGAAAAATAAATAGCTTTAACTCTTATGTATCTATTATATAAATATATAAACTAAATAGCTTTAACTCTTATTTTTTCAATACCGATTAGATGATGATAAAATAATACAATTAAGGACAAGTTTATCGTATTTTTAAAGAAATCTTTCCGAAAATATTAATGCTGCTCAAGTGAATTTATTTGTTTAATATTTATTATATCCTTTATATTTCAACTGTGGCAAATATATCTTTATTAAATTATTTAATATTTTAATTAACAAGCAATTTTAATTTTTTTTCCAATTTTGTTATTTGCATCTAAAATTTTAATCAAGATTTCATTTTAAAATTCATTTTATTGTACTTAAATTTTTAGCAATTTTTTATTATAAAAGACCAAATAACAATTGGTATGGATTTGGAGGGAAAAGATTTGAACTATTGGGGAAAAACAACTTTTTCTTTGAACACTGATACTATTTATAATGATCTAAATTCCAAACCTTATCACCTTTAGAAGTTCATAAAAAAACCGACAGCAAAGAATATCATATACGTTATAATCGCAAAGAATATCATATACGTTATAGCAGATTTTGAAAAACGAAATGAGAGAGTTTCAATTTATAGAAAATGTATTATTTTCAGTAAATATAACAAAAATAAAACATATAATTTCAGAGAGAGAAAAAAAATGATTAAAAGAATAAATAGTAAATTTAAGTTATCTTCAAGAATTTTGAAATGGTGATCAATATAAAGTGTCACTGAGAATAGAAACTCCGTATAAATTGAGAGTTGAAACTCAAACGAGTTGCAGTCATCAAGATGGCGGCATGCTGCTACTTATTCAGCGTATTTATTCTGCGTATTCTACTTATTCTGCTTACTTATTCTGCGTAAGATGAAATAGGTTGTTGGAATAATATGAAGGGTACCGCATTGTTTTTCTCATCTTTAAATTGTTCGAAGCTTCCTTGCGCACATTTTTTTCCAATTTTGTGAAGTATTCTTTTTTTTTTTGTATGCCACTATAAATTTTTAATCAAAGTTTATAACATTTTAATTTTCCATAAATCTATCGAACTTATAACTTTCTTTACTAATACAGTACTGAAATCTCTTCAATACGTTAGCAACATAATCTTTAATTTAATAGTTCAAAGCTTCTTAAGGGTTTTCAGATGTTAACGGAATATTAAATTCTCATAACAAATTATTTCAGTAAATCAATGCTCCTAAATTATCATATTAATATTTCGAAATATTGACAATGCATGAAAATATCATATTATCCCTTCTTAGAGTGTCTGGACACTTTTGAAATAAATAAGCGTTTTGTAACAGATTTGTCTGAAATACGAAGATTATTATGCCATAGTTAATATTATATTCTTTGATTTGATTAGCTGAAAAAATTGTGGATTACTTTACGTAACTTACATTCGAGTTTCAAGCTGTTCCACTCAAAAATAATCTCAAAATCGATTTAAATCTCTAAAGTTCTTAAACATTTACAATGTAGAAGATGGCTGGGAAAAGTTAAATGTTTAAATTTAGTACCAGAAACAGGAAAAGTCGTCTATTTTTTTCCTCAACGATTGAAACTTTTCATCTACGTTTCTGACAGAACAAATAAATGTCTCAAATAAGATCATTTATTTGAAATTTTTATAATGCACAAATTTTACACAGCATACGCACAAAATCTGATTTCAATAGTGATTTGAATCCATTATTTTTTTAACATTTGCAATATATATAGACAGGAACTGGGAAAAATTAAATGTTTTAATTTTCTCCAGGGAATAGAATGAAAGTTTAGTATTCTTTTAAAAAAATACCGAAAGCTTTCGAGGCTACGAGGAGAAAAAATTCTGGAAAAATAACGGTACTATATCGTTATAACATTACTGTAAAGAAAAACTATCATCCTGGTTTATAAGACCAAAATATGCTGTTATTGAACCATTCATTTGATAGTTCATCCATTCATATGGCAGCAGTTTACCGGAAACTCTGGTTTTCAAATTAATACTTTCTATTACCACATCATATATTTGATGATTCTAATGGAAAAATTTTCTTAAGCCTAAATCTTCAGGACTTAGCAACAAGCTGTTAAGTGCTTCGCGTCCCACAGTGGACTGATCATTAAGACACGGTTCCCAGCAGATCACTGAAGTCCAGCATCACTGGTTGCGGTCAGTGTGCGGGTGAGTGACCACTTGGATCAGTCTGCGTAGGGACCGAGGGTGTGCGATATTGGTCCTCGTTAAACTGTGCTGCCATAAAGTGCTCGACTTCACGTGCAGGTCCTTGGGCTACCAAAGGGGGGGGGGCTGACATCACCTCCGTAGAGGATCGAAATTGTGATGGCATGTCTTCGGATCATCCTTAGGGATGTTTCCCAGACCGTCACCAATAGCCCATTGTGCAGCTCTAGTGCGACGTAAATGAACTACAACTACAACTAAGTGCTACATCAGAAAGAAAATGGCATTGACGAAAATTAAAATCATGAACAGTGTGCAAAAAATGGATCACACTGAATAATTTTTGACATAATGATTAAGTGCCTTAAAAAGAGTAAGTATGATTTTTTTACCCTTTTTAAAGCACATTTAGCTTTTAAAATTTTCTAATTTGAAGTAGTCAAATTTTTGGCGAGACACCAATAAATGATTTTTCTTTTAATTGATTTATTAACGTATACGTTTGAAAGCTGTTTTAAAGTTTCATATTGCTCGTTACTTCATTCAATTATTCATTAATGCATTCGCCGTTTCAAACTTCATATAAATCATTAACATCAATATTTTTCTCATTATATTCCAAACGTTACACACAAATTTCATGTTAGAAACAAGACGTATACTTCCTTTAAAATTGATGGAAAACTGTTTTCTCCTCAGGGTTTTCCCCTCCTTTAAATCAATTTCTCTTTTCCAACAGTATTTACTCTCGACCAACTTAACTCATATATTTGAGTTAACATCAATCGGGGTGTTGACTTCATTGGATGGAATAAGAGATATCAGAAGAGCCGATTAGATTTTTGAAGGAAGTTTTATAAGTTATGATGTCGGGAGCTTTCTACTCTATTGAAATTCTAACGAGATATCAGTAAACATGTTTATTCTTTGTAAAATTTACATATCGTTAAATAACTTTAATGAGTAAAATTACATTAAATAGATATTAGTTGAAAAAATGTTTTTTCTTTCTTTATGAGATAGTTTTGTTTCGTCACAATGCGAGAAAATAGAAAAAAAATATTTGTCAAAATCGTTTTAACTATTAAATTTTGAAGGCATACTTATTTAACTAACAAAAAACTAAGTCTATTAGCTATAAACTGCATTAGCTATTAAAATTACTATTTGAAAACCAATAGTAAAATAAAGGTTGGTAATAAACACCTGATAAAACGCCTGGGGCAATCAAGAAGATGGAACAATGTCCCACACCCATTGTCAGTGAGATAATCAGAGAAACGTAGCAATTTACAGCACTTATTGTCAGTGGGACAATCAGGAAAGTTCAACAGTGCCCAGCACCTGTTATCAGTGGGACAGTCAGGAAAATAGATCACTGTCCCGGACGGGACGAACCGTAAAGGAAACAATTTTAATAAAATTATTTAAGTTAATTTATTTATTAATTAAGTTAATTTATTAATTTAATTAAGTTAGTTTATTATAAGTTAGTTTATTAATTTAATTAAATTAATTTATGAATTTATTTATAAGTAATATTTAATTTATTTTCTACCTTCCAATGAGATATTAAACAAAACAGTAAAACAGTTCTTTACCAAGAGTATCAGTTATAGTTTCCCCTCAAACTTGGCTTTACTACAGTTATTGACAAATATGAGTGCTGAAATTGTTTTTAAAATCTGCTGTATTTCATGTGGGGTACAATCGTAAGGAATTCGAAATTGATAAGCTCTACACTGAGAAAAAAATGGCCTAAACTACCTAGAATATAGTAGAATTTAACGTTTCTGGCCTTATGGCAACGCCAAATACGCAGTAATTTTTACCGAAACGTTTTGGTAATAATTTTAGCAAAAATTGAAAGTAAAATGAGATTTTATAATATGAGATGAAATTTGGTAAATGTGGTAAAATTTAGTAATTTTATCACGATACCTAATAGCAGAGCAATTTATTCGGCCAAATTTAATTTTCGATTTTGTATTTTTAATAAATGTGTGGATATAAGATCTATAATTTTCGAAAAAAAAGAATTTTTGATAAACAGTTACCATATGAACGAAAAAACTACAAAATGAGTAATTATACCATATATTTCGGTTTTGTTTACCATTTTTTAATTATAAATGCCATTACCTTATAGTGCGGTAATTTTACAAGGATTTTTTTATCTCCATACAGCAGTACCATTTGCTTTGCTATTATTTCTTCTTCAAAGTGGAATTGAAATTAAAATTTGCTGAGAACTAAACAGCAGCATCAACGAAACTATCAACAAATGAGATGACGCTGCTGTTCTCTAATATGCTAACTATATTTTCCTGACTATATTTCCTTGCATTTATAAAAATTATCGTGCGAACCTTCTTTGGTTAGCCAAATGATAATCCATACGTTATGTAATTCATTCTGATATTTTAAATATGACTAGTTAAGTATTTCAGTGTTATTTTGAGATAACTAGTATTTTAAATATAAGTATTTGGTTAATAAACTTGATTGAAATATTTAGTTCATTGATACTCTGTTAGGAATTTATCATATGAATTTTTTCAAACGCAATTTATTTAATTCTTATTTCACCATATTCAAACAAAACAGTCAAATAAGCATAAATAAAATGCTATTTAAACTGTTAACTGCGAGAAAAACCGTTCGTTCACCTAATACGGCTGGACAACCAGAATTTCATCGCACCAACTAGGCCCATCAACTGAAGCAACTTGGTTCCTCGTAGCTGGGTGCATATTACTGCCGAATGGGCGAACTCCTGGCTGACGGAACGGGGGTTCGAGTCTCAGCGTTAACACCGCAATATTTCCTCCATTCCTTTCAACACATGAAGAGTTTCAGTTCTCAGCCCTTTCCGATTTGTGACCATGGAATATTAGAATACGATACTATCATCCACGTGCAGATGGCAGCACCATAAATCCACTTAGCACAAAAAAACAGTTTTTCTAATCTCTTACGATTGGTGAAATTACCAGATAAACTAATTAAGCCACATTCTAGAGTTCATTTGATACAACATAATTCCAGTGCCTATCACCTAACAAATCTCCAATGTTCAGTAAAATTTCTTTTTTATGGTTTTGTAACCATGTTAGTTGTAAATGATTGAAAAACCGTATAGCTTTAAAATTCCCAGTCTTAACACCATACTAGTTGTAAATGGTTTCAATACCATAAAGGTAAAAAAAAATTTCTTTACCCGTAAACTTTATGGTTAATTGGATAGACAGACTGCAAACGGTTATTTCACCTTAAATTTCATATGAAAATTCTAACAATGTATGAACTAGAAATATTGTTCAAATTTTAATGACTAAGTCGTATTTTCCTTGAACAGCACAAAATTATACTTAAATAATGAACTGAAAAAATCTTTGAAAGATGAATTAATTTCTTAAGCAAATAAATTTTTGTACTTCCATTTACTTTCTTTTGGAATCCATCATTTACATCAGTTCAAAAATTTTAAATTCTATAAGAAAACATTTATACCAAAAAAAAATACATTACATTTCAAATGTTTTCTAGATATATAAATGGAAATCTTAAAGAATTCCCATCGACAAGACTCTTTTTTTTTCCGGAAAATCATTAAAATATTTTTCTTATCGTCTGGATTTTCTTATTACTGAATCCACCTTTCTGCGCATTGTATATTTACCGTAGACTTTCCGGTTTCCGTTATTTGATTTGATATCAAACTTAATATTGATTTTATTAAATAAAATGGAGAAATCTGCGCTAAATTGAACGAAACTATACGCGATTCAGTTGAACCAACAGTTTCCGAAGTTGTTAGTGTCTTCATGCATAAAAGGTATTATTTCAGAAATAACTTTCATGCAATTTTTAATTTGCAATCTTGGGTTATCTGAAAGTGTTGGGTACATTTTGCGATGAAAATTTTTATACTGAATTTAATGAGTTAAAATTCGAGTTGATTAGAATAATAGTTTTGTAGTTATAAAAGTTTTCTTCATTAAAAGTGCAATTTAAAAAGAGCACAATTCAGAAATTGTTTTTCAAGTTGGAAACAAGGAATTCAAATATAAAGCACGTGAGTTGTCATAAACACTAAAGTGTAAATGTACTTGTTTTTAAATTTCTGAATGAAACTTCTTTTCTCGTGTCTACACGAAAATCTGAAATTAACTGAGCTACAAGTTGGGAAGAGCTGAAAGATTAAAGGCCATTAGTTTGTATCAACAAACAATGTTGCTGTAGTTCATTTACGTCACTCTAGAGCTGCACAATGGGCTATTGGCGACGATCTGGGAAACATCCCTGAGGATGATCCGAAGACATGCCATCACAATTTTGATCCTCTGAGGAGGGAATGGCACCCCCCTTTGGTAGCTTGACAACCTGCACGCGAAGTCGAGCACTTGACGGTAGAAAAGTTTAACGAGGACTAATACCGCATACCCTCGGTCCCTTTGCAGACTGATCCAAGTGGTCACCCACCCGCACACTGACCGCAGCCAGTGATACTTGACTTCGGTGATCTGCTGGGAACCGTGTCTTAACGATCTGTCCACGGCGGGACAAACAAACAATGTGTTCCATATTCTGCTTTAATTATACGTATGCAGGTTCAATAATAATGATTATTAGTCTTACTGTTACGTTTCTTAAGTATTATCAAAAACGACACGCAAGTGCTTAGAGCCATTATGAAAGACGTGACCTGAGACATTACATCACACATGTTGTTTTATAAAGTATAAATATTATTTTGTTTCCGTAAGTTCTTCTTTTGCATGCTTTTTAATTTCACTTTAATTTTTTTCATTTAAAACATTTGTCTTGTCACTAAAAGATAATTTTTAAATAGGAATTAGTTTTAAAGTTTTTACTAATTGATTTTAATTCTTAACATTTTAAGCCGTAACACATTCTAAATGGGTTTAACATAGTAGTGAGTGTAGGAAGCTTGGTTTGCAAAACAAATTACAAAAAGACTTGCTTAGCAATCTTTGAGACTCGCAAACTATGTAAGCAAAACATATAAAATTGCATAGCAATTTTTGAGAAATGCAAACTATATAAGCAAAAAATATAAATTTAGTAAGAATTATTTGAGACACTCAAACTATATAAGCAAAACATATGAAATTGCATATCAATCTTCGGAAGTTAGAGAGAGTCTGCTATTGAAATATATGACCCCTTTTACAAAGTATTACTTTTTAATTGAAATTATTTTATACCTATATATAGTTTACATTATTATATATTAGGTTTTTTATCAATATTTATAAGAGATAGTGTAAGATAAAATATGGTAGATATTTATATTTATTTTTACTTGATATTATTTTTTAAAGTTTTAATATTGCATCAAATCTTGTTTTTCTTACAATTATTCGTAGAAATTGATATCAACCTAAACCAAAAATAATCCTCCTATATCTGTACAATATTAACTTATATAAGTACTCAACATTTTTCTAAAATATATTCAGATAATTTTTTGTTATTTTAATTTGTGTCATATTTTTTAAAGGTTTCATTATTTCCTTAAAAACCCTTTATTCGACTTTTGCAGGCAATAGACGTCGTCTTAATCTAAAAATAATCCTTTAACTGACAATTTTTCCTCTCGAATCGCCTTTTTATCTAATATAAATACAGTTCTTCTCTAACTAAAGAGTTTTTATTGCGTACCTATACCTTTAAAAAAGAAGTTTATTAGTATTCTGCACTACTTTGAGTTGGATGACTTCTCTATATTGGCGAGATTTCTGGCGTGATATTGGATTCTGGTTGGCGATCGTGAATCTAAAACTCCCAAGCCGGACTAAAGTCTCATCACTTCTCTCATTTTGATCTAGAAGTTCAGAATACTAAGAGAAGCCGAGAAGCAGATTATTGATTTCATAGCATGTGTTTATTTCTCTGCATGAAAGTTTCCAAACTTTCCTTAACTAAGCAATCCAATAAGTACGAATTAAATTACCCCTGGATAATTTTAATGCGTAAAAGGAAAATGCACTAAACCATTACTTCCAGAGTAAAAAAAAACTTTCAATAAACATTTGCAAAATATTCCATGAATCATAATTTCTTATATATATAAGGCAATGTATTTTAACTCTCGATTTTGGAAGATTATCATGCTAGTATCGCTCTGAAATATATTTTTCTTTCACATTTTTTATTCCCGTTGCATATAAAATGGGAAAATTTCTTATACAATGAATTCACTACTAAGCAGGATTATGTCCAAAGCTAAGTGCAGTACTTAAAAACTGTATGTGCATTGGATTACACTGGCTCCAAGATAGTGTGAAGATTGTTTGGGATCCCAACTGATCATGCTAACTTAACTGATCATTTGATCCCCTTAGTTAGAGCTTAATAAGGTGCTATTAAAAAGAGTTTAAAGTGTGAGAATGTTATAAATTGTATAAATTTATTTCAATTTGTTTATGCTAAAAACGAAATCAACTAAAAAAATTTTTGAGACTAAAATGACATTTCTGTGATGGCTAGTGATTTTCAGTGTAGTCCTCCCTTAAGCTTTCCCGTTGGTGACGTCGTCAAGCAGGGATACCTGTTTGTAAAAAGGCCGCCAAGAAAGTACCTGAGCAAAATTAAGGTGAGAACTTATGTGATATTAATTAAATTCTGGGTATTGAATCGCAATCAGATATTAATTTATTAGATATTTAATCTTTTAGTCATTTTAAAGGGGATGTCATGTACATAATTAATTTCTTACTTCTTAATTAATTATCTATGAACTGTTTTTTATTAACTATACTTAAAAAATTTTGCCGCCAAGAAAGTACCTGAGCAAAATTAAGGTGAGAACTTATGTGATATTAATTAAATTCTGGGTATTGAATTGCAATCAGATATAAATTTATTAGATATTTAATCATTTAGTCATTTTAAAGGGGATGTCATGAACATAATTAATTTCTTACTTCTTAATTAATTATCTATGAACTGTTCTTTATTAACTATACTTAAAAATTTTTGCCGCCGGGAAAGTACCTGAGGGCGGATTCACCCGACATAGATAATTAGACATACATAGATAATTAAGGTGAGAACTTATGTGATATTAATTAAATTCTGGGTATTGAATTGCAATCAGATATAAGTTTATTAGATATTTAATCTCTTAGTCTCTTTAAAGGGGATGTCATGTGCATAATTAATTTCTTACTTCTTAATTAATTATCTATGAACAGTTCTTTATTAACTATACTTAAAAATTTTTGCCGCCAAGAAAGTACCTGAGCAAAATTAAGGTGAGAACTTATGTGATAATTATTAAATTCTGGATATTGAATTGCAATCAGATATTAATTTATTAGATATTTAATCATTTAGTCATTTTAAAGGGGTCGTCATGTACATAATTAACTTCTTAATTAATTATCCATGAATTGTTCTTTATTGACTATACTTAAAAATATTTTAGTGAAAACTCTTGCATGGGTAAACGGCAAAGACATTTCTGATCAAATAATGGTAAAAAGTACCTGCAATTTGGGTGCGAATATTTTCAACTGTAAAAATTTTATGGAATAAAGAATCTGGTTTACTGTAATTTTTACAGTAGTATTTACTATAAAATCGCTGAATCAGTGTAATTAAATAAATATTACCGTAAAAATTATGATATAAATTTTTACGATAAAAATTTATTTTGCTGAGGAAGAAATTTCATGTACAGTCTCTGGCCAAAAATTATAGGCGCACTTTAAGATTCTACGTGAAATCTTAATTATCAGGTGATACTATGCAGGTTTATTGTTTTTACGCTTTGTACTTGTTTGTACTTCTTTGTACGCTTTGTACCGGTTTGTACTTGTTTACGTTCGTGTATCAATTGATTACCATTTGTAATGCAGTAAGTTCTAAGTAAATACAAATTGGAGGTAAATGAAAAATATCCTGAATAAAAATTTATTACGTGTATGTTTAAACAGAAAAGTATTACATATAAACTAGTGCATAGCATGTAATTATAAAAACTCTACAGTGCGTCTAATAATTTGGGCTAATTGTTATAATATTTTAATATAATACCTGATATAATAAGTATTGCGTATTTATATAATCTATCGTCCAATTTATACAATCGTCGAATTTATATTATATATCGTCTAATTTAACCAATTGATACACGAATGTAAACAACTGCAAACCGGTTTCAGTCACGTAAATACAATAGAGCTGTATAGTATCACCTGATAATTAAGATTTTACTTAAAATCTTATAGTGCGTCTAATAATTTGGCTAGGGATCCATGATGCCCATACTTTTTACCGTAAATTGAATTGGAATTTTTAACGTTGCAGCAGCAACCAGCATAAATCATTGAAATATTATGATATTTGAGGAATATATTTATAAAAAAATTAAGATATCTTTGTCATCGGCAAAAAATTGATAAAAAATATGTTGGAATTTGCCTTTAAATTATTTATTTATTTCCAGGTATTCTTATTCAGTGGCATTTACTGCTAAATTTGTTTATAGTCTTTTCTTAATATTATTATTTTTTACTTTTTACTTTTTCAATTTTGATGATTAATCAAAATTAAGGGCTTAAAACCTAAAGTGGATTTATATTACTATATTTTTTTTAAAAATCGTAAACAACCTGTTACGAAACATCTTATGATAAAGTATATTTAGTTACAGTATTACAATTATCATACTGTCAATAGGTCTCCTTTATACTTTCAAGTTTTCATACTAACTTTTATGTTTAAATTTATACAATTCTGTAACTGGTCAAATTATGCAATTAAAATCATCAATAAGAAACAACTTAAAAATTGCAAGGCAATGTTCGCAATTACCCTCATTAAGACGTCACTCACTGTAATAAAGGAGGGCATAAAGCAACGAGTTCGATCCTGACAGCAGGCTAAATTCCTGGCTAATATGAGTAGCTGCTGTATTTGTCGCATCGTTAGTTGTGGTGTGGAAGCTTGGAGAAAAGAATAGCTGCTCAGGTGATGTCCACATAGTCTGAATGGAGTCACATTTACATGGCTGTCGAGTTTTGACTGCCTTAACAAAGGGCCCTGAGAAACGGAGCTACGTGCCCGGCCATGGCTGCTTAGTGTGGGATCATATTAGTTTATTTGTTTAATTATAAGTGGTATTTAGTTATATTAGTTTATTTGTTTACTTATAAGTGTATTAATATTAGTAATATTAGTTTAATTATAAGTGATATACAGTTCCAGCTGAAATTGCAGCATAAAGTCATATAGTTTATAGTAGAGCAGCGATGGCTCCGGGGATAGAGCGTTCACCTTCCAATTAGGTGAATCGGGTTTGAATCCCCACCATGGCTTGCCTATGCAAATCCGCATCCGGCTGGCACCGACCACAGTGCTGACGTGAAATATCCTCAGTGGTAGACGGATCATAGGTTAGAGTCCCTTTGCCATCAGGCTAACCCTGGGAGGTTCTCGTAATCTTCCTCGCCATGTAGCGTAAATGCGGGTTAGTTCCATCAAAAAGTCCTCCACTAAGGCAAAACTCTTACAATCCTTGATCTAGGAGTTCCCTTGTCTTCTGGATTGGGTTCAAAATTCAAAGGTTACGTTAGGTCAGAGCTTACATAAGAAGTCGTATACCCTAAAATTGGATCGACTGTTCAACGATGGTTACAAAATATAGTCTACAGTAGGGAGTAGTTCACTATGCTATATTTAACTTAAATTGCTGCAAAGTTTCTACAAAATTAGACCGCAAAATCAGTAAAAATTATTCAAAATAATATCTCTACCTTGAACTATGATGTGGTTCAAATTTTTGCTATAGTAACAAGTTACTAAATTGAATCAAAATTCTGTTGCGTGATAGAATAGTGCAATCCTGTTTAAGAAGTACGATAATATGTTCGCAAGGGCTTAAAATATCTAACAGAGAGCAAGGACTTTCGATAAATTATCTATTATTCCATGTTTACATTAAGGATCTAAGCATTCAAGATTATTGAGAGAATAACATTATGTAAATCAAAGCTCTAAACCTAGCACGTTACTTGTAATCTGGAATGTCTTTGAAGGAATATTCTTGTTACTGTAAGTAATTACAACTGCTAGAATTTTTCAGATAGCGATGATAATTATGAAGTGAAAGGTTGCTTCTATTTGTTTGAAAGAGATTAATGAATCATTGAATTTAAATTTACTAATTAATAAATTATTAATAATTTTTAATTTAGATTTGTAAATAATTATAATAATAATAATAATAATAATAATAATAGTAATGGTAACAACTCTTAATGAATTTGTTAATAACAATTGTTTGATATGTTAACGGTGATTTAATTCAATTCAGCGATGATTTAATTCAGCTGAAATGAGTTAAAAGGTGTGTTGTTTTATGTTGATTACATAAATAAATAAATCGGATATATTATAATCTAATTAATCAGCTTAGACCTTGAACTGCTATATTTACCTATAATTGTAGTAGTCAATGTTATTCAGAGCACATGTATTAAAAATTTTGCAAATCATATTTAAAATTGTGCAAACCACATGTATTTAAAATTGTTCAATTTATATGTTCTGATAATTATTCAGATTTGAAGATTTTTTTCCCTTTTTCTTAGACAATTGAAAACATTTTCTAATGAAAGGTTAAAATTATTTATTTAATGTTTTTTTTTCTAGCGTTTTCAAAAATTATAAAAATAGAAGAATCTAGTTTCTATATAAATTTTTTCAATAGTTTCTCTAAATCTTTTTGGTGCTTAAAAGTTACAGTAAATATTGTACTTATTTCCAAAAATACGGCTTAATTTTTATCATTAGCATAAGTTTAATAATTAATACTAAGCATATGATGATAAATACAAATTAATTTGCATAATCAATAGTTCAAGCGTTGTTCGTAAAACTGCATACCAATTATTTACTTGATTTATTTTGTTTCCATACTCACTTAAATTTTATGAAAATTAAAAAAATCACATTTTCAATTAGTTTTATATTTATTAATAAGAATAATGATTACTTTCATTTGTTAGTATAAATTTAGGAATTAAATTAAATGATTGATTCAAAATACTAATTAATTTTTATAATTAATATAATATTTTAAGTCATATTAGTATACTTTAAAAGTTATGCTCAAAAACTTAATAAAACACAAACAAAAAATGTAAGGTTGTTAATTTCAACTGATTCAAAGTAACAGTACAGTGCGATATTGCTGTTCCTAATATTTTTATTTTTATTTTTTTACAAACAGTAGATATTTTAGAACTTTATTAGGCTGAATGAAAAAATACGGTCTTTTAAAAAGGAAAATAATGAATTAAAAATTTCATTAGAAAAGCTATAATAATTTACTCACTGAAATATTTATTTAGCAATCAAGCTGCTCAGTATTTTACAAATTACGTTTGGAATGAAATTTATTTCGATAATTGTTCTTTTTCATTTCAAGCAAAGAAGCAGTAGACACTAAATATAACAATGAAATCAAAAATATTTTTGAAGAATTCCGGCTCTGGAGCTGAACTTTTCAGACCGCATAACTCATTCTTTACATCCTAGTTTTCGACCACTAGTGCTGTATTCAGCTTTCAAATCGATAAGAAAATTACGTAACTCTAATCAGATGATGTGTCCTGGCGCACAGCTCATATTTTTAAAATAATAATATGGTTCTCCAATCAAAATGGTAGAGGATTGATACGCTTGATTTAGTAGATTCTAGATTTTAAAGCAGATTTCGCGGACTGTGGTTTCAAATCGAAAAGTACAGATCAAGTTTAATGTTAGCAAAATAATGTTTTTTTTCCTACGCCAGATTTTACTTGAAGTTTTGTTCGGTCAGAAGAAATTCCTAACTAAGTATTTACAGTTGTTGTATAATACATGATTATAAATTTGATAAATGATAATATCTGAAGAGTTTTTATAAAAAGGCGAAAAGTTAAGCTTTTCATATAGAAAAAGAATCATTGTGTGTTACATAATAATAAAGTAAATTTACTTAATAACATTCAAGTGTGCTTAATTTATTATTAAGAAGTAATGCCAAAAATGTTGTTACTATTGGATAACATAATTATAACATAAATAACGAAAACATGATAAATACAAAATTAATTAATTAACATATTTTTTTAAAAAATTTCCACTGTATAATTAAGTTATTTATTAAAAAGAACTGATATTTATATTTATTTCCTTAACCATTTGGATGTTTCTAAGGTTTTTTTCCACAGCTAATGTCTGAAATAAATTAATTAATCTGTTCAATATTATTCCCTTAAATGTTTCACAAAATTCTTGATTGACTAATATTATAAGCACTAAAAGTGAAAAAATGAAAATAGTTTCATTTTTACACATACCTGCGGAAAAATACAATATTTAACTGTCCCTCTGTTGTCGAATCACTTATGTAAAAGTTTATCAATATGAAATACAGAGTTATTAAAATTGTTAAATATTGCTCATATTGTGAAATATTTCCCGAACTGTTTGAAATCTTTCTTAAATATTTTTTAATCTTTTGAGTTCAAAGATTAAATTCATTTTTCCGTATTTATAATTTTGTTTTGTTTCTATGATTATTAAATAAGTTGAATTACTTCAATTAAATAATTAGTTTCATTGACTGCATACTTGTGAATTTTTTTTAAAAATTTATCGGGGGATAATTGAGTTACTTTCTTATGATTTATGCATTAAACAACATGAATTTAATAATTAGTTTCAGCAATGCGCTTATTGTTATTTTTTAAAATTTATCCATATAGCATCGTGAGGTTGATTTTAATATAACAGAAAACTTTATCACAAAACCCAAACTAATAACCCTAACATTTATAAATGATTAGTAAATAAACAGTGCCTTATTGAAGCAATGTTAATTTTAACTATTCTAGTATTCCAGTTTATCCTCATTGAAACAATGAGATTTGCATTAAGCTTGCATAAACATCCCTTTTGTATTGAGATTGAATCGAAAATCACTGCGCATCATCATTAAAAAATTGTTGCATTTCAGAATTTCACCATACAGAAGAAAAAAAAAGTATTAGAAGTTATACGAAGTATACGAAAGCTAAGAATTTATATATTTGTTTATATTGCATTGTATTGCCTGTATTCATCTTCAATGGATATTAATATTGCAATGCAACATTTCTGCTTTGTAGGAATTTCGATTCACCAGTCAACTTTGTTGTGCATTTAAAAAGAAACCGCAGATACAACATTTTGAAATAAAATTCCTTACTATCTAGGTACAATCTTTTAAAAGTATAACATATATATCTGAATAAACATTTTCTACTTTTAAAACGTGGAAAACAAAATTGATCAAAATCGATACACAGAGAAAATAAATATGGTCACAACTACCAGAATATGGTCAAATTTATCGTGTAAAGAAACGGGAAATGAAATTAAACTTACTAAACAAACTTCATATCAGATATACAGCAAAATAGCTTTGTTTCGTAATCTTACTTTCAGTTATGTGAAAGTTAGTTCAGATACATTAAAGCAATATTTCAGTTCGCTAGGCGCTTCTATTTAAGTTTCTTTTTCTAAGTTTGTCACTCTTGAACTTTTCTAATGGAAGTAATATGTTCATTTACGCGATAAATTGTGTGTTTTCCTTTTTTTTTTAAGCGTGAATATTTTGTTTTATAATTCCGTGATAACGAGGTCATTTGCGAACGAAAAATGTGTGTGAGGGAGAACACTCCTGAGTTAGCACATTAATTTAATGACGCTAATACAACTTTTTTCTTCGTTCTTATAGAATTGAAAATTATATTTCAAGTACAAAGATAAGTTTATAAACCAGCGAATTTAAGGGATATTTTTTTAACCATTCTGAGTGTAACTTTATGAATTAATGGGACGAACTCGTTACATCTATCCACAATTATTAATATTCTTAGAGAATTCCACACAGAATGGATTCATTATCTTCATTAAGTGTAATATATTTGCACAATGGAAATTATCAGTTTGATAAATTATTACAGTTAAACACTTCCTTTCATTCGCAATTTATGAAACAGTCAAAACTAAATAAATAGTCTCATGACGAAATTGAATACTTAGCGTAAGAATACGTTTTAACGGAATAGTTCTTGAAGAGATTTCTCTTGCATTACAAAAAAAAAAATGGTTGGATATTTTTTTAACGCTTTGAACATTTTTTGAATAAGTTTCTTTTAAGTTAAAAAAGCATTAATTGAATATTTTTTGATTAACGCTTTGAACATTCTTTGAATAGATTTCTTTTATGTCAAATAAAAAAATTGAATATTTTAGTTAAAGCTTTGACCATTTTTTGATTAGATTTCCTTTACGTTAAGAAAAAAATATTGAATATTTTTCCTAACAATTTGAACACTTAATATTATAAACTACTTGCAAACTACTAATTGATAAAAAATGATTCAGTGGCTTTTTGCTGGGTTTTTTGCCTTTTGATACAAAGCAATGAATTTTGGTTAATTCACCAATTTGAAATTAGGGTGTAGAAGAAAATATAAAAGTATCAGGAAAGTGAAAAGGAAAGTAATACAGATTCCGATATTCATTAGTAATTTATGAGCTATATGTGCGCTTCTAAATTGTGCCAAAGACATTTTATGATAAGAGATAAGATTAAGATTATTCTCATAAATAACTAAATATTAAGCATGTCTTTATGAAAAAATAGCCAGTCAATTACCGAAGGAGGTACATATAAGGCATTCTGTGCTTTTTTCTGTTTCATAATGTGTTCTAAATCAACAGCTTCCGCTAAAAAATTTTAATCCAAGTGCATTCTACGTTACTAAATATCGAAAGTGGGTTTTTAAATTAAAATTAGATATATTTATTTATCCAATTTTCATTGATCAGAAAGTCAAAAAAAAAAAGTTAGGAATTAGGATAAAATATACTGCGACATCCACCATACTTGCCCGATATTGTAACATCAAATTTCCATTTATTCGCATCGCTACAGCGAAAAATTGCACACTAAATGGCAAATTGTTGTTGAAGATGGAATTGCTCACATCCTTAAATAAAAATTACAACTCGCAAGAAACTTTTTTTTGTGCTTAAAACTCAAACGGCTGCAGTGTATTGCAGTATTCCATCATTCAACGCAGCTTTGTTTTTAATCAGTGATAATACTACATTAAACAGGTACTAAAAATACTAATTTTCTATATTCCATACGCTTCAAAACTATCAATATATTTCTAAATTATCAGTTTTGAAATGAATCAGAAAACTGATTTATGGACTAAAGAATAAATCTTTGATAATCTCGAGTGCTTTTTAGAAAGGATTTACTATATTGTTCGTCTTTCTTTACGTTAGTTCTAATAGTATATCGAGTTAGTTGGAAATATTTGTGAAAGATCGTCTCTTTGATACTCAAATCTAATTTAGTATAAATTCCATGAAAATCTGGGTTTGAAAGAAATCAATAAATGGTTAAAAATATCTAGTGGATAAGAAGGGATAGAAAATTGTTTTATATGTATGGGTACTTTCAAATTTTCTAAAAAAATAGTATATTTATCCAGTGAGATATAGTTAAATTTTGCTACCTGTTTAAGTCCGATTTATTTATTTTTTTAATGTAAACAGTTAATGTGTTTTATTTCTTATTTGTACGGCATGTTTAGATCTTTGGTTTTGGCATTTTGGTTGATTATAATTTGTTGGCATTTCTCTGAGTATTGATTTTGATAAATTTTGCCATTGATTCTGATAGATTTAATGTATCTGCTGATAGCGACTTTGATAGATTTTGATATAACTATTTTCTATCTTTCAAATTTTTTCGATATATCTTTCAAATTCAGTTACTTCACTTCATGGTAAATGATATCATTAAAGAAATCAAAACATCATATTAAACATCTTTTAGCATTTTAAGTATTCAGTTGTTTAAAGAGATGTTCAACATTTTTTTCCAATACTGATTTGTTTATCTCCTCTATTTATTTTCAGAATTGCATTTAATTTTGCAAGAATTTTCAGTTACATAGAATTGCGTTACTGTGTTAAAAGTTGAATGATGTTATAAGAGAAGAGAAATATTAGGAAATCAATCAATATTGATTCATAAATTTTTTAAGGTCGTTAAAAGTCATATGAATTCATATTTTCATATGAAGCATTTTATCTTTTTTTATTTAATAAAGAGGTTTTAGTATTTGATATTGATTTTAACTATTTAAACCCACCTAACTAGTACACTGGAGAGTGCATTCGCCTATCATGGTTTTTGTTAGAGTTTGATTCTTTGGGTAAAGACTAAATCTTTGATTTTGTTTCTCTCTCTCCAACTATCTTTTAATAATTTGATATAATATCCAAGTACATGTAGAACTAGAAAATTATATACACGATTGTATGGTTGGGAAGTATGGTGCGGAGACCCAATGTCTATTACCTCTATCTGCCAATTTGCACAGCAAAAATGTAGTTTACGCATGCGCCTTTTTCGCCTGGCATGTGCCTGGCTTTTCATCAAAAAGTCCTCCATGAATGCAAATTTCCTACAATGCTTGATCCAGGAGTTCCTTTGTCTTCTGGATTGGGTTAAAAATTACTAGGATACGGAGTAGAACAATAATGGTCGTAAAAATTAAATTGTGTCGGCTGTTCAACGGCGAATATAAATTAAGATTAAATAGGATAGAATTTGAGCCGCGGTGGCTAAGGGGATAGAGCATTCGTCTCTGAATGAGATGATCTGGGATCAAATCCCAGCTACGCCTGGTCTCGATACGAATTATGCAACCGGCTCACGCCTACCATACTGCTGACGTAAAATATTATCAGTGGTAGATGGATCATGGGTTAGAGATCCCTTGCCGTCAGGCTAACCATGAGATGGTTTCGTGGTTTTTTCTCTCCATATAACGCAAATGCGGGTTAGTTCCATCAAAAATTCCTTTGCGAAGGCTAATTTTTCCCAATTCTTTATCCAGGAGAACGTAATTTAGTCGTAAACTCAAAATTGTGTCAGCTGTTCAACGACGGTTAGAAAATAAAATTAAAATAGGATTGAATTGCTTGCTTGCCGCTTTAAAAAAAATCAAAAATTAGTTTCATCATACGTTTTTGTGAATTATTTGTCTTTGGTTTAATATGTAAGTTTTTCACAAGTAAAATCAATGTTTATAATTTCATTAATTATGGTGATGACTTCAGCGAATTTGCATTTTTTAAATAAACCTCAAACTTATTTTACTTTTACCACTTACGCTTCTAAAGCGTGTCTCTATAAAATTAATTTATGGAAACTTAGCATCAACAAATAAAATAAAATTTAAATTATCTCATAAGCCATGGAAAATGGTGGCAAATTCTGAAAATCATACTCTAACTGACACTATTTACGTAGTTAATCTTTATTTAGGAAGTTGAAGTTTTACCTCATATTTTGGTAAATTTAATATAATAGAAAATCTAAGTCGCACAGTAATATGCAGCAGATATAGTAAACGCTCTTTAGTACGACCCCCCATTTCCTTAGTTGTTTTATTGTCCACTAGTTCTTCGAAACTTTGTTTCGTTCATGCTAAGCATTCTTAGAAAACAGCATTTATTGTTAATTATTACTATGGTTGAAAGATTGTAAATTCGTAAAAAAGTGAGCTGTGGAAAAATGCTTCTAAAATAATATAAAATTATTCAAGATACGGAATGAATTATGAAGATAATTTTCACTTTTTGAATTAATAAGTTGATAATTTATGAGGTCTAATATATAATCAATTAAGATATTAGATAAAAGAATATATAATTTTAAAAATGAGTTCGTAAATAATTTAAAATATTATTTATAAAGAGCATCTTAATCTTAAAAAATTCAAGTTAAACTGAAATGCTAATTTCAACTGAAAATGTAGCTTTATAATAAAATGGTGAATTATCTTTATGAAAATTTACTGAAATTCATAATTAGCAATAATACTAGCATTTTATTAAAATTTAAGTTATAAATAAAACAATTGAAACACTAAAATGGCATATGAATACTGATTTTAAAAATTTTGCTTAAATTTCTTACATATTTTTCACTTAAAAATTATTAATTTTTCCAAATTCACTCAGAAAAATTCAAGTTAAGAAAAAAAACAAATCCTGTTTGATTTTGATGCAATATTTCAATTATTAGAAGCTTTATTTGCTTCACGATTATATTTCAATTAAGTTTCACATTCTCAATGAAAAATATATAAACCTGTAAAATATTTGGCAAAATTATGTAAAATTCCACCACAAGCTGCAAATAATTTTAAACTATTTCAGCTTATAGTTTATTCCGTGAAAGGGAAAATGTTGTAAAATAGCCATTAATATTTTATGTTAATTTGCGTGAAGTTCTCAACTACCACCTAATAAAGGAGAATCCACGTGTTAATAAACTTGCGTTATGTCTCTTCACAATGCAATTAAAATTTAGCACCGTTAGCTACCGCAAATTATGGATTAAATGAGTTTTAGTGAAGAATAAGCCAGAAATTACTTTAAGGCCTTCAATATTAAATATATCTAAAAGTGTTTGATGAATATTTTTAAAAATTCCTATTTTTAATTTTTGCATTTATTCGGATTTCATCCAAGATCACCGTATTTTTATTTATTTTCAACAACCAGCGTTAAACAACCGACTCCATTCTGAGCTTACGACTATCAATGTTAAACTTTGTAACCTTGAATTTTGAACCCAACCCGGATAGGTGAGCTCCTGGATCAAGCATTGAGACAAACTAACCTTAGTAAAGGAATTTTTGATGAAACTAATCCTCATTTGCATAACATGAAAAGGAAAACCACGAAAACCTCAAGCGGTTAGCTCCACAGCACAATGTACACTAAGCCATGAGGATACCAGAGACTATATTTTACTTCAACACTGTGGTGAGTGAGTGCGGGATGCAGAATTCGTATCAACCAGCCACCGTTGGGGTTCGAACTTAAAGCAACTCATAGGGAGACGAACTCTCTTTCCCCTAGCCCCAGTGTTTCAAGTTGTCACAATTAAAGAAAATCTAATTAAAACAAGAACGTTTTTTTTAAAAACCGAATTCAGCCTAATTTGCCGTGCTAAGAACACAGCCATTTTTGGGGTAATATAAGCAAGTTTTGGAAATCGATATTGCACGATGTGCCAGAAAAAAATTTAAAAACTGACCATCCTGAATAAGTTTTAATCTAATGATCGGATCTTAACATTTAGGACTCTTTCTTGATAGTTCAACGGGGTGACCTCAAATATGTTAACTAATTAGTGCAGACAATATTTGAGTTACGAAATCAGGCACAAAAACGTACTTTCTCCGAATTTGCATGTATTTTTTACGATGGATTCGTATATGTGATTCCCTAAATATAGGAGGTAGCCACAATTTGGGAAATATGGTTCCAATAGTTTGATCAGGAAAGTGCTCCAAAATTTGAACCCCTTAATGTTAATTTTACTTCTAGCGTATTATAACATTTGTTTGCAAATTTAATTAATATTTGTTGTAGTTGTACTGATTTGTAAGATAGGCAACACAGATGTTACTATCGTTACATATAATATTTTGCGGAAATATTGTTACATTTAATTTAATAAAATATACTCAACATGAACTTAAAAGTATTCTTAACTAACAATATTTTACAAATTTTTCCTCCATAATTAATAAAATCATGAAAATTAAAACTATCTACTTAATCGTAATTAAAAAAATCAAGCCTTATTTTACGGAGAACAAAAGAATGAATTAAAAGAAACTAAGGAACATTTTGAACAGCTTTTACACTGAAGCAAAAAGTTTAATAATGACAAAAGTTAAGCAAGTTTCTCATATTCATTGTATTTTTTCAGTTATATAATTTAAATTAAAGACAAAGCAGTTAATTTTTTATGAGGAAATTTTTATTCAAAGAAATGCATGCGCTTCATACAACTTCATTTTATAATACATAAAGCCCATTACCATCAAGAGCACAGCACTCCAAACTTTATGTCACCATTCAAAATTTATTCTTTTTCAGAAACAAACGAAAGCGATTTAGTTGCGGCAGGGGAGCTGCGTTCGTTTCATTCGAAGTGAAAATTCTATTTCAGTTTCATCTAAGAAAAGAAAATAGTCTGATGACCATTTCCTTTCACTTCAAGAAAATTTTAAAAGAAATTGTGGATTCGAGAAAAAAAAAGAAGCACGTCGTAAAAATGACTTATTAGGAGACTCTTCTTTGATAAGAAAACTTTTTTTCTGTTAAGAGATAATAAAGGAGTGGAAGAAATCATAAAACTACTTAAACTATCATGTCGGCGAGAAAATTGGAGTTGTTTCAGGAGTTGGTTTGGGAAATTATTACAGGGAATATAGTATATTTAATTCTATATTTGGCAGATATATGAACTATTAGAAATTTCTCAGAAAAAGGTTAAGCAATAATTTAATTAGTTGTTATTTTACCATATTCAAGCAAAACAATCAAAGAACCATATATAAGATGGTAATCAAACTGTTAGAAAAAGCGTTTATTAACTTGTGGGAGGTGGAGTTATCGACAATGCCAACCTTTATCTATCAAAAGGTACCTCGTGATTGAATCAAGTTAGCATGTCTTATATACCAGTGAATTGATGTTTAATTTTCGTAGCGGTAGTTACGCCACAATACTCCCCCATCAGAATTTTATCAGGGATAGAATTCGATGAACGGATACCACTAGTTGTTGTACTTGTGAAAGAGCGGGAGAGCTGGAATTAATGTCATCGGGTTCTTTTATTTGAGTGCTGAATGTGAGTGGTGTATTAACTTCACGGTCGTAGTCGCTCCTGTATTGGCTTTAGCAGTCGAGTGTATGCAGGCTGACGTTGTGTATGTTCGAGACGAGACTGAGCAGTAACAGCGCGAGGAGGTGGATAATGTCGCATTCACAAGTAGCAAGTCAACTGTTCAATGCGGATCATCCATCGAAGTAGGCGTTACCAGATCGTAGTGGGCATTACTGCGTTTTCAAATCACGTCCGAAGATCACCAACGTGGGGGTGGAATTATCGACAATGCCAACCTTTATCTATCAAAAAGAATCTCGTGATTGAATCCAGTTAGCATGTCTTATATACCAGTGAATTGATGTTTAATTTTCGTAGTGGTAGTTACGCCACAAACTGTTTTCAAGTGATACTGTAAAAAAATCAGAATTTTATAGCACCAACTAAGTCTACCTAATGAAACTGCCTACATATTAGAGCCGAAATGGTTAATATGTTAGGCTCATGGTCCCCAGAACGGAGGTTCGAGTCTCAGCGTTGACACCGCATTATTTCACCCATTCCCTAAGACGCATGAAAAGATTTCAGTGTCTTGCACTCCCCAATACCTATTACCTGACGAAAAGCCTATCTGAAATAATCAGTTAAATTAATTTTTCATGGATCTAGTTGCACATTTTATTTAACCTGAAGTTTTGGATCACGGCAAAAAAGTTTATAGGTTCGTTGCTTGCAGTCTCAAAAAATGTATGTTTTATCCAAACTGCTACAGAGAGTGTCGAATGTTCTTATTTTGAACTCGGTGAAAAATTCAAAGCTAATAAGATCGAACTTGAAGTGCCGGATAGGTGACCGAGTGGTTAGCGTGCCTGACTGCGAAGCCAATGGCTGCGGGTTCGAATTCCGCTCTCTCTGTGTTGTCTTCTGATGTATGAATGTATGAATGTGACCCATATTGGCCCGAATGTGACCCGGGTATTTGTGGCAGTGTGGCGTGGGTAATGTTGCTCGCCTCCGTGACTTGGTTTACAGGTGCCCACTGGGTAACGATAAATGAGCAACACTTCCGGCATCTTCTAAGGCGAGGAACGAAAGTTCAGTGCCTGCCGTTATTAAGAAGAAAAAAATTAGTTGAAGTATGACTGTTGTGCAGTTTTTTTTTCGGGTTTCATTTATCCCTTAATATCTGAAATGTATATTCATTTTTGACTCTAATTTCCTTTTTCAATAAATATAACAGTTAATTTTTTTCAATGAAAGGGTTCGAAATTTTTTTTTCAATGACATGACCACCAAATATCAAAAATTTGATTTTTTTAAATTTTTTTTTCCAATCGCTTTCGCAAAGTTATCGAATTGCGTTAATTCCTTGACGAATTTCGTGATTTAATTCTTTTGTCACATTACTTTCAATATAAATTCTAGGTATCGAGTGGTTGAGTCAATTGGTTTGATCCTCGATTAGCATTGCCCTTTCTAGATAAAGCAAACACAATAGATCTATCTCTATACTTCGAAGCGCTCTTCTAGCACAAGCTTTCTTCATTATCACCGAGAAAAAATTCTGGTAAAAATATCGCTCTGTGTCGTGCTGATAATACATTACTGGTAAAGAGAAACATAATTCTGGTTAATAAAACCAAAATTTATGGTATTTGAACCATTGAAATGATAATTCTCATTTGATATCACAAAAATTTACCGAAAATCCTGATATTCAATATTATAGATATTATTACTACACACTTAGTAAAATATACAAAAAAGAAAAGTAAATCTAACTAAATAAATGATTTCTATGCCATGCTTCAAGGTAATATGATGAAATTACCAAATTTTATCACATATTGTAAAATCATATTCCATTATTAATTTTACGAAAATTATAGCCAAAGCGCTTCGATAAAACTTACCGAGTTTTTTGATGTTCCCATATAGGCAGAAACACCGTAAATTTTACCATCTGGTAGTACATACCTTTTCTTCCAGTGTTCTTATCTATGAAGTCTCGCGTGTTTTAACTGTTCTTAAATATTTCAAAAAAATGCAGTTTGCCATTATTGCATTCTAAACAAAGTTTAACTGTAATGTTACTGACTTTTCATGTGTTTGTCTGATGAAAACAAATGCATGAAAAGTAAGTAAAAATATACGATTACGAGGTAATATCTTTTTTTTTACGAGAGTTCTCATTCTTGCATATTTTGCAAAAATCTAAAGGTTCATGAGTTATCATAAACTGATTACTTCTTAAATCATAGTCATTCAACGTAATTAAATCTGAGTTATTCAACCTAGAGTAACTTAGAGTAACTTTTTTTTACCTCGAAATAACTATCCAATTAATTACTAAACTCTCGCCGTCTTCTTTATATTTTTCTTTGTTCGCAGTATCAACGCGCGGGCTGGAGCATTTTTGACTCATCATAGCTCATCTTCAAAGTGTAATAACTCAGGGGGAGAACTGATTTCCTACGTTATTGATTTGTTAAGACTTATTAATCCTGAAAATGCAACAGATGGTGATCCATTAGCCATTTTTGTAAAATTTGGACAAAAATCATTCTTGCCCCTTACTTTTCAATTTGGAATGTAAAGGTGAACTTTCTATTTCGTAAATAGCTTCAAATGCGTATTTAACTTAAAATATGCAATTGGTTGTAATTCGAAATGTATATTTAAAGAGATTGGCTTCGTCCAAAATACATATTTTAGAATTTAAGGGTAGCTCCAAATGAGCATTGAAAAAAATGGGCATAGCTCGGAATGCATATTTAGAAAATGGGCATGACTCAAAACGAGTATTTAGGAAAATGGACACATTACAAAATGAGCCTTTTCAATTTCAACAACTAATAATGGAATTTTGGAACTCTGAAAATCTAAGAGACTCTGGGATCACGGATCACTAAGGGACTAAGGGATCACTAAGGAACTCTGAAAATCTGAATCAAAAACTGTAACTATTTTTAAATAACTATATCTAATTACTTATACACCTTTTGACCAGAATCTGTTTTAAAACATACATGTTTTGAGCTATGTTTATTCTTTTGAACACGCATTTAGAGCTATGTTTAGAATAAAAAGCTCCTCCGCAGTTTTCTGTACCTTGACTTTAACAATCCAAAACTGCTTAGTTTTAAGGGATAACAACGTTAATAAGGTTGAATCAGCTCTGCAGTTCAGTCGCTATAGGATTTTAATCACCTCTAATTATGACCATTCAGTATTGAAAATAATAATAATTGGTATTATTTAATAATACTTAATAAAAATACACTTTCATTTTGTAATGAACTCGTAAGGTTTGTTACGAATTATTTACAATAATCTTCTAAATTAATATGAATTTCATTGTTGAAATTGTGAATAGTATCATGCTAGAGTAATATATTTTGGAGACTTAATAGAAATTCACTTTTTTAAATCTGATGTAAAGGAAAAAAAAGTATTTCAGCAGTCTAACACTTAAAACATGAGCTTTATACGTTTATGTTTTATGTCTTTCCTACTTTCTCAAGACAATTCAAGACAAGACATTCATAACTGTGATGTTTTCTTTAAACTTATTATAACTCTTTACCTTTTTTTGAAAAATTTATTATAATTTAATTATAATTCCTTATTTCTTCATTTCTTGATCAAGATTTGTTTTTGAAAATGAAAACCTAGTTTGAAAATTGTAATAAAAGTTAACAAATACTTGTTACCTAATTTATTTAAAAAATATTATTTACATATTAAAAAAAATGTAATGGCATAATAAAGTAACACAATGAAGTGTATAACAACTAATGCTAAAAATTTTTGTTCTCGTACAAATGCAGTAAACTATTGATTTCAAGTAATATCATTTGAATTTATTGCCTTTCCGATAACTGCGAAGGTGAAGAATAGTTTAGGTTTGAAATCATTCAATAGCAGATGAATTATTCATGCAGGTTGCAGAATGATCATATCTTTTCTTTATCTTTATTTCACTTGAAGAAAATGATTGATATGTTATTCATTTTGTTTTTCCAATAACATTCCCTTTACAGAAATATTAACAATAATCACAATGCTTTCATGATGAATTTTTTCTGCGGTATAATTTTTAGCATATTTTAAGATAACACGATCATATAAATAATTTCATGTTTTGAAGGCGAAAAAAAATAATATGGAAATTTTAATATATAGAAAAGATTGAATAGAATGATACCACAGAAAATAATTCAAGTAAAAAACAAGATAAAAAAATTAATATAGAAATTGCTATAAGACATGTTGTCGATCCTTTGGATACCTGCAAGTAACGTCATAGTATGTAAATCCTGGTAATTGTCGAGTCAGAAGCCAATCACGTTCGATACACAGGCGTGACGTCGCTTACAGGCATCGACTTGAACCTGATTTAAATCACATGGTTAGGCATAATAAATTCAATTTTCTCAAGTTGTAAGTACCCATATAGCATCTAGAGAAGAAATTCAAAAATAATATCGAAAATGGAAAGATAAATAAATAAATATACTAATTGGATACTTACAACTCAAAAAAAAGTGAAATGATTTTGCCTAACCATGTGATTCGAATCAGATGTAATAGAATGCATGTAAGTGACGTCACGCGTAAGCGTCGAATCTGATTGGCGCATGAATCAACAAATACCACGATTTACATCCTATGACGTCACTTGCAGGTATTCAATTAACGATAGACCATGTGCATCGTCCAAGAGTAAACACCATAGTCTAATTTTTCATGAATAATAATAAAATAATCATGAATTAAATAACTATATAAAATTTTATGACAATGCAACGTGTAATAATGATCACTGTAGCCGGCATTAGATCCTAGGTTTCTTTCATAAAAAGAGAGAATTTTAATTTTGTAATTTAACTGCCCCAATTTTTCGACATGAATTCAATAAGAATGTTTGAAACGTTTTTTGTTTTTAATGTCCTAAACTTTAATTTAAAAATGCAACTATACCTAACACAAAACGATACATAGCTTAAAATTAATGTTCGGCCACTTCAATCAAAAACAAGTGTTACATTATCTATATCTGTTTTGTCAAATCTTCGCAATTTAATATGTTAAGAATTGCATTTGTTAAATGTTGCTTGTTTGATATGCCCAAAGTTTTTTTTCCGAAATATAACTAAAGGTTTTTATGCTACTTTAAAAAATCATAACTTTATATTGCATTTTTTACTAAAGCATTTTGAATGAATGTTATTACTACATGGAAAATTATAATATCACTAATAGGGATATCCATATTTGAAAATGAAATGCATTAATCGAAACAATGCAAACCTTTACTCAACAACATAGCTTGATTTTATTCTTAGAATTTATCAAATGATTTGCTGGAAATTCCGGTTTTGAGAATTCTAGTTCTTATTATCGCACATTTAGAAATAATGCAAAACTGTAAAGTAAATTTAACGGCTTTCATATCATATCGCGGTACCCATGGTTACGAATATTTTTTAAAGTAGTGGCTGTGATAAATTTTGATGCTTTAAGCTTCCAAAATTTTTTAGTTTAAATTGTATTGTACCTTTAAATTTAAATATATGTATGGCTGCAAAAAATGTCCCTGGAAAAATTTCATTATTCTAAAATTAAAGCTAAATTTACGTATTTTTCAGTAGGCTTGAAAAATCTTAGCTAATACTAATTAATTTTTTTTCCAGACTGTGGTAACCTTGCATACGCCTTAAGGTATCATAATGAAAATACCAAATTTTATCACATTTGCCAAATTTAAACACAAATTGTAAAACATTGTTTTATTATTAATTTTACAAAAGTCATTACCAAAGCACTGTAGTAAAAATTACTGCGCTTTTTGTTGTTTCCATAGAGTCAGGAACACGGTAAATTTGACCATATTCTGGTCGTTCTGACTTTTTTTTCCTCAAAACATTTTTAGCCCAATTTTCATGTTTAAATATGTTACAGATTTCATCAAATGTTACTGTTTTAAATACGCCGAATTTATACTTGAAAAGAAGCCCACATGACTTATAATTCAGTATAATTCATAATTCAACACATTAATTCATAATTAATAATTGGTATTTGCGTTTTTGTGAATATTCAAGAGTGTAAGTGACTGATATGTTTCCCGAGATTTTCTGCTGCAAATTTTATGATTGAATATGTTAAACATTTAGTTTGTTTTAAATGATGTCTGCTTTATAAGCCTGAACAATTGTTATGCGATAAAACTTAAGAAATGCAGTAAAAAAACTGCTGCTTGATGTTTTAAAAGATTATTTTGATATTTTAGTAGGTACTTCTGAAAGCCTTTAACTTAAATGAAATATTTGAAGAAAAAAAAAGCTTTATTACTTGTAACTATATAAATGTAACAAAACAAAAACAATATTTTCTATCTATATATGCCTCTGAAATGAGGTACTTTTCAGAAGATTTAGAACTGCACGAACCATAACTGATAAAAAACGGCTCATAAAAATGTTTTATGGCCACAATATCTGCTGCTTTTATCTGGTTGTGTTTTGTCTGACAAAATGTCGATAAATCCTGAACTTCTTTTAATCGTTTGATGGATAGGAAATGCTTTAAGCTGATCTGTTTTGGTTGTACTATATGGTTATCGCGACACTATTTGTTAAAATCTTTAGACTTGTCTCGTCTTATTGTCTACTTAATGATTGAACGAGACATGATAGGAAGTAGTACATTAAATGTGATTTTAAAATCCATCATCAATCAGTAGGCGTTGAAAAATGCTGAGATAAATAAAAATACTATTTAGGGCAGTTCCACAAAAACACATATTTTCATTTCTTCAGAAAACATTGAGTTTTTTTTAATGAATTATGCACATTTTATAGGGGTAGAAAAATATTTAAAAACTTATTTAAAGATAAAATAATTTAATTTTAATTGTAGACTATTGTAGGTGTTTATATGTCAGTTTTTATTCGTCCCCATTCTTTTTTAAAAAGAAATGACTCAGTAAATAATCTTTTTAAATCTGTTTTTTTTCCATCTTAGAATGTTTAAATGTAGAAATCGAAAAATTAAATTTGATAAATTTTTTTCGTAAAACTATCATTACTTTGAAGTTTTTTTAGTGTGTTGCGTTAATCCCTCAAAACAATATCTTAATAATACTCTTAAATCACCACATAATAAAAACGTTGAACCCTTTTTTAATAATTTGCAACTAAAGGCAGAGAACTATAGCTCATAGCACTTTTTTGATTCTAGAATTATAACACGGTATTTCTGCAAACTATACACTGAGAAAAAAATTGCAAAATCTATCGTGTTTCTGGCTCCAATTAACTGATTATGTTTTTTTTTACCTGTAATGATATTACCATAGAGTGCTGTATATTTATCATTATTTTTTCTTTGTGTACATTTTTAGTAGTTTTTGAACTTGCATGCTGAGAAACTTTCTTGAATTATTGTTGTTCAGATACTTCCATAGATAAATAAATAATGATTGATAGATGAAAATAAATTTCATAAAAAATATTAATTGAAAGAAGTAGTACTAGAAATTCTTAAAAGAAATTTTGAACGTAACTGAACAAAGTTTGAGAGTAACTTCCAAACTAACAATTCCTCCAATTCCGCTGAATTGGTTATTCTGTGAGGATATTTTATCTTAGTTTTGATGCCTTAATTTTCCAAATTCGCTTCTTATTCTCAATGAACAAAATCTAACAGTGTGTTCGCGAAGTATTGCATATTCTTATAGCCTTGGCGTCAATTTTGCCATCATTTTTAATGAATTTTTCGATGAAGACGAATTTTTCCTACTCTTTAACTAATATTCAGCAACAATTGCTTCTTTATCTATCAGCAAAATTTAAACGTTTTGCCAGCATTCCTACAGCATTAGCACATTGAACAGCGTGCAAGGAAAAATAACGTACCACTCTGAATGACCTAATGATTGGAACTTCACGTTCCAGAGCTCATTCTTAATGGTTCGAGGTTATTATGCTAATTAATAAGTGCAGACGATATTTTAAGTCACGAAATTAAATACAAAAACGTCCTTCCTTTGAATAAACAGGCATTATAGTTATGATGGATTTGGTTTTTGACTTCATTAAATATGGGGAGTAGCCATAATCTGTGAAATGTGGTAGCCATAGTTTTGTCACAAAGTTTTGACCCCTTAATGTCAATTATACTTTCTGCATATTTTGTATTATTTCGTGGAAGTTTTAAGTGAATTTAAGCATTTTCGAGTCGAATTATAAAATATGTTACGTTTTTGCCACTGATTTCATAACTTACTTAAAATATTGTCTGGACTGATTGATTAATATATTTGAGGTCATCATCTTGAACCAATAAGATTAAATCTTAGAATGTGGAGATCTGATCGTTAGATCAAAAGTCATTCAGCGTGGTCCGTTTATTTATTTTATATATTTTATTTGCACACTTAGCATTTTATACTTCAGGAAGAAAAATGCATATGTTTTGTAAATTAAAAATCAATGTGTTTCGAGTTATATTGTTCCTTAAATTATATATAATACTAAAAAAAAGAATTATAATCTACTTTTTTTGTTATATTCGTAAAATATTTAAGCATGCATTACACGTTTAAATACTAAACGGTGCTTTTATCATAAATTCTTCTCAAAATTGAATTTTATTTTAATAGTTTTCTTAATTATAAGCTTCTAATATTTTTCCTATTTACGACTGTAATACGAGTATTCTACTTAAACTATATAAACACTACAAGTTACCAAATAATCGATAGATTTAGAGATTTCATAGAATTTTAAAATACTAAATGCATTTATTTTATTGGTTTTAATATAACATACTTGATATTCGGTACTAAAGCGCAAATCATTCAAACCCTAAACATGAAATATTGGAATACATTTTCTAGTAACACCAGCGATACCATTTCGGAACGTACATTAAACAACTGAAAATAACTAAATATTTAAGCCTAATTTGAGAAATAACATAACTGCTAATTATGCTAATCTTTTATCTAAAATCAGTTAAAGACTTGTAATTGATTTTCCTTGCATCAAAGCATTAATTAGTAGATAATTTTCCACGAAGCCTTTGGTCCCTAATGACAAATGCATTAAGTATTTAGTCAGAGCAAGAACTTTAATTACTAAACTTTTTAAGTTCAAGCTGTTTCATCCTTTTTTAATGAAAGTTCTTTATTTATTCTTTGTCCAGATTGCAACCTTTTTAAATCAAATCTTAATAAATGCGTTTTTATTTAGGAAAGCAAATGAAGAAGGGAAAATAGGTCACTTTGTGGCAAGGTAAAAATGGAATTAGTGGCGTTTTATTTTTGTGTGTATTCTTGGCTTTGGTTTCATTTGAAATATATTTTAATGGAATAACAGAGGTTTTATTAACCTAGTAAATGTGCTTTCTAAAAGAGTAACACTATGAAAATGTTACTGTTAATATCATCATCAGATTTTTACGTGCTAATACTCAATCTTAATGGACGAAAAAAAAAACATTCTGGTAACATTACCTTACTGTATTATGACATTTCAGGTAAATGAAAACTATAATTATGGTTAATAGAACCAAAATATACAGTATTTAAACTATTTATTTTGGTAATTTTTCTGTTCGTATGATAATCTAACGGCTTACTACAAGTACTAGATTTTAACATGGTTCTTCACATTCAGTAAAAAATACAAAACTGTAAAGTAAATTTACCTTAATAAATAGGGTTATGCAATGCTCTAATGTACCACGATAAAATTTCCAAACGTGACCAAATTTACCATTTTTATCCCATATTATGAAATCATATTTTATCGTTTAAAATACCAAAGTTCTTCGGTGAAAAATTCCTAGCCTTGGTGATCCAAAAGAGCCAGAAACACGGTAAATTTTACCATATTTTGGTAGTTTTGATCATAATTTTTTTCAATGTGGTTCTAGGGCCTTATCTCAAATATGCCAATTAATAAGCGCAGGCGCTATTTCAAATTGAGAGATTGGGCATAAGAAAGTATTTTCTCTGAATATGTAAACTTTTTTCAACGGATTCGAAATTTTGACCCTCAAAATTGGGAGAGGGTAGCCGCAATCTGGAAAATATGGTCCAAACTGTTTGACTCAGAGAGCTTTCGAGGGCTTGGTCACCGTAATTTTAATTTTACTAATCACCTGGTTCGCCACATCTCAAGAACTTTTCATCTGAAACGAAAAATATCTGCACAAAATTTTAAAATTCGATCATGCAAAAAACAATTGTAATTAAGATTTACTCTTTCTTATCATTTAATTTAATTATTTGAATATTAAAATACACAAATTTTGAAATTTTATTTTAAGTACATTTTAAAGAAAGACATTTATATTTAAAAACATATTTCTTGCAATAGACCGTTTTCAGAAAGTAAATTTAAATGCAGAAATACAAAATTTGAAAGGCAATTGGTTAAATAGTTCTTGAGAAATTAAATTTAAAAAATTAAGATTTTTTTAAAATTTGATAATTTAAAAACTCATTTAAATTTCGAGCTCTACATTCTAAATTAAATGAAAACGCTTCAGAAAGGTTCTTTAAAGTTATCTTTCGGGATGATTTTTATTAAAACGTTGGAGCCATTTTAAACTTTCCGACATTCTTGGCAATTATTTTTGTTTTGTAAGTTGTGTTGATTCTCCATATCCAATAGAAATTGTTTACTTTCAAAGCTAAAATACTTGATAAATCAAACAAAAACTCAGCAATCTGGAAAAATTTGAAATGTCCAAATTGAAAAGCATTCCATATAAAGTCTATGGGTAGTTTTTTAATCATTTACAGCCGAGCACAAAAGTATTTTATGGTACATGCAGGTTTCATTGAAACACATAACAGGATCATGCAATTCGCAAAATATTTCCGATAATTATTGGAATAGTGTCAAAATTTAATATTTCCGCCTTGTATTGTTTATTGGAAAAAGTGAATTCTTTATTTTGACAAAGTATACACTATTCACAAATACAAAACAAAACATCGCATTTTGGGATACAAAATGTAGGAAAAACAATCTTAGATGAAAACTAGAGAGAGGCCCGTTCTTCTTACTTCTCCTCCTTTGTCCTTAAAAGAAACAAACAATCACTAAATCGCTATTTATCTTCGGTATGAAATCTTGCACTGAACTGAAAGCCATATACTGGACACAACAAAAATTAGTTAAAATAGTTCTAATTTATTCCCATTATTGTGGTCTTTATCGTTAAATTTACGAAGATAAAAATTCACTAAAATTACCGTACTGTTTAATAATAATATTTCTGGTGAAAAAATATTATTCTGTTTAATAAAACCAAAATCTACGGTTTTGAGACCATTCATTTAGCAATTTTTCTATTCAGATGGTAACGTTTTACTGGAAACTCTGGTCTTCAAAATTATCGTTCTTATTGTTCCATATTTAGTAAAAAAAATGCAAAGCTGAAATGCAGATTCAATCAAATAAACAGTTTTCATACCATGCTCTAAGGTATCATGGTAAAATCAATTTTTTTTTTTTTTTACGTTTGCCAAATTAACATCTTATGAAACTAGATTGTTAATTTTGCCAAAATTGTAACCAAAGCACTTCGGTAAAAACTGCGGAGCCTTTTGGTATTCCCCCCAAAGCCAGAAACACGGTAAATGCTACTATATTCTGATAATAAAATAAAGTATTCCCACAACAGCTCGTTGTGGGCCAGAGGGACCATAGATTTTTTGGCTGCTTAATTTCGAGACAAATGGCATGGCTGTGGCAATGTGGTTGGCATTACACGCAAGCCGTCTTTACTTCCTAGACAAGCTGGCATCCATTGATCTGCAGCAGCATGGACTTTAAGCTGCCACACGAAGATCGAACCTCAGTTCTTCTTACCGACAGTTCAGTTCTTTAACCACTGAGACATCGGAGTTCCATATTCTGATAGTTTCTACCATGATTTTTTCTCAGTTGTCCATAGTGATGGCTTTAAAGAGTGAGCTACTTGTGAAAGGTACTGAGTTACTTTTTTATTTCAATTGCTGTCGAGTTTTCCTTATTTAGATTTATAAAAATTTGCACTTTTATACAAATTAGCACGTAAATCAAAATTATGTAGGATCGGAACAAATGTATGATGGTAAATATGATAAAATTTGGTAATTTCATCATGATACTTTAAAGCACGGCGAAAAAACTATTTATTCTCTTTATTTCACTTTTCAATTTTGTATTTTTCATAAATGTGTGATAAGAATATTAATTTTGAAATCCGGAATATCCAATAAACCGTTACCATTTGTATGGAAATAATTACAATATGAATCGTTTCAATACCTTATATTTCGGTTTAATTACCGGAATTATGGGTTTTCTACTATACATAATTTAAGAAACGGATACTCAAATTTTATAAGACTTATTTCATTTTTGACACAACCGTTTCCTGGTATATGCTCCAAGCAATCGTTAAAGGGGTGAAATAGCTGTTGTAACTTCTTCGAAGAAACAAATGTCAAAATTAAAGAAATATAATGTCGCTCCATTTTTTTCGAAAAAAAATACGTTCGTATATATCGAACTTTAATAATAATATATTCATAGTGGGCACAGAATAGGTGGATCAATGACGTCCAAACAACACAAGAATGACATATAGAACAGAGCTATAAATTACACTCATCCCTGACGCGAGATTCGAACCAGTGATCCTCCTGGTTTTAGGTTAACTACTTGACCACCATACAGGCCATCAGTTTGACCCGTCACTTTATTTTCGATAGTTTAGTCTTCATTCTAGATTCGTTGTTTTGGTTAACAATCTCCCACAATGCATTACGATAAGGTTTCTAGTTGAGGAAACATTTTTGTCATACATCAGAGAGTTCGTGTTTCGTCACAAATTTCATGTTTTGGGACGAATTGATTCTTAAAATCATTGAAATACAACTCAGGGATTAAAAGAAGGAAAATTTTATTTCTGAAACTGTAGAATGGTAGTTTTAGCAGAATTTTTTTTCTCCGTTTATAATATAAAAATGTATTCGTCGTATATTTTTTAACACTTGCAGTTAGTTTTCCACAATATGTCCTCCTTTTCAGATTCATTGCTTTAAATTTGTATACAAATTAAAAATATTACCTTTTCCTCGCAGTATTGTCTTTCTTTACCGATGTTTAAGATGATTTTTATTCATCTCACTTTTATCTTTTACTTTAGAGAATGGTTTTTATCCGATATTTGTGGATTAGAATTTGTAAATGCGTTGTGCCTCATCTAATTTGAATGACTTGTTCTCGTATTATTCAGAAGTTTAATCTGTTTATTGAAAATATTTCGAAAGTAGAGCACCTTTTTACTTTTCTCTTTAGAAAGACATAGTTGAATGCTGATGCACTGATGAAAATAAAATATACATGATCTCAAGAAATATTTGAAAATGAGTTTGACTAATGCATTATTATGAAGAAATTGAAATGGAATATTTATCATTAAACATTAAAAAAAAGTTTTTAAATTTCTAAAGGAAAATGTATGAATTAGAAAATGCATATTTTTGGACTAAAAAATGTAAGACATTTTTGTTGTACTTCTATTCAAAAAGAACACTTTCAGTTTTCAAAACATTTTTTTTTTAAAGTTTTAGATTGAAATAAAAGAGTCTTTCTATATAGAATAAAGTAATTTAGTTTTTTTCATATTTGGTTATTAAAATACAAATAAATGAAAATAGTTTCATTTTAGTCTTGAATATTAATGATGTGATCGATTGAGTTAAAAGAAAACGGTGCCATTTTTAGCACTTATAACTAATTCTCCAAATTTAACATTCTTACTAATGTTACACTTTTTATATCATGGTATATGGCATCTCTTTTGCTACAAATATTTCTCCAAAAGCTGACGACGTGCTAAAATGTGATTATTTTCATATTAATGGCAATATGATATAGTTACCAAGCAGACATCAGAAGAATAGATAACAAAATTTCTATGCATTTAAACTCAAAAAAATCAAATGAGAAACATAACAAATTAACTGTGAGAAACTAGACTCTGGGAATAATGACTTATTATTACATTCGTATGTTCTAAAATAAAAGCATTTATATTTGAGAATCAATTTGCTTCTGTCTGCATGAAAAACTTGAAATTAACATTTTGCTTGTAATTTGATGAGAAGTCACTGTAAAACTCTGGCTGCTCGCAATGTTTTCTTTCAAAATATATCGTTATTGACAGCAAATTAACATTATGCTAGTAAAAGCTACATTCAGTTCAGACCTTAACGTTGTTTAAGACTCAGACGATTTGTTTATTGAATCAAGGAGAACTAGTGTAATGTCGCAATCTATCAAGGACTGATGAAATTGAATGTTCCTTGTATACGTGAAATCTGTCTTTTATCCGTACAATGTAAATGGAGAACGAGATAGAATTTAATGGAATAATAAAGTTCAAAATGGAATTTAATAGAATGATAAAGTTTAAAATAGAATGATAAAGTTTAAAATAGAATTTAATGAAATGTTAGAATTTAAATAGCATAGATATAGATCTGTTGCTTTGATGAAGATAGAAAAATGCTATAGTAGATCTTGAAACTGCACAGTATTGGTGAGGTATAAATAGGTACCAAATATGCTAATATAATAAATTGTCCCTACATTAGTTTATTTCGAACTTGAAAAAACTAGCCTAATTACTATTATAAAAGTAAGGCCGATTGCCAAAGTAAATGAATAATCTTAAGCGTCAATGGTATTTTTTTACCTTTCTTAATTTTGCTTTTTAGTACATAGTTTATTTTTTTTAAATTTCAATTAGTACCTATTATCAGAACTAATTGAGCATCATTAGAGTCAGTAATAGTTTTGCATTTATTTTTTTTACTTTTTTCCGAAACGAATTCTTACAATTTCTCGATTAATTTTTGTTTCTTAATGCATAGTTATGCATAATTATCTCGATTTATATTGGGTGTACAAACAGGTTCCCACCGTTCGTCACAAGAAGACATTACAAGAAGGTTATGTAGAAATCTACTGGTGCTAAACGTTTTATTGTACGTTTTTTCATCTGGTAAAACAACATAACCTTAAAGTATTTGTGATTCCGTGTTAGCATTACGTATTTGTTTTCAAACTTCAACTTCCGATTTACTTCTTTAATTTAAAGAAATCTTCAGCTGAGGAGCATCGATTCCTTGGCAAAGCATTGTCGTGAGTGGTTTCAGAAGTTTAAAAGCGGTGAGTTTGACGTAGAAGACAAGGAACTCAGTTGAATGCCGAAATTGTACGAAGACAAGGAACTGGAGGAATTATTAGAAGAAGATTCGTCCCAAACGCAAAAAGAACTTTCTCTGACATTACAAGTGACTCAGAAAGCAATTTCGTATCGTTTAAAATCGTTGGGAATGATCAAAAAACAAGGAAGTTGGGTTCCATACGAACTGAAGCCAAGTGACAGTCGATGCCAATTTCGTAAGAAAATTGATTTTGCTGTTTGAAAACACTTCGATGGGAAGTCCTACCTCACCCGTTCTATTTGCCAGACCTTGAATCTTTAGATTATCACCTATTCCGATCGATTTCACGTGGTCTGCCTGAGCAGAAATTTACTTCATTTAAAGAAACCAAGGAGTGGGTTGATTCGTGAATATCCTCGAAAGATAGTTCTTCCTATGTAGTATCCAAATGTACCCAGAAAGATGGGAAAAAGTAGTGTCTAGTAATGGAAAATACTTTGAATAAGAATAATGTACTGTTTTTCTTCCAATAAATTGCTAATTTCTGATAGAAAACGGCGGGAACTAATTTGTACTCCCAATATATTAGCAGTTATGTATGTTTCAAGAATAGACATTGTATTTCTTACAGCACAAAAGTTAAACTTAATTGGGAAAAACTAGCAATAGTAACATAACCTGATATAAAGAAACCAAAAACCAATTTTAGATGTAAGGAATCCAATGTAGATGTAAACTGCTTTAAAAGCTTAACTATGACTAATAAAACAAAATGCATGAAAATAAAATTTTTGTTGTTTCTTTCCTAATTCTTAAGAACTTTTCCTAAAAAAAATAACAAAATAGAATTGCAAAATATTTCGCTTCTAAATAATCCATCATAATGCTAAATACATTGTTGAAAAGCCTTTCTTACGTACCATCATTCAATCTGATATAAGGCTAGCCTGTTAGAATCTCAGATGATAAATTCTCTGCGAAGAAACTTTTTGTTCTTCACACAAAACTTGTTTTTTAAAACAGAAGAATCTGAAAATATTATTCAAATGCAAACATTTATCAAACATGCCTGAAAATTTGACAAGCAGTTTGCAGTTGAATATTTCATTTTATTATCATAAGTAATTACTGTTTGAGGGACGCATTATTTGTCTTCCATAAATCTTATAACTCGTTTAAATTTGCTTTCTCATTTTTGCATATATAAAAAAAAATTATTCATTTTGTTTTAAAAAAAATATTCATGGGGAAATCAGAATAATAATATTGTTAACAAACATTAAGTTTCTCAAATTACTCCATTAAAGAGTTCTTATAAAAAAATGGAATATTCTTAACTTCATATCTAAAAATTTTTAATTGTATTTTAAATTAAAAGAAGGGAAACTCAAGCAATAAATAACAAAAGTAAAAGCTTCGCTTTACCATAATTGAAAAAGTGGAAAGGAAAACATGCTTCAAGTGCAAGTTTCAAGTGCAAACAAGTGCCAGCTTCTCTGGGTGATACATGATTGAAGAAAAACTTACTTCTTGTATGAATAAACGAAAAAGTGTATGCTTTGATGCATTAATGTACAGTGATAAAAAATAAACAAATGGGCCATCCTAAATTGCTTTCAATTTAATCATCAGATCTTCATGTTCTAGTACTCAATCTTAATGGTTCGAGGGGACGATCTCAAATATGATAATTAATTAGTGCTGACGGTATTTTTAGTTAGAAATCAGATACAAAAACATACTGAAAGAAAACACAAATAATTAAGATCAAAAGGATAAAACTTCTTTGAAAAAAACGCGCTAAGAAGCAGCAGAAATTTCAGAAAAAAGTATCAATACAAAACAAATGAAATAAAATAAAAATATGACCACCGAAGCCGACGTCTTCAGGGGGTACCGGCCCCGGTAGCCATTAAAAACAAAACCATTTCTATTTGAGGGAGAAGCAAAAGCTTAAAATATCTCCCTCAGTACCCCGATGGTTTTGTATAGAGGTCCAGGAAAAACAAGATACATTCAAAAGAATAAACAAATTACGAAAAGAAAATCAATAAAAATCATCAGAAAATTAAAAACTCACAGTCACAGGTCAAGAATCAACTTCAAAAGCAAGTGGAGGAAAAGAAAACACTAAAAACTGAAAAACAACGCCCCCTATAATAATGCGCAGTAGAAGTTTAAAAATGAAATAAAAAGGTCAGGAGAAGGAGATACGTAGATAAATTAATAGAATGCTTAACTGGGGCTGCTCAATTAAGACTAGAATTGCGCCCTGTTAAAAGAAAAATAATATATAAAAACTTAAAAACCATCAATCATTTTTTTAATTAAAAAATTAACATTACAAAAATTAAAAGGAAAAAATTATTTTGTTTTTATTTCTTGCTTTAGGTGTTTTCTAATTAATTTAAAGCGTCAAAGGGTTTTGTTGGATGTCTAGGTTTTATATGTCTAATTTAGTATTTCCTTTTAGGTTAATTTTAAAATAATGCAAAGTACAATATATAAATATTTTATGGCGCCTGGCTCGTCGCGCGCCCAAACAAGGAGCACTGAAGTTAGTCTTGACTTAGGGATTACTTCGGACAAAAAGTTACTAAGTCAAATATTTTGTTTAAATAAATTTAAAAATATAAAAAAATTTAAAAAGTTTAAGAAATGTTGTAATAAAAAATGTAAAACTTGTCCTTTGGCTGATAGTTCTCAAATTGACAGTCATTCTAATGTATTTTTTTGTAAAAGTATTAATATTATTTATTTAATTCAGTGCAATTGTTGTAATTTGTGTTATGTTGGTCAGACAGGTCTTGAATTTCATAAGCGGATTAATTCCCACAGATCAGCTATAAAAAATTTTAATAATAGTAATTGTTCCACGGATTATGAAATTTTACATTTTCAATTTCATGATTTTAATAATGTTACTCTTTTTATTTTGGATTTTATGGAAAATTTAGATAAAAGACTTGATTTAGAAAATATTTACATTGGTAGTCTTAAAACTCTTTTTCCTTATGGATTAAATAGTAAATTTAATGGGGAAGGTACTGTTAATAATGAAGATTTTTGTATTTATAATAAATTAAAAGTTTTTGATTTTTCTGGTGTTTGTGATTCAAAATTTAGAAGTAAAAGGGGAGGTGGAAAAGGTAAGGGTAAATTTATTGTGTTTGATGAGTTTTCGAATTTTTGTAACTTACCTGTTAATTTGAATAATATTTTCACTATTAGGAAATATATTTTTGGTTTTAAAAATAAAGTTTTAAAAAATTTCCTTATTAAATTTGGTTCTAAAATTAAATTTGATACTGAACTTGTTAAATTTATAGTTTTGGATTTAATTAAATCAAAAATTGGTGTCAATAAAACTGATTTGCTTTTTAATAATGTTTCTAAAGTCGAAAGGGTTTTTTGTACGATTAATTTTCATGATAAGAATTTTGAAAATGCTAGGTTACCACAGATTATTCATGGTCTTTCTGATTTCTTTCCTTTAGAACAAATTAGGGTTACTGCTGCTTTTAAATATTCTTCTACACTTAGGAAAAAGGTGTGTAATTATAATTTTTTAAGTCGAAATCTTAATTGTATTTCTAAATCTGATTGTTATTGTAATGAGGAGGGTTTTTCAAAATTTATTGATAATGATTATGGACATGTTATTACCGGAAATTTGGAAATTGTGGGTGATCAGGATCTAATTAGCATTTTAAGTAAGGGTTCAAAATTTAGAACCAGAGTTAAGATGAAAAAAGAAGATTTTATTTTATCCATTAAAAAAGATCTAGATTTTTTTATTGCAAAAATTTCCAGAAAATATCATTGGCCTGTTGAAGGTTTTTCTGAGTGGAAAGCTAAAATTATTGAAAGGGTTAAATTTAATTTATTTAATACCAGTTTTAGTTCATTTCCTAAAGGTACTTTTATTGATTTTGATTTATCTAGAAAAATTAAAAATCTTAAGGATAAATTCATTGTTACTGTTGTAGATAAAGCTTCAAATAATTTCTGTATTATGTGTAAATATTTTTTTAAAAAATTGATTATTGGGGAATATAATGCAAATAATACCTATTTAAAGCTAAAAGAAGATAAAAAAGTTATTGAAAAAAGAATTATTGCATTTAGTAAAAAATTAAAATTTAAATTAAATAGGATTACATTTCCATATTTATTTCCAATAGTTAAATTTCATAAAAATCCGATTAAATTTAGGTTTATAGCATGTGGTACTAATAGTTATAATTCTGATATTAGTAAAAGGTTTTTTTGTTTTTTAAAAATTATTTTGCTTAAAATTAAAAAAGAGAAAAATATTATTATTGAAAGTAATGTTGAAGTTTTGGATTTTATTAAAAGTAATGATATTTCCAGCATTAACACTTTTGATTTTGAAAATTTGTATACCAGCATACCACATGAAAAAATTATTGAGATTTGTGAAGGTATTTATGACAAGTATTTATTTGATGAAAAAATTGATAGGTTTAACTGGTTAGATTTATGCAAGTTTAATCTTTTTGAGAATGTTCTTTTTAATGGTTTAGATTTTTATAAACAAATTATTGGAATTCCACAAGGTAATTCCTTTTCTGGGGCTTTTGCCAACATTTTTTTGCACTTTTTTGAGGCTAAATTTCCTGAACATAAAGTACTTAATGCTTTCCGATACATTGATGATTTGATTTTGTTTAATTGTGACGATTATAATTTTATTTATAATATTTATCCTGGTGATTTGGCCCTGAAAAAAACTAATGAAAATTGCTTTAATATTGAATATTTAGATTTTAAAATTGATATTGTTAACAATTTTATTAAAATTGGTGTGTTTGATAAAAGAAAAGCCTTTAATTTTAATGTTATTTTTTTCTGCAACTTTAAAACTAATTTGTGTAGTAAAATATTCAAAAATCTTGTTTTTTCGCAATTAGTTAGGATCAAGAAAATTTGTAATAATGTTGAAAGTTTTCGGGAAGCTGTGGATAATTTTTTAAATAATTTGAGTAAAAATGATTTTCCTTTTAATTTTTGTAATGTTAATTTTTTAATTAAAAAAATGATTGATGGTTTTTAAGTTTTTATATATTATTTTTCTTTTAACAGGGCGCAATTCTAGTCTTAATTGAGCAGCCCCAGTTAAGCATTCTATTAATTTATCTACGTATCTCCTTCTCCTGACCTTTTTATTTCATTTTTAAACTTCTACTGCGCATTATTATAGGGGGCGTTGTTTTTCAGTTTTTAGTGTTTTCTTTTCCTCCACTTGCTTTTGAAGTTGATTCTTGACCTGTGACTGTGAGTTTTTAATTTTCTGATGATTTTTATTGATTTTCTTTTCGTAATTTGTTTATTCTTTTGAATGTATCTTGTTTTTCCTGGACCTCTATACAAAACCATCGGGGTACTGAGGGAGATATTTTAAGCTTTTGCTTCTCCCTCAAATAGAAATGGTTTTGTTTTTAATGGCTACCGGGGCCGGTACCCCCTGAAGACGTCGGCTTCGGTGGTCATATTTTTATTTTATTTCATTTGTTTTGTATACAAAAACATACTTTCTCTGAAAGGCCGACCGACCTGTGTATGGGGCAGGGAACTGTCCTTGCGTCGGAAAGGTTCTGGGTTCGAATCCCGGGCAAGGCATGGATGTGTCTTTCTCTCTATCTGTATTCTACGTCCTTTCTCTTTTGTGTGTGAATGTGACCCGCCCTATAAACGGGTTGTGGTAGGATGACGTGGGTGACGCTGCTCCCACGCCGTGGCTTCGCCACAGGTGCCGACTGGGTAACGAAAAGAGAGTTAGCAGTTCTGGCACTTTCTGTGGCCAACGGACAATAGTTCCAAGTGCCCGCCATTAAAAAAAAAAAAACTTTCTCTGAAAGAATATACCTTATTTTCGGCGGATTCTTAGAGTTTTGCCTAAATCTGGAAAATCCTAATAGCTTGGTCAGGAGAGCGATTGAAAATTTAGGCCCCTTTATAATAATTTTCTGATTTTACTTTTTGCGTATTTTACCACAATTAGAGAACTTTTTAACTGACGAGAAAAAATTCTGCATCCATTTTTAAAATCGTTTATTCAAAGACAATTCCATGCAAAACATTACTTTTAGTAAATATTCATTATCTTTTAGTGTTTTAGTTAATAACAGTAAAAAAGAATCTAAATTGTAAGGCATACAATTTTTGATATCATTATTAAGGAATAAAATTGTAAAGGACAAAATACAAAACTTGAGCGAAAGCGGTAAAATAGTTACTGAGAAATTAAATTTTAAATACGCGGTTTTTTTTTAAATTTGATTTCTCAGGAACTAATCGACCAATTTCGCGCAAATTTTGGGTTTTACCATGTAAAATTACATACTTTAAAAGGATGAAAAGTATGCCTTACGATTTAAGTTTTTTTTGACTATTATTAAATAATAAAAGTTTTTTTGTATAGAATAATGTGTGGAATTTTGTTTAATTGAGTGTAAAAATTTTGTAAATTTCTTTCCGTCTAAAAAAGGTTTGTTTTTGTTGTGATTTCGTATTAAAATATAGTCTGCACTAATTATTTAACACATTTGCATTCATCTCTCTAGCCTTTAAGATTGTGTTCTAGAACGAGGGAATACTGTCTTTACATCAAAATGCTTTCATTGTGGTCCGTTTTTTTTATTTTGCTCACCGTACATCCCATTACAATTACTTTTAATAAAAGAAATATTTTTACAACGTAAGCATAGTAAAAAAATCTTCTAGATTTATTTCATATCACTTTAAAAATGTGTACGGAATACTTTTTCAAAACAAATGCCATCTTAAAAATGTTTTCCATTTAATGTAAGAAGGAATAAATAGGAAATGTTTTCAACAAACTAAATTTCAAATTAGATTGGGGTTAGACTTATTTCTGGAACAAAGAATCTTAATTTAAAACACATCACATTTTAATATTTTTTTTAAGTTGCTTCTCCTTCTGTCTGATGTGTAGCATAATTTATAGCATTAAAATTTACAGGTTGTTAAAACAATTACATTTGATTTGTAAGTAGAAACAATTACATTTAAATTGTTGTTCATATTTTTCAGATTCCTTTTGTTAACTTATATTGTATTTTCAGAAAGAAATATTTAATATAAAGTTATTGATATATTCACTTATTTGAATAGAGTTTTTGTGAATGAAGTACAAATGAAAATACATGAATTATAATTTTATGCATTTTCATATTAATGCATAAATTGAAATTTTATGTATTTTCATCTTTGCCTTATTCACGTCGCCTTTTTGTTTTAGTCTATATAGCGCAAAGTGTTACTCTTTCCTTTGTTAGAGATTTTGTGTTCAGAAAGTAAATTAAACGAAATAAATTTGTCTTCATCTTCTACTTTCTGATTTTCACCCAAATTAAATTGCTTTTGAGATCCAAATTTTTAACTTGTCTGATTTATTTCTTTTATTCAATTCGTAATAAAACACATTAAATTTTATTTGAAAACATTGATACATTGCATAAGCTTCTTTTTCGCAAAAAATGCAGAACTGAGTGCTATATTTTTAACCAGTTTTTAATGAATGATTAGAGAACTATTATTTTTAACCATGTCTCAAAGTTTGCATTTAAAGAATGACAGAAGTATAACTATTGTTAATATTTATATATTAAATTAATGTTGATTTACTGAGTTATTATTATTAATTCATCCTAGTTATTGATTAGGTGCATAATCATAAGCAACATAAATTTATGTTTATTCATGTGTACTACTACATACTACAATGCAAAAGATCTCTAACTTCCTTCATCATAAAGTTTGAATTTCGTAAAGTAAATATACCATTCAAGTTCAAATTAGATTCAAATCTAAAATTAGGAAAATATCTTAATATGAGAAAAGTTCCACACATATTTTATTTACTTTCATTACCAACTATTCTTTGTTGCCATGGATACTGGTGGCTATCTTAGAGTTGAGAAAACTGAAGAAACCTACTTAGCTATTTCCTTGAGGCTATTGATGTGATTGGCTCTAAACGTCACTGCTTCAAGCCGATGTCGTATCTCATGATGTTGTTCATGTTCTATTATCAGAAAAATCTGTGCTATTTTAGGAAACGATTGCGGGAAAACAACCTCAACTTGAGTTAGATAAATGGCAGATTTAGAAAAGTTTTCCCTTTTCAACTCAAGAAAATATTTCTTACTATTCGGAAAAATTTGTCCATGTTTTGTCCCATTTTTATTATTTTTCCTAATTTGAATCCTAATTTAAATGTATTAAAATAAACTAAAATATCATGTTTTATTAAAACAGTATGCAATTTAGAGTATACGAAAATATAATAAAAGTATTAAAAAAGAGAAATAAAAATGTGAAGATAACTGATTATGTTTTTTTAATTTTTTTTAATAAATTATAACGTCATTCAATGGATATTTAAAAATTAATGACAATGTTCTAGCTATTTCTTCATATTAACCGCACCATCGTTTACTAAGATAATATTTGTTTGTTTATTATATCGTTATTATTTAAATGTCATTCCTTTTTTTTTTAGTTTATTAAGTTTTAACTACTTTGAAATTGATACACGTCATTTCTTGTTGTTGTTGTTAATTTACGTCGCACTAGAGCTGCACAATGGGCTATTGGCGACGGTCTGGGAAATCCGAGGACATGCCATCACAATTTTGATCCTCTGCGGAGGGGATGGCACCCTCGCTTCGGTAGCCCGACGACCTGTTCGCGAAGTCGAGCACTTTAAGGTAGCACAGTTTAACGAGGACCAATACCGCACGCCCTCGGTCCCTACGCAGACTGATCCAAGTGGTCACCCACCCGCACACTGACCGCAACCAGTGATGCTTGACTTCGGTGATCTGCTGGGAATCGTGTCTTAACGATCAGTCCACTGCGGGACACGTCATTTCTTATCAATATAATAAGTTTAGCTACGTCATGACCAGTGAAACTGCTTTTGATAAAACTGCTACTAAAAATCGAGAGCAGTTTTAAAGCTATTGTAATCTACATCTGTGTGAAGCATAAAATTAGTTGTAGTCTAATAGATTTCGATAAGAGGTAGAAAAAGTTACAAAGTTTTAGCAGGCTCAGTTGAGGTTGATGCGTGATTTCGAAACTAAGATTCATTGCAGTTCAGTAAAGTTCAAGCAAGTTCAGACAAGTAGAGATAAGCCAGTTCAAAAATAAAAAAAAGTGATTGCAATTCAGTAAAGATTGATACGCATGTTGAAAAATGCGCAAAAAAGTACTTGCAATTTAATGAAGTTTCACACTAAAATTTGAAAATAAAGAAGGTGATTGCAATTGTGTGGAGTTTGATAGGAAAATTCAAAAATAAAAGTGGCTGCCGTTCAGCAGAGTTTCATAAGTAATTACTGAAGTAAGAAAAGTTATTCCGTTCAATAATGTTTGATAAGCGATTGCAAATATAGTGAAAACAATGTTTAATATGGCCTACCATCTGAAAGCGACTGCTCACTAAAAACAACTGCAGTCTAATCGAGTATGTTTAGTAGCTTATTAAAATATGCAGATATATTTTTGTGCACTAACTAATTACATTATCTGCACAAATTAATTAGCCTATTCCAAGTCCCTCGAACCATTAAAATTGAGTCCTAGAGCCTGAAGTTCCGATCATAATAACAATAGTTACTCAGGATGGTTTTTATTTTCAGCGCAACATAATACAGAAGGCATTAAAATTTTGAAGTAAACAAACTAAACCACTTTAAAATGACTAATTAAAAAGAGGCACGTGAAAAAATCGGAAAAATAGCCTCGTGTGTAATACCTTAACACAAAGTAAACTGTCGAAATGGACAAAAAAATATTAAATGCTTACCATTTCTGCATGACCTATGAAATACCTATGAAATTATGAAAACCGCACTAACATTTTTACGATTGTATAACTTGTTGCATACAAGTTTCTTTATTAAATAGCAAATTATAAATGATATCTATGTCTGAAATCATTTCCTTTACTTAAGTTCAAAAGCTGGAATAAACATTTTTATACGCATTTTATTCTACTGAAAAATGCCTCACTCTAATATTTTGAAATTTTTTTCCTCAAAAACACAGAAACCTTTCTACCCACAATTTACTAATAACTTGGAACGACTGCTGAAATTTTAAATTGGATCGAAAAACTTTCCTGCTCAATGAAAATATCATTTTGTAGCATTCCAAGTACCAACATTTAGTTTATAATGGAATAAAATTTATTCTAAATCATATTCCCTATCATGTGACAGCTAAAGCGTATAAGACATGCTTGAAAATCCTTCGACTTACGGGAAGTGAAACATTTTTTTACAAATTGAAAATGTTTTATTTTCCCATTATTGCACATATTTCAATATTTTCATCCTTAGATGTTATAAGTAATTTACATTAATATCATTCAGTAAAAGCAGAAATTTTATTTCAAATTCTTAAGCTTTTATTTTTAAGAATATTTTAAAATTTATGTTTGTAAGAACTTTTCAAATTTTTGGAATGCCGCCACGAAATACTCATTAAAATCGTCTATGTTGGTAACGAAACCTATATGGCTTGATCAAATTCATTATAGTTTTAGTTTTTTCATAATAATTTTTAAACCAAATGTTTATGTAACAATTATTTTTTTAAAATAATGCAACATATTATTCATATATTCTAAAACAAACTACTTCGCTTGGGTTTTGAACATATTCCCATAAATTTATGTTCATCTTCTGATATTATTCCCCCAAATTTTTCATGCTAACTAAAATATATATTATAATATAATAAAAAAAAATTTTGATAAACATGTATTTTTTTTGAAAAAATATTGATAAAAATGAAACAGATTAAAATTTTTAAAATTTGACTTTTATTAAATATCACTTACGTAATATTTTAATTAATATAATAGAGAAAAATATTGAAATCTATTACAGACAAACTACATTGTATTATGCAATAAAAAATTAAAATAATAATAATAATACCAACTATTAGTCTCACTTCCTTTAATTCAAAATGTTCTTAATTTAATAAAGAGAAAATCATGTTTCTGCATCTGCTACTTTTGTGGAAAACTGTGTAACACGAAAATCTGAAACAGAGATAGAAAAAAAAATCTAAAACTGATAAAATGTGAAGAAAAAAAAACATAAAAAACAGGAACTTCGAAAAGAACCCTACGATACATTGTCGAGAAATTGATTTTCTATAATACAATAAAAACAAAAATGGAGTGATAGTTTCAGTGCTTACGTTTGAAAAAGATTGAAAAATAAATTTTCCTAGAAAACTCGGACGAAGATTCTTTTGTTTTTCATTCTTTACCACTTTGCACTGGAGTCAGTTACTAAATTGAACAAACTGTTTTATACACTAAAAACTTTCAGGAAATGAAAAAAAGTAAATTAATTAAGGAGTTTTCGATAAAACTTGGAGTGGTTAGCTTCTTTTAAATACAGCTGGTCTCCAAAATCGATTAACTTCGTTCGCCATAACTAATAATTATAATAACTAAATTAGGAAAGCAAATAAAAGCATATTTTTCTAAAATATTTTTCAATTTAGAGATAGTTTTTTTTTAAAAAAAAAAGGAAATGCTCTTAGTTTTCTTTTCAATCTTAAAAATTTGCATTCTTATAACTGTAGCTGTTTTGATTTTCACTTTCACTGTACTGTAATAAAAACCTGTAAAATTTACGGTTTAAAACCAGCACCTTTTATTGGTTGTGTAAAATCGTAAAATTTACAAAGAAAGTTCGTTGTCTCAACCAGTTTTTATCATACGAAAGCAATTTTTTCCCGTAAAAATTGCGAAAAAAATCCTTAATAATCAAATTGGTTTTTTAACTGTTACTATCAAATCTATTGTCAGACTTTTAGCACGTGGGAAAAAAATTTCTATGAGAAAGGTGCGAAGTAAATCTGTTCTTGCACCACATGTCAATATTTCACGCAAACAAAATTTCTCAGACCTGTCAGTGGTGGGATTCGAGCCTGGGTCACCTTATTAGGAGGTGTGTTTTCTGTCCCCTGAACCTGTTAATAACACGGTTTTGGTCAAGATCTTTCACCAAGGAAAAGAAAGTCACAGTTTAATTTCCTTACAATTGAAATAAGGCTATAATTTTACACTGAAAGTGCCATCTTGCTGTAAGGAATTATTAATCAATTTTATAAACCACGAAACTTTTATAAAAAATGCCAATTTGGCGAAATTTTTTGCACCTAATATGAAAATAATCAAAACCAATGCCTTATTCCCATTTCTGGAAGTTTTTTAAGCCCAGATAATGCAGCATTGGTGTAATTTTTTAAATAACCAAAACTTAGACTTCAAACGCTTTTCATTTTCTCAAAACAGAAAATTTTCTCCATATTAAATTTTGTGCCATTTCCAGAATAAATATAGAGATTGTTGACTAAAGATAGTAATGAAAATAGCATATTATTCCCTAAAAAGCATCATTTTATGCGACTACCGAGCCTACTAAAAATAACCTCGTTTGATCCTAATCTTTCAAAAGCTCTGCGATTTACAATTGGGACATTCTGATTTCCACATCGTCAATTCCATTTTTGATTTCAATTCTAATGTTATCTCCTAAGTTTTGGCTTCATTTCCACTTAATCTTGCTTTCGTTAATTTTTTTTATTGTTTGTTAATTGTTAATTTTCGTTAATTGCTTTATTTTTCTATTATTTTTATTTTTTAATTTCTACATAATCTTTAATTTGTTGGAAAAGATCATGATCATTAACAAAATAATAGTGATTAAGTTAACCGTTATATTCTCCTTCCATATACTCTCTGAATTTATTGTTCGAAGCACAAGTTGTCCAGTAGATGTTTTGATGCTTTGCAAACAATTCCTGTCACGTAACCTCCTGATTAATACCCGCAGGTAACTTTTGACTCACGTAAATTCATCATCAACAACTGTTTTGGGAAAAGAAGACTGCTTATATATCTTGTGTATTTTAGTATTGTTGATTTGGAACTGATATTGCTTTGTTAGTTAGTTCACTAACTCTTTTTGATTTTACGAAATTTACACTGTCTTTATTATTTATTATCGAGTTCCTGTAAGAATACAGATCATTCCCGCAACAGCCCTTTGTTTACAAGGGTTGTCAAGGAGGTTAAGGCTCCATAATTTTGTCACCAACGGCAGACAATGGGGTCAACTCTGTGCATAAGCCACCTTTACTTTCTAGACATTCTGGTACCCATCGATCTGAAGCTGGATGGGCTCCAAGCCGCTATTGGAGATCGAATCTCAGTTTTTCACACTGTTAGCTTACTGCCTTAACAACTGAGCCGTCACGGCCCATTAGGTGGCTGTACTTGTTGTATTAATTAAATTTTGTAGAATTTAGCAAAAAGCATGGTCTCATACAACACTTGTTAAAAATGTTAGCTATTTTAATGCCATTTTTCTGAGGAACTATTTGTTATCAGATATTATTACATATTTATGAAAACATTTTCCTTTGTTTCGATACTTTACTATTCTAAAAGTCTAAATTCCGCAGTTTTTATTGTTATTTGTATTATTATTGTTATTTTTTTTAAAGTTTTAAAACCGACTTTAAACATCAAAAAAATCACTGACTTAAAATTTAAAGAAAAATAGGAATGAGAAACAGAAATTTCTATGTTAGATAATAACAAATAATGACAAAAGGATAAATTAGAAAAATCTTTCGAAAATTGAATCGGTTTGAAAATTTATTTTTTGTCGAGAAAATGTATAGAGAACTTATTTCAAAAAACATTTAAACCAAATCATGTACAGAAATAATCGAAACAATAAAAATAGAAAACTAGTCGAAAATTTTCTGAAACTCGAATAGAACATTAGGATTTTTCCAAAAAATTTAGAGCGTTTATTTTCCTGTTTTCAAAATAATTTTCTTCATTCTAATGTCTTACCATACATTCTAATGTTTAACCATGTCTCGTAACTGATTTACGCTTTGTCAAAATAAAATCTAAAAAATACTTTTTCTGCATTATAGAGTATATTCTTAATGCTTTTAATTTTTAGTTGTCTTTATATTTTAATTTTGAAAATTTCGTCAGTATTATTTTTTGGTATGATACAGAAATTTGAGAAAAATACTTGCGAAAAATTAAATGAAGAAATATAACAAATCCTGCTCTGCAATTCATAGAATACGGTAATCAATCATAAGGAAATGGAAATCGAATACATTTGTTTTGCTGTTCTAATAGGATGAGTGTCGCTTTTCGGGAGAAAAAATCTTTAAAAATCGAAGATTTGAATATTTCGCGGCACTCTTCAAAAAGATCGATGATCAAATAATCATTCAAAGGGTCACATGTTTTTTGTAAAGAAAAATAAAAGATTATTTTAAAGTTTCTTTTTATTGCAATGAAAGAATTGTTTTGTTAAATTTGGAAGTACATATAAGAAAAATACTTGAACTCTATTTTAAAAAGTTTCAATGTAAGAATTTGAAAAATAAGCCAATGAGAGTTGCTTTTTGGAATAAGAAGATTCTTTGAGGGGGACATGATTCTTTTTTTTTTTTTTTTTAAATATGCAGGTTTTATAGAAAATGAGCCTATTTCTAGATGAAATTTACGTTTAGTTAAACACATTTTTTTAAAAAAAGAAATTTTTAATTTTTGGCAAAGTTTTTTGAAAGTATGATTTTCTCTAAAGTCTACTTCATATTTAGCCTTGTAAATTAATTACATCTAATGGTGAAAAAAATCTTCATTTAATCACTAACAAATTTTATACTAAAGAGTTTGCAAAATTTTAATGTTTTCGATGCGCTAGTATTTAAGAAATCGCATTCACCAAATAGTATTTTAGGAAAACATTTTCCTACTTTCGCATCTCTCTGATCGAGTTATAAAGCGATGAATTTTAGGCTGTTTTTCCAAGGGCTCTCAGGACAAAGGCTCTTACTCCAAGAGTTATACTTTAATTGCTATTAAATTTTAAAAAATAATTTTAATATATTATACTTTTTATGATACTTATCGTCACTCAGTCGGTGTGATGGATTAAGTATTCGCGTATCCCGGCTTGAGCAAGGGTTCGTTTCCCGATGAAAAATGCTGGTTGTTCGAATGGTCTGCAATTTTATTAATTGCTACTTCGAGGTTTGGTTTCCATAGTAAGTAAAATTTGCACATATTTGGGTGCTTGAGGAGCGTGATAAAGACATCTGGTAATTACTATTACTATCTAAATTTCTTTTTTGAATCATCACTAAGGATAATTAAATCCCAAACGTTCGTAAAAATTCCATCAGTGTAGCTCTAATCCAATTTTGACAATCAGATTAATCAACCTTCTTCTTGATATTTACAAGCCCATGCAACTCCTTAATTATGCTACTTAACTATGCTTTTTTCTCTCAACCTTTCAGAAAGTGCAACGAAATAAAAGTCAGTTTTTGAAGAAGTTTTAGATAATGTTTTTTTCCTTAATATAAATCTATTTTTTTTTTAGATTTTAAATTCTTTCATTAATAGTTTAAAACGTATCGGAAGTTGCGCAGTTTTAAAAGAAATTAAATTTTTAAATTTCGATTTCTCAGGAACTATTCAACCGTTTACTCTCAAATTTTTTATTTTACCATATAAAATGAAATTCTTTAAAATGCTGCAAAAAATTTTATATCTTACGATTTGAGATTTTTTTTGACTATTGTTGAATAAAATAATGAAAAATAATAAATATATACTGTAAGATATATTTTCCGTGAAATAATCTTTAGATAAAACAAATATTATAATCGTGAGCAAATATTTTTCAATTCTTTTAAAAAGTTCTAGACAAGTAAATACACTAAAAGTAAGATTAACATTAAAGGGTACGTAGAGGTACTTAAGGTGTAACTTAAAATATCGTATTTCGTAACTTAAAATATCGTCTAATTAACTACTAATTAATTAGTATATTCTAAGTCACCCTCTCAAGTCATTATGTTTGAGACCTAGTACGTGAAGAACATGAACGTGGTCCGTTCTTTTTATTATTTGCACCTTGCACCTCCTTTCAAGTTAGCACCAATCCGCAACAACCTCATTCAAGCTATTTATATCACAACTTCCGCCTTGTAGGAATTTCAAATAACTTGGCATGGAATATAGTCTTAAATTCCGCAATATATTCTGCACGCAAATGTGTCCGAAATAGCTCCTTTGATAATAAAATTACTGTTCCATACACCGTAAGTTATGACGACACTGCATAATATAAACGGATGCTCCCTCATCTGATATTTTCCAAGCGATAGGAATCAGTTTACGAACGTGACTAAAATTACGCAGTAAGGCGAGAGAATTCATTAAATAAAGTGTCCTAAAGATTAGAACAATAAACACGCACTAGATAAGGCAGTTTATAGAAGTTAATCTTATAAGCTGACTTTCTAATAGATAATTCTATTTGAAAATGAAATCCAATACATATTTCAGATCACGCAGTTTAAGATCTTAATTTCAAATATAATGTATGCTATTATTCTCCGTGACAATAAACAGGATTACAATTTATTAATGAGATGACACCAGACAGTGACGTTTATAGTGTGGATTTCGGTTTATCTGATGTATTTTAGAAGTAGATAAAATACAAGTATAGCAAAAATACCAGGAAAAGTATAAAAAAAAGTTATAATATCTTTCAGAACATTCATTTTATACTTTAAAAGAAATATTATTTATACGGACTCTATAAACATAACGGCAATTGATGATTGCGATTATATCAGTTGTATGCTTTCATAGTGCAGATTATAATACGTAGCATTTAAAAGTACATAAAAAATTCGTAAGTAACTAGCAATAAAATAATATAAACTAATTGTATTCCAAAAATGCAAGATAAATATATAAAAATAAAATTAAAAAAAAAACATTATATCCTTCAAAACAACTTTTTAATGCTTTGAAAAGGAAAGAATGTTATTTCGTACAAAAATAAACAAGATTGTTTTTCATGAATACAAGAACGATATAAATTTTAGATGGCAGCAGTAATTTTGAAGAAAAAATTATCGCAGCATATATTTTATATTAGCCACATTATGTGTGCTGTCGCAAGCATCTCTTATTAAATAGATTAAGCTAAATTTTATTCTCGATCTGTAATAATAAAAGAAAAAGTTTGCGTGTGCATGTGTGTGCCTGCCTCATAACTGGAAAATCGTTTGTTCTAGTTAAAAATTGAGAGCGATTGCAAAGAGTACACATTTTTTTTTGTAAAATTGCCGAACTGTATGGTAATGATATTTCTGTTAAGAAAACAACGCAGTTCTGGTTAATAAAACCAGAAAATATGGTATTTGAATCATTCATTTGGTAATTTTTCCTTTCATATGATAACGGTTCCTGTTTTAAAAATTGTATTTCTCATTACCCAGTATTTAGTTTAAAGTAAATTTAACCGAATAAATGTGTTTTACCCTTCCCTATTATCATTTTAAAATTACTAAATTTTACCGCAATTACCATATCTTTATCTCATATTATAAAACCACATTTTATTGTTAATTTTACCAAAGTGATAAGAGCGTTTCGCCGAAAATTATTGAGTATTGTGGTGTCCATATAGAGCCAGAAGCACAGTAAATTTTGCGATATTCTGGTAGATTTCGCTATGCTATTTTTCTTCGTGTAAGTTTAGTCCCCAATCTTTTATTAGAATTAATCCTTAAATTTTTTAAATTCTTAATCCCCTATTATAATTCAAGTATCCTTAAATTGCTCAAAAAATATCATTCGCTAGTTTTAAAGAGACATGTGAAAAATGATTTTTTTCTTATAGACGAAACACTCCGCATTGTTGCAATTAAAATTCTAGATGATTACTTTTTTATAATTATTTAACAGTTAATATCACTAATATTTTCTAGCTTGGATCTATATTCTAATAAAAGGGAATATTGCATTGAATCTATGGAATGTTCCATAATTATTTATCTTTTCTTCATTTTGTCAACTAAACACAAGTAAATTCAACAAAGTTGACATGTTTAGGCAACGTTTCCGAATTTTTGAAGTTACCTGCAACCATGCGCTTACTTCCCTCATAGTTACGACTTTAAGAAATGCTTCGATAAACCTAAGTGATGTAAAACCAACGATAGTTTAAATGAAAAAGAATTCTGTGTGAAAATGCCAATTCACCGAAATTGCATAGTTGTGGTGATTCTTGACAGTGATGAGTTGTAGGCAATCGATAGCATCATTTTCGAATCTTCTTATTTTGCTTTCACGAATTAAATTTCGGAAGATGTTTTCTTTACTTAATCTAATCTAGTAAGGTTACCAAAAATGGTAACAAATTAAAATAAAATAAAATTGAAGTTATTTTATATTTCTCATCTGTACCTTTTACTCTGAAAAATATATGGTCAAAACTACCAGAATATAGTAGGAATTATCATGTTTCTGGCTCCATGGGAACGTCAAAAAGCTCGGAAATATTCGCCAAAGCACCTTGGTAATGATTCTTGTAAAATTAACAATACAATATAGTTATGTAGTGTGTGATACAATTTCATAAATATGATAAAATTCAGTAATTTTACCTTACATTGCAGCAGAGCATGGTATAAAAGTAATTTATTCCGCAAAATATAATTTTCAGTATTGTATTTTGTCCTCAATGTTTAGTTATAATAACTATAATTTTAAAAGCAAGGATATCCAATAACCTGTTTCCATATGAGAGTGAAAATTTTAAAATGAATGGTTTAAATGCTGTAATTTTTGGTTTTCTAAACCAGAAATTTTTTTTTTCTAGAAATATTATAACAATGCAGTTCTGTAATTTTTGCCAGAATGTTTTTCTCCGTGTACATGCATTGAATATTTATGCCTGATTGGATATTATGTAAGCATTAATCAATAACAATGTATTTTTTATTTGCAAAATGTTTCGCCGTATTATAACGAATGTATATTGCAACGACATTGATTGCTTTTGTTTTAAACTACAGTTATAATACCAAATGAAGAAGTTGTATACTTTGTGCTACGCAGAATAAAACTATACTTCGTGATTTCGGAAACATTTCTGCACCTTTATTTTTTGCTTTATTCCTGTTGTTTTTGTTTTTATATGCCTACAATCTTTTAAAGTTACATTTACAACTAGCCATATTTGGCGATAAGCTTGATATCCTTAAAAAATTATCTTATACAACATAAACTTTAATGGTAACCAAACAGATTTCACTACAGAACTATATTTAAAATTTCTGATTTTCCACCTTTCCTCCAATCAAAACACATTAATTATGGTCAGCAGTTTTAAACAGCATGATAATTAAAAACAGCTGTTGAACACTTCATCGCCCCCCCCCGGGAAATACTTCGACTTCAATTTCAACTCTTTTCAAGATGTGTCCGAAATATTATCGTCAAAGTTCTTCATGTGTTGAATATTTGTCTGCAGCAATTTGTTAAACCACCAAAATTTAAAGCCATTAAATCATCCAAACCACCATGAGTATGACGTTGGGACATTTCAATACAGTAGGAAGCAGAAATTTTGAAATTACTTTCATCACCGTGGCGAGAAAAGATCGATAACAACTCATTCAAATGCTCCATTTCATGGATATATATATATATATATATATATATATATATATATATATATATATATATATATATATATATATATATATATATATATATATATATATATATATATATATATATATATATATATATATATATATATATATATATATACATAATAATAAACGCGGCTGTGTGTGTGTGTGTCTGTAATCACAATATATCGCCCCAGAAGCCTCGCCCGGGCACGAAACTCGGCCCATAATTGTGTTTTCACATAATGAAGAAGAATTTTTTTTCTTTTTCAAAAATTTTGATTAGTTATTTAGTTATCAGTCATTTTGTAAGTCTATGCTTTTCGTCTTCAAAGAGCCATATTCAATAAATTATTAAAAAATGCATATACTTTTCCCCACTCTTATAAATGTATGCTAATGCGAACCTCACAATTGAAATATTAATTTTCGACAACTTAAACCAATAATATACGAAGGAATTAATAATTTAATTGTAAAGTTCGCATTAGTTTACATTTATTAAAGTGGAGAAAAGTTTAACTTTCGTATTAAAAATGTGGCAACATATTCGATACGTAAATAGAACGCTTCGCTTTGATATATTTGTCGCTGTTCATAATTGTTATAATAAGTTTTTCTTCTTCTTTCCACGCTCTATTTTTTTTTCTGAAGCGAAGACGATAATTTTTATAGCGATATTGTAGTACTTTGTACAACTAAAAATTCTTTTCACAACACTTTAAAAATATTTACTTTATTTTCTTTATATATATAGAGAACAGTCGGCAAAGAATTCGATTAGGTTGAAAAACATTTCGCTAAAAAGGAACGAATTCCAAAAGAAAAAATAAACAACTTAAAGAATAAAAATGCTGATGCCAGCCAATTTTTTGAAAGTTAACTTAGAAATAACAAACCAAACGATGTTAAATAACAAACCAAACGATGTTAACAAAATGACGTAGAAAGCGCAACTAGATCAAAATTATACAAGCACAACTAGATCAAATTATAATACCTGAGTGCTTGACGTAACAGATATAGAAATAGAATTTGATACCATAAAAAACTATATAGAAATAGAAATTGATACCATAAAAAATTTATTCGTTTTCGTGTTCTTTTCATGTATTTAGCATTTTAGTTTTTTTTTCTTAAGCGTTGTAGCTATATAATTTCAAACATCCTCAAGAGCTATAATACATTTGCAGCAGAACTGGATATGAAGACAAAATTGCTGGACAGGAACACTTTAATTGTCCACTAATCTTCAGATTTCCTGCTATGTTTTAAAAAACTTTATTTGTGAAAACCTTCAGCGTGGCGGACAGCTGGCCGCCTTCGGCGGCTAGTATATATATATATATATATATATATATATATATATATATATATATATATATATATATATATATATATATATATATATATATATATATATATATATATATATATATATATATATATATATATATATATATATATATATATATATATATATATACAAAATAATACTAATTCCTTTTAACATTTTTTTTTAAAGCATAACTAACTATTTAACACTATTTAAGCTATCACTTACGGCAACTTAACAAATGAATCTAAATAATAACTTAACGTACAACTAATTTCGACACTACTTAAACCATTACTTCAGACAACAAAATAAAATGAATTATAACTATATTATTGCTGACAGATAGAGAAATACTCAAATTTGTGATAAAACTTATGAGAAATATAGATAGAGATTACTGGAATTCCAATTAAACTACTTTTACCATATAAAAATGTAAACCGATTTTAAAGTAAAATTTGCCATTTAAAATAAATATTTTTATTAAGTCAAACTAATAAAATTACCCAATTAAAATTTAGTTCAACTAGACAGACTTCAGAAAAAGAAAGAGGATTCAAAGTACTTATTTAACAACTTTAAACCGAATTTAATTGCATATTTTGTAAACTGTGATTGCAAATATTTTTTCCTCCCATCAAAGTAAGGAATGCATATTTAAAATGTAATCCAAGTGAAATACAACTCGTAAATAGTGATTAATTTTGTTAGAGAAGAGCTGAAAACGAGAAAACTAATCCTACGTTTCGTTTAGTGATGCAATCTATGGACTACGGCAACCATTTTAAGAAACTAATCCCCTTAGTTAAGTCAGAAATTACTTTTAAATCACTTCCGTTGCGTTGTTTGGTATAAGTATCAGCGAAGAAAAGAATCCTTGGTTTAAATCTTAGATTTGAATAATTAGGTGGAGCTTCTATTCTTAGCAGGAAATAGATTTTTCTCATATACAATGGGTATTAACAAAAGATATGAAATTCTTTTTTTTTTTTATCAATTTTGATTAAGCTGAGCTGAAAAATATTTAATGCCGGTTTGAGCTTTTTATTTTGTAAACATTAAATACTTATTTGCTTTGATAAGAGTACATTACAATAGAACTCTTACTATCTGACTTCCACTGCAACAGGGATATTTAATGAATTGTCGAATAATCTCTCTCTCTCTTTATATATATATATATATATATATATATATATATATATATATATATATATACCGAAGAGCCCTTACATTATGACCAAGTTGTTGATAGATAGTCTGAGGTATCTGGTACCAAGTGCTCACCAACTGGTCCTGCAATTCCCTCACATTGCGAGGGGGTAGCGTGGCAGCACGAATTTGGTTTTCCAAGAAGGACCACAATGCTCCATTGGATTAAGGTCAGGTGAATTTGGGGGCCAAGACATGACTTGAAAATCACTGGAATCTTCCTCGAACAAATCCATGACGATTCGACCCTTATGATATGGTGCAGTATCCTGTTGGTAAGCACCATTCCCCGCATTAAAAACTGTTGCCATGAATGGGTGAATCTGGTCTGCAACTATGTTCAAGTCGCTTACAGATGTCAGGGATTGTTCTATGCGAATTATGGGTCCTAATGTGCCCCCATGAAAACATTGTTTCTGGGCAAGAAACCGTGAAAACCTGGGCGAGCCCATTGTTATAGATGATGGGTGGTCATAATGTAATGGCTCCTCTGTGTATATATATACAGTTAATATTTAAAATAAAATAAGATTATTATAAATGACTGCAATCAAAGATGTCTTGATGTTCTCCTCTTCCACTTTCTTCGATTGTAGTTCCTTAGATTTCCATATCGTTACTGTCGTTACTCTGTTCAAATATCAATTTGCGAATCCAATACTTATACTTTTATGACTTCATATGGTTCCGAAAAACACACATTAATAGTATTTTCTAAGAAGCTTAATAACAAACTAAGCAACTGATTGAAACTGAAGTATTATGTTTTTGACATTACTATAAACGGGGTGTTCCATAATGGTCACTCATAATGTGTATTTTTAAAACCCTTCACAAAATTGAAATAAAAAGTCTTAATTGAAATGAAAATCGGTTGAATTAATTATCTTAATTAATTAATATTGAATTAATTAATTAAGATAATCTTAATTTAGTATTCAAAATGTGAAAAAAGAAACTATTTTACCAGTATTGTAAAGTAGGATTGAGAACATTAAAAACGTTTTTGATTTCGAAGGAAACAGAGATGAAAAGAAAAGCGAATATCAGTAAAACAATAAATGGAGAATCAGAAGGGTTTTGATGTATTTCATCCGCTCTTCCTCACTAGTGAATCTACTGATATCGTTTTTTTTTCCTCATTTACATTATTATTTATGATTTGTAGTGCTGATGTCTTTCACAGTACTTTTTGTTAACATTAGCACGTACATTTGTACACGAAGTACAAAGCTTTGTAATATTAACTATGATACTCAAAGAAAAAACAATATTTCAAAAGAAATGTAAGTATTACGAACATTTAATTGCCAAATATTGCGTAAAATATGATTTAGCGATATTTTAGGATAAAGGAATGAATTCGATAAATTGTCACATGAAAGTTTCTGCATGTTTTCTTATTTATATTTCTTAACTACAAATAGTCAATAAAAGTCAAAATTTAATTTTTTTTCTCTACTTTTCTTTTTATTTGCAAATAAAACTGGAGGTAAAGCTAAAAAAACCAATAAGACTCTTTTAAAATGAATGGGAAATAATAAACATGGCGAAAAAGACTGAGGTTGATAAGGAAGAGAATTTTTTTTCGAAACTCTTACAAGTGTTCTAAGGATAAGTGCGGAATTTAATTTCGATTTTGCTGGCTTCTTTTGAAGCATTTGAGTAAATTTCTTTAAAAATAGAACTCTTAGAGAGGTTAGTGACTTTTATTGAAATCGACGTTTTGCTGACGTACTTGACTTTTCTTTTATTTCGATGCTTACATTGGATAATCAATATTAATTTTAATTATTTTAAAATTCTTTGATTTGAGTGATGATTTCCTTTGATTTTGTCCTTAGACTAAAAATAAAAATCAATATGCAAACATCGTCTGTTTTACTTTAAGTTTTGAAGCATGATTTGACTTAAGAGCTCTGAAGCATAGTTTGAAGCACGGCGTGAAATATACTTTAAAAAATTCTGGATGTAATTATTTAAAAATGCACCAGCATGCTGGATGCCAGTACATTTTACCGTGAAATTTCACAGAACAAAAAATATAATGAATCATAACTTTTGCAGTAAGATTTACTGGAAAATAACTGAATCACTGTAAATAAAAAAATAATGCTGTTAAAATTACGAAATAATATTTAACGGTAAAAATGGATTTTACGGTAAAATTGATTTTATGAGGCAGTACTTTTAGCCCCGGATTTTTTTACTGTGTAGTTCGACGTGACCTGATGTCCTTAATTTATAATATGATTTATTTACTTCTGTCCTTGAGTTCAATATTAAAAGAGATGCTAATAATGTTATTGTGTAATATTTAATTCTAGGAAGTAAACTTGGAATGCAATCTATTCTGCAAATAAAATTTATGTATTAGGAATAATCTCAATTCGAATCTCATATCAAATTCGCTAGAAATTAGGTGATTTTTACATTATAGCCTTTGATTCTTAGTAAAATTTAGGAAAAAAAGTAAATATAGCAAAATTACGAATGTGAATTGATTTTTGTTACCGATTCATAAATAAAAATATGACCATTTTTGCTTGTCAAATTTTAAATCCATAAAAAAATTACTAAAGGCAGCGCAGCGGCAGGCATGATATTTTTTGCTACACGTTTAACTGTATGGTCATTAAAACAAAAATAAAACCATTAAATAAATCATTCTCTTTTTATTGTAGCTTTATAATCGGAAAAATATATAAAAGATAACTAAAATATGAACCTTATTTTTTCTGTTATATCATTCTCAGAATTCTTCTGAAAAATATCTGAACACACGTTGTCAATATTGTGATCCAGGGGATATGAGAAAAGATATTTCAAAGTGGAAGCTCGTAAAAGTCTCGTGATCCCAACTGTAAATTTACAAGCACCGTTGCTTCCGGGCATCTTTTTGAATAAGAATGCATTCTAAACGGTCCAAAATGTCAAGATCTAAGTAGGCACTTTCGTTTCTTAACTCAGAGACGTTTGAAAAGGCGGAGTTCAAGAGAAAAAGCGTGCTTAATGCCGCTTCGTTAAGCTTCAGCCTTTCCTGTCGACTAAAATATTCTATAGAATCTTTTTTTACAGAAATGTAGCGTGAAAGGGACTTTTGGAAATTCTCCTTACAAAGTACTATAATTTTAATAAGTGAAAGTGTCGCAGATGTTGCGTCCAAATTTGGTTTTGTATTTTAAGGATAGGAATTCTCTTCTGTAAAGTTTTACATCAAGATTGAGGAATGGGAAAGAAATAAAAACTTTTTTTCCCGCTCTTATGGATCATGAATGAGAATTCGTTGAATAAATCTAGTGTTACGCTAACACCGATTTTGCATGCATTTAATTTACGAAAGTTTTAAAATGTCTGACGAATTGCATAAAACATTTGGTATTTTTTATTCAATGAGTTTTGGCTTTAAAAAATTGCGAAGTCCTTATTGCTCAAGGCAGAGTTTTACTTGCAAAATAAAACTATGTATTTTGTAGAGTTCTTTTTTAAAAAAACTCAAGAAATAAGTTGAAAACGTTCTATTGTAACATATTCATAAATTATACTTGACGATAAAGGTTTTTCATCCAAACTAAATGTAAAATTGAAGAATCATGAGAAATAGCAATGTCATAAATGGTAATGCCTCTTCTTATGGTGAGCTCTGAAATAGAAAATTGTTAAACCACAAATTAAATCACACAAATTATTATGCAACAGCAATGGTTTTAAGTCTTAATTTTTGAAAGTTTGATTTTTATTAATGATTTTTTGGGGAGGAGCTGGTAATAACCATTTATAGAGATCATCAACAGGTCAAATCTACCAACTAAGATAAGCTGAGCAGTATCTATGGGCTTTACTTTTAGCTTCTACCACCAAACACGCATGAGAAGTGGGCGATATGGTTGCCAAAGTTTGCTAGTTTATTATAGGTAGAGGTTATAAGACGTGTTTTGAAAAACTAGTGGCGCAGGTATTTTGTCAAAAATTCCGGATCAAATTACTGTAAAAATTAAGGAAAAAATAAAGTTTGCTGTATTTCCTTCCACCTATAAAGAACTAAAAAGTACTCAACTTTTTACCATCGAACTTCGATAAGGACTTCAATAGTAAAATTGCTATCCACTAATTTAGAATCTCTGACCACGTGATCGAGAGATTACCGAGCTTTTCCGTTGTGTCATTTCGGTATTGGAATCATGGCAATCTCTTTGCTTCTGCTGTATAAGTAGCAAAATATTTCGTAGTGACACAAAATTATAAATAACTATTATATTTTATATATAGTCAAAGCAGTAGTCTAGTAGTAAGAGTTACTTTAATCAAAAACTTGCCAGCATTATTCTTGACATTTTTAATGTGAAAATTGCCAAATAAATAACAAAATGATGCATAATACAGATATTTAGTTTCGTAATAGAAATATTTATGTTTTAATACTTCTAATACATAATAGAAATATGTATGTTTTAATTCTAAAATAATCTAATAATTTCATAGTGATGAATTATTAAGGAAAAAAGTGTGTGGCGAGTTAGTCAATTTTTCAATTGCTGTGGTTGTCTTGTCCAAGTAATGCAGATGAATCAAATAGCACCAAAGGCTATTGATTAATGAATTTTTCAATTAAATTTACCTTTCTGTTTTATATTTTAATTAAGTAGGAGGATAAGGAGAACTAATTATATACATAAGGTTATTAAGAAAGGAAGAAGGGATATTTTAAACGTCTAACAAGTGCTTTTGAACCATTATTAGAAGTTTAATGGCAAATAATTGTTCAATTTCAAGATGGTAACAGTATGATAGACAAAATGGCGGCTTTTCATGTCTTTATGTGGAATATACTGGTAAAATATGAGTTCTTCTTCGAATTCAACTAAGAGGCTGTCCTTATCATATATTACACTAAGTATGGTTCAATCTTCTTAACTGACTGATAAAGAAATATTGGATTGAGGTAAATTTTTTGTCAAGTAATTTCAATCTTCTTGTTAGATTGATTTGACAAACTACTCGCATAAATTGTGATAAAATCCATGTATTTTATTTTGTGTTCATAATACAGATATTTATGCTCTTCCAAAATTTACATAGATCTGCCAATTGCATAAAACAAGTTTATAATATATATTCACCTCAGTTTTACTCAAATTCCGATTAACATTCTGGGCGTACTGTTTGAATATTTGATAAACAATCGAATTTCAAGAAACATTAGAATGTTTTCGATTTTACTTAAAATAGACTTTACTGATTCTTCGGAGCATCATTTCTTACTGAAATTATAAATTTTAATGATACTGAACAACAAACATGGTGGCTATTTTGCATTATGTAGTATAAAAGAATATTCCAGAAGGTTTAGTACATCAGAAACTATCCTTGATTTTGGTGCAGTGGAATGCTTCGCAAGAGCCGTGCTGACTTAGGGTATAGAGCCTTCGCCTCCCATTGAGGTTGCCCGGGTTCGAACCGCAGCGATGGCTGGTAATTATGAATTCTGCTCCCAGCTCGCACCGATCAGAGACAACCTCGAGCATTATGCCGAATGATACTTCAAATAATAAATCTTTATTTTGATGAGATGGACTTTTGATTGATTTTTAGTTAATCTCGTGAAGTATAGCTGCCAGGAAGAGCAAAAAATAATAAAAAATGGAATTGTTCAGTTTTATTAGTCATACCGGTATATATTTTGGTTTTGTGCATGATTTCGTAAACAAGAGTTTCGTAAGCAATTCAAAGGTAAGCTGTTTTCTTAAAGGCATAAGTAATGCAGAAATATTACAAATTCATTTAGGGGGGAAAATAATATATTGTCTTGCAATTTTTTATATTATACACTAAAATTAAATGTATTTGTGTATCATACACTAAAACATGGTATAAATACAAAAAAAATATGAAAAAAAATTAGGAGCTCTATATATATATATATATATATATATATAGCAGAGTGCCGATTATCCGAACTGCTCGGGACCGAACGTGGTTCGGATAATGAAATGTTCGGATAATTGGAAAGTTGTTTAAAACCTAGTTTAAATGATTATTATTTATGCACCAACTTCCCTTCACACTTTTTCTAGTATTAGGACTGGCAGTACTATCTAAAATAGCTCTGGCGAGTTTAAGACTTTTTTTTTCAATTTTTAAATATATATTTTTAAACTTTTTTTTTCAATTTGAATCATTTTTATCATATTTGGGCTTTTTTATAATTTTTTTTGTCAATTACTGATTTTACCACATTTTTCTTTATTTTCCATTGCAAAAGATATCCAGCAAAGACTTTTGTTTCAAAGAACATGCTCTTTTTTGTGCAGCCATATCCCTTATTCCTTTTAAATAAATCAACTGAATTGGATCAAGATCATTTTGACGCTCTAGGCAATTCATTGCAATATCTAATGAATTGCATGCTTCTTATGAGAAGGTCCACTATCTTGAACTTGATCACGTACTTCTTCCTCTTAATCTGGGGAGTTCCGATTTTCATTCAAAATATCAGAAACAATTTCATGATCATTTAAAATTTGAAATCCTGAGTCGTTTTCAGTGTCTCGACACCAGTCTTCTATTTCTTCTGCTGTATAACCTGGCATATTTTCACCCGAAAGATCTACCGATTCACAAACTGCAGTTTTGTTTGTTTTTCTGATAAGAATTTTGTTCCAAGATTTAAGATTCCAAGCTCTGTAATCACTAATCATTAACCATGAATGACAACTACCCATCCCCCAATTGTAGAATTTCAGCACTTATCTATTCATAAACACATTCCGCTTTCCAACAATTGTAAATTGTCAAAATGAAGCTCGCATTCTTTGATGATAATTTTCAGTTGAAGAGGGCTAAAGGGGTATGTAGGTTTAACTGTATAACAATACATGTATGCATGGCTACTATAAGAAAACTGCTGAAAAAGGTTGTAAATTAAATATGGTCTTCAGATGTAGTGGATATTATCTATTCCTCTAAATTTAGAAAAATTGTCGATAAGTTAAAAAAAATTCTAAACTTAAAAAAGAGAAGAAGAAAAAAGCGAATTCGGACATAGTTCGGATAATCGGCGCTCTACTGATATATATATATATATATATATATATATATATATATATATATATATATATATATATATATATAATATCCATGAAGAATTTCAGGTATCAGAACAAAAATATCTTATGAAATTGCATTTTAAATTAAAGAAAATAACTTAAAAAAATTAGTTTTGAGAAAAAGGACAAAAAATACAAAATTATCGATGTAATAATACAAGTAAATAATTTTTCGTTACACAACAACTTTGGTTCGATTTGACCTAGATATAAAACTAAAACGGTTTTAGAAAGACAAAAGTTTATAATTTCTTTTTATGTAAAGAACAGAAAAAAAATATTTTAGTTAAAATCGGCTTAAAAAAGGTTGTTGGGTACCGATAAATAAAATTATGCATACTATTTTGTATCTCTTTGCATACTTTTTATGTAAAAAACAGAAAAATAATATTTTAGTTAAAATCGGCTTAAAGAAGGTTGTTGGGTACCGATAAATAAAATTATGCATACTATTTTGTATCTTTTTGCATACTTTTTATGTAAAAAACAGAAAAATAATATTTTAGTTAAAATCGGCTTAAAGAAGGTTGTTGGGTACCGATAAATAAAATTATGCATACTATTTTGTATCTTTTTGCATATTTTTTATGTAAAAAACAGAAAAATAATATTTTAGTTAAAATCGGCTTATTGTTGTTGTTGTTGTTAATTTACGTCGCACTAGAGCTGCCCAATGGGCTATTGGCGACGGTCTGGGAAGCATCCCGGGGTATGATCCGAAGACATGCCATCAAAATTTTGATCCTCTGCGGAGGGGATGGCACCCCCGCTTCGGTAGCCCGACGACCTGGGCGCGAAGTCGAGCACTTTACGGTAGCACAATTTAACGAGGACCGATACCGCACACCCTCGGTCCCTACGCAGACTGATCCAAGTGGTCACCCACCCGCACACTGACCGCATCCAGTGATGCTTGACTTCGGTGATCTGCTGGGAACCGTGTCTTAACGATCAGTCCACTGCGGGACTAAAGTCGGCTTAAAAAAGGTTGTTGGGTACCGATAAATAACATTATGCATACTATTTTGTATCTTTTTGCATACTTTTTATGTAAAAAACAGAAAAATAATATTTTAGTTAAAATCGGCTTAAAAAAGGTTGTTGGGTACCGATAAATAAAATTATGCATACTATTTTGTATCAACGAGTAACATATTTGTAAAAGCGATACCAGTTTTTGTAGCTTAATTTCATTTTAGTCACATTTTCATTTCAAGCTACATTTATTAACATAAAGGGCATTAAGACTGTATTGAAACGTTTTATTAATCAATTTTAGATTAAAATACTTTTAGCCTGAAGTAATTTAAATTGATTATCATGAATAGAAGTCAATGACTTTTTGAAGAAAAGTTCGTATTACTTCCTCAAACAATCAATTGAAAGTTTTCTTGCAGAACTCCCAAACGGAAGATTAACCAACAATTTATTTTCAAGTCTGACGGCTATTCATGTCAAACCATCACTCACACTCTGCAGTGGAAAATGAACTAGATTTAGCGGAAGAAGAAAAAGCATTTATTTTTTTTATTAATAAAAAGCACAGTAAATTGAATTTTCTCGTTATTATACACAAATGATTGTTAAAAATTTGAAAAAATAAATAATAATGGTCATTGTTTTTGTTTTATCATTCGAAGCTGAATTTATCTAGAATTTTCAACAATTTAAAATAAACTTAGAGTAGCTTATAGGATAAACAAAAATAAACAGAGGATGCTAAATGAAAACTGCAGCATCAAATATCAGGAACGAAAAAAATATATAAATGATAATGCGATAATAATTCGATAATCATTTAATATCATAACAGTCTTGCAGTGCAATTGATATCGATTTATCGATTTGCTTGTGAAAGTTGCATACTAAAGAAAATGTTTTTTTTTCTTTCGAAAAACGCACAACAATAGTAATCACATTTTATTAAGACTTTAACCTCTTCAACAGTTTTTGCAGCTAATGCGAGAGAGGAAAAATATCATGGTTCACCGCCTGACATAATAACTTAATCAATCGTTAGATAATCAAAATAAATCACCAAGTAATTGATATTGTGTCAAATAATGACGACTAATTATTATCGAATATTGCATTAAATGTCAGGTAATATTAAATATCCGATGTTGCACAAATATCTATTTTACAGCTAAGTTTACAAAATATCTGATATTGTTTCTTTTATAGAATTATCAGCAATAAATTTGAATTATCGGACAGTTTTATAAATACTAAATGATTAACAAATATATTGATGCACACGATGAGAAAAATTTGATAAAATTAATGACATTTCTAATAAAAAAAATTAATTTTGATAATAAAACCAAACTGTATACAGCATTTAAACCATTCATTAGGCATTTTTTCCGTTTTTATGAGAACAGTTTACTGGAAATTCTTGTATTAAAAATTACGGATCTTATTACCACACATTTTGTTAAAATACATAACTTGGAAGTAAATAATTTTAACATAATCTTGTAGTTCTGACTATACTTTTTTCTCAGAGCATAAGAATATAGTTACTTAGCAATAAAATTTCTGTATATGTATTTCATATCTTGAAAATAATTATTCTAGCACCAATCATTTTACAAACTTAATAATTGTTGCACAATGTTTAATTCAATCGTGTAATTCGAATAATAATCTGTTTGCATTTGAAATCATTAATAGAAACTCATTATATTGAACACATTACATTAATTGAAATCATTAATAGATTAAGTGCAATAAATTGTTAGTTAAATTTTCTAAACCCTTATTTTATAATAATTGCTAAAAAATATGCTTAAAATTACACAACATTTCTCATAAATCTTGCAAAAATGTATATGCATGAGATCAATTTGCTCTTGAAACATGGGCTCTGATAGATCAATCATTTCCAAATGAAGCACAGCAATATGTCATATTTTCTAAAGTATAACTTCTTTCAATTGCTTCTGTATATATAATTCAAGGGATTAAAAATACTTTTGGTTTTTTTGCCCAAAATATTAGATACTCAATATTACAATAATTATATTAGTATCTTCTATTTTGTAAGGAATATTAGATAATCACTATATTTTAAAATACTTGCTTATTTTAAATTTGCATAGAATATTAATTAGCATCTGGTATTACTTAAAAAATTTAACTAATGAAAATATCTGTAATATTGCATCAATTAATAATCCATCGCTACTAAACAATGTTTTTTTAAAATAATTTCAGCGCAAATCATTTTTCAAACACAATAATTACTGCTAACTATTCAAACAAACATTTGCTTATTAATTTGCTTATTAATCTTTATCAGGTAATGTAAATGCAATAAATTTCTATTTAAATTTTCCAAACCCTTGTCTTCTAACAGTTAACAACAGAAAGAAACAAACGCTAAAAGTCAATAAATTCCATTAGAAGTCTTGCAGAAGTGTATATATGAGATCAATTTGTTCGTTAAAGCTGTATTCTGAAAAAGCAATCTTTTCCGAAGGTTGCAGAGCAATAGTAATCACATTTTATTAAGGCATAACTTCTTTCAATAGCTTTCGTAGCTAATCAAGGGAAGGGAGATTGTCTCGTTTTTAAAGATAAATGATATTTTAGGGAAACTAGGAAAATTATTTTGATGTGATGAAGAAAATTTATGCATAGTTAAAGAGTATTTCTTCAATTTTATTATATTTTTATTAATGTAAATATTATATTCGTAAAAAATAGACATTTTACAGATATTATCAATGATATTGTTTATTAATATATATTTCCTTTATGTTTGCTTCCATTATGTTTATTTTCTTACATTAAACACTGGTTCTGCCATCTTAATGTACCACAGTCTTAATATACTAACTTAATATAATCTTAATATACCAATATTTTAATAATCTTAATATACCACCATCTTAATATACCAACTTCAATACATGTTATTTTTCCTTTCGTTTTTGTGTTAGATAAAGTTTCTTTCGACATGTAATATGTTTATGATACTCAGGTTTTGAAATTTACATTCACTGTCAAAAAAATCAAATCAACTTAAAGTAAAAAATACTGCCAACCTGAGTGAAGCATCCATAAAAATACATTTTACCGTAAAATTAACATTACCGTAAAATCTATTTTTACTGTGACATTCATTTTTGCCGTAAAATCTATATTTATCGTGAAACTCATACCGTAATTTTTACAGTGAATAATTATTTGATTCAGTGATTTTCCAGTAATACTTACATTTATAATTATATAATTTTATAACCGTCGGTAAACAGCCGACCCAATTTTGAGGTTACGACTATACCAATGTTCAACTCCGTAGCCTTGGGACATTGATCCCATCCAGAAGACAAGGGAACTCCTGAACCAAGTATTAGGAGAAATTAGCCTTCATGGAGGACTTTTTGATGGAACTAGCCCCCGCATTTGTGTTACATAGAGAGGAAAATGATGAAAACCTCCCACAGTAAGCCTGACTGTAAAGGATCTACTAACCCATGATCTATGTACCACTGAAGACATTTTGCATCAGCACTGTGGTCGGTGCGAGTAGGGTTCGGAATTTGAATCCTAGCCATCGCTGGGATTTGAACCCGGGTCACCTCGTTGGATACCAATATATACTCTTGATATATAAATATACCCTTGATGAAAGTTAAAATCGTGGTAATCTCTTATCTGGATTTACTATCAAATTCCTTCAATTTACTGTTGTTTAAAATTTAGTTTTCCATCTAGTCTACATTGTCGTATGATTTATGAACCAAGCAGTTAATTGATGTTTACATTTCATTTTATTAACTTATACCTCATGGCCATAATTTACACGGCCATTGTGAAATTTTCTTTCATTTTATTTCGAGAAACAGATTGAACAGCAAGACTATTTAAAAACAATAAGCTTCACAATATTTCAAAAATAAATGATTAACACTATTTCCTTAACTTTAAAAAGACTTCGTAAAGAAAAGCTAATCAATCTTGGAGGCAATGTAATGCGAAATTTTTTATTAGTAAAATAGAGCGCAGGCACTATTAAATAAATGTTAAGAAAAAATCTCTCTCTCTCTCTCTCTCTCTCTCTCTCTCTCTCTATATATATATATATATATATATATATATATATATATATATACGAGGGTTGTAAATTAAATAGTGGCAACTTAACCTTGAAACTCACAAAAGGGCGCGCATGCGTAAATAGGGTATGGGTGCGGTGAGGTGGCGCTGTTGTCGATGTGTAGCGTGCAAAAAACAGTCGATTTGCTTAGAAGGGTAGTTGTTGCGTGGCGTTAAAGTGAGAAGTTTCGTTTCCATCGCTCTAAAGCATGTTGTGAAAAGGCTTAATGACGAAAAAAGACGAGATGCTTGAATCCATCGTGCTACTGTCCTATATGGTAAAGCATATTTGCTCCAAAGGCTTCCACTAATCCTCGATAGCATTCTGTTGCATTTTTGCCACGGGCAACCTCGATTGTAAGCCACGACCGCTGATCACCTTTTGAAAACATGCTTTAGAGCGATGGAAACGAAACTCCTCACTTTAACGCCACACAACAACTACCCTTCTAAGCTAATCGATTTTTTTTTGCACTCTACACATCGACAACAGCCCCACCTCACAGCTCCCATATCTAATTTGCGCATGCCCGTCCTTCTGTGAGTTTAAAGGTTAAGTTGCCACTATTTAATTTACAACCCTCGTATAATGGTGGTTTTGAATAATTTCAAATGTATTCGATAAAAATCGGTTGAATACAATATAAGTATAGTATAAAAGTTTTAAATTTCATGTTTTTGAAATAACTATTTCTACCCCGATGCATTATATATATTTAATTTTTCCAATATTTTGTTTTCACTTAATTCTAAATTTGTATTTAGCCCTTTAATCGAATAAAATCAGTCATCAATTTCTTTTTCATGTAGACACGGCAAAGTGGATATTAATTTCTAAAAATAGATCTCCCTACAAGTGTTAAAACTTGTTTTAAAAAATAGAAATCTGTTAAATTTTGCCATAAATTTTTAATGCCGATCTTTCACTATCTTACAAACTAAACAATAATTTTTCAATAGTTTGGCTTGGTTTTCTTTAATATATCGCCAGTAATAGACCTCATTGCATATAGTGTAGCGACTTTTTGTTAATAACTTTTGATTTGAAGCAGACGCTGTGTGATTGGATGATGGTGTATTTTCCTCCTGTTCAAATGAAATTAAAAAATTTAAAAATCTACTTGAACTTGGTTTTCTGACTTATTAATGAATTTGATATCAGCAAAAATGATGTGGAAATTTGGGCCCTGATGCACAACCTCTAGACTGTATGAAATTCTTTTTTCTGATTGCTGTTTCTGCCGAGCATCTTATTCTTTTGTTTATTTTGAAAGCAAAGTACCCCAATAACTTCAGAAAGATAATTTTGTTGGTGGCAAAGGCACCTATAGCTTAGCCAAAACTGCACCAGAATTATCTAATTTAATGATTAATGAAATGTTTTGTTGAAGTCATGGTTCGACCGAAATTACAATGAGCTGTTGATACTGAGAAATAGTTGGTTGTTGAAAAAGCTTTTAAGGTATTGAAACTTTATTTGACAAAAACAGCTAGGATCTTTGAATTAAACCTTATTTTTATATTGAATGGGAGAAAAGATAAGTTATTTCCAAGAATACTAATTAATTTTTTTAAAGTAACTACGCTACAAAACCTTTCATAGTTACTTAAGAAATAATGAAACTTCCGTAAGAAATAAATAAAAATTGGAAGTTTAATGATGCATTTAATAAATCCACAAGTACTTTGAATGAACTATCCAAATATATTTCTAACATTATTTACCTTTGTTATGTACCATCAAATCATATTAACATTTGATTTAAGTCTGTGCTATCTTAAAATCTTTCCCTACATCTGTTAATGAGCTACAGTGGTTTCGGATGTACATATCCAATATATATGCTTTTCAGCCTTAGAAGAAGCTTTCGACATTTAAATTTTGCTTTATACGAGCACGAAAAAGCTTTTTGGATTTCATACCAAAATATGATTGCCTTTCTTATTTCAAAGTTAAGCCTAGGCTTAGTTAATATCTTTATATCTTGATATTTTTATAATGAATTTCATGAGTCTTGCACTAAAGCATACACTTTATTAGAGGCACTAAAATTTTCAACGGAAATAAAATCAAAATAAAGTTAAAATGAACCCTTTCATTTTCGAAATGTTAGGAACTAAAATGTTTTAAGTTCAAAAAGAATTTAGAATCAGTATTTTTTATAAAACTGAGATTTTAGTATCTTTAAAAACCTAAAATAAATATAAATATCAAATATTATTTTCCGTTTATCTGAAAAATACACTTTTCGAAGAAAGCTATCATCAAACGAAGAAGTCAAATACACATTTAAAACCGAATTCGATTTCCCCCTTTTTTTCTAATTCTATCTACTCTTTCATTTTATTTCTTGTATGGTTCAGATGTGATCTATATTTCCAGCTTTAGATGTTGTGATCTATTTTACCACGTTTATATTAACTTGCCTTCGTGCATGTCTGCTCGGGTGGAATTTTGTAATCGATTTTAAACTAACTTCCCGACATAGTTCAGAATGGCACATAGTTCAGAATTGGATAACAATGCACGAAAATGAAGAGAGAAAAGACATATAAAGTAAAATGAAATTGAAATTAAAGAAAAATTAACATTTTCGCGATTGTCTCTTGTTGTCGATTCGATTATTTCAAATTAGTGTCACATGTCAGTTGAAAAGTTTTGTGTACAGTGAGTGAAAAAATTGAAATTTTGGATGTGAGTACAAAAAAAAAATCAAAATGAAAATAATATTTTTAAAAACCACGTTTTTGTAGTGGAGAATAATAATTTAAAAAACAAAAATTTGAAAAACGAAAAGCGTTTGGCACATGAAATACATAACAGTAAAAATACACATACTTATACACATTTTCTTACTCATGCACACACATACAACCACAAACACATACATATTCAGATACAATTACAAATATACGCACACATATTCTCATGAGCACACATACTGTTACTGTTATGTATTTCATGCACACCACGTTTTTAGTTTTCAAATTTTTGTTTTTTAATTATTATTCTCCACTGCAAAAACTTGGCTTTTAAAAATATTATTTTTATTTCGATCTTTACTTACATGATAATGCGAAGTTTTTTCCATGTTTACGAATAATCAATGTGAATAGCTTTAATTCCTTCGAATAATTTTTTATACTGTCTTTAGAAAGTATTAATTTTTAAAAATAAAATTTTTATCAAGACCATATATTATACGCATAATTTTTATTCTATTTTTCATATGCACTTAAAAGACCTTCCCCGCTATATTAAGGTCAGTGACTGGTAGAAAATGTTCCAGTTACCGAACGTGATACTAAATTTATGCCCGTAAAGCTATCATAATCATAAGAATACAGGTTTGAAGATATATTGCTTCGCGTATTTTATATGGTTACAGAACGTAAATTAGCGTTATGCACGTAATCTTCAGTTAGGTGAAACTTTGACGTTATTTGGACTCAAGCGATTTGTTTGCCGAATAAATGCAAATAGTGCAAAAAGTCTAAATAATATAGTGCTACCATCTGCTCAGGAGGAAGAGAGTTGCGTGCTCGTTAACTCTGGTCACCAATCTAGGAGGTGTACTTTGGCGCTGGTTGGGTTCGAACCCAGAATCTTTGTGACCGTTTTCCGACTCTAGATTTAATATGGTTAAGGATTTACAAATTCCCTCGAATTAAGCAAGAAACTATATAACCGTTTAGATTAACAGTCACTAATTTTGCTGAAGTGTGTTATAATTGCAGGAACTGTATTTTTTCTCAAAATAGGTATCTGGCTGCATAAATTAACTTGATTTTTATGAAAATTTCTTACAGCGTATATAAAAGTGTATATGATTTGATCTGAATTTTGAAACTAAACTTAAAAGCAATTTATTTACATCAAAACAATACATTATTATACTTGCAAGAAAAAAAATTGAACGTAAAAGGCATAAATAATAGTTTTAAAAAACTGTTTTGCATTATTTTGAATATATATTTTAGCTATTCGCGAATAAAGTTTTAATATTAATTTTCTTCTAGAGAAATAATTTAATAATTTCAGCCCACACATGAACTAACATATGAATCCATTAAATAATGTGTGAGATGTAATTTTATTTTAAAGAAAAATGTTGTTTCGGTATTAGTAACATGCAATTTTAATAGTTCGTGGCGATAGCTTTAAATATGCCAAGATATTCATGCAGACAATAACATTTTAAGTAACGATATCATACGATATACTAACTTTCGCTGAATAAATATACCATATTTTTCCATTGATTCTAATTTTTTCTCTCTCAAAATATGGGTTGCAACCGAGGTCGGAAAAATATTGTCCCATTAGTTTAATAAGAAAAGTGGTAGAAAGTTTGGACCCTTAAAACCAATTTCACTCAGTGCCTATTTTATCAATGAAGTGCCTATTTTATCAGTATCAATGAAACCATTTAAATGAAATAAAAGAATTTTATATCATATCATTGTCAAGCATGTTTATCGTAATATAATTTCATGCACAACATCTACCTTTCTAAAATATTCATCATTTTTTTTTAATTTTATATAAAAAATATTGGTAGAAAAAGTTGAGTAAATTATTATTTAAAATTACATCATGAAATTTAAATATCACTTCACATTTAACAAATTCAAAGCCGAAAACTTTTCTAATCTGAAATGATGAGAAATTATGATTTACTTCTGCTAGAAAATCTTTATTTTTAAAAATTTGATATATTTATTATTAATTTAAAATAGTAACTGTTTTGAAGTACTTAATATTTTTAAAAAAACTCGATATTTGCACATTTTTTAAATATTTACGCGTGTCTTGAAATTATAAAATATAGTTTATAAAGAACTCTACATCCACTACAAAACTGAAAACTGAATTAATTGTTTTGGCAACATTCCCATCATCGTTTCTGAGCTCGAGAATAAAATGAACTTGGCTACGATAATTAATTTTCTTGGCTGCACTCTTGAGTTTTGACAGCCAAATGTGTTTAACATACATTGGACTGTGGTATGGAGAACTACTAAATCAGAGTAAAAGAGACTCAGAGGATACTTTTAGAAAATAGCTAGTTTTCAACAATTGGGTGACATAATGGCATTAAGTTCCTGCTTTCTCCGGTCATAATGTTATTCTTCCTAACCGTAGGGCACAATAGAACACGAAGATGTCTATTACCATTCTAGTTGACACATGTTCTGAAGCTGACATTTCAGTGCTGAAATGATATATATTTCCTTACAATAGTTAATTTAGAAAGCTGGTTTTAAATACATCGGAAACATGGAAAAAAATGCACTGCATGATTAATGAAAATTATAAATATTTGAAATAATTTATGTGCATTGTGACCTACATTATATCATCGGTTTTCAAGACTTCATAATAGAAAAACAATTCATGTTAATAACACAATACTTGTATAAAACTTATGTGCTAGGGCATGGTTTTTTTGTTCCAGAGTTCTTAGTTTAAATTAGTTTTTTTTCTCGTCAGATGGCACTGCAAGCTCCTTTCACAATTTTTACCCGTTTCTTTATTATGCATAAAAAATTAGTGCTCTGATTACGATACGTCATTATGGCTGATGAGGGACATTTCTAAAGTAACATATTTCGATAATTATTCATTGAGAGGTCTCGAAAATTTATAATTCTTTTTTCATTTCTGAAAATTTTATTATTTTTTTATTTGAAGTTTTACTAATTGCACCGACATCTGTCGAATAAATGATGAACTAAAAACAGTTAAAGGAGAAACTCATTATGTCTCACTTGGAATTTTAAGATGAATTAAATTTTTTTTCTTCAAAAACCTCAGCCGTTACCTATTTAATTTTTCTTGAGCCATCAGACAAATTTAGGGCACCTAATATTTATAATATAAATGCACAAAAAAGCTTAATAATCTTTAAAATTTCATAAAAATATAATTTTCTGATAAAATTTTAAGTAGCATACATTTTTTATGAATAAAAGCAACAAAAAAATTCTTTAAATTTGGAATAATAATTTTAATTTCCTTACCGCTTACCAAATTCGTAAACTCAATGTGCTTCATTCAGTTCTTCCAAGAAATACTCAAAAAATTAACTCTTGTATGAAGTTAATTTTTTATACAAGTAAAACATGATCCATAAAATTATTTAGTGCATACAGCAGGACTTTAAATCTTTCCTTCATTAAAGCAACTAGTTTTAAGAGAATTGACATCAATGGATCCAATCTATCCAATGGCTCAAGACTTTTATTTGATTAGTTTGTACGAAACTTTGAATCCGATGTTATTCTAATTGCGTTGAATCACCTTCCATGCGTGATTCTAACTTGCAACATTTATATAATTGACTCGTCTGCTCATATTATCTCCATGCAGTTTAGTAGTGTTGCTGTATGAAGGTCAAATCATATTTTGATCTCATTACACTTTGCACATACTTTACTTTTCGACTTTGTAAAATTATATTTATATCCTCTATTTTTGATGAAGAGTTTGTACAGAAATGAATGGTGGTAGTTACACAAATGAAATAAACGTACATATTGCTTCAAAGTCCCGTATTTTTAATACATTTCTCTAAGTGAGCTGTTTAAAATTATTAGTGATTCTTTGAAAAGGTTTATATTACAATTAAAGAAATAAATCTGACCCTAAAATTCGAAATTGCTAATTTACTGACATTAAAAAACATTAAAATAAAGTTCAGAATATAGTGTTGATTAAATTGTTTATTTTCCTCATTTATAACGCGTTTAGTAAAAATTAAATAAATTTTCTGAAGGAATGATACGTTAAAGAAATATGATGTTCAGAACAGCATATACAGCTCTGACACTTTATTCGCGAAATTTAAAAGTAAATTAATACCTTTGAAGTATTTATATATTATAAATTTATATATAATATATTTATATATTATGTATTTATATATCTAAAATTTATATATAATATATTTATATATTATATATTTATATATAATATATTTATATATTATATATTTATATATTATACATTTATTTATTGAATATTTAGATATTATATATCTATCAATTACATATCTATATAATACAAATCTATATTTTATATATTTTATATTATAAGTAATAACACAGAAAAATATCCTAAAAACATTATAAATTTCCTTCACTTTTTTGAAAATTGTTTAGGTGATGTAATTTTTTTTCTGAAATAATTTTGAATAGGTTGTATTACAGACTTTTGGATTTCATGATAATTAAAAATACCCATTAAAAAATAAAACAAATTAATTACCTTAAAAATAAACCTTAATTTCGTAAATTAATTACCTTAATTTTGATTAGAATTAAAACAAATACTAAAATTATAATTATCAAAACCAGTTAGTGCAATTTTTACTTCTTTTAAAGATCCTTGAAAAGAAACGAACTATATTTTTTCAAAGAAGTGAAGTACCTTAATTTATAAAAATATTTCTTTTAGTTTGCTCCATTGTCTTTAATATCTATGAACAGCAATTTTATTTCAAATGAAAATTTAAATTAATTATATTTCAACCAGTGTTAGCAATTATTACGCACTGTCAATTATATAATTGAGTATTTCTTAATCTCCATCCTTAATATATTTTATAAATAGTAATTAATAATTGCTATGGAATACACTCGAGATACATAATTTTATATCATTTATAGTCTTATATGTAGTTTTAAATATATATTTTAGTATTTTGTATATGTATGTGTAATTTTAAAATGTAGCGAAATATATGCTAAAAATATGACATGGGATGAAAACTTTGTTAGGGTCTGACGATCCACTACTGATACAAAAGTGACAGAAATTTCGAAAACATATTGTGTAAAGTTATTCTGCTTTTCCACTCCTCTTTGCTTCATCCGGTATTTCAACAGTAGATGTTTTCATTCTCTCTTATCTCAGTAGTGATTCATTAGATTGCGATATACCTTTGGTTTTTTCCCGCGCTGAAATATTAATTTGTTCCACCATATGCAACTATACTGTATAAAATCTATTGATGGTGTAATTTGCTGACGATCAGATTTGCGTACAATGCAATGCATGCACAAATTGTACTTAATATATCAGCCTGTTTGGTAAGAGAAAATATTAAATTACGGCTGCGAACTAACCAAATTTATTGAAACAATATACCTTCAATTTTAAATGTTTTTAAGAAATGATTAATTAACACAATTATTTATGCTCATTAAAAGATCATAATAGAGTCATAAGGGATATCGAATCCTACGAGATCTTTCATACGATTTACCAATCAAATTTGACTACATGCCTTTAATTTGAAGAAATTAACGTTCAGGAAGTGGAGGCGCAAGTGTAAGCATACAGAAAATAGTACTTACATTTTAAGTGAATAATTTCAACTTTTTATACAAAAAACAAAAACAGTTTTATGCTAAGAAACAACAATTATTGCGAAACGAGGTTGGTAAGCAGCGGCAAACAAGGGCCTTAGTTCCCCAGTATTTTATATGCTTTCTTCATTTTGACAATGGATTCTAAAATTATTCATTACTGACGTTTCTTATAATCCAGCAATTATACCAAAAAAATGGTGTTTTATCAGAAAAATTAATATTCAAGGTATTTTTGGACAAAAACTTTGCTATGTTAATGTAAATGTGTGTGGTACCTAAAATCTCCCCAGCTCTTCTCCGCATGCTCCCTTCGCTGTTTTCTTTTTTGAAGTGAAACTTCTAATGCAAGGTTGCGTTAAACGTTTAACGCTACCATGGCAACGAGCGGCCTGTGATCCTTGCAGGAGATTTTAATGTGAATTTCTCGTTACCTGAAGCTGAAACATTATTAACCTTCCTTAAAGACAAATTTGGATTGGAAATGATAAATGGTAGGAATGATCCAACAACCAAAGGGGGAACTACCTTTGATGCAGTTTTTGCAAGAAATATTGAAAAAATAGAACTCAAACATTTCGTATCTTACTTTAGTTATCATAATCCCATTGTAAATGTTATAGATTTGGATATTTCTTCACTCGAAAATGATAATTAAAAGATGCGATCAATTGTGAATTGTAAGCAATGTTAACAAAGTTTGTCTTAAAGAAACAATATGATTTCACTAAAAATCAATTTCTACCCCTTCCTATTTTCATTTCCACATTACGAAGTTTCACTTCTTCCGCGCGGAGGGACTCCACGCACTATTTTTTTTCCTTCTTTTTTTTTCTTTTCGAGGGAAATGAGGATGGTTTGAGGAGGAGAATTGTATTTCTTCGAGACAAGCAAGTGAGTAAACGTTTCTAATTCTTTTTTTCTCGCTAAATTGAACTTAATGAATTCAGAGACAATCAGACTAATAATTTAGAAGCTATGGGAGCTATAAGTACAAAAAATACAAAGTTGTACTAGTACCTATTTATGCATTTGATATTGGTTTCTAAAGAAGTGGAACAGAGTTTCCTATGTTTGTTTTTTTACGTATATATATATATATATATGTATATAATATATATATATATATATATATATATATATATATATATATATATATATATATATATATATATATATATATATATATATATATATATATATATATATATATATATATATATATATATATATATATATATATATATATATATATATATATATCTATCTATCTATCTATACATAATAATAAAAGCGGCTGTGTGTGTGTGTGTGTGTGTGTGTGTGTGTGTGTGTGTCTGTAATCACAATATATTGCCCCAGAAGCCTCGCCCAGGCACGAAACTCGGCACATAATTGTGTTTTGACATAATGAAGAAGTATTTTTTTTCTTTTTCAAAAATTTGGATTAGTTATTTAGTTATCAGTCATTTTGTAAGTCTATGCTTTTCGTCTGCTTTTTCGTCTTCAAAGAGCCATATTCAAAAAACTATTAAAAAATGCATATACTTTTCCCCACTCTTATAAATGTATGCTAATGCGAACCTTACAATTGAAATATTAATTTTCGACAACTTAAACCAATAATATACGAAGGAATTAATAATTTAATTGTAAAGTTCGCATTAGTTTACATTTATTAAAGTGGAGAAAAGTTTAACTTTTGTATTAAAAATGTTGCAACATATTCGATACGTAAATAGAACGCTTCGCTTAGATATATTTGTCGCTGTTCATAATTGTTATAATAAGTTTTTCTTCTTCTTTCCACGCTCTATTTTTTTTCTTAAGCGAAGACGATAATTTTTGTAGCGATATTGTAGTACTTTGTACAACTAAAAATTCTTTTCACAACACTTTAAAAATATTTACTTTATTTTCTTTATATATACAGAGAACAGTCGGCAAAGAATTCGATTAGGTTGAAAAACATTTCGCTAAAAAGCAACGAATTCCAAAAGAAAAAATAAACAACTTAAAGAATAAAAATGCTGATGCCAGCCAATTTTTTGAAAGTTAACTTAGAAATAACAAACCAAACTATGTTAAATAACAAATCAAACGATGTTAACAAAATGACGTAGAAAGCGCAACTAGATCAAAATTATACAAGCACAACTAGATCAAATTATAATACCTGAGTGCTTGACGTAACAGATATAGAAATAGAATTTGATACCATAAAAAATTATATAGAAATAAAAATTGATACCATAAAAAATTTATTCGTTTTCGTGTTCTTTCATGTATTTGGCATTTTAGTTTTTTTTTTTCTTAAGCGTTGTAGCTATATAATTTCAAACATCCTCAAGAGCTATAACACATCTACAGCAGAACTGGATATGAAGACAAAATTGCAGGACAGGAACACTTTAATTGTCCACTAATCTTCAGATTTCCTGCTATGTTTTAAAAAACTTTATTTGTGAAAACCTTCAGCGTGGCGGACAGCTGGCCGCCTTAGGCGGCTAGTATATATATATATATATATATATATATATATATATATAATATATATATATATATATATATATATATATATATATATATATATATATAAATATATATATATATATATATATATATATATATATATATATATATATATATATATATATATATATATATATATATATATATATATATATATATATATATATATATATATATATATATATATATATATATATATATATATATATATATATATATATATATATATATAATATATATATATATATATATATATATATATATATATATTCCAATTAACAATTTTATTGCCCTTTATCTGAAAAAATTTCGTTTTTCATGAATTAATTCCGTTTTTTTTTTCAGGCCTGGCACAAGCGATACTTCGTACTAAGAGACGAAACACAGGATCGAAGTCCCTGTTTGGAGATGTACGAGAAAGATGAGTTATTCACAGCCCCTCTGGGCATTGCAGGACCAAAATTGATCCTTGACCTGGGGCAGTGCGTCCATATCGGTTTCACTTCCGACTCCTCCAGATTTCCTTATGCTTTGGTCATCGTTTGCCAAGGGAGGTCACCTCTTATCTTAGCAGCAGAAGATGAATTAAGTGCGAGATCTTGGTTGCTGGCCTTAGGTCTCATAACTCATAAGGGAAACTCTAGTAAGACCATAATAAATTTACAAACGCTCTGAATTGCATAATTGAAATAATACTGCCTTTAACTTGCATTTATAACACTTTATTTTAATCAAATTGTTTTAAATTGGAATACTTGTTGATTTAAATGAATGTAAGTTGCAGACATTGTATTATTTTAATTTAAATTTAAAAGAAACTTTTATTAAAATAGTTAAAATTCAAGAAATCAAAAATATTATAAAATAATTATAATTCAAGAAATCAAAAATATTATGAAACAGTTATAATTATAGACTGGTATAACGAGATATATAGTTATTTTGCGTTCATAGTTCATGGATAAAAGCAAAACAACTGTAGCTAGTTAACCACAACAGTTTTGAAACCTTTCAAAAAAATGCAACATCAAATAATAGTTCAAAATGACAATGACTAGCGTAGCGTATATTAAAGTAATCGTATACTATTATAAGGTTAATAGATTGATTTTTTAAATGAATGTGTTGAAAAGTGCTTTTCTTTTAATCTAAATCTTAATAGTCGATTTCGAACTAGACTAGAGATGGCTTATCAAATCGACTGAATTAATTTAAACTAAATTCCGAATGTTTACAAATATTTTTCACAAAAGAAGTTCGTAAAATTGTTCAATTTTATTGCATAGCATGCTTAAAATGTCTCCATTTTATTCCTCTTAATTTATTCAAAAAATAACAATAATATAATTTTTCTTTTAACTCTGAGCAAGAGAAAATAAAAATCTCTTGCAAAATTATCTGCAGTATAAAACATAATAAAACAACAAGAGAAAAATTATTTAAATTCTTTCCATGGATATATAAAATGCAGTCAGAAAAGTAGTGACGTTTCAAAAGTAATAAAATATAAAAAAAATATTAACTGAATTCTCAATAATGTCGGAAAAAATGTTGTTCAGCATTATATTTCTTACTAAAAATATATTTTTAAGAATCTCACTAAGAGAAACCATGACAATATGGCTTAGGGAAAAAATTCTAAAATGAGTTGCGAATTGAGCAATTCTTATTCAAAAAATGAAATTTCTTGTTATAATAAGTAAATTAGCTCGTTAAACTATAAAAGCTTTGTTAGGTTTTTCATTTCTTTCTTTCACGTGCAATATATTGTACAGAAACTAAACCTTGAAACAGCAGTATAACTTTTGAAAATATGATTTGATTTTCGATCGCTAAGTCGCAGTACCAATTGTTCAAGAACTTGACTTAAGGAATGTTAAATGCACTGTTCGCCATTAAAATTGATAAGCAGAGAAGATGGCACGCCATACACGTGAAGACGAATAAAGCATAGAGTTACATGCAAGTAATTTGCTGTTCAGCATATTCATTCAAAGCTAGAAACAGTAGCGTGCTTATAGTATGCTTATGGAACAGAAACGTGAGAATAATTCCTTATACTTCAGTTTGAATTTAAATGCTATTTTTGACTTAAAAGAAAATATGATGCCTCGTGAACGAAGAAGAAATGCTAACCAGCACGCGCCTGACCTAGATGGAGATTATGTTATAGCTTACTGGAGTTGTAAATTAATGGGGTTTATTGTGCCACGAGCCTAAGTCTTCGGAGATCCCTAATCTGTCCACGGATTATAATATTAATAAGTACGGGACAGTCATGTGGAACAACGTTCTAGATTTCAGTGAGCCTAACCACCACTTCTAAATGCCGAGAAAGCAGACATCTTATCCACTTGCTACAAAAATCACACAACCACATCATGAATCTTCAGACGAGAGATGATGTTGTTTGTTAGAGAAAAAGCTTTTTGTAGAACAGATTAGCGATATTTGCAGCAATATGAACTGTTATTAATTTTGAATCATAAAGTGTAAATTATTTTTTTTTAGTAATGATTCCATACTTAAAGGGATAAAAATTTAAATCTGCCAAGAAAAAGCGCGTTTAGTTAGAGAATGTAAGTCTGTTTTCATGACTTTAAACAAACTCCTGCTTGTGAAAATTGCAACACCATGAAGGAATCGTCATAATTGAATGAAATTTACTACACGGTTGAGTGGTAGTAGTACAAATAAATGATTAAACTTTCAAAGCAAAAAAACAATAACAAGAGATCAAAACCAGTATTTTGTGTAGCTACCACGCACCGCAATAAGCGCTGTTACACGACGTGGTATGGAGTCAAGCAAATTTTGAATGTGTGTCTGAGGAAGAACATTCCATATAGTTCGTATGCGTACCCAAAGTTCGTCTGCAGAAGCAACAGGACGAGGATCACGAGCGAGCACCGACCAACGAAATGACACACATGTTCAATCAATGACGTATCAGGGGAATACGCAGGCCAAGGAAGAAGATATACCTGCCGCAATGCAAGGAAGGATTCAACAGTCCTAGCAATATGAGGGCGGGCATTGCTTGTTGAAATACAGCGCCTAGCAAGGCTTGAAGGAAGGGAACAGCTTGGGGCTGTAAAACTTCACTGATGTACCGGTTGTTGTTCAGATTACCCACATTTCGTAGCAATTGAGATCGTCCATGATATGCTATGGCACCCCAGACCATAACTCCGGGTGTTTGTCCACTGTGGTGTTCGATAATGCACTCTGGAAGGTGGCGTTCACAGCCATAGCGCCAGACACGAATGCGGCCATTATGGTACCACAAATTAAAGCGGGATTCGTCAGAAAACACGATATGTTGCCAATCAGCACGCTAGTCCTTATGCTGATTGGCCCATTGTAGCCGCTGGCGGCTATGGTTTAGCGTGAGGGTGATCCTGAATAAAGGAGTCCCTGCGTGCAGTCCACGCTGCAGCTGACGTCCACGAATTGATGATGCACATAATGAAACACCTGTAGCTATGGACCACTGTGCTGCCAGTTGTCTAAAGGGAACCGTACGGTCTGTCAGCGCCATGCGGACCAGGTGTCTATCATCGCGAGCTGACGTGACATTTCGGGGTCCACTCCCGGATTTCCGAGTTGTCTGACACTCGTCCGTCCACTGCTTCCAAACGCGCATCACTGTGCTGCTGTTACGCTGCACACGAGCGGCTACTGCACGATGAGACAATCCAGCTTAACGAAGGCCGATGATTCTCCCCCTTTCAAATTCCGTAAGTTGTTGAAATCTTGCTCTCTTTCGTCAAAGAGGCATAAGTAACGTCTGAGATAACGTTTACCACTAGCAGATAACCACCGATAACCATACACGCCTCGCTACAGCCGTCTATTTATTCGGATTCATCCACCGTTCAGAGGGAGCGGCTCAGCATACGCATGCGCTACGGGTCTGAAATTCTAATCATTTGCATATTATGCTCTACTTTACATTTCCTGAAAATTTCAGCTCACTCGCGTAAGTCCTTCATAGTGTTGCAATTTTCACAAATATGAGTTTACGATCGGCACTAATTAATTAGTATATATAAGAATCTCACGAAACATTTAGGCATTGCATCTAAATAGTTCAGACGTTATTTATTTTGTTCTGTATTTTAGTTTGAGCGTAGTAAATGAGCAATACAAATTAGCAAAAAAATATATTATTTTTTCACGAATTTGCATTTTTTGTCAAAAATCGAATATGTTTAATCAGAGAGAGTACGCTTATGCGTCTGATTTCTTGAGTTTAAATATGACATTCACTAATTAATTAACATATTAAAGTGCCACATGCATCCTTAGAGCGCTGTATCTTAATGGTTCAGATGTTATTAAGGTGGTTCCGTTTCTTATTCTGTCACGGTATGTAATAAAGCAGGATTGCAAATTTGCTAGAAAATGTAATTACAGTACTATAATCTTGTCCTGAATTGTTATAATGCTGATAAAATTGAAATTGAGTGATGTCCTCTTTAGCTCAGTGCCAGAAAACATCCTTCATTCCACCACCTTCACTCTTACTGGAGAGACGAACTCATAGGAACAAAGCTGCCTACAGAGATACCTGTTCCTTACCTCAGGAGTCATCAGCCCCGTTATCAGTGGAGAGTACTGCGGCTACTCTTCTGCCTGAAGAATATAACGACAATGATATGGACTGTAAGAAACATTCTATTTAAATTATTTGTTTATTTCTCATTTTTTAAAGTCAATGATTTTATTTCATCAGCTGTTTTCCCCCCATAATAAATGCATTTTATGGTTTCTGATCAGAACAACGCCATGTTAAGTAATTATTCTAATTATTAGGGAGATTTCGCAAATTTACGTTAGTTTCTGTACACTCCCGCACGTAAGATCTCAAGTAATTGCGCAAGTGCTCTTTTTGAAGGCATGTGCCAATTCTGGTGAAATGCGCACGCGCCCATGAAAAAATATCGAACTTATGTCGTAAGCGATTTTGCGAAAACCCATAAGTTAAAAAAGCTAACTTAGTGGAATATCACTTTAACTTTGATCAAAAAACCAAAAAAAAGATTTACAATGGATGGAGACAAATTTTTTTAAAGCTGTGGCATATGATTCAAGATGCTTCTAAACGTAAAACTTTGGATCTGTGAGCAGAAAAACTTCGTAGATTATTGAATTGATGAATTTAGCGATAAAGAATGCAACTTATTACTATTATTATTAATAATAATTATACCTACAAAAATGTTATTGAACTTCCATTGATTTTAGAACCTATTTAAACTAAATTTTGTACTTAAAATGAATATAATTTATAATTATGAAACAGCAAAAAGATATTTAGTTTCTTTGGGCGTTAGTGCAATTGGATAAACATAATGTTGAACAGAAACCAATAAAATTATTTTTTATTGAAAAAACAAATAGTTGTAAGATCAGAAGATTCATTTCTAAATATCATCAATACATATCATCAAATTCATTTTCTATGTCCATGTTTTTAGTTCAAAGGTAGGCTTAAATAGAAAACAAAATTTAACAGCTATGCACAGCGTGTTTTAAGCTTTTTTTTGTAGCGCAAATTACGCCAACATAACGTAAGGATAAATATCATCCTGAATAAACGCGAGCATGTTCAGTTGCTTCAATCTTACGTATGGGAGAATACGGAAGCTAGCGTAAATAAACGCAAGCATGTTCAGTTGCTTCAATCTTACTTACGGGAGAGTACGGAAGCTAGCGTAAATAAACGCAAGCATGTTCAGTTGTTTCAATCTTACTTACGGGAGAGTAAGGAAGCTAGCGTAAATAAACTCAAGCATGTTCAGTTGCTTCAATCTTACTTACGGGAGAGTACGGAAGCTAGCGTAAATAAACTCAAGCATGTTCAGTTGCTTCAATCTTACTCACGGGGGAATACGGAAGCTAGCGTAAATAAACGCAAGCATGTTCAGTTGCTTCAATCTTACTTACGGGAGAGTACGGAAGCTAGCGTAAATAAACGCAAGCATGTTCAGTTGCTTCAATCTTACTCACGGGAGAGTACGGAAGCTAGCGTAAATAAACTCAAGCATGTTCAGTTGCTTCAATCTTACTTACGGGAGAGTACGGAAGCTAGCGTAAATAAACTCAAGCATGTTCAGTTGCTTCAATCTTACTCACGGGAGAGTAAGGAAGCTCGCGTAAATAAACGCAAGCATGTTCAGTTGCTTCAATCTTACCTACGGGAGAGTAAGGAAGCTAGCGTAAATAAACGCAAGCATGTTCTGTTGCTTCAATCTTACTTACGGGAGAGTAAGGAAGCTAGCGTAAATAAACGCAAGCATGTTCAGTTGCTTCAATCTTACTTACGGGAGAGTAAGGAAGCTAGCGTAAATAAACTCAAGCATGTTCAGTTGCTTCAATCTTACCTACGGGAGAGTAAGGAAGCTAGCGTAAATAAACGCAAGCATGTTCTGTTGCTTCAATCTTACTTACGGGAGAGTAAGGAAGCTAGCGTAAATAAACGCAAGCATGTTCAGTTGCTTCAATCTTACCTACGGGAGAGTAAGGAAGCTAGCGTAAATAAACGCAAGCATGTTCTGTTGCTTCAATCTTACTTACGGGAGAGTAAGGAAGCTCGCGTAAATAAACGCAAGCATGTTCAGTTGCTTCAATCTTACTTACGGGAGAGTAAGGAAGCTAGCGTAAATAAACTCAAGCATGTTCAGTTGCTTCAATCTTACTCACGGGAGAGTAAGGAAGCTCGCGTAAATAAACGCAAGCATGTTCAGTTGCTTCAATCTTACCTACGGGAGAGTAAGGAAGCTAGCGTAAATAAACGCAAGCATGTTCTGTTGCTTCAATCTTACTTACGGGAGAGTAAGGAAGCTCGCGTAAATAAACGCAAGCATGTTCAGTTGCTTCAATCTTACCTACGGGAGAGTAAGGAAGCTAGCGTAAATAAACGCAAGCATGTTCTGTTGCTTCAATCTTACTTACGGGAGAGTAAGGAAGCTAGCGTAAATAAACGCAAGCATGTTCTGTTGCTTCAATCTTACCTACGGGAGAGTAAGGAAGCTAGCGTAAATAAACGCAAGCATGTTCTGTTGCTTCAATCTTACTTACGGGAGAGTAAGGAAGCTCGCGTAAATAAACGCAAGCATGTTCAGTTGCTTCAATCTTACTTACGGGAGAGTAAGGAAGCTAGCGTAAATAAACTCAAGCATGTTCAGTTGCTTCAATCTTACTTACGGGAGAGTACGGAAGCTAGCGTAAATAAACTCAAGCATGTTCAGTTGCTTCAATCTTACTCACGGGAGAGTAAGGAAGCTCGCGTAAATAAACGCAAGCATGTTCAGTTGCTTCAATCTTACTTACGGGAGAGTAAGGAAGCTAGCGTAAATAAACTCAAGCATGTTCAGTTGCTTCAATCTTACTTACGGGAGAGTACGGAAGCTAGCGTAAATAAACTCAAGCATGTTCAGTTGCTTCAATCTTACTCACGGGAGAGTAAGGAAGCTCGCGTAAATAAACGCAAGCATGTTCAGTTGCTTCAATCTTACCTACGGGAGAGTAAGGAAGCTAGCGTAAATAAACGCAAGCATGTTCTGTTGCTTCAATCTTACTTACGGGAGAGTAAGGAAGCTCGCGTAAATAAACGCAAGCATGTTCAGTTGCTTCAATCTTACTTACGGGAGAGTACGGAAGCTAACGTAGAAGTGCGAAATCTCCCTATTATTTGACATTCTTGAATATTCAGACAGTAGCTTTTTCTAGAATAGGTTTAACATGTACAAATGATGAAAAAATGAAATATGTTTAAAGAAATTCAGAAATTCTGAAATTTATTATTCAAAAACATGTTTCTCAAAATTTAGTAATTAAAACAACAATTGAAATGAAAAATAAATTTTCCTTTCTTTTTTTTTAAAAAAAAAGTCTATAAAATATGTTAAATAAGAGTGAGAAGTCAAAAATAATGCAGACTCTTTCTCAAAAGTAATTAGCGCAAGGAAGGATCAGTGTTGAACTAAATTCTTCTTAGCGAATACAAACCGTTAAAACACACCAATTCTTAATCAATGGGACTCACTAAATTCATAAAAATGGGATATGTAAATAGATTTCATATGGCATGCTTGTAAATAGTTTCTTAACAATATAAATATTATAATAAATTTACGAAAATTATTTATGCAACATAATTGTTTAAATGAAAGAAAGAAAAAAAATGTTTTGCATCACTTGTAGAAATTTTGAAAACTTAAACAAAGTAAATATTCCTTCTACATTGAATAAAGTAACGTTTTATTGTTCCAAATTGTTTCTCTTTAAACTCAATTTTTATTCGGAATAAAGTTTAGATCGGCTTTTATTTTAGGTATAAAAAAGAGTTTCTTTTCTTACGTCAAAGCTCTAGGTAATCCGGGAGTTAAGTTTTATCCCTATACGCCAATATAGTGATCGTAGGTGAATCCATATATTGGAAGGAAGGTAAGCATTTATCTGGACAGGGACGTGTTTTTCTCTGCGTATACTGCCATATCATTAAAAGAAACTCGTTTTTTGGTTTTCAGGGGCTTAGTATAACTAGTTAATTTCAGTAAATTTTCACAAGAAAATTATTATTTTCTTTTATTTACAAATATATATAAAAGTCTAATAGATGGCGTAGCTAATTTCCAATGTTGTCGATGCACTTTAATTGGCCCGAAATTCACATGGTAGGATCTAGTTTCCTCACATTAATTTCTATATTTTTTAGTTTTCATCAGCATAAAACTAATACAAAAATATAAAAGCATTGTTTTCCTGTAAGATATTTTTGTATCCGAAATTTAAAGGTATTTGCCTGTAATATTTATATTTCTTGGGTAATAGTTGACATTCTGGAGTCCCTCTCATTTTTAGTAAATTGCAATTAAACAAATATGTATGTTAATAAGACAAGAAAAAATCACGAAAACAAAAGAAAGACAAAAGTTGCGGTAACCCGAAGCTGACGTCATTGAAAGCAAAGACTGCTAAGTATATCATGGTAACCAGAATTGGAATTTCAGCAAAACTGAACGAAAATTATCGCCAAACCAAGGATGCCCCAATTCTACATCAGAGCCATTTCTTATTTTACTTCGAAATTATTACTTTTCTGTATTTGATATTTTTCTGAATTAAAAGTTTAAAACTTAAAGAGTTGTTTTTTGTTATAATAACGTACTTCTGGGATATTACCTTTTAAGCAACATTTTTAATATTAACTAACTTGAATCGAAGTCTAAACTTATTATCTTTGAAATTAATATTTTAAATCTAGCTCTCCGTTAAATGTTTTAGAACTTAATGATCAGCTTTATGCGCAATCACTTTTAATATTTCAGCCTGTTTGGTCGGCTAAAAATTTGAATTAAAGATGTAACTCACCAAATTTGATAAAACAATATATATTTAATTTTAAATGTTATATAAAAAAATGATTACCAAGCGAAATCATTTATGTGCCCAAAAAGATCTTCCGAGTTACAATGGCGTTTATTTATAAAGTTCCCCATTCTTAGTTGCTATTTCTAAAGTATGTATAAATGAAGAGTTTGGCACAAGATTCTGACCCAGATGTCCTAGTCTCCTCGAAGTCCAATGCTATATATATATATATATATATATATATATATATATATATATATATATATATATATATATATATACCTGTTGCTCATATTTTGGATTAGACAAGTCCAAAGAGCTTTTTTTTTCCTCTACAATCAACTTTTAAATAAAATATATTTTGTTCAATTTTAGATTTTGAAATTTAAAAATACATTGCTTGCAATTAAATTAAAATTTGCGCACTAAGCAAATCATTCATGATTTGATCCTTATTATTGTATTAAATATTAAAAATTCGCAATAAATTGTTAAAGAAATTGCATTGTATTTTCTCAATAAAAACGTATTTTGTAACTACTTAGAAGCATATTTGTGTTTGCTAATTTCAGAGATTTGAGGATAAAGGCAAAATGTGAAATTAACATTATAGGCGTTGCTAATCCTCAAAACTTTTAATCATCAAAACATGGTGGCCTGTTATAGACTCCATGTTTTGATGATTAACAATTATAATCCATTGGAAAAAGACATGGGAAAGAAAAAATGTTTACAGCAAGATTACTCGTATTTGTGCTCAAATTTTGAAAATAAAATAACATTTGAATTAAATAATTAAACTACCCTTGCACCTCATGTGCATACTACGTGGATACCGGTAAAGGATAATCCAATAATTATATCAAAAGTTATTCAGAATATTTTTTACTGGGCACACTATGCAATAAAAATTATCTTCACAACCTTCAGCTTAAAACTTTGTTACAAAATTTAAGCATAAATTCTTACTTAGGTAAGAAGTAATTACATACTTCACTATTATAAAAAACAATTTCCGATATTCTAGATACACACATGTACTTGAAATCAATAAACTGCCTTAGTTTAAAAAAATAGAAGAACGAAAAGAAAGTAAAGTTAGTTAAGGAACAAAGTATAAAAGCAAATGGATACTTTAAACTAATTTACGATAGAAATGCAGGATATCTAATGAAATCGGATGTTTTAATAAGATTCAAGTCACGAATGTTAGAATCTCTTAGCAAAGATAGTTTCAGACGTAGCAGATAATAAAAAATTAAAGGGAATGAAAACAGGGCGTAGTGCTTATTTTAGCAGAGCATACATTTGAATTCTTCATTTGCTCCATTCTCAATTTTTTTCATTCTCTTTCGTCCTTATTAGAAAAAATCTGTGTTTTTTTTTTATTCGAAAAAAAAGTTTGGAAAGAACTATTTTGACTGGTAATCCCATGTCTAGTCTTTTAATTATTCTAATCTGGTTAGTAGTTCTCAAAGAGATAACTGAAGCGAAAGCAATAATCTCTGCCTGAGCTGAATTTTGGTTGTAGCATATTAGAAATTATTTTTAGTTATGCTATTTTTCGCATAAGTTAAGGAAATATATTAAAATCAACAGTATTTGTAAATATCGTAAATATTAGAAATTATAAACATTTTTGATTTTAAATATATTCACAAATATATTCTAAAAAACTCTGGACTGTAAATTTCAAAGGAGACTACCAATAAATTTGGACCATCAAGGAATTAACAGAAAAAAAGTTGTTTGCTGATTTTCAAAATCAATTTTTTTCGTTGGTTAATAAATCTCAATAGCAATACAGTTTGGTGCAGGAAGCCAATAATTATCAATTTTTGAAACCAAATATTTTTACGGCATCATTGTTTTGAAGAATTAGCGCATATTAGCGCATATTATTTGAAGAATTAGCGCATATATCTTTCGTTCGGTCGAAAAGTCTTCTGAAAACCAAATATTTGGCAATCCAATTACTGCAATAATTTCTGTAAAATTCTTGAATAACTCAAATTAAATAAATGCTACTGTAAAAGTTATTTTACGGTAAAAATAAGTTTTATGGTAAAAGGGATTTTACGGATAATGCATCCAAAGTACTGGTATTTTTTTACTGGAATTTAATCCGGAATTTTTTACAGCGTAGTGCAAGGCTCATGTTCCTAACCCTTATGCAAGGCTGCTGCATTCCTAAGAAATTCTCCCGCGCGAGAAACAATACATGCTAGAAATAGGCAAGATGCGGTCCTTTGCAAGGTAAAGCAAGAGAAAACATTCAAACAATTGTATGTTTAGATATATGTAACGCTTAAAAAAAATGATAGAATATTTAAACTCTTACACTCTTTTTGGTTCATGCAGTGAATGTTCAGCCCGGCACACATTCCGATGGTGAACCAGTTCCTCCCATGTGTTGTTCTATTAAAGAACTGTATTTTTAGAAATATGTAACGTTAAAGAAACCGTGATAGAATATTTATACTCTTACACTGATTTTGGTTCATGCTGTGAATGTCCAACTGAGCACACATTCCGATGGTGAAGCAGCTCCTCCTTTGTGTTCCATAGCTATTTTCATCCAGTCTCCATCACATAAGCAGGGATGCCCCTTGTAAATATTTTTGTTGTCATTTGGCGTGCATAAACTTGTGAATGACAAAGTTTAAGTGAGGATAATATCTTAAGTATTAATTTTTGAAGGTCGAAGTTTATGATCCTCCAGAGCGGGGACAGCTTTGACGGACCTTTATAAAAACAATTCTATAGAACGTACCGTTGATGTGTGTGCGTGCCAGGTGACCTAAGATATACATATCGTACATTTTTAATACTAGAAGTGACGCTGGGGTTGTTTTGATCCTTAATTGTTTTGATCTTTAAATCTTTGGAAGACAGACTTTAGTTTCGAAGCTTATATTGAGTCGGTGAATATTTCCTGCAATAGTTAGAACAGCTTGCTTGCGCAGTTTTAAACGATTTTTTCTCAAATTTCAAAGAAAATGTTTTTTTTAATTAATTTTAAAGTGTTCCAAAAAATTTATTCAGTTTAATGGAACATTTTAAACATTATAGTAAAAAAAGACAAAAACTAAATTAGCTTTTTTATGAAAAATGTTCATATTTCCATAAATATTTAAGTCAGACTTACGAAATTTTGCTTTATTATTGCATATAATAACCAAACTAATAACCACAAGTTACAAATCTGTTGCTACATTTTTGGGCATAGGGAGTTCAAAAGCATTATTTTCCGTTTGTTATTTATTGTTGGCCCCTCAAACCTCGAAAAGCTTTTAACTTCCTTGATATGTACGAATAATCGCATGATCTAAACACTTTTGAAGTTATAAAATATTTTGTTAGGTATTTCTGGAGAAATATGAAAAAATTGTATTAGTATAGAAGTGTTTTCATTATTTCGTCCACCCCCTGTAATTATAGATAATCTTGAATACATAAATTCTCAGTACTCGTTAGTTATGTATGAATTTAAGCTTATTTTTCCATCCAATAATCAGCAAGTTACGTCTTAAAACGAATTTTTTTCCGGTTAGATTTAAGACTTTTTTTCGTGATTCCATTTCTTTTAAAGCAGATTATTTGTATGATTTCAGAATGGAGATAATATGTATCATTTGTTTCTGTAGTGTCTTTTGCTCGGGAAATCTTCCACGTTTCAGTCAATCCAACAGAGGACTCTCAACGTCTTGGCATGAGTGGCGACTTACAGCTGGCGATATTCAGTCATGGAGTTGGACTAGCGAAACCTGGTATGGCCTCGTGTTTTGTTGTATGGCCAGTTGCTTACATTCGGCAATATCTTCACGAGTCGACAGGGTCAACGGGAAGAACTAAAACCACGATTGTGTCTTTAGAAGTAGGAAGGTATCTCTTTTGCTTTGACATATTTTACAATAAATTAAAAACAATGATAAATATATTATTAAAAATTGCAATGAGATAGATAATCATTTTTTCGTAGCACATTGCTGGAAACATTTATTTTTTGAAATTTTGCACTGCTTCTTCTTACATAAATTTTCAAAACTTAATACACTTTACCCAATACGAGCAAGCACAATAATTACTTGAAAAAATGATCCTGAGAGATAGCTGCAATGAGGGAAAATAAATTTTAAAAGCAGTTAAAGTTTTTTTTAAATTTCCAATGAGCTGCACAATCAGTCTTCCCGATGAGCAGACCTAGTGCGTTCTCAAGAAGTGGTATCCACTCTTTCAGGACCACCACAATGGGTGAGATACCGTTGGCCAAGTTAACTTGGACGCCTAGTTTCTGCCACACTAGATGGCAGCACCGAGACTCTATTTGGATGCTAAAGTGCAAAGCAATTAAAGTTGAAGTAATAGTATTGGTATAGTTACCAATCATTAAAGATCATTAAAGCAATTAAAGTAGAAGTAATAGTATTGGTATAGTTACGTCACAGTACACTTGACTAACGGGCTGTTAATGACCATCACAATTTTGATCTTCTGCTGAGAGGATGGATTTCCTACCTTGGTATTCCAACGACGAGTACTTTACAGTAGTGCCTGACTTCGAGTACGAAACAAACTTAACAAGAGCAAACAACACCCACCCTCGGTACTTTTGCAAGCTTATCAAAATGTTCACCCATCTGCTAACTGATAGCTGCCAGTGATACTTGGCTTTAATGATCTACTGGTAGTCTTACAATCAGTTCACTGTTCTTGGACTATTCTTGATATTTGGCTTCAATGATCTACTGGTGGTCTTACAATCAGCCCACTGTGGGACCTTTTCCTTGTTAATTAATTCTACAGTTTATTATTTTCACAGTTACAGTTTAGTATTTATTATTTTATTCTACAGTTATTATTTTCAATTCAAATGATCTCTGTAATTAAAGAATTGTCCTAAATTAAATCTAAACAACATATAATTCACAGCCTTCTTTTATATAGTTTTTTTTAATTTGCTTGATAAGAAAATTTTGTTTTAACAAGCGACGGATTTCAAATTATTTAATTCAAAAAAAAAATCCCAGCTGGAATATTTTATCTTAGCTATTTTTAAATAAAGAGCCATTTATTTCTGTGTTCTCTAATTCATAATCCCAAGTTCAAATCTATATCTAATGTCTGTATCAATAATTATTAGGGAAATCTCTTTACCTGCACACTATCGCTCACCAAATCTTAGCCCTCTCTTTCTATAATACGTATTTTTTTTTTGCTTTAGAATACTTTTAGAATGTGCCTGTTAACAAACGTCTTACTTTCCCTGCCAAGCGTTTTCTGTGAAGTAATGTGATACCTGCTGTTAGATATCTGCTGATTGTCAATCTACAAGGTTACTCTCCAATGAATTTAAAACAACAGTAAAAATATTTTTTTATAACTCATTCTACGAAATTCAAGCACTCATATTCTCAGAAGATTAAAATTGACTTCCAAAGCAATCAGTTTAATGGAAGACCGCAAATAATTCTAGCTGCGATATAGAATTTCGTTTTACAATTTCAAGTATGTTATTTTTTGTTTTCATATTTCTTTTTCTGATGTGTTTATTTATATCTTCCTTCGTAATTTAAAATTTTACGAAATCATGAGGGATTAGAAGTGTCATATCTGAAACCATTCTATTAAAATGTTTGTTATTTTATTTGAAACTATCGAAAATATGTTATTTACAATTGCAACACAATCTTTAAGCCATTGCCTCATCAATATATCTATATGGTATAAAAGAGAAAAAAAATGACCGAGTGAGAGTTGAGAACCAAATAATAGTTGAGAAGTAAAGAGTCAAGCACGTACTAAGTAGTTAAATCAACAGTGACAGGGGACAAGTTTGAACAAGATTATCGAACAGGTAGGAGGAGGTTTCGAAAGAACCTAGGGCTCAAATTATTAAATTAGAACAGATTTCTAAATGTCAGGAAACAGTGGGATACTAGAAAAATCAGTCTTGTGACGTAGATACTGGGAACACTCAGACCTGTGATTAGATTTCAAACTATGTAAACTGATGAAAGATCAGTTAGTGTCCTGATTTAGGAAATAATTTCCGTACTCCTTAAGCCAAAGTTTAAAAATAGTTGAATTCCAACCCCCCTTTTTCTAAGTCCAAATAATGCATCGCAACAGAGAGGAAACATGTCTTACAAATTTGACAAAAAGTTAATGGGAAATATCACTGTTAAAAGTGACTCTTCTGTTATTTAAAGTTGGAGTTGGCAGCACTGCTATAACTGAAACCCGTGCTACATTTTTGCAGTTAGATTTGAAAGTTTTTATTTTACCAGACTCTGTTTAAAAAAAACAGTGCAATGGTTGTTTCTTTCTCAATTTTAGGTATTTGGGCAACGAAATTAACTACCCAATTTTTTCCTGGAACTTTTTACGCTTGCAAAACTATCCATAGCAACGTCAAAAGAATCCCAGTGTTTTAAATTGTGACTGGTGTACATTAAATATGTCGGGGCCCAAAGTCCTTAAAGTTTCCAAAACAAATCAATACCTCTAGGGGTACCGGTCGAATAGTTCTCTTGTCTTTTGTATTGGGTTCAAAATTACAAGGCTAAGGAGTTAAACATTGGTAGCCGTAAACTCAAATTTGGATCAGATGTTCAACGACGGTTATTAAATAAAAAGTCAATTGAGAGATTGCCACAAGTGGCTAGATTTAGTAATTCTATGTAATTATTGGACAAACAACTGTGATTTTAATAGAAAATTCACATTTTCGTGAGTAGCACATACGCATTTTATATGGTGTTTACCAACGCATAAAATATTAACAGGTACAGCAAACCTCAGATCTGTCAATTTTTATGTTTGAATGTATTTGCTTTGATACTTGATATGCTTCCATCATGGTGCACATTTGGCTTTGTTGACTTTCTGTCCGTTTTCTTTGACAATCATGCACTCAGCTCAACCAGAAGTTTGGTAAAAAAGTTTATCAGATGAGTAGAAATTTGTTACAAGTTTTTTTTGTTTCCTCAGAAACTTAGTTACTAGGCTATTTCTTTTGTTTTTATAGTAAGGTTACAGAGTATGCATAGAGCAGTACAACGTTTGCTTGGAGATACATGTAATGCACGATTTGCGTTTCTAATAGCTTTCCTCAATGCCTAAGGAATATTATTAAAAGAATATCCTTCCTAAATTAATACTGCTTGTATCAGTGTCTTTTTATTTTTCCTTTGTCTTCTTTTTTTTCAATTTATCTATTTCTTTGTTAAGTTTCTTTTAAAAAAAATACTTCTGTCATCATAAATTTTTGTTTTGTATTCTTTATCCTTCTTCTTACAAATATCTTTTTTTTTGGAATATTCTAGTTCTAGTTCTATTCTCTCATTCTTTCTGCTATTGCTTTCCATGTACATTTGCATTGATTACTCACTTAAAAAACTTGTAACTATAAACTAAATACACTAAACACAATCTATGACATAAAAGTCAACATCAATATATGATTTTTAATGATAGGATATTCAATCTGAGATAACCAACTCAATATCTATGCATGATTTTCATTGATAGAACATTAAATCTAAAATATTCAATATCAATATGAATTCAATTTAAATTTGTTTGAATCCAATGGCAGTTAATCAATCGCATCAAAAAATAGGACAAATATGATTTTTAAGTGCAAAAATTAAGCTTATTTTAAAATTTTGTCTCTGAAGTGTTTTCAAAATTTATCTTAATTGCATTGTTTCCTGCAGGAGATCCATAACGGGAGAAGGTGTTTTCCAATTTCGAACTCAGAAAGGAACGGAAATCATTCGAGAGTTAAAAGGAATTGTAGAGCTTTGGTCAGCGAGAAAGGCAGTTCTTTCCATACAGCAAAGTTCAGCAAAACACAGCTTCTTCAAGACATCCCCTACAAAGATTACTCACTCTAAAGGACGTTCTTGGAATTTCATTGGTAATAATTTTTTTCAAACAGATTGATTTCTTTTTAACAGATATTTCTTCCTTCATAATAACTTACAAGACCAGAAAATATATATTTTGAACTAATTTTAGAGTAATTTTTCTCGAACAAGTAGGTCATGATCCTGGTAGCAGATTTCATATAGTTAATCTGTAATACAATCTTCATAAATTCAAATTTGCCTGCGACTCCTGGTGAAGTCAGTCAATGATTATTATTTTAAAATACAATTTAGTTTAGTAAATTAAATAAAATCTTTATGTTTAGAATTCGTTTGAATTTTATACAGTCAAATATAAGTTTTGCCTAAAAATAAGGAAAAAAATATTTATTTATAATAAAATCTGAAAAGGTAAAAAAAACTGTATTTATAAAATTAATTAACAAGCAGATTATAATTACAATATAAAATATATATATTTTTAATTTTAGAGTAAGGACTTACCAGAATTTTATTTTACGATATTCTGATTTGCTCGTTTTTAAATGTAATTCATTATGTTTAGCATTACCGCACCACCACAGGTAATTTTTAAGACAAATAAACAACAATTATAAAAATAAGCATTAAGCTTCTTTTGAAGGTAACAGATTTTTTAAAGGAAAAGTATTCCTTAATTTTCATACATAAAGATAGAACAACTGTTTTCTTTCTCATTTTGTCTTTAATTTTTATTTACTCTCAGTTTTTTCTGCTACAATTTTTTTTCTTCATTTACCCTTTTTTTTTTAAAACTCTGAGGTGGGTAATCATCTGCAAATGCTGTTTTGTTACGTTAATTTTCAGATACCAATTTGCAGATAATAATCTGTGGATGCAATATGCTGTCATTCTGGAGAGTTTCGGATACCAGGTGCATGTCGTATATTTTTCAAAAAGAGATTTATTGACGACATCAATTTCGATATAGACGATATCTGTTGTATCAGTTTTCAAAATAATTTCTTCGAGCACGCTCTTACAACATACAAAATCATTTCGTGTACGCCTCCTCGGAGGCCTTGAACTCCACTCCTCATAACTCTTTCTGTATCGTAATCACATAAACTTAATCGAGCGACTTCCATTTCATGGCCAACGCCATCATTCATAAAACGAGTCTTTCTGAATCTAGGGGCTCCAAAATCACACAGACGCGATCTGAATAGGTGACTCTTGCATCACATCTCGTATTAGTAAGTGTACATAGTCAGTTAGCACATGTACTATCAGAATAGGTGAGCCTGGGGAGGCTTTTCTTTCGCATTCTGCCGGTTTTGAAGCTGTTGTCAGTACCGATTAGGTAACTTAATTCTATCAAAACAAAAAAACAGAAAGTAGTCATCCGGGGCATCAGTTTGACGATCTAGACAGCCTGAGGCAGTTATACTACCTTGTACGTTGTTGGAATTTGAGGAAAAATACAGACGTGTGACTAGGAATATGGTGTGGCGCAGAGTGACGATCGTGACACAGCCGATTGGTTAGGGCGACGTCTTTTCCCTAAGAGCGATCCTCTTTCCTATCCTTAAAGAATATCCACTAGGTAAACACTATTTAAGATCCTGGGTTCAATCCTCGGGTCAGTCAAGGTTGACTGAGACTTTCATTCCTTCAGTGAGTCGATAAATGAGTACAAACATGTTTGGGAACTAAACACACTGGGGTTTCTGCTTTCGGCTGACCACCTAACCGAAACATCTGCTCTTGCACTCCAGAGCCCAAGGTCAAGAAAACTGAGATAGGCACAGTAAGCCTTGTCTCTCTATTGGCTGTCGCACCACTGAGTTTAGTTTCGACGGTGTTGAAGGTCAATCCTTGAGGTAAGAACTCAGTGGAACACGCACTTATCACCAAAAGATAAAAGTGTGTGTTCCACAGAGTTTTTACCTCAGCATTGTTTTCACATTGAATTTAAAGTCGACTTTGAGTGCTGTCAATCCATCTTTTAGCCATACCCAAATATCATTGCTGTAATCTTTTTCAAGTTTAGTTCAGTTCTTAATCGCCCGATGTTGATCATGAGTATTGTGCTTGCATTACTTCGTTAGAGTTGTATTTAATCATATATTCCGTCACGTCACCACTGGTCTAAGTAGATATAGCTATGATATTAATAATGATAAATTTGTAAAGACAAAATATGACAGGCATCATTTTAATTATTCTCGAATTGTGGCGTAAATGGTATTATGGGTTGCAGAAACATAAACTCTATATAGAATTGTATTTCTTCATTAATATGTTTATATAAAACAAAATCAAGAGGCTATTTTGAAAATGTCAATTTTCACAAAGGAAAAAAATTGATAATAAAGTAAACTTTTAATTTTTAAATGAAAAAAAAATATCATCCCTTTTTGGCATGATTACCCCGTTAGCATAAGCAAATTTACAAAACTTTAAAAACTAAATGGCCATTTAGTGAATAATTACAGTTTATCGACATAAATTCCTTGCTTAGATCTATTTCTTATACACACAATTATTGAAAATATTGCTTTCTAAAATATGCTTTCTAAAATATTTTTTTCAGGTCGCTCTGCTCCATGCACTCCTAGTCTTGCATTTCCGCACACCTGGCACCAAAGGAGATCCAGTCCTGGCCCCAGCAAAAAATCAGCGCCAGATATAACGCGAACAAGCAATACATATGAAATTGGGAAATCACCCAAACATTCAGAATCTGCGGATGCAGAACATCCTATAAACTACATTGTTCCTTGTTTCGAAGGATCACCGCCGTCCGAAAAGACGAATCAGTCAAAAAGTCCATGTGTGTCAAATAAAAAATCGGTAATGACTCTATTTACTCTTTAAAAAATACACTGGTGAATAAAATTAAAGGATAATTTGCAGACTTTGTCGATTATCTCTAGAACTATAGTATCGATTTTAATGAAATTTGATGTGTACATACATTGATACAATACAAAACAAATAATTATTCAATAATTGCAATATACGCTCATGATCGTACGTAACACTCGTTGTAGTCGAAAGGTATGAAACAGCGGTTGCAGAACAAACAAAAAAAATGGGTTAATGGTGCGTATGGTCCCCTCTTACATATACACGGGCCTTGCAGTGTGATTTCATACTTGAAATAAGGCAGTTTATCATTTCCTGTGGCAATTGGCGTGGATTGTCCTGTGGCAATTTCATACCTTCCGACTCCAACGAGTGCTACGCACGATCATGCGTGCGTGTTACAATTGTTGAATGATTATTTGTTTTGTATTGTATCAATGTATGTACATATAAAATTTCATTAGAATCGGTCCTGTTGTTCTAGAGATAATCGAGCAAGTCAGCAAATTCTCTTAATTTCTTACACCACTGTACATTGATATTTCTATACGATAATGAAGAATTCATAAATCCCCCTGAAAAGAATTAGGGGTGATTGACAAAACATTCGGAAATTAGGAATTCAAAAAAGTCGTATGAATTTTAGTTTTCTTTCCTTTTTTTTCTCGAAGGATCGTCACCGAATTAGCTTTCGTACTATCTATGGTAGTATGCAAAAAGCAACAATTATTTGTGTGCAAATGCAGTTTAACTTTGCATTTATTAAAGAAGGATAATTTTGCGCAAAAATTCGAACTTTGAAAATCATCCATCTTAAAATAATACACCTGTTCTCAGAAGAAAGCCACGAAAAGAGTTGCGGTTTTCAAAATCAAATGCTTTAAAAATTATTTAAAAAATTAACTCTTAAGGTGATTGTGTGAAATTGTAAATTGTATTAGACAAACATGCATTTATATCTAATGCGTTTTATGCTTTCCTGCGTAAGTAGTTTAAACAGATTCTGGGATGATTCTATTTTCTTTTTTTCTATTTTTTTAACAGCTATGTGCATTTTCAAAAACAGTTTCAAAACCTACTAGTGAAGCAACAAAAAAATTTAAATAAATACAGTTTTTTAAATATAAAATTGTGATTAAAATGTATTTTATAAAATATAAAATGAGGTTAATGAAGTAATGAAGAATGATAAAAATCATGTTTAACTATCACGGAAAAAAATATATTGCTGCTCTAACTATTCGCAGTTATTTGCTTATTAAGCATATTTGCTTTTTAAGCTTATTTTCCTGAATATAATACTTTATAAATTTCTAGATCGCTCTGAGAAGTTCAAATTTGCTGCAGCCTAATTAAGATTCTGAATTGAACCATATTATAGGAGGAAATAAAACATTTTTGATTTCATTAAGCGATAAAAAGCCAGTCTCAATTGAAAACATAATTTAATTTTGCATCTAATTTAATGTTGAGCAAATTTGCACCGTACTAAGTGTCAATATACCTATAATATGGTTGATATTTGATCGATTTATCTGAGAGTGTAAGGATGATCAATTTAAATCGTTTTTTCATTTGAAAGACTAAATATAAAAAAGCTATGTAAGCTCTAAAGAGTGCCTGATTGAAGCAACAGAGTTTTTGGTGACTCTGGTGGAACGACTTTCTACCAGTAGAAGCGCTTTATCTTGCAAGTGGGGAATGATGTGAATAACTAAAAGCTCGTGCCGCCGCCATCTTCTTATTGTTGATGGACACGTAGCACTAAACGATGTCTCATCTCTTCAATATATACTAAAAAATATCATTTATTTAATGCGAATTTTTATACTGAATTTTTTTTTGTTTAGTATATGTCAGACGCATCATTCGAATTCGCTGTAGATTAAATTAATATTCCTTTAGACCAATAGAATGCATTTTAAAATCTTCTGAATAGGAAAACATGTTTCTTGCTAACCTTGTACTCTGTAAAAATTGTAGATCAAATTAGAGTAGAAAGTACTGGCATCCTGAGTATTGTAACTAGTAAATATTTTTCGTAAAACTCATTTTTATAGTAAAAGTTTATACTGTAATTTTTATATCAATATTTATTTAAATTTAATATCTCAGTGATTTTACAGTAAATAACACAGTATAAAAATTGCGGCTAATTAGATTTTTAGAATTTCGGATCAAATTACGGTAAAAAAAGTACCGGCTCTTAAAATGCCAGTACTTTTTACAGTTATATGATCTGGAATTTTTTCAGTAGTATACGCACTTAATTTTTAGTAATGATAAATTATTAAGCAATGAGTTTTTATGAAGTATTTCCTACCCTCAGGTAACAGCAGATGTGGGCAAAGATGGCTGCGTCAGAACAAAGCACACAAGAATAATGGGTGCCTGTTCCATTCCGGAAGTTCAATCTGTTCGAATGGACGCATGTTCGGGAGAGAGTAGTGACGAATGTTGTTATGTGGAGGTGGACCCCACCGATGCTCCTCAGCCACCTCCAAGTCCTCTTATGGGCACTCCCATGCCAAGTCCTGCCAAAATTGGAATTTCAACCTGTAGTCATGAGCCCGAAGGTAAAGAGGACCAAAACGTCCATCAGAGGTGTGTCGTTGTTTAGAGACACTCGGAAGGTTAACATTTAGTTAACGTAGATAGTGATTATAATAATGTCGATTTTCAACATTAGAATCCGCATAAATTGAAATTAAAAAGTTTGATCCACGTAGAAAGCTTACGGTTATTGTTGTGATAATGAATTCAACAATAAAAACCGTGTAAATTCAAATTCAGATAATTCCCTCAGCGAAGAATCCGTGTGAATAACTATAAAAAAAAAAACATTGTCTTTGTAAAAAGTTTGCACCTAATCAATGCAGTAGTAATGAGCTCAGTTAAATTCAAGAAAACTCGAGTTAAAAAAGTAATCAGCGGAAAATCCGTTTGAATACAAATGAAAAAAACGTAATCCTTGTATAGAGTTTGCATCCAATTAATGCTGTTATGATGAATTCAGCAATAAAATCCGTATAAGTTCGAAATGAAAAATTCCATCAGCGTAGAATCCGCTTGAATACAAATGAAAAAAAAATTAATCCTTGTATAGAGTTTGCATCCAATTAATGCTGTTATGATGAATTCAGCAATAAAATCCGTATAAGTTCGAAATGAAAAATTCCATCAGCGTAGAATCCGTTTGAATACAAATGAAAAAAAAATTAATCCTTGTATAGAGTTTGCATCCAATTAATGCTGTTATGATTAATTCAGCAATAAAATCCGTATAAGTTCGAAATGAAAAATTCCATCAGCGTAGAATCCGTTTGAATACAAATGAAAAAAAATTAATCCTTGTATAGAGTTTGCATCCAATTAATGCTGTTATGATGAATTCAACAATAAAATCCGTATAAGTTCGAAATGAAAAATTCCATCAGCGTAGAATCCGTTTGAATACAAATAAAAAAACGTAATCCTTGTAGGAAGTCTCCATCATTTAAATAATGATGAATTCAAATATAAAATCCATATAAATTCGAATTTGAAAATTCGTAGGAATACAAATTAACCAAATTCGTCCAGCGTAAAAAGTTTAAAGACTTTTACAGCTGTATTAACGAAATATTTTCTGATTTCAGGCAATATAATCGGCGAAAATGCAAAGCGAATCGATTTTTACGGAAAGGTTAGGTTCAGTTAATGTTGCGATAGTGAAAATGAATACTGTATATCAAGAATAGAGCTGTTTAAGTTGCATTTTATAACGAAATTAATTTAGTGTATTTATATCCAGTTAATGATAAAAACATGATTACATGCATTGAATTTTAGTCGACAGAATGAGTGCACATTTTTAAAGCTAAAACTAAACATTTGTATATGTGATTGTTGCAATTTATTATAGTCTTACAGTATTTTTAAAAGTTGTAAAAATTGGATTTTATTGTAAAGTAAAACAAAATAGTTAGATACATTCAAAAATTTATATTTTAATTACTCTTTAAAATATGAGAAGATAAATGAAAATTTTTTTCGATAACAATTATTCATTTTTTTTACTTATTGTCTTTTTTGTCTAAACTTATACAACATTCTATTACCTTATTCGTTTTTACTTTTTTGCATTAAGCATTTATAACTTATGTGCAATACTTTTCTAGGTTACCTTGAGGTCATACCGACATAGTGAGTGAGAAAATGAAGACACTTTTGTTCGATTAAAAAAACTGATTCGTTCTTGAAGTGAGGTGCTTGCATTGTAAAAGAAAACAAACTGATGTTTTCACGTTCATTTCGTTAAATTATTTTTGTTTACACTAATAGCTTTGAAAAAGAAGCTCATTGTAAAATTTCAACTATCACAAAGAGAGAATCTTTGTCAATTTATTTAATTTTTATATCATCGTTGTACTTACAAGTATATAGAAGTCGAATTTCTTTTATGCGTGATAATGATACAATATGTATTATATATATTCATATATTGTTTGGATTTCAGTCATATGAATAAAATTCTAATCATGTTTCAAATGACTCTGTCACTTTATTGCGTTAAAACATTCACCAAATACACCAAAAAAAGATGGTCTTCAACATCACTTGAAGAAAATACGTGAAAAAAGCAACGCATGGTTTGCGTTTGTTCCTTTGCTAGTAATATTTTCCCATAAAATTTAGAAATGGCTTAAAAACGTTTGCCAATAGATAGTAGTGCTAACTAGAAAAATATATGAATGTTTTCTGTTGCATATTATACAATACCAACTAAAATATTTACACAGTCCTTTACTAATTTTGTTGTAAAATTGCAAATCATTTTTGCTGCAGTAGTTGGTTATTTTGAAAACAGTGTTTCTCATTTAGCAGCGCTGTATGCTAATAAGGTTTGTAAGGTTGCGGGGTTTAAATGCATACTGGAGTTAAGTAGTATGCATGTTTGAGAAAATTTTACTTTAAATTTCTAATAAAGGGAGGTGCACTTAATGAAATATTCTCTTTTATCCATCAAATTTAAATCTTCATTGCAAATCAAAAAAATTTTACAGTTAATTAGAAAAATATATACAAATATAAAAATAAGAGATTAAAACTTTTCTGACGACGAGGAAATTTTTTTAAAACCATGTAATCCTTAAATTGCTTTCTTAAACATCTGTTTAAGAAAACGTAGAGGGAATTTTGTCGTCCTGATCGAAAAAAAAACTACACACACATATATATATATATATATATATATATATATATATATATATATATATATATATAATATATATATGTAGTTTTTTTTTCGATCAGACGTAGAGGGATATATATATATATATATATATATATATATATATATATATATATATATATATATATATATATATATATATATATATATATATATATATATATATATATATATATATATATATATATATATATATATATATATATATATATATATATATATATATATATATATATATATATATATATATATATATATATATATATATATATATATATATATATATATACATATATATATATATATATATATATATATATATATATATATATATAGTTACTATCACCCTAACTGTAATAAAACTATTATTTCATAAGTCTAAAAATGATGCCTATTGGAGATTCAACGTAATATTTTCTTTAAATTATTTTTCAAGCATTTCCTAAATCCGAAACAAATTCCTTGCAATAATTTAAGGGGAAGCAACACCACAATGAAAACAGGCACAAAAATATTTTTTCTATATGAATAAAAGGTTATCAACTAAGTAGTTATAAAAATAACACTATTATTCATATAGCCCAGTTAACATTAATGCTAAATATAAATTTTTTAAAAAATTTGAAGTCTCATTTTCAGATCATGTGTTCTTTATTACGAAAAACTTTAAAAAAAAGTTACAGTAATGCTTAAACACGTTTTTACCACGAAAGAAGTCACAAAATTGGGACATGTCTTCCATATCAGATATAGAGAAATACTAAAATTTTTCATTTCAATATTTCTTTAAAATTAGGGATAAATAGCCTAATTTACCGTAAAGTTAAGTACAACGTTTTTGCCAGAAAAAGAAGTCTCAAATTTACCTCATGTGCTCTTTACACTGATAGAACTTTCATTCTGAAATTACTGTAAAATAGCCGGCAGCAGTCTGTCCATCTGATTAATCATACAGTTTATTGTTAGGAACGATTCTTTAGCTTTATGGTTTTGAAACCGTTTACAACTGGTACAGTTAAATAATCGTGAGTACAAATATATGCGGTTTAGTAACCATTTACAACTAGCGTAGTTTCAAAACCATAAAAATATAGCTTAAAAGCTCATTGGAGCTATCTCGATGCTACCTCATTTATGCATGGATTATAGTTTCATATTCTCATAGTCTAGGTTCACCTACTGAAGAGTGCAGAAACTTTTCATGCATTAAAGGAAATATTATAGTATCACCGCTGGGATTCGAACCTCTGTTCTGCCTCTCTGGAGATTGACAGCTTAGCTATCTCAGTTGCAGTATGCACCCAGTGGCATGAAACAGAATGGCTTCACAAGGTGGGTGTAATTAGCGTGAATAGCATTCTAGTTGTTAAACCGTTTTAGGTTAAAACAATCAATAAGTATTTTTTGCATACTTAACAGTTTGAATTGCATTTATTTATGGTTATTTGACTATTTTGGTTGAATATGGTAAAAAAAACAGTTAAAATTTTTTTATTTAACCATCTTTACCGAGATATTTCGAAAAATGCATAAGATAACATGAAAAAAAAGAATAATTTGACATTTTGTAATTATTGGGGTAATACGCCTAATAGACAGTAAAAATTATTTAGCACATTTTTACCAGGACAGAAGCGAAGCGGTGAGTTTATATAGACTGACCTGTTTCTAGTAAAATATCTAAAATCGACCTGAGAATCGCAATAATATTTTATATCTTTGACCTTATTATTTTAAAGCATGCATGAGAATATATTTTATTTCAAATGCTGGTTAGAAAAAATATTATAAAGAATAATGTTTGTCAAACTGCACTTTGGTGATGGTATAGAATCTCTCGAGTTTTTTGAATTTAGAAAAAAAAAAGTCTCACTAGAGTTCAAACAATATCATTCGAAAAACAAATAAACTTTCTTTCTGCTGTGCAATGAAATTTTCCAATGAAATAAAATTAGAGAAAAAAGTGCCGAATTACCTCTTACTTCGTTCTAACAAGGAGAACAATGGAGTATAACTGCTCTAAGAAATTTCTTTGCTATGTTATGTTTCATATGGGATTTAATACACCTAAACTGAAAAAAAAAAATTTTAAATGAAAGAAGAAAAATATCAAAACCCAAGTTAGGAAACGTGAATTGGAAATATTTTTTTGTCAATTGCTCTTCACATTGTGAAGTGAACTTTGGGATTAAACAGAAATAGTTTCAAAAATATGATTGGAAAAAAAAGTTTTTTTTTGCTCCTTTGATGTTAACATAATTTTCAACCATAACGACAATTTTTACACACGTAATAAAATAAAAAATAGTTTAAGCAAAAAATATTATGAATCCATTCTGAATTGTTTTTGAAAATATAAGTGTTTAGAATCAAAATTTAACTTTAAATAAAAATAATTATTCATTTAACATTATATTTGCGCTACTTAATAATAACTTTAAAACAAAATAGCTAAACTTTTTAACAGAGCAATAATTTCTCTCCAAAACTAAGCTTAAAATATTATTGTAAATAATAGTTTATTATAATATCTATTATAGTTTATTATTATATTATTATATAGTTTTTATTGAAACCTTCTTGTAAGAATTTGAAATAAGCACTGGAAAATGGTAAAATTATAGTACTGCTTGGTAATGGCATTCTTTGTAAAAAATACTCATAATTCTGAAAATAAAAAACAAAATATATGGTATTTAAAGGCATGCGGTATTTAATTAAAATATATTCAAATCCTAAAACAATTTGAAATTCACACCGAGAAAAAAATTCTGGTAAAATTATAGTACTGTATGATAATGACATTTCTAGTAAGAAGAAAAATATAATTCTTTTGAATAATACCGAAATATACGGTATGTAAACTATTCATTTTGTAATTTTTCCTTTCATATGATAATGGTTCATAAGGTTAACTAGAAATTGTAGTTTTTAAAAATATGGATTTTATTACCACACATTTAGTAAGAAATACAAAATTGAAAAGTTAATTACGCCGGATAAATGCTTTTTATACCCTGTTCTGAAATATCACTATAAAATTACCAAATTTTATCACATAATATATCATAAAATCATATTTTGCTTATTTACCAAAATCATAATTGATAAAAAATCATAAATCACTGCGATCAAAATTATCGAGCTCTTTGGTGTTTCCATAGATCCAGGAATAAAGCAAATCTGGTGTTTCAGACATTTTTTTCCTCAGTGAAGAAGTATCAATTGTATAATTATTTAATATTTTGAACAATATATTGAATCCAATCTCAATCAAATTTTGGCTTAGCAAGACCTCATGGTTATTATCGATTCTAAAAGCAATCTATCGTTTCGGTGTCGCCTAAAACTTCGGTGAAATCTGAATGGCATCCTAATATCGCCTGTGTCGCTCATTTCCTCCCACTCTTTGACAGAAGGTTGGCAAAATCAGGAATGTTTCTGTTTAACAAAACTGTCTGTGAAACAAAAGCATCTCCAAATATCGCTTGTGTTACTCATTTCTTTCCTGTTCTTTGAAAACTAAGTGCAGAACTATGGTAGATATTTTCATTTATTCTTTTATTTTTTGTGAGAAAAATAACACCTCAATACTGCTGGCGTTACTCATATGGTGTATAGAAAGGAAGATAAGTGAATAAACTATGCATATATTTGGTTAACTTTTTTTGTGAAGAAATGAATAACACTTGCTTTATGCATTTCTCTTGCTTTTTAAAAGATAAATAGGAAAAAAAATTATCCCTTTTCTGTAAAATAAAATTTATTAAAGATACCAGTCAAATGTTTCTGTAAAAACAAAATGTACCAAATGTAACAGTTAAATATTTCTGTGGAAACAAAATGCACATAATGTACTAGACAAGTGTTTCTGGGAGAGCAAAATGTCTCAAAAATGCACTAAACGTATGTTTCTGTTGAAACAAAATGCACCAAATACTTCTTGTGTTACTCATTTTCCTTGATCTTTGGAGTCAGTGAAAAAAATTGATGGATATTTTCGTTTCATTTTCTGGCGAAAAAATAGCAATACTGCTAATGTAAAGCACTATTCTCACTGCTGGCGATAATTGCATACGAATAAGAACCAAAGTACTGGAAAATATTTGCCTGAGAATTAGATTGGTGGGGAAAAAATGACATTTACATTGGACGCAATTTTTTTGCATCCCATGGGCATGACTATTTATTCATTTTCCCCTTCTTTATGGGGTATTAAAATAAAAGACGAAGATTTTTTTTTCTTTTACAGAATATATTTGCAGAAAAATTTAACTAACTAATAAAGTAAGGAATTTAAAATGATCCCTTTTTGTAAATTTCAATAGATTTCAGTTTTATAATTTTCCCAACATAATTAAAATTAAGTCTCCCTATAGGTGCAATCACAGGAACAAGCTTCTAATTTTTAATAAACATTTCTAACGAGGTAAAATATTTTAAGGTACATTTAAGCTATATGTTGTTATTTCTAATGCCACTTGTCAATATCAGCAAGCCTGCTTGGTGAAATCAAGCGAATTTTATTCAGAGGGTGCGTTTCTTGCTTTTCGGTGATGCCATCTATGGCAAAGAGTACAACATCAGCTACACACACGTCACTGTCTGTTCATAGGGTGGACCCAGTCATCCATCCACAGATCGTAATTTTGACCTTAACCAGAGAATGATAAATTTTCAATTTAGTAGCCCCAGAAGTATGATTTCTTATGGAAACGAGGGGAACTTTGTGACCGGAGGAATTTAACGAGCACCAGTCACCATTTACTACACGGGAATTCTTCTGTCGGCGTTGATCAAACTCGTGATCTGTTGGACATGTGCCCAATGTTCAACCAACCAGACTATACATGCCCCTTATTTGGTTTTAGGACACCAAAATAAAATATACTTAAAGAGTTAAACATTTCCCTTAAAATATTGCATCTGAATATAAAAAAATCTCGTTGCAGCAAAAAAGTAGAATATATTAAAAGTCACGCATATGTTGAGCCTTGGGACATGTCTCAGAGGGCAACATGTTTTATTGCGCCAAGGTAAGTTCATCGCTTCATTAAAATAAAATAAAACTAGCAGTAGATAATAATAAAATTTTTCTATCGATTGGGTTTCTCAATTTTACTTTTTCCAACTTTTTTTAATATTTTTCTTTAAATTATGAATCATTGAACTTTAATTAATTAGTTTTATTGAGCAATTATTGAGATTTGGGGATTTTCGTAATTTTGTTTTCTTTTGAAGCTTAATTCATTTTTTTTTTTTTTTTTTTTTTTGCATTTCATGATTTTTTATTTATTTGTTTACTTAAATTTTCCCTATTATTTATCTATTTCTATATTTATTTTTTAAACATTTTTAAGTTATTATAGCTCTGTTTACATACATAAAAGCGGTGTTGTGTAATTTGTAAACGAAGACTGTATAGCTTAATAGACACTCAACATTTATTATTCATGTTTATTCTTTGTGTTATTTATTGTAAATAACACAGAGAATAAAAACCGCAAAACGCATTACAGGCTGGCATACATTTAGTATCTTTAAATCAAGAAACGCAATTTTTCTCAGATTCATAAAATATAGAACAGTCTCATATGTACGCTTAATCAGAAAGTCACCCGATGCTAATTATCCTTGCTTTTAGTGCTTATGCGACCCTTGATTTCTTGATTCTATATACCTTCTGTTTTTGTTATCCAGCATTTAACAAATAGAGATGTCCCAAAAGCTGAACTATATCATTGAGAGGAATAAATTAATTAAATGTTGTTTGAAACTTTCCTATTGGACTTCTCTTATTCAAATCCCAATCGAAGCATATTCCTGTTGTTTGCTCTCTGTAACTCATTGATCATTGATAGATAGCGAGTTCACAAGCAAGTGAAGTGACGTCAATTTAGATAAGTATTTCAATCTTTTGAATTTTAATTTTTTTTATTTACGTATTTTAATACAATATTTTATTTATATAAACTTCCTAAACATGAGGGTAAAGATTTTTCTAGTTTAATTGTGAGAGAATTATTTACATTTAGAGTATTTCTTTAAAGCCTTAAGAACATCTTTGCTATATTTAGAATAAATTTTATAGCTTTTCAAGTCATAAAAACATGACCTCTATAATTATATAAAGTAAATGCAATAAATATAAAATCTTTCGTCAAACAATTGAACAAAAAAAAACCTTGACTTGATTCTATAATTGCGGTTCCAATTACTGCTAGATTGGTTCAACGACTTGTCTATTTGAACTCGTTAAATGCGATATTAAAGAAAAATTCAAAAACTTTCGTATAACCAAGACTGATATAGTAATCCAAATAATTTATTTTTTACTTTTAATGAGTTAGATGTATTTATGCTACGTCTAGACAAATTTTACTTATTACGGAAAAGCAAAATATAGATTCGATTCCTAATGAATATTTGACGCATATAGGTTGACTATTTCTTGCTGTAAAACTTATTGGTTTGGTACTTGTTCGGAAAAAAGTATTTTTACAGCAAAGAAAAACTTATTTTTTGAAGTTCGAGTTTGAGAAGTATTTTTGAAAAAGTGTAAAATAAAACGCCCTTTTTCATTAGTGTATTTTTATGGATTTAAGTATCAATAATATAAAAGCACGTCGATTTTAATTCATTATATAGTTTTAATATTTATACAGGAGGTTCCATAAAGCCCACCTTTAATTCATCCATAGTCCCGCAGTGGGCTGATCGTTAAGACACTGTTCCCGGCAGATCACCAAAGTCAAGCATCACTAGCTGCTGTCAGTGTACGGGTAGGTGACCACTTGGATCAGTCTGCGTAGGGACCGAGGTATTGGTCCTCGTTAAACTGTTCTACCGTAAAGTGCTCGACTTCGCGTGCAGGTCGTCGGGCAACCAAAGCGGGGGTGCCATCCCCCCTACGGAGGATCAAAATTGCGATGGCATGTCTTCGGATCATCCTCAGGAATGTTTCCCAGAGCGTCGCCAATAGCTCATTTATGCAGCTCAAGTGCGACGTAAAATGAACAAATCATAATTCATCCATATACATTTTGCTGGAAATTAAAAATTCAAAATGCTCGCAAGGGCGGATAATTTGGAATTAAGAGAAAATAAAAGCTATCTCCGCAAATCTGACAAATCTTAGTTGAAATAGGTGCATGAAACACTAAAAGCAGTTTGATTGTGAAGGGAAAAAGAGAGTATTTGTTAAACGAGTGTTAGAAACACCGTAAAGTTTTAACTGGCTTCTAACGCGAATTATCAGTTTTGAGCAACTGCCTGCTTTAACTGTTATTTCTTACATTTTGATACGTTTTTGCATGTTCAATTCAAAATTAAATACAATTAATTCTTGAAAATAGTTTGTGAATCCAACCTACTTAGTTTTGACTTTTTATTGATAAGGAATTTGAAAATATACAGCTTCTTAATACCAATGTCAAGTGTATATCTATATATTTGTAAAGTACATTTATTCATGGAAAGAGCTTGCAATATTTTAATTATTTGTTCTAGTGGTAAAATTTTGTTCTTATTCGATTCAGAGTAAACAAATACATAGTAAACAGTGCATTACTTACCAGAAGGATCTATCAGGTGCGTAAACAGGCACATAACACTACATCAAAAACAACCGCTCACCGCACACTTGCCTGTCTAGAAAAAATTTAATAGAGCAGGGAAGTTTTCAAGTATCATTTAAAATAGTATAACGAATCTATCTATGAAAAAATATGTTGAGTATTAATTTTTCAATAGAAAAATCTAATTTTATTGGGCTTGAATAAATATATTTTTTTTTCACCGCATTGAAATTCTCGATCATCAAAATAGAAGAGGATTTAATCGCAATCTCTAAAATATGGACCCGTTACGCTTTCTGCCTGTTCCACTTTCTGCACTTTCGTATTTAAAAAAAAAAAAAAAAAAAAAATAAGCATATTCATAAATTTCTACTCTTCAATATTTTCTCTACTTCTCAAATTTTTTATTCTGTCATTTAAAGTTACGTAGATCAAGATTCGTTTTTCCTTGCATATCAAAATTGTTCACCCATTAGTAATTAAAATAAATACCCTAATTAATAAAATAAATTAGTAATAAAAAATAATTTCTCAACTAGAATTATGTACATTTGGATAAATGATTTTTATAATTGAATGCAAAAAATTCTGCGTTTAAAGTGTTTAAGAGATATGGCGAAATTCGCGAAAAGTGAAATTAACATTATAGAGTTTAAACTTTTGACTTCTGTTGACCAATTTATAGCGACCATGTTTTGTAAATTGCGTTTTTTTCTTTCTAATCTGATCGTCAAAAATCCAACCTCTTTGAAATATTGTTTTCCTTGTTCAAGTACGTTTATTTTCCTAAATTTATACACTGTCTGCATGCGCAAAATTAGGCTTTCGAGCTATGGAAGCTAAGATGGAAGCCTAGTAAGTAAAAACCTGATCATTAGGTTAAGAGTTATTCAATAATCCGGATCAAATAGTGGTAAAAAGTACCGACACGCAAGGTGCCAGTACTTTTTACCCTAAAATCCCTTTTTATCTTAAAAGTTTACGTAACAAAAAAATCTGATATACCTTAATTTTTATCAATAGTAATATTTACAGTAAAATTACTGAAGAACTGTAATTAAATAAATATCAATGTAAAAAATTTTGGAATTTTATTTAACGGTAAAATGGATTTTACAGATGCTGCATTCAGGGACCAGCACTTTTTACCGTACTTTGATCCAGAATTCTTTATCCTGAAGTGAATAACTTTTTATTTTTATTTTCGCTCATTATACCCTTTACACCAGTGTTTCCCAACCTTTTTTGTGCCATGCCCCACCTAAGCCTTTCTAAAATTCTTATGCCCCCCTATGTAACAATTTGCAATTTTTAATATTAAAAAATTTAATTGTTCAGTTAAGAAACTTAAACAATAGGTTTTAAATCACTAGGAAATTGTTAGCGAAACACAGTAAGTAAATTTTCAAAACATATAATGAAAAACTAAAATTCAAATAATTTCAATAAAGATTTTTCTATAATATTTTAATTTATTGAGATCCTTGCACTTGATGCTTGCAGCACAGAGGTTTTATGTTAGGTTCCAATTTGGTCATCCTCAGTCTCAAGTCTCCCCGTACATCCAGACGATTTCTTTTTTTTTACCAGTAAATCATTTACAGCACTAAATCCACATTCAGCTAAATATGAAGATGGAAACTGTAACAATAGTTTTCTTGTACACTTGGTTGAATTTGGGTATTTGATTTCTGCTTCCTCTCAAAGCCACGCCATCTCTCCTTTTATATTAAATAAAGTTTTAACTGACTCATAAATTTGCATTTCTGTGAGTTCTTCTTGATACTGCATATTTGATATATCAGACGAATCCACTAACATTGACTGCATCACCCGTGTTGGAAAATCAATTTGTTTTAAATCAGAAAATCTTTCTTGTAAATCAGCCGATAGAATTTTCAGATGATCGACAATAACAAGTAAAGCGGTATCATTTATTTCACATTTTTGGAGCCAATGAAACTGTTCAAAGTTTTTGTTGTTAATACATTTCTGAAATAACTCAATAAGAGTAATGAAACCAAATATCTTCGCTTTTGCATCACCAAGAGTTTCATTTGTTCCTTGAAGTTGCTTATTTAATATATTTAGTTTTTCAAAGATATCGGCTAAATAACTCACAAATGCTATACCATCGGCTGTTAACAGATACTTAATTTCAGGTTTGTCGCTTAAAAAATCGCTAAGTCACATAATATTTATTGGCCGCAATTATTTAAGAATTTGCTTTTTTCTTTCAATTTTGGCACCGAAATCTAGCATTGCATTTAAATGGCCCGGAGTAAAAGGGTTAAACTCGTGTCGAGTCCATTTTCGAATTGCCTCCCTTAACAATCAAATTGCCCCCCAGTGGGGCGTGGGCCCCACGTTGGGAAACACTGCTTTACACGGTTTGCTTCTGACAAACAGTAGCTTTATCCCCAGCAACAAGTTTACCATGCCCCAGTTGGACTCGAAATTGGTTCATTATGAGTCCTATAAGATCATGCACCGAGGGAACAATATTGAGATGTTTAGAGTTGTTAATAATGGTCATAGAAAGGCTTTTAATATTAGAATAAGACTCATTACTGTCTAGAACCAATATTACAAAATATATACTCCTCAATATTTACACAATAATATAATCTTATAAGGGTCTTCCATAGAAAAAAAATATTGGCCCATCATTGAAAGCTATTCTAGAGCGAATATTGAAACATTCTGACATCCGAATGTTTACCCAACATTATAAGTCCATAAGGATTACATGGAAAATAATATTGGTCCACTATTGAAACCCATTTCAAGACCATTATTAAAAAATATAGACATCCTACAATTGTAAGACTATAGCAAGATATATCTTGCTAATAGGCTGACATTGAGGGACGCAGCCAAACCAATCCCATGCTTTAACATTAGAATATTTTCAACAACAGCTATTATTTGGCTTATATTTCGACTTTTAATATTATCAAAAGTACTATTATATTTTTTCACTTAGAAACTAAAAGTAATCTCTATTATTACATTAACATTCTATAGCAATATCTGCACTATTACGTTACATATAGCGTTCTATAAAAATTAAATTTAAGTTGATTTTTATGGAAAAAAATTAAACGGATTTATTTTGTTATTTTTATTAAAATAATAATTTTTCCGTTTGTCAAAAATAAAAACTTTATGAATATCAAAGACTCAAACATCGTAATTCTTTAATTTTGGTTCTTTTATCATTCAAGAAGTATCGGTTAATAACATGACTTTTTTAACTAAAAGAATTTTTCAATTAGTTTGATTAACCACCTTTTATTCAGTTCAGAAAAAACTGTCGAAAAAATAAATTCATCCAAATTGAAAATTAACTTATTTTTATCCCTACTTTTTAAAGGAAATTAATTAACTTAGTTTCTAAAGGTGTTTAAGAAAGTAATAAATTTGAATGCATCATTTATGCTTAAATAATTCAAGATTATTTTTGTTTCAAAATGTTAATTTCCGATAATCTTTTGTTTTTGTTACTTTTTTACAATTTTTATTTATCTTATAATACTTAAAACAGTAAAGAAAGAACTATTTTCTTAATTTATAACCACACGATGATTTTTACCCATCTTTTGATTTTGGAATCTAAAAATACTTTCCGGAAAAAAACTGAGGTTTTTTGAAAGCGAAAAATTGATTTTCACTCAATATTTTTTTTTGTTGTTTTGCTTGTAAATATATTTTCTTTATTGAAATAAAAAAAAATAGTGAACATACATTTTTTCTTACTTTTTTTCAAATGTCTAGTCAATTTTTTTCCAATTTATATTGTTTAGGGGTTTATTATTTTTATTTTGCACACTATACTTATGATCAGCTCAATGTAAAACTTTTTATATACATTTTTTAATGATAAAAACATTTTATTTCAATAAAAAATCAAATTTTTTCTCTAGAACGATTATCATTTTCTTTATATCTCAACTAAAGTTTACTTCATTAAGTTTGCTATATTTACAATTTAGGTACCTATATCCACCATTTCTCTAATAAATTCATTTCCATTAACGTGTTGTGAAACTTTTATTATATACAGGGTTAATCATAATTCCATCCGCCTGTAAACGCTATTTTTCTTTACTACAACTGGCTTCAGTGGTGCATGTTACTGCCATCTACCGGCAACTGCTTAAATTAAAACTTGAATGCCTTCGGAATAATTTCATATGTTCTTTTTTGCGATGTTCGTCTTCGTTTTTTACTATAACGCTTCGAAGCCCCGGAGGGAATTATGAATAAACCTGCATATATATATATATATATATATATATATATATATATATATTTACTGCTGTCAGGGATGATTTAGAGAGGTAAAAAAGAAACATATTAGTAAAGACAAGTAGTAAAACTTCCTTCTATAAATTATTGATGATATTACTATAAGCAATTGTCAAAAGAGCTTCAATAATCAAAACAACTGCAAGATAATTCACTCAAAACGTTAATGTGCACGGCTACTTTCCCTAAAATAATTCTCATTCGTCAATAAGAACAAAACGAGAGTGTTTTCAAAATAGAGAACAGACCATTTATAAAGCTTCTGTCTCAATTATTTAACGATGTTTTCCAATATTTTACCAAACTTTAAACAAAATATTCATGAATATTGTTAAAGAGCTTTTTTTGTGAAACATTTTGCCAATAAAATAAAAATAACTTTTTTATTAGTTTATATAAAACAAGTATACTTAATCACTATATTTTTTTTTTATAAAAAGCCAATTTCTACAAATGAACAAATATTAGTAATTGATAGATAAATAACTGACCGTAAATGAATATTAAAGGAAATTCTGTTTGCAAAATTCAAAGAATGCCTGCATTTACTTGTTTATGAAATCTTGAAAGTCTAACCCTTAATAGTAATAGTAGTACTTCATTCATATTGCAACAGAGCTGCACCGTGAGCAATAGACGATGGTTTGAGAAATATCCCTTATGATGATCCGAAGACAAGATTTGGATTCTCTGCAGAATTTGTAGATCATAATTTGGATTCTCTGCAGAAGGAATAGCTCCTCCGTTTTGGTAGCCCGATGACTTTCATGTGAACTTGAGTATTTTACGGTGAAACAGTTTAACGCCAACCAATACCAAGCCCCCCCCGGTCCCTTCGCAGCCTGATCACAGTGGCCACCCACCCGCTTACTGACCACAGTTAATGATGCTTGACTTTGGTGATCTAGTGATAATCATGTCCTACGATTTGTCCACTGTGGGTCACAAGTCTCAAAGAGTTGAATATATTGCTATTATTTTTTAGAAATCTTAAGTAGTGTATTGGACATACCAATGATTTATTTTTCTTAATATTTCAACTTAATTTCTTATTGTTACGCATTTCGGACTTGCTAAAATGTGATAAAAAAGGAATTTGGAAATAGAATTATCACACAAATTTAACTCCATAAATTGCAGTAGGGTATTTTAGACAGTATTTTATCCGAATAAATATGGCTCTACGTCACATAACCAATCAAAATATTTGCTTATAAAAGTATAGACACAATATACAGTGTGCAACAAAATTATAAGACAACTGTGGTTTTTTTTACTTTCATTATAAGCAATATAAATTTTCCAAAAAATTAAGTTAAGGAAAATGAACAGGAAGCGAAATGCATGTATATAATTTTTAAGAGATGTATTTAAATACGAATACCTTCGCAAAAATATTTAACTCCCACCAGAAATATTTGTAACAAAATTATTAGACCATTAGTTAAAATGAACTTTTTTTCAAAACTAAAAGGATCCATCATTTTTCTTGATAACGTCAAAGACTCAATGTTTCATCGACTCAAACAAGTTTTCAAACAATGTTTTAGGAATTCTGTGACATTCCTCTACAATAGCTTCCTCCAAGTCGTATACAGAATCATATCGGCAGTTATTTGCATACACTTTGCTAGCCAAGAATCCCCACGAAATTTCTGTAGGACTAGATGAGGACTAGGATTAACCAGATTAGGACATCGATCTTTCCTCTCTTAAAAAA